>NC_134061.1:6030388-6731388 GCF_965140245.1 Athene noctua | reverse complement strand
GTGGTGACCCTGCCCGGCCCCATCCTCAGCTCCTTCCCGCAGAGCACCGCCGTGGGCTCCTCCACCTCCGCTGCCGTTGGCAGCATCCTCAGCTCTGAGGGAGTGCCCATCTCCTCCGGGGGCTTTGGCCTCTCCGGCTTGGGCGGCCGCCTCTGCGGCAGGAGGTGCCTCCCCTGCTAAAGCTGCTGGTGACGGCCCTGGGGAAGGCCCCCAGGGACCCACGCGCTGGGACGGAGCACTGCGTTCTTGCTTTCAGAGGGGCTGAGCAACCCCAGCACCCTTTGCAAAAGGATGTGGCCAGCCTGGGCTCTCAGCAAGCACAGCCCATGCCTGCCTTTCCCTTCTCCCACTCTCTTCTTTCCCTCGCGTGCGCTGCTTGTCCTGGGCTGTGAGCCCCACAGAGCCAGCCTGGGGAGGACCTGCTGGCCCTGCTCCCTCTGTGGGGCAAGCAAGTGCACACCTAGCTGCCTCACTGCCACAGCCATGGGTCACGGATTCCTCTTTTCCCCTGGTGCTCCCTTGTTCAGTCCTTCACGCGGTCTGACCCAGTTAACATCTCGTGAATCATTAAAGTTTTTCTGCATCCCAGTGCATGCCTCTGTGTCATTCTTTTCCTTGCAGATTCTCTCCCAAGACACCCAGCGAGATAGATGTTCCTCAGCGTGGTTTTTGGGAGGGGCTTTTTGGGGATGATTTTGCAATAATTGTCAACACATGCTTGCACAGAGTCTTCTTAGTCATACATCACATTATTCTCTAATTTCTAAATTTGTCCACCAATTCAGATCCTAATAGAGTTAGCCAATGTATCTCAGAGGCTACCAGCCACTTTTTGTGCACACCTTTTCTTTTTCATCTGTAAGGTGAACACTGTGAGGCAAGTAGTCAGGAGTGAATGTGGTATTGACAAGTCTGGAGGCACTAGCTTCCCAGGAGATGCCAGCAGAACCCATCCTAACCACCGCATTCTCAAAGGGAGGGACACCGTGCAGTGGGCTGCCTTCTCATAGGACCGTATTTTCCTAAAATCATGGCATTGTTTTCGCTGGAGGACACTGTTAAAGATCATCTAGTCCATCTCCTCTGCCACAGGCGTGGATATCTGTCACTACATCACGTTACTCATTCTGTCAAACTTGACTTTGAGCACTTCCAGTGACAGGGTCATCATTCTCTGGGTGAACTTTTCCAGTTTCTCAGCACCCTTATTGTAATAAATGTCTTCACAGAATCACAAATCATCTAGGTTAGAAAAGACCTTGAAGATCATCTAGTCCAGCCATTAACCTCACACTGACAGTTACCAACTACAACACGTCCCTAAGTGTCATGTCTACCTTACTCTTAAACACCTCCAGGGAGGGGACTCCACCACCTCCCTGGGCAGCCCATTCCAAGGCCCAACAACCCCTTCTGGAAAGAAATGCCTCAGAATATCCACTCTGCTCTGGCGCTTGTTACTTGGCTCCAGAGACTCATCCCCCCTCTCTGCCCCCTCCTGGCAGGGAGTTGCAGAGGGCCAGGAGGTCTCCCCTCAGCCTCCTCTTCTCCAGACTGAACCCCCCCAGTTCCCCCAGCCGCTCCCCAGCAGACCTGTGCTCCAGACCCTGCCCCAGCTCCGTTGCCCTTCTCTGGCCACGCTCGAGTCATTCAATGGCCTTTTTGGGGTGAGGGGCCCAAAACTGAACCCACTCATCGAGGGGCGGCCTCACCAGTGCCCAGCACAGGGCTCAGATCCCTGCCCTGTCCCTGCTGGCCACGCCAGTGCTGACACAAGCCAGGATGCCATTGGCCTTCTTGGACCCTGGGCACACTGCTGGCTCATTATCAACCCCCCCAGGTCCCTCTCTGACCGGCAGCTCTCCAGCCACTCCTCCCCAGGCCTGTAGCCCTGCTGGGGGTTGTTGTGGCCCAAGGGCAGCCCCCGGCATTTGCCCTCAGTGAAACTCCCCCAGTTGGGCTCAGCCCATGGCTCCAGCCTGTCCAGGTCTCTCTGCAGCCTCCCTGCCCTCGAGCAGATCAACACTCCCACCCAACTGGGTGTCATCTGCAAACTGACTGAGGGTGCCCTCGATCCCCTCGTCCAAATCATCAATAAAGATGTTAAACAGGAGTGGCCCCAACACCCAGCCCTGGGGGACACCACTCGTGACCGGCAGCCAGCTGGATTTAACTCCGTTCACCACAACTCTGGGCCCGGCCATCCAGACACTTTTTTACCCAGCAAAGTGTGTGCCCATCCAAGCCACAAGCAGCCATATTTGCCAGGAGAACACTGTGGGAAACGGTGTTAAGGCTTTACTGAAGTCAAGGTGGACAACATCCACAGCCTTTCCCTCATCCAATAAGTAGGTCACCTGTCGTAGATCAGGTTTGTCAAGCAGGACCTGCCTTTCCTAAACCTATGCTGACTGCACCTGACCATCTGGTTGTCCCGCAGATGTTGTATGATGGTACTCAGGACGAGTTACTCCATCAGCTTCCCAGGCACCAAAGTCAAGCTGACAGGCCTGTAATTTCCCAGATCATCCTTCCGACCCTTCTTATAGATGGGTGTCACATCGGCCAATTTCCTACCAGTCGGGACCTCCCCGGTCAGCCAGGACTGCTGGGAAATGATGGAAAGCGGCTTGGCGAGCACCCAGCCAGCTCCTTCAGCACCCTCGGGTGTATCCCATCCGGTCCCATAGACTTGTGTGTGTCTGTGTGATGCAGCAGGTCACTCACTAACTCCTCCTGGATTGCGGGGGGGGAGGTCGTTCTGCCAGACTCTGTCTCCTGGCTGTGGAGGCTGGATTCCCTCAGTACAACCGGTCTTGTTATTAAAGACTGAGGAAAAGAAGGCATTAAGGACCTCAGACTTTTCCTTGTCACTTGTTACCATATTTCCACCTGCGTCAACAGAGGATGGAGGCTCTCCCTGGTCTTTCAATTGTTGCTGACATACTTATAGAAATATTCCTTCTTGTCCTTGATTGCTGAAGCCAGATAGTCAGAGAAGTTTGGAAAGCAAAGTGTCAGCCATGTGATGCATGGTTAAGTATACTCACAGCAACCTGTGCTAACAGTCACTGCACAGCCGTCCTCAGGATCCCCTTCCCAGCATCAGCCCTGAGCAAGCCCAGCTCTATCCCTGATTATCTTGGGAGAGCTTCTGCAAGGCAAAGGATGACACAGAGACATGGGCTGGCATGCAGGAAAACTTTAATGGATCCGATGGCGGAAACGAGGTAACTCTGAGTGGAGGCTCTAGTGCAGGGAGCACCAGGGGCAGAGAGCAGTCTGCGCCCCGTGGCCGTGGCAGAGATGCAGCCGCGTGTCCACCTGCCTGCCCCACAGAGGGAGCAGGGCCAGCAGGTCCTCCCCAGGCTGGCTCTGTGGGGCTCACAGCCCAGGACAAGCAGCGCACGCGAGGGAAAGGGGAGAGTGGGAGAGGGGAAGGGCAGGCATGGGCTGTGCTTGCTGAGAGCCCAGGCTGGCCACATCCTTTTGCAAAGGGTGCTGGGGTTGCTCAGCCCCTCTGAAAGCAAGAACGCAGTGCTCCGTCCCAGCGCGTGGGTCCCTGGGGGCCTTCCCCAGGGCCGTCACCAGCAGCTTTAGCAGGGGAGGCACCTCCTGCCGCAGAGGCGGCCGCCCAAGCCGGAGAGGCCAAAGCCCCCGGAGGAGATGGGCACTCCCTCAGAGCTGAGGATGCTGCCAACGGCAGCGGAGGTGGAGGAGCCCACGGCGGTGCTCTGCGGGAAGGAGCTGAGGATGGGGCCGGGCAGGGTCACCACCACGGGGGAGGGCTGGATGACGACGGTGGAGTCCTGGCACTGCCTGACACAGGGCTCATTGCAGCTGTTGGCCAGCGGGGTCGGGCCGCAGGGCTGGCAGGGCAGGCAGGGCATGCACGGGATGTTGCAGGACATGTCTCAATGGTGGGGGAGCACCTGGGAGAGAGACCAGGGAGAAGCAGAGCCTGAGGGTGGTTGAGAAGACACCTGTCAGCCCACCATGAGGGAGACAAACCACATGCTGGAGGAAAGAGGCAGGGTCTTTCTAGAGCTGCACATGGGTTTCTCCTTCCCATCAGGTTAAAAGAACCCTGCCAAGAGTGGACAAGCCCAGGCCAGTCATGCCTGGTCCATAGCTCACCTCAGGAGGCCCCCAGCCTATCTCCATCCTACGATTTTGTTCCCTTTCCCTGTCTTGTGCTAGGGAGCCCCATGCCCCATTGTAGAAAAGGGGGCAGGTATGTGCTGAGAAAACCTGAGGGGGAAGAGGAGGCAGAGTAGAAGGAAGAGGAAGGGCTCCAAACTCACCCTGTTCCCAAGGAGATGGAGGCAAGAAGAGTGGATGAGAGAGTGAGGAGAAGGGCCTGCTTATATACTGCTCCGGCACCGCCCCAGGCCCACAGTCACTGTACGAGGGCCGTAATTTTCCAGTAGACTCACCTCCAAAGCAAAACATCCTACCTAGTGGCACAGGCTGTGCCTTGGTGTCTGTCAACGCTGCTGTTTCTTGTCCTCATTTCTGATGGGACCATTAGTCCTCAGAGGCTCCTTTCAAATATTGAGATGAGTGGCCCAGGGTTTTCCTGGGCTGGGACACGTCAGTCCAGGCAGAAGCTGTGCTCCAAGTGCTGGAGGGGTGTGTGCAGGGTGGGGGAATGGGTCTGGGGAAATCTCGTGATTTAGAAAATGGTCTTGGCAGGAAGGTGCACATATCCTGCCACCAATGCAGGCCTCTCCTGCTTGTGTCACTTTGTTTGGCCAAGTCACCCCATCTCACAGAAGTCTCTGGGCGTCCCCAACCAAGGTGGTCAACTGCCTTGCAGAAGGAGAATGCTGTCATTCTGAACCCCGTGATTCCTCAACAAGCCCTGTGGAGTCAGGTCCCTCCTCACTGCCTGCGTGGTGTGTAGGGGCTCAGGAGAGCGCCATGTTCCTCCCACTCTCCTCGCTCCACCATGCGCTTTGGTCACGCGCTTTGAACCCTGGCCAGCAGGAGACACTTCTCCAAGACATACTGACTGTCCTGAGCTGTGGGAATGTTAATAAGAAGGTCATGCTGAGGGCTGTGGCCGTTGGGGATGCCTGGAGCTGGGTACTGGGGTACAGCCGGGTGCTCGGAAATGGATTTCCCGGGGCAGGGATGGTGCTGTCCAGGCCGCGGGGAAGTTCAGCCCTGTATGAGACATGGGTCTGCAGACAGCACGCACTCCTGGCTTGGCCTCATGCCAGAAGGCTGACACATGGCCTGTCCAAAATTAGAGTGTGACTCACCAAGGGTAGGGAGAGTCTCTCCCAGGAAGCTTGCCCACCGAAGACGTTCCCTTGCCCTCCCAGGGTGCGTCCCAGCTGCCCCCATGTCTGCAGGGCAGGGAAGTGCATCGCTCCTTGATGTAGTCTGCAAGCTGGCTCTGTACCCAGGACATCCCCTCCTTGAGCATCCCCAGGCACACGGCACTACCGGGTCCTGACAACGCTCATTTGTTTCAAAATGCAGTAATTTTCCTTGCCTCTCCAATGGTGCTGGGTGGTTCTCCGGGCTAAGGGGGCTTTTAGGTCGTGGGAGGGGAGGTGTGATGAAGCCCTCAGGCCTGGGAGAAGCCGTACCACATGGGACCCGAGCATGAGTCCCAACCAGAGGGGAGGTCTTTTCCAAAACCCTTTCTTTCCCTCCAGAGAGCGTTCAGGAGAGCTCCTCAATGGCAGCCTTGGTCTCCTTGACCAGGAAGATGAGGCCTGTGGGTCTGTTCCTCTCACCCTCAAAGTGTCTGCTTGTTTTCCTGAGTATAGGGCCGCAGCCTTCTTACTCTTGCAGCATGAGGTGCCTAAGGCGCTGCCAGCTTTTCTGAGCTCCTTTACACTTCACCGCTGCCTCCGTGGCATCCGACAGACCAGCTGCCTGAACAGGCCGGATTTGGGGCGCCTGAAATCCAGGGGCTGTACCCCGATACTCACTTTCCTTCCTCTCTTGAGGGCTTGAACCCCGATGTTTCTCAGGTGTGGCAGCCAAGGCTGCCCTTGGTTCCAATCTTCCCAACCAGTTCTTCCCTCCTGGGGGCAGCTGTGCCTCAGGTGTTTTTTGCCTGTAACAGGATTGCAGGATCCTTGAGGATGCAAGGGACCTCTGGACATCACCTAGTCCAACCGCCCCTGCTGAAAGCATGGTCAGCCCTTGGAGGATGCTCAGGGCTGTGTCCTGTCAAGCTCTGAATGCCTACAAGGACGGGGAACGCATAAACTGTTCAGGCAGCCCCAGCTGGTGCTTTGCCACTCTCACCCTAACAAAGTCTTTTTCTTCTGTTTTTGTGGAAACTCGCATTTTTCAGTAGGTGGCAGTTACCTCTTGTCCCTTCACTGGATAGGACTCCGGACAGTCAGACTCTCTGTTCTTGACCCCCTCCTATCAGCTCTTTTACCCAGTGCTAGGAAGGGTGTCCTGGAGCCTTCTGTGCTCCAGGGTGAACCACCCCACCTCTGGCAGCCCCTCCTGCCGCAGGGGCTCCAGTCGCTTCATGGACTTTGCTGGAGTCACGCCAGTATGGCCGTGCCTCTCTCATACTGGGGAGCCACGGATTGGACAGCAGTTGTGGTCTCAGCAGTGCTGAGCCAAGAAGAGGGATGCCCTTCTGCATGTGATAGCGACAATCATCCTAATGCAGCCCAGGATGCTGTTGGACGCCGTTTGCCCGGAGGTGCGTGTTGCCTCATGGTGTCCTCCAGGACTGACGTCCTCTGCTGCAAAGCTGTTTGGCGGCCCATCAGGCCCAGCCTGTAGTGGTGCGGGAAATCCTTCCTCCGCCACCACGGGACTATTCATACAGGCCTTAAATGCTATTGGCTTCAGTCCGGACCCCTGTGAGTGGCCACCAGCTGGACATCGTGCCCCTCGTCATAATCCTTGGAGACCAGCAGCCATGCCAGATTTCAATCCCCAACACTGGCCTCTTCCCCAGCCTCTATTTTGTCACTGTGCCTGTAAGGATTGTCACGGGGAGGGCATCAGAAGCCTTGTTTGGTTGAGATTCACCACATCTGCTGCTATTGCCTCATGTACCAGAGACAAGCAGGTCATCAGAGGAGGCCGGGAGGTTGGTCAGGCCTGCCTTGCCCTCTGTAAAGCCCTGCTGACCACTCACAAAGGCCTTCTCATCCTTTCGTCTTGGGAAAGCCCTTTCAGGATGATTTGCTCCATCACCTTTGCAGGGCTGGAGGTGAGGCTGAGTGGCCCAGCGTTCCCCAGCTCCTCCTTTGTGCCCTTTTTGAAGACAGGAGGCCCATTGGCCCGTTGGCTTCCTTCCAGTCCTCACATGCGTTCCCTGGCTGCTGTGACTTTCAAACGGAGCTGAGAGGGGCCTTGTTGTGACGCCAACAACGCTCTTGGGTGTGTGACACCAGGTTGCTTGCGCTTGTGTCAGTCCAATCTCTTTGACTGCTCCCACACTTGATCCTCCTTCCCTGCTCCAGATGTTCTGAGGAGTGTCAGGAGCCTGATCTCTCGACAGCAAATCCTGCCAGTAAAGACCAAGGCGAGGGAGCTGTGGAATACCTCCACCTTTCCTATAAGCCCTATAAATGCCCAATGAGGCTGCCCTGTTAAGCGCTGAGGCTGCCTTTGAGCAAGCCTCCTTTTGGTGCTGACCTGCCTGGAAGAAGACCTTCTTGTTGCCCTCCATATGCTTTGCCTGTTTCAGTGCCAGGTGGACCCCTCCGGCACTTTGGAGGTGTCTTGTGCCCACACTGACACGACGCTGCCCAGGAAATCCTTGGCCTTCTCATCGCGGCACATCAAAGAGCCTGCATGGCAGACCAAGCATGTCAGAAATGAGGAAATGAAATGGCACTGTTGACGGAAAGCAAGGCACAGCCTGTGCCACTAGGGAGGATATTTTGCCTTGGAGGTGAGTCTGTGGAAAATTACTGCCTGTGTGCAGTGACTGTGGGCCTGGGGCGGTGCCGGAGCAGTATAAAAGCGAGTCCTTCTCCTCACTCTCTAATCCACTCTTCTCAACTCCATCTTCTTGGGAACAAGGTGAGTTGGGATTCCTTACTTGTCTTCCTCCTGCTCCTGTCCTGTTCCTGCTCCTCCTCGTCCTCGTGTCTTCCCTGGGACATGGAGCCACTTATCATGGGAGTGGAAAGGGGGCAGAAGGCTTTTCGTGGAGAGAGGATGGGGCTTGGCTCAGCTGCATATGGACATGGCAGGGACGTCCTGGGTCTTGGTCACACTTGGCAGGATTCTTTTGGATTGATGGGAAGGAGAAACCCTTGGCCGTCCCTAAAAGGCCTCTCCTTGTCTCTTTTTTGCCTCATGGTGGGGTTACAGGTGGCTTGTCAACCACCCCTCGTGCTTTGTTTTCCATTTCTACAGTCCAGGTTCATCTCCACTGTTGAGACATGTCCTGCAACATCCCGTGCATGCCCTGCCTGCCCTGCCAGCCCTGCGGCCCGACCCCGCTGGCCAACAGCTGCAATGAGCCCTGTGTCAGGCAGTGCCAGGACTCCACCGTCGTCATCCAGCCCTCCCCCGTGGTGGTGACCCTGCCCGGCCCCATCCTCAGCTCCTTCCCGCAGAGCACCGCCGTGGGCTCCTCCACCTCCGCTGCCGTTGGCAGCATCCTCAGCTCTGAGGGAGTGCCCATCTCCTCCGGGGGCTTTGGCCTCTCCGGCTTGGGCGGCCGCCTCTGCGGCAGGAGGTGCCTCCCCTGCTAAAGCTGCTGGTGACGGCCCTGGGGAAGGCCCCCAGGGACCCACGCGCTGGGACGGAGCACTGCGTTCTTGCTTTCAGAGGGGCTGAGCAACCCCAGCACCCTTTGCAAAAGGATGTGGCCAGCCTGGGCTCTCAGCAAGCACAGCCCATGCCTGCCCTTCCCCTCTCCCACTCTCCCCTTTCCCTCGCGTGCGCTGCTTGTCCTGGGCTGTGAGCCCCACAGAGCCAGCCTGGGGAGGACCTGCTGGCCCTGCTCCCTCTGTGGGGCAGGCAGGTGGACACGCGGCTGCATCTGTGCCCCGGCCACGGGGCGCAGACTGCTCTCTGCCCCTGGTGCTCCCTGCACTAGAGCCTCCACTCAGAGTTACCTCGTTTCCGCCATCGGATCCATTAAAGTTTTCCTGCATGCCAGCCCATGTCTCTGTGTCATCTTTTGCCTTGCAGAAGCTCTCCCAAGATAATCGGGGATAGAGCTGGGCTTGCTCAGGGCTGATGCTGGGAAGGGGATCCTGAGGTCGGCTGTGCAGTGACACGGCCTCACTTTGTGCAGCCATGCGGTGGTTCCCAATCGCCTCCCTTGGGGAATGCTGAAGGCTCCCCATGTGCCCCATGCACCCAGAGCTTCCCCGGGGCAACGCTCTCCTCACCACTGCTGCTGCAGCGTCCGCAGAAGGAAGGAAGGACCACACAGAGGCACGTCATAATCTTTCTTGTAGTGGGTTAAGATTGTCTCGCTGCCAGATTGGTCAGGATGCAATTGTTACTGATCACATCCACAGGGATATGAGGACCTCCATCCCGGCTTTTAACTCCCCAGAAATGCGTCTCCTGTGCACCTCCTTTGACCTTGCTTCTTTCAAAGGCCAGTCCACCTTTCAGACTAGCTCCATGGGCTGCCCCCTCACAGCTGAAGTGCTGGTCTGTGCGCACAAGCAGGGAGAGAGATTTTCTTGCAAATTTCAGAGGCAGGAAGATGCTCTCTCCACCGCTGCTGTATCCAAACCCGGGCAAAACGTTGCTGCCAAGCTGTTAGATCTGGACAACGTGATCACATGGTCTGTTTACTCAGGGCACTATCTAGAGCTTGGAGACCTCACTGTCATCGAGGTCACGGTAGATGACTTCCAGCACCATTCATTCATCCTCAGGTTCTGGAAGCCTTCTTAAGCAGCAGTCGACCTTCCTCGCTAAAGCCTACGATCTCCCTCGAACAGATATCTTGCCCTCACACTTGTCAGGAGATGCTTCCAGAGACTGCAATTCATTGTCTTTTCTCCAGTCCCAGTGTCAAAGGATCGCAGCTGTTGGGCTCCCTTACCTTCCAATTCCTGACTGTTGGCCCCACTCTCCCAGCAGCGGAGTTGCCAGGCAGTACTCCTCTCCCCTGGCTAGTGCCTCTCATCTTTCCACAAGTCTCAAAGCTCTCTCAAAGTCAGGAAGCCCCGTACTTTCCTTCTCTGGAGGGATTTCTCTCCCTTCTTCCTCCCGTTGTTTGCTGAAGGACCAGCTTACCAACCAGACTCTTCCTAGTCCTCACTCTCTTGCTAGTCGATGATAGGGACCCCTTCGCCTCCTTGTCCACTAGGTCTTTTTCACTTCTAGGGCAATTCCTGGAGCTGCTGTTTGGGTCCCTATCTCAGCCGTGGTGTGGTCACATGTGCTTTGGCTCTCTGCCTCAACTACAGTGTTCTCGATGTAGTTTGGATCCCTGGCTGAATGGTGACAGTCTCTGAGGTGGTTTGGGTCCCTGCCTTAGCCACGGTCCTCTGAGAGCGCTCAACAGTGGCTCAACAGACACGGGTCGAACCCCGGTACAGGGCGAAAAGCAGCTGGTTATCCAGCAGCTGCCACCCAGGATCCGGCCAGCTCAGGACAGGTTTCGCTGTCGCCTCACCCAAAAGTTGTCGCTTCTTACAGCAGCACGGCAGCAGATTCCACAAACCCTGCGCTTAGCCAACAGTGTGACTCGGTGGTTTTAAAGACCTCCCGTAAGGGTGAGAAGGTCCTTGGGAGCCTGCGCAACAAAACGTTCCAAGTCAGTCCCGGGTGGGGCTCTCCCCAAGGCAGCTCCCCCAGAGCAGGAAGGGCCTCAGGGCCGGGGCAAAGCACATGGCCTTTGGTTCTATTAACGTGTTCCAAGCACAGCCAAGGGATGGGGTAAGCCTTGCAGCAAGCAAAGTCCCTGACCTGCCCAGAGGCCTGTCAGTTAGTAACTGCCACAACTATAGCACGCTCCGTTCAAACCTGCCATTGCCTCGAGCCCCACGACAAGCACCAAAAAGACCTGGGTGCATTGTCCTTGTCTGCTCCTCAGGTGCCCACCAATACGCTCTATCACTCCCCCTCCCCAAAGAGAAAGGGCGGACAAAAGAAGATGGAAATCGCATGGGTGGGTCAGGATAAGGGCTCTTTAACAAAGACAGTCAGTGCAAAGCATGCAGACTCAAAGTGAAGCAAGAAGATTTATTCTCTACTTGCCCTCAGCAGGCGATGTGCAGCCACTCCTGGGAAGCAGGGTCACAGTACATTTAGTGGTTGCTTCAGAGGAGAAAGGCTGTAATAAGGAATGTCCCCCCAACCCCACCGCCCCGCTCCCTCACCCTCACCCCACCTCCTCCTTTCTCTTAGCATTTGTTGAGGACCATGAGGTCATCTGGTAGAGAACATCCCTTTGGTCAGCCTGGGTCAGCTGTCCTGGCTATGTCACCTCCAACCTCCTGCCCACACCCACCTGACTGGCCTTTTGGAGAGGGAACGGGAGAGACAGTCTTGCTGGTGTGCAAGCACTGCCCAGCCAAACCCAAAACGTTTCTGTCTTATCATCACCATTCTAGGTAATCCTACAAAGAACAAGCAGGAGGGCTAATATGGTGGAACTTCACTTCACCCCAGGTAGACCCTATACAGTGCTGTTCCCAAGCACCACGCATTCACCCCCAACAACCGCTTCCCAGAAACACCCCTGGGACACACCTCTCTCCCGGGGCATCTCGGGGCACTGTATGGAGGGGAAAGGATGAGACAGAGGCGTGCGCTGGGATGCAGCAGAACTTTAATGAGCCAAAAGAGGAAACGAGGTCACTCGGAGTTGAAGGCCTGGTGCAGGGAGAACCAGGGGCAGAGAGCAGTCTGCGCCCCGTGGCCAGGGCACAGATGCAGCCGCGTGTCCACCTGCCTGCCCCACAGAGGGAGCAGGGCCAGCAGGTCCTCCCCAGGCTGGCTCTGTGGGGCTCACAGCCCAGGACAAGCAGCGCACGCGAGGGAAAGGGGAGAGTGGGAGAAGACTGGTGACATCCTTTTGCAAAGGGTGCTGGGGTTGCTCAGCCCCTCTGAAAGCAAGAACCCAGTGCTCCATACCCAGTCCGGTGACACTCTGTGTGTCCCTGGGGGCCTTCCCCAGGGCCGTCACCAGCAGCTTTAGCAGGGGAGGCACCTCCTGCCGCAGAGGCGGCCGCCCAAGCCGGAGAGGCCAAAGCCCCCGGAGGAGATGGGCACTCCCTCAGAGCTGAGGATGCTGCCAACGGCAGCGGAGGTGGAGGAGCCCACGGCGGTGCTCTGCGGGAAGGAGCTGAGGATGGGGCCGGGCAGGGTCACCACCACGGGGGAGGGCTGGATGACGACGGTGGAGTCCTGGCACTGCCTGACACAGGGCTCATTGCAGCTGTTGGCCAGCGGGGTCGGGCCGCAGGGACGGCAAGGCTGGCAGGGCATGCACGGGATGTTGCAGGACATGACTCAACTGTGAAGATGAACCTGGACTGTAGAAATGGAAAACAAAGGGTGGCGGGTGATTGACGAGCCACCTGGCACGCCACCATGAGGGAGAAGAGAGACAAGGAGGGAAGAGGTAGAGGCCTTTTAGGGAGGCCCACGAGTTTCTCCTTCCCATCAGCCCAAAAGAATCCTGCCAAGAGTTACCAAGACCAGGGACGTCCCCGCCACCTCCATAGCTCAGCTCAGGCGAGCTCCATTGAAAAGTTTCTGCCCCCTTCCCACTCCCAGGATAAGTAGATCCATGCACCAACAAAGACACGATGGGGAGGACGAGGAGGAAGATGAGGAGGAAGGCAAGAAAGGAGTCCCAACTCACCTTGTTCCCAAGGAGATGGAGCTGAGAGGAGTGAATGAGAGAGTGAGGAGAAGGACTCGCTTTTATACTGCTCCGGCACCGCCCCAGGCCCACAGTCACTGCACGCAGGCAGTAATTTTCCAACACACTCACCTCCAAAGCAAAATATCCTACCTAGTGGCGCAGGCTGTGCTTTGCTTTCCGTCAACAGTGCCATTTCATTTCCTCATTTCTGACATGCTTGGTCTGCCATGTAGGCTCTTTTCATGTGCCGGGAGGGGAGGCAGGATTTGCCGTCAAGACATGAGGCTCCTGACTCTCCTCGGAACATCTGGACCAGGGAAGGCTTACGTGCAGTACAGGAGGATCAGGTGTGGGAGCAATCAAAGAGATTGCACAGGCATGATGAGTGCAAGCACCCTGATGCCACGCACCCAAGGCAGTTGCTTGCTGTTCACTACAAGGCCACTCCCAACTCCCTTGGAAACTCCCCTCACAGCAGCCAGGGAACGCATCTGAGCACTGGAAGGAAGCCAATGGGCCAATGGGCCTCCTGTCTTCAAGAAGGACACAAAGGAGGAGCCGGGGAACAACAGGCCAATCAGTCTCACCTCCAGCCCCGCAAAGGTGATGGAGCAAATCTTCCTGGAAGCCCTTCCCAAGATGAAAGGACAAGAAGGTCATTGTGAGTGGTCAGCAGGGATTTGCAGAGGGCAAGGCAGGCCTGACCAACCTCACGGCCTTCTCGGCTTGGCTCTGGTATAGGAGGGAAGGGCAGCAAATGTGGTGAATCTCATTTAAACTAGGCTTACGACACTGTCTCCTGTGACAGTCCATACGGAGAGAGTGAGAAAATACAGATGGTGGAAGAGGGCAGTGCAGGGGATTGAAATCACAGAATCACAGAATCATCTAGGTTGGAAAGGACCCCGGAGATCATCTAGTCCAACCGTTCGCCTAGCACAGTTCCCACCTACAGCGTATCCTTAAGCTCTAAATCGACCCTACTCTTGGACACCTCCAGGGATGGGGACTCCACCACCTCCCTGGGCAGCCCATTCCAACGCCCAACAACCCCTTCTGGAAAGAAATGCTTCCTAATATCTAGTCTGAACTTTCCCTGGTGCAACTTGAGGCCACTCCCTCTTGTCCTGTCGCTTTCTACTGGGCTAAAGAGGCTCAAAGCCAGCTCTCTGCAGCTTCCTTTCAGGGAGTTGTAGAGGGTGATGAGGTCTCCCCTCAGCCTCCTCTTCTCCAGACTAAACAATCCCAGTTCCCTCAGCCGCTCCCCACAGGACATGTGTTCCAGACCCTTGACTGCTGCTCTCCAAGGATTATGACAAGTGTCACCTTGCCCAGCTGGCCGTCACTCTCTCGTGGTGCCAGGCCTTTGTGTCTCCAGGTCAGGGTCCACAGCACGTGACCAAAGTGCATGGTGGTTTGAGCAGAGAGAGAGAGGGGAACAAGGTGCTTTCCCGAGCCTCAACACACTGCTCTGGTAGCGAGGAGGGAGGGACCCAACTGCACAGGGCCTGTTGAGCAATCACGGGTTTACGGGAGGGCAACGTTGTCCCTCTGCAAGCCTGCTGAGGGCGTAGGTTGGGGACTCCTGGAGGCAGCCACGAGAGGGGATACATTTACCAGAGAAATCAGCACATGTCTCCCCAGAAGGGGAAGCTGTGCTTGGGCAATGAAAGGCATTTGAAATCACTAGCGCAGCCCATCTGCCCTTAGGAGCAGTGGTCACACGAGCTGGAGTGAGCAGAGAGGCAGGCAGGAAGGCAGAAGGATGTGGTGTGTCCTCAGGCACAGGAGCCTTTGGGAAGCCAGGAGAGGACCGCACTGGTGTGAAGACAAGCCAACCTTCCTGCACAGGGTTTTGAGAAAACACCAGCCATGTCCTCCGTCTGCACAGACTGCTCCAGCACTTGGGGACACATCTTCTGCCTCTACTGTCATGGTCCTGCTCAGGAAATGCTTGGGCCTCTCATCCTGATACTTCAAAAGAGCCTCTGCGGCCTAGTGGTCACGTCAGAAATGAGGAAATGAAATGGCACTGTTGACGGAAAGCAAAGCACAGCCTGTGCCACTAGGGAGGATATTTTGCTTTGGAGGTGAGTCTACTGGAAAATTACTGCCCGCGTGCAGTGACTGTGGGCCTGGGGCGGTGCCGGAGCAGGATAAAAGCGGGCCCTTCTCCTCACTCTCTCATCCACTCCTCTCGGTTCCATCTCCTTGGGAACAAGGTGAGTTTGGTGTCCTTTCCTGCCTTCCTGCTCATCTTCCCCCTTTTTCTCCTCGGGGTTTTTCAGCTCATGCCTGTCTCTTTATCCGACGCTGGGTCTTGAGTCCGCTTGTCAAGGGAGAGAGAAGGTGCGGCATGCAGAGAGGCTGGGACTTGGTTGAGGGGTCTCCTGAGGTTAGGTGGGGAGTGCCCTGGGCATGGTCACGCTTGCTTGGGCTCTTTTGAGGTGAGGAGAAGGGTATCCCTCGCGCAGGGGTGCCACGCTGCTCGCCAAGCACCCCTCGTGCTTTGTTATGCCGTCCTGCATCCCCCAGGTTCATCTCCACTGTTGAGACATGTCCTGCAACATCCCGTGCATGCCCTGCCTGCCCTGCCAGCCCTGCGGCCCGACCCCGCTGGCCAACAGCTGCAATGAGCCCTGTGTCAGGCAGTGCCAGGACTCCACCGTCGTCATCGAGCCCTCCCCCGTGGTGGTGACCCTGCCCGGCCCCATCCTCAGCTCCTTCCCGCAGAGCACCGCCGTGGGCTCCTCCACCTCCGCTGCCGTTGGCAGCATCCTCAGCTCTGAGGGAGTGCCCATCTCCTCCGGGGGCTTTGGCCTCTCCGGCTTGGGCGGCCGCCTCTGCGGCAGGAGGTGCCTCCCCTGCTAAAGCTGCTGGTGACGGCCCTGGGGAAGGCCCCCAGGGACCCACGCGCTGGGACGGAGCACTGCGTTCTTGCTTTCAGAGGGGCTGAGCAACCCCAGCACCCTTTGCAAAAGGATGTGGCCAGCCTGGGCTCTCAGCAAGCACAGCCCATGCCTGCCCTTCCCCTCTCCCACTCTCCCCTTTCCCTCGCGTGCGCTGCTTGTCCTGGGCTGTGAGCCCCACAGAGCCAGCCTGGGGAGGACCTGCTGGCCCTGCTCCCTCTGTGGGGCAGGCAGGTGGACACGCGGCTGCATCTCTGCCACGGCCACGGGGCGCAGACTGCTCTCTGCCCCTGGTGCTCCCTGCACTAGAGCCTCCACTCAGAGTTACCTCGTTTCCGCCATCGGATCCATTAAAGTTTTCCTGCATGCCAGCCCATGTCTCTGTGTCATCCTTTGCCTTGCAGAAGCTCTCCCAAGATAATCAGGGATAGAGCTGGGCTTGCTCAGGGCTGATGCTGGGAAGAGGATCCTGAGGACGGCTGTGCAGTGACACGGCCTCACTTTGTGCAGCCATGCGGTGGTTCCCAATCGCCTCCCTTGGGGAATGCTGAAGGCTCCCCATGTGCCCCATGCACCCAGAGCTTCCCCGGGGCAACGCTCTCCTCACCACTGCTGCTGCAGCGTCCGCAGAAGGAAGGAAGGACCACACAGAGGCACGTCATAATCTTTCTTGTAGCGGGTTAAGATTGTCTCGCTGCCAGATTGGTCAGGATGCAATTGTTACTGATCACATCCACAGGGATATGAGGACCTCCATCCCGGCTTTTTACTCCCCAGAAATGCGTCTCCTGTGCACCTCCTTTGACCTTGCTTCTTTCAAAGGCCAGTCCACCTTTCAGACTAGCTCCATGGGCTGCCCCTCACAGTGTATTGGGCTTCTGATCCTCGATATCCCTTGCTCCAAAATCCTAATGGTCGACCTTGAGTTTCACCTGGTATCTTCTGCCAGAGGCTCCACGTGTGTCCGTGCTCCCCAGTTGATGTGTAAAGTATATTTTGCACAGCTGGTCCTGTCCGAACAGGCCCAAGTGCTACCGCCCGAGCTATCTCTTGTTTGATGTGCTCAAAGGCTTGTTGTTGCTCAGGACCCCACTTAAAATTGTTCTTCTTTCGGGTCACTTGATAGAGAGAGCTCACAAGCTGACTGTAGCCTGGTACTTCTTTGGATTCGATGTGCCAGGCCATCGAATCCACACTGTCCAATACACCCGATCATCCCTTTCCTCCTCCTGGCTGGAGGCAGGGGCCCTCTATTCCCGTTCTTGGTCGGAGTATTCACTATCTGACTCTTGATGTGCCAGGCTGGAGGTTCCTTCTTCAGGGTCAAGGGAGGCGATCTCAGTCTTCCTGTATCTGGGAGATTGCTCGTTACTCTCTTGTGGTTTTACACCAGCTACGTTAACAACCTTCTTGGATGTCTTCTTCTTGGCAGGGGTCTTTCCTCGCAATTCATGTACACGTGCTTCCAACTTAAAGGTGGGTTGACCATCCCACTTCCTCATGTCCTCCCCCTGGTCGCGCAGGAAGAACCAGAGTTCGCCACGTGTCATGCGCCTTGGCTTCCCTTTCCCCCTGACTGGGACAGAAGAGAACTGATTTCTTGGGAGCTCCTAACATCCAGGGCACTCGCCCGTAGAGATGAGGAGGTACCAAGAGTCTCTTCCAAGTTCTGAAGCCAGGAAGAGACTGCCTCCACAGTTGGCGTACATCTTAGTCCTTCTCCTGCATCCATTTCTGGGTAGTACATCGCGGCCAAGCAGGCAGAATACGAGGATGACGCACCTTTAATCACCTTCCTCCACATGGCCCGTGTGCATGGGACGTCCTCTGGATTTTTAGGGGCTTCATCATTATCTGGATCACCATAGATGACTTCCATCACTGCTAATTCTCTCAGGTACTGGACACCTTCATCTGCAGTAGCCCACTTCCCTGGGGTGTGGTCCATAAGATCTTCCTTGAAAGGATACCTTGCTTTAACACTTGAAAGGAGCCGTCTCCACAGACTGCAAATTGCTGTCTCTTTTCCAATTCCCCTTTCAATTCCTCGATTTCTAGCAACGGAACCCAGCTGTTGGGCTTCCTTACCTTCCAGTTGTTGAGCATCTGCCACATTATTGGGCGCCAGAATAGACTGTGATGGTTTGACTCTGGCTAAATGCCAGGTATCCACCCAGTCGCTCTACAACTCCCCGCCCCCCCCCCGCCTTTTCCCCTTGTTTTCTCAACAGGGCAAAGAGGGGAAAGAAAATAAATCAGCAATTGTGGGTAAAACAAAGGCAGATTTAATATAAGCAAAATGAAGCAAAGGTCCATGTGCAGAACCAAAAGCAAACAGATTTATTCTCTACTTCCCATGGACAGGCGATGTCGGGCCTTCTCAGGAGCAGGGCTCCAATACGCGTAGTGGTTGCCTCGGAGGACCAAGGGTGACCCCACCCCCTTCCTCCTTTCTCCCAGCTTTATACTAAGCAGACGTCACATGGTCTGGAATATCCCTTGGGTCGGTTTGGGTCAGCTGTCCTGGCTGTGTCCCCTCCCAAGATCTTGCCCACCCCGTCCCACTGGGGGAAATGTCAGAAAGAGCCTTGGTGCTGTGTAAGCCCTGCTCAGCAGCAGCCACAACACCAGGGTGCTGCCAACACCCTGCAGCTCCCAGCATAAACCACAGCACCGTGAGGGCTGTTATAGGGGAAAACCGATTCCAGTTCAGCCAGACCTAGTACAGGGGCACATGGGGAGCCTACAGCATTCCCCAAGGAAGGCGACTGGGAACCACCGCATGGCTGCACAAAGTGAGGCCGTGTCACTGCACAGCCGTCCTCAGGATCCCCTTCCCAGCATCAGCCCTGAGCAAGCCCAGCTCTATCCCTGATTATCTTGGGAGAGCTTCTGCAAGGCAAAGGATGACACAGAGACATGGGCTGGCATGCAGGAAAACTTTAATGGATCCGATGGCGGAAACGAGGTAACTCTGAGTGGAGGCTCTAGTGCAGGGAGCACCAGGGGCAGAGAGCAGTCTGCGCCCCGTGGCCGTGGCAGAGATGCAGCCGCGTGTCCACCTGCCTGCCCCACAGAGGGAGCAGGGCCAGCAGGTCCTCCCCAGGCTGGCTCTGTGGGGCTCACAGCCCAGGACAAGCAGCGCACGCGAGGGAAAGGGGAGAGTGGGAGAGGGGAAGGGCAGGCATGGGCTGTGCTTGCTGAGAGCCCAGGCTGGCCACATCCTTTTGCAAAGGGTGCTGGGGTTGCTCAGCCCCTCTGAAAGCAAGAACCCAGTGCTCCGTCCCAGCGCGTGGGTCCCTGGGGGCCTTCCCCAGGGCCGTCACCAGCAGCTTTAGCAGGGGAGGCACCTCCTGCCGCAGAGGCGGCCGCCCAAGCCGGAGAGGCCAAAGCCCCCGGAGGAGATGGGCACTCCCTCAGAGCTGAGGATGCTGCCAACGGCAGCGGAGGTGGAGGAGCCCACGGCGGTGCTCTGCGGGAAGGAGCTGAGGATGGGGCCGGGCAGGGTCACCACCACGGGGGAGGGCTGGATGACGACGGTGGAGTCCTGGCACTGCCTGACACAGGGCTCATTGCAGCTGTTGGCCAGCGGGGTCGGGCCGCAGGGCTGGCAGGGCAGGCAGGGCATGCACGGGATGTTGCAGGACATGTCTCAATGGTGGGGGAGCACCTGGGAGAGAGACCAGGGAGAAGCAGAGCCTGAGGGTGGTTGAGAAGACACCTGTCAGCCCACCATGAGGGAGACAAACCACATGCTGGAGGAAAGAGGCAGGGTCTTTCTAGAGCTGCACATGCGTTTCTCCTTCCCATCAGGTTAAAAGAACCCTGCCAAGAGTGGACAAGCCCAGGCCAGTCATGCCTGGTCCATAGCTCACCTCAGGAGGCCCCCAGCCTATCTCCATCCTACGATTTTGTTCCCTTTCCCTGTCTTGTGCTAGGGAGCCCCATGCCCCATTGTAGAAAAGGGGGCAGGTATGTGCTGAGAAAACCTGAGGGGGAAGAGGAGGCAGAGTAGAAGGAAGAGGAAGGGCTCCAAACTCACCCTGTTCCCAAGGAGATGGAGGCAAGAAGAGTGGATGAGAGAGTGAGGAGAAGGGCCTGCTTATATACTGCTCCGGCACCGCCCCAGGCCCACAGTCACTGTACGAGGGCCGTAATTTTCCAGTAGACTCACCTCCAAAGCAAAACATCCTACCTAGTGGCACAGGCTGTGCCTTGGTGTCTGTCAACGCTGCTGTTTCTTGTCCTCATTTCTGATGGGACCATTAGTCCTCAGAGGCTCCTTTCAAATATTGAGATGAGTGGCCCAGGGTTTTCCTGGGCTGGGACACGTCAGTCCAGGCAGAAGCTGTGCTCCAAGTGCTGGAGGGGTGTGTGCAGGGTGGGGGAATGGGTCTGGGGAAATCTCGTGATTTAGAAAATGGTCTTGGCAGGAAGGTGCACATATCCTGCCACCAATGCAGGCCTCTCCTGCTTGTGTCACTTTGTTTGGCCAAGTCACCCCATCTCACAGAAGTCTCTGGGCGTCCCCAACCAAGGTGGTCAACTGCCTTGCAGAAGGAGAATGCTGTCATTCTGAACCCCGTGATTCCTCAACAAGCCCTGTGGAGTCAGGTCCCTCCTCACTGCCTGCGTGGTGTGTAGGGGCTCAGGAGAGCGCCATGTTCCTCCCACTCTCCTCGCTCCACCATGCGCTTTGGTCACGCGCTTTGAACCCTGGCCAGCAGGAGACACTTCTCCAAGACATACTGACTGTCCTGAGCTCTGGGAATGTTAATAAGAAGGTCATGCTGAGGGCTGTGGCCGTTGGGGATGCCTGGAGCTGGGTACTGGGGTACAGCCGGGTGCTCGGAAATGGATTTCCCGGGGCAGGGATGGTGCTGTCCAGGCCGCAGGGGAGTTCAGCCCTGTATGAGACATGGGTCTGCAGACAGCACGCACTCCTGGCTTGGCCTCATGCCAGAAGGCTGACACATGGCCTGTCCAAAATTAGAGTGTGACTCACCAAGGGTAGGGAGAGTTTCTCCCAGGAAGCTTGCCCACCGAAGACGTTCCCTTGCCCTCCCAGGGTGCGTCCCAGCTGCCCCCATGTCTGCAGGGCAGGGAAGTGCATCGCTCCTTGATGTAGTCTGCAAGCTGGCTCTGTACCCAGGACATCCCCTCCTTGAGCATCCCCAGGCACACGGCACTACCGGGTCCTGACAACGCTCATTTGTTTCGAAATGCAGTAATTTTCCTTGCCTCTCCAATGGTGCTGGGTGGTTCTCCGGGCTAAGGGGGCTTTTAGGTCGTGGGAGGGGAGGTGTGATGAAGCCCTCAGGCCTGGGAGAAGCCGTACCACATGGGACCCAAGCATGAGTCCCAACCAGAGGGGAGGTCTTTTCCAAAACCCTTTCTTTCCCTCCAGAGAGCGTTCAGGAGAGCTCCTCAATGGCAGCCTTGGTCTCCTTGACCAGGAAGATGAGGCCTGTGGGTCTGTTCCTCTCACCCTCAAAGTGTCTGCTTGTTTTCCTGAGTATAGGGCCGCAGCCTTCTTACTCTTGCAGCATGAGGTGCCTAAGGCGCTGCCAGCTTTTCTGAGCTCCTTTACACTTCACCGCTGCCTCCGTGGCATCCGACAGACCAGCTGCCTGAACAGGCCGGATTTGGGGCGCCTGAAATCCAGGGGCTGTACCCCGATACTCACTTTCCTTCCTCTCTTGAGGGCTTGAACCCCGATGTTTCTCAGGTGTGGCAGCCAAGGCTGCCCTTGGTTCCAATCTTCCCAACCAGTTCTTCCCTCCTGGGGGCAGCTGTGCCTCAGGTGTTTTTTGCCCGTAACAGGATTGCAGGATCCTTGAGGATGCAAGGGACCTCTGGACATCACCTAGTCCAACCGCCCCTGCTGAAAGCATGGTCAGCCCTTGGAGGATGCTCAGGGCTGTGTCCTGTCAAGCTCTGAATGCCTACAAGGACGGGGAATGCATAAACTCTTCAGGCAGCCCCAGCTGGTGCTTTGCCACTCTCACCCTAACAAAGTCTTTTTCTTCTGTTTTTGTGGAAACTCGCATTTTTCAGTAGGTGGCGGTTACCTCTTGTCCCTTCACTGGATAGGACTCCGGACAGTCAGACTCTCTGTTCTTGACCCCCTCCTATCAGCTCTTTTACCCAGTGCTAGGAAGGGTGTCCTGGAGCCTTCTGTGCTCCAGGGTGAACCACCCCACCTCTGGCAGCCCCTACTGCCGCAGGGGCTCCAGTCGCTTCATGGACTTTGCTGGAGTCACGCCAGTATGGCCGTGCCTCTCTCATACTGGGGAGCCACGGATTGGACAGCAGTTGTGGTCTCAGCAGTGCTGAGCCAAGAAGAGGGATGCCCTTCCGCATGTGATAGCGACAATCATCCTAATGCAGCCCAGGATGCTGTTGGACGCCGTTTGCCCGGAGGTGCGTGTTGCCTCATGGTGTCCTCCAGGACTGACGTCCTCTGCTGCAAAGCTGTTTGGCGGCCCATCAGGCCCAGCCTGTAGTGGTGCGGGAAATCCTTCCTCCGCCACCACGGGACTATTCATACAGGCCTTAAATGCTATTGGCTTCAGTCCGGACCCCTGTGAGTGGCCACCAGCTGGACATCGTGCCCCTCGTCATAATCCTTGGAGACCAGCAGCCATGCCAGATTTCAATCCCCAACACTGGCCTCTTCCCCAGCCTCTATTTTGTCACTGTGCCTGTAAGGATTGTCACGGGGAGGGCATCAGAAGCCTTGTTTGGTTGAGATTCACCACATCTGCTGCTATTGCCTCATGTACCAGAGACAAGCAGGTCATCAGAGGAGGCCGGGAGGTTGGTCAGGCCTGCCTTGCCCTCTGTAAAGCCCTGCTGACCACTCACAAAGGCCTTCTCATCCTTTCGTCTTGGGAAAGCCCTTTCAGGATGATGTGCTCCATCACCTTTGCAGGGCTGGAGGTGAGGCTGAGTGGCCCAGCGTTCCCCAGCTCCTCCTTTGTGCCCTTTTTGAAGACAGGAGGCCCATTGGCCCGTTGGCTTCCTTCCAGTCCTCACATGCGTTCCCTGGCTGCTGTGACTTTCAAACGGAGCTGAGAGGGGCCTTGTTGTGATGCCAACAACGCTCTTGGGTGTGTGACACCAGGTTGCTTGCGCTTGTGTCAGTCCAATCTCTTTGACTGCTCCCACACTTGATCCTCCTTCCCTGCTCCAGATGTTCTGAGGAGTGTCAGGAGCCTGATCTCTCGACAGCAAATCCTGCCAGTAAAGACCAAGGCGAGGGAGCTGTGGAATACCTCCACCTTTCCTATAAGCCCTATAAATGCCCAATGAGGCTGCCCTGTTAAGCGCTGAGGCTGCCTTTGAGCAAGCCTCCTTTTGGTGCTGACCTGCCTGGAAGAAGACCTTCTTGTTGCCCTCCATATGCTTTGCCTGTTTCAGTGCCAGGTGGACCCCTCCGGCACTTTGGAGGTGTCTTGTGCCCACACTGACATGACGCTGCCCAGGAAATCCTTGGCCTTCTCATCGCGGCACATCAAAGAGCCTGCATGGCAGACCAAGCATGTCAGAAATGAGGAAATGAAATGGCACTGTTGACGGAAAGCAAAGCACAGCCTGTGCCACTAGGGAAGATATTTTGCCTTGGAGGTGAGTCTGTGGAAAATTACTGCCCGCGTGCAGTGACTGTGGGCCTGGGGCGGTGCCGGAGCAGTATAAAAGCGAGTCCTTCTCCTCACTCTCTAATCCACTCTTCTCAACTCCATCTTCTTGGGAACAAGGTGAGTTGGGATTCCTTACTTGTCTTCCTCCTGCTCCTGTCCTGCTCCTGCTCCTCCTCGTCCTCGTGTCTTCCCTGGGACATGGAGCCACTTATCATGGGAGTGGAAAGGGGGCAGAAGGCTTTTCGTGGAGAGAGGATGGGGCTTGGCTCAGCTGCATATGGACATGGCAGGGACGTCCTGGGTCTTGGTCACTCTTGGCAGGATTCTTTTGGATTGATGGGAAGGAGAAACCTGTGGTCCTCCCTAAAAGGCCTCCACCTCTTCCATCCTTGTCTCTTTTCTGCCTCATGGTGGGGTTACAGGTGGCTTGTCAACCACCCCTCGTGCTTTGTTTTCCATTTCTACAGTCCAGGTTCATCTCCACTGTCGAGACATGTCCTGCATCATCCCGTGCATGCCCTGCCTGCCCTGCCAGCCCTGCGGCCCGACCCCGCTGGCCAACAGCTGCAATGAGCCCTGTGTTAGGCAGTGCCAGGACTCCACCGTCGTCATCGAGCCCTCCCCCGTGGTGGTGACCCTGCCCGGCCCCATCCTCAGCTCCTTCCCGCAGAGCACCGCCGTGGGCTCCTCCACCTCCGCTGCCGTTGGCAGCATCCTCAGCTCTGAGGGAGTGCCCATCTCCTCCGGGGGCTTTGGCCTCTCCGGCTTGGGCGGCCGCCTCTGCGGCAGGAGGTGCCTCCCCTGCTAAAGCTGCTGGTGACGGCCCTGGGGAAGGCCCCCAGGGACCCACGCGCTGGGACGGAGCACTGCGTTCTTGCTTTCAGAGGGGCTGAGCAACCCCAGCACCCTTTGCAAAAGGATGTGGCCAGCCTGGGCTCTCAGCAAGCACAGCCCATGCCTGCCTTTCCCTTCTCCCACTCTCTTCTTTCCCTCGCGTGCGCTGCTTGTCCTGGGCTGTGAGCCCCACAGAGCCAGCCTGGGGAGGACACGCGGCTGCATCTCTGCCACGGCCACGGGGCGCAGACTGCTCTCTGCCCCTGGTGCTCCCTGCACTAGAGCCTCCACTCAGAGTTACCTCGTTTCCGCCATCGGATCCATTAAAGTTTTCCTGCATGCCAGCCCATGTCTCTGTGTCATCCTTTGCCTTGCAGAAGCTCTCCCAAGATAATCAGGGATAGAGCTGGGCTTGCTCAGGGCTGATGCTGGGAAGGGGATCCTGAGGACGGCTGTGCAGTGACACGGCCTCACTTTGTGCAGCCATGCGGTGGTTCCCAATCGCCTCCCTTGGGGAATGCTGAAGGCTCCCCATGTGCCCCATGCACCCAGAGCTTCCCCGGGGCAACGCTCTCCTCACCACTGCTGCTGCAGCGTCCGCAGAAGGAAGGAAGGACCACACAGAGGCACGTCATAATCTTTCTTGTAGTGGGTTAAGATTGTCTCGCTGCCAGATTGGTCAGGATGCAATTGTTACTGATCACATCCACAGGGATATGAGGACCTCCATCCCGCCTTTTTACTCCCCAGAAATGCGTCTCCTGTGCACCTCCTTTGACCTTGCTTCTTTCAAAGGCCAGTCCATCTTTCAGACTAGCTCCATGGGCTGCCCCCTCACAGCTGAAGTGCTGGCCTGTGCGCACAAGCAGGGAGAGAGATTTTCTTGCAAATTTCAGAGGCAGGAAGATGCTCTCTCCACTGCTGCTGTATCCAAACCAGGGCAAAACGTTGCTGCCAAGCTGTTAGATCTGGACAACATGATCACATGGTCTGTTTACGCAGGGCACTATCTAGAGCTTGGAGACCTCACTGTCATCGAGGTCACGGTAGATGACTTCCAGCACCATTCATTCATCCTCAGGTTCTGGAAGCCTTCTTAAGCAGCAGTCAACCTTCCTCGCTAAAGCCTACGATCTCCCTCGAACAGATATCTTGCCCTCACACTTGTCAGGAGATGCTTCCAGAGACTGCAATTCATTGTCTTTTCTCCAGTCCCAGTGTCAAAGGATCGCAGCTGTTGCGCTTCCTTACCTTCCAATTCCTGACTGTTGGCCCCACTCTCCCAGCAGCGGAGTTGCCAGGCAGTACTCCTCTCCCCTGGCTAGTGCCTCTCATCTTTCCACAAGTCTCAAAGCTCTCTCAAAGTCAGGAAGCCCCGTACTTTCCTTCTCTGGAGGGATTTCTCTCCCTTCTTCCTGCCATTAGCCACAGTCCTCTGAGAGCGCTCAACAGTGGCTCAACAGACACGGGTCGAACCCCGGTACAGGGCGAAAAGCAGCTGGTTTTCCAGCAGCTGCCACCCAGGATCCGGCCAGCTCAGGACAGGTTTCGCTGTCGCCTCACCCAAAAGTTGTCGCTTCTTACAGCAGCGCAGCAGCAGATTCCACAAACCCTGCGCTTAGCCAACAGTGTGACTCGGTAGTTTTAAACACCTCCTGTAAGGGTGAGAAGGACCTTGGGAGTCTGTGCAACAAAACGTCCCATGTCAGTCTCCAGTGTCAGCGCAAAGCACATGGCCTTTGATTCTCTTAACATGTTCCAAGCTCAGACAAAATAAGGGGTGTTTCATCGGGAATTGTGCCAACAGCTAGGTCCACAGGTGTTGTGGTCTTCTAGCTTGTGCAGTGATGCTTTTACAACTGGTTTTTTCCTTCCACAGAGCATTCAAGGATATCTCCCGCACACTGTCTGTCTCTAAGTCCAGGAATCTGAGTCCCTCCTCCTCATTGCTGGATCTATCCCCAGTGGGCAGAGGCACAAAAAGGCAAACCTAGGGCCATAGGATCTCTGTGCCTGGTAAGATCATGGAGTAGATCCTCCTGGAAAATATGCTAGCACACATGGTAAATAAGGATGTGATTGGTGACAGTCAATATGGCTTCAATAAGGCCAAGTCATACCTGACAAATTTGGCAGCCTTCTATGACAGGGTTACAGCACTGGTGGATAAGGGAACAGCAACTGTTGTCATTTACATGGACTTGTGCATATCTTTTAATGCTCTTCCACACAACATCCTTGTCTCTAAGTCAGAGAGACATGGGTTTGATGGATGGACCACTCGGTGAATAAGGTATTGACTGCATGGTTGCATTCAGATAGTTGTGATCAACGGTTCAATGCCCAAGTGGAGAGCAGTGACAAGCAGCTTTCCTCAGGGGTCAGTGTTGGGACTGACTCTGGTTAACATCTTTGTTGGAGACATGGACAGTGGGACTGAGCGCACCCTCAGCAAGTTCATCAGTGATGATGAGCTGCACGGTGCAGTCAACACGCTGGAGGGAAGGGATGTGTCATCCAGAGGGACCTGGACAGCTTGGAGAGGTGGGCCCATGCAAACCTCATGAAAATCAAGTGCAAGGTCCTGCACATGGGTGGGACAATCCCATGCTCAAACACAGGCTGGGCAATGAGTGGATTGAGAGCAGCCCTAAGGAGAAGGACTTGCAAGTGGTAGTGGATGGAAAACTGACTGAGTTGGTAATGTGAGCTGGCAGCCCAGAAAGTCAACTGTGTTCAAGAGAAGTGTGACCAGCAGGTTGATGGAGGGTATTCAACACCTCTGTTCCACTTTTGTGAGACCCATGCTGCAGTTCTGGGTCCAGCTCTGGGAACCCTAGTATCGGAAGGACATGAACCTGCTCAAGCGGGGCCAGAGGAGGCTACGAAGATGCTCGAGGGGCTGGAGGACCTCCCTGTAAGGACGGGCTGAGAGAGTTGGGGGGATCAGCTGGAGAAGAGAAGGCTCCAGGGAGACCTTAGAGCGGCCCCCCAGGGCTGAAAGGTGATGCAGGAAAGGGGGGAGTCAGTCTTTGTTGGGGGGTGTAGGGATAGGATGAGGGGTAATGATTTTAAACTGACAGAGGGGAGACTTAGATGAGACGTAAGGCAGGAATTCTTCCCTGTGAGGGGGGTGAGGCCCTGGCACAGGCTGCCCAGAGCAGCTGTGGCTGCTCCCTCCCTGGCAGGGTTCAAGGCCAGGTTGGACGGGGCTTTGGGCAACCTGGGCTAGTGGAAGGTGTCCCTGCCCGGGGCAGGGGGTGGCACTGGATGGGCTTTAAGGTCCCTTCCAACCCCTTGCTCCAAGCTCAGTCAGCCATGAGCATCCAAGGAGGATTACTGCACAACCTCTCCAGGAAACCTGTTCCACTGCTTCACTCTTCTCTTAGTGAAAACCATTTCTCACCTATCAAGTCCAAAACTCTCTTCTTTTAACATGAGCTCAATGCTTCTAGTCCTTCAATCATGTACAGCCACAGTGTTGAGTCTGGATCTGTCTTCTGGGGACCTCACCATAGCTACTCCAAAGCTACTCCTAAGTCTCCCACCAAAGCCTTTTCTTCACACTCGGCAAGCCCTGTGCCCTCAGCATCTCCTCCCCAACCAAGTGGTCCAGCTCCTCACTATCCTGGACACTCTCCATTGAACTCACGCCACTAAGTCAAGGACGTTCTTGCATTACATTTTTCTTGTATTATAGCGGTGTTCTAGATGCCATCAGGTGAGTACTAAGCATTACCCTCTATCTCCTCACTCAGATCCTGCTCTGGTAGCCCAGGATGTTGATGACAGTCCTCAACATCTGGGAACAGTGGTGGGAGTCGCACCTCTTTTGCTGGGCTTCATGCAAAAACAACTTGCCCTGGACCTGCTTTTAGGCTGTGGCTTGTCAGGGGCTGAAGGATGTGTGAGGACGCAGGGCTGGATGCTACCAAGCCAGCTGCCACTCAGGGCTCTGGGCAGACACATGTCATCTTGCCCAGCTGTGTCCTGCAGCAGTTCAGCAGCTCCCCTTCCTCAGATGCAAATCTCGCTGCACACTTTGCTGCTGCTCACCGCACTGCTTTGGAGAGCTCCTGCACAGCCCTGAGACACTCAGCCTGCACCTGCTGCCTCTCTTCTTGCCCTGAGTCTCTCCCTGACTCCCTGGGCACAGACAGGGAAGGAGCAGGACAAGGAGGACATTCACTGCCAGGGGGCCTGTGTGGTGTGCTGACCCTGGCAAGTACTAAGCACCCAACAGCTGTTCTCTCCATACCCTGTCCTATTGGGATGGGGGGAGAGCTGAAAGAGCAGGAGAGCGAAATGCCCTTGGGTTAAGAACAGGACAGGCTAAGAGAGGGAGGGAAAGAAGAGAAAAACAAGTGGTACAAAGACACGCACCACCTCACACCACCAAATTCCCAAGTATTCTCCAAAGAACAGCTACTTTGGAAAGACTGCTACAGTCTTTCAGATAACAATCATTGTGTTAACAACCACTGCACAACCATCCCCAAAAACTCCCACCTAAACACCCCTGGGACACACCTCTCTCCCGGGGCATCTCGGGGCACTGTATGGAGGGGAAAGGATGAGACAGAGGCGTGCGCTGGGATGCAGCAGAACTTTAATGAGCCAAAAGAGGAAACGAGGTCACTCGGAGTTGAAGGCCTGGTGCAGGGAGCACCAGGGGCAGAGAGCAGTCTGCGCCCCGTGGCCGTGGCACAGATGCAGCCGCGTGTCCACCTGCCTGCCCCACAGAGGGAGCAGGGCCAGCAGGTCCTCCCCAGGCTGGCTCTGTGGGGCTCACAGCCCAGGACAAGCAGCGCACGCGAGGGAAAGGGGAGAGTGGGAGAAGGGAAAGGCAGGCATGGGCTGTGCTTGCTGAGAGCCCAGGCTGGCCACATCCTTTTGCAAGGGGTGCTGGGGTTGCTCAGCCCCTCTGAAAGCAAGAACCCAGTGCTCCATACCCAGTCCGGTGACACTCTGTGTGTCCCTGGGGGCCTTCCCCAGGGCCGTCACCAGCAGCTTTAGCAGGGGAGGCACCTCCTGCCGCAGAGGCGGCCGCCCAAGCCGGAGAGGCCAAAGCCCCCGGAGGAGATGGGCACTCCCTCAGAGCTGAGGATGCTGCCAACGGCAGCGGAGGTGGAGGAGCCCACAGCGGTGCTCTGCGGGAAGGAGCTGAGGATGGGGCCGGGCAGGGTCACCACCACGGGGGAGGGCTGGATGACGACGGTGGAGTCCTGGCACTGCCTGACACAGGGCTCATTGCAGCTGTTGGCCAGCGGGGTCGGGCCGCAGGGCTGGCAGGGCAGGCAGGGCATGCACGGGATGTTGCAGGACATGTCTCAGGGCCAGAGGTGCACCTGGGAGAGAGTTTAGCAAGAAGTAGAGCAGGGGAGATGGGTGAGTAGCTGCCTGTCACCCCACCATGATGAAGATAAAGGCACATACTGGCCAGTGAGCTAATGCTTCTGTAGGGAGACTAATGGGCATCTCCTTCCCCTCTGCCCAAAAGTGCCCTGTTAAGAGCGGCCAAGCCCAGGGAGGTCCCTACTTAGCTGATAGCTCGGGAGACACCTCATCCAAGACCCAGCCTCTCTCCATGTTAGATCTTCCCTCCTTTCTAGTTTTATAACAAGGACCTCTACGTCCTGCTGTGGCATGATGGAGGAGGCATTGTCTGAAGTCTCCAGTGGTGTGTGACCTCAGCCTGGGGAAGAATGAGAAGCAGAAAGTGCTGCAGACTCACCTGGTTCCCAAGGAGAGAAAGGCGAGAGAAGTGGATGAGAGAACAAGGCTTTGGGTTTGCTTTTATACTGCTCTTGCACCACCCCAGGCCCTGAGGCTGTCTCTGCACAGGCACTAATTTTCCAACAGACTCATCTTAAATGGAGAATACCCTTCCTAATCACATAGCTTGCAGTTTGGTTTCCTTCATTGCCTTCTTTTCATTTCCTCATTTCTGAAATGCCCTTTGTGCCAGAGACGCTTCTGCCAAACACTGGAATGAGAGGCCCAAGGACTTCCCACACAGGAACGCAACAGTGCTGAGGATGGAACTCAAGTCCTGAAGAGGTCCCATGCAGGCAGGGGACACCAGCTTGGGGTACCTTGTTGGGCTCATTTGCAACTCTTTTTTCGGGAATGATCCCAGATACTCTAAGTATTGCAGTCCTCAGTTGTATACCCACAGGTTCCCATGCACAAGGGCTTGCTCCATCCTTCTCTTTCCCTCTACCTCAGCTTACTCTGAGAGTCAGTGGTAGTCACTCCTCAGACTGGTGGCCTGTGCTTACAGTTTCAGCTCTCTTTCTCCTTATAGCACTTGATTTGAGGAGAAACTTTCCCTCTTTCTTGGCCTCCTCTCCTCCCTGGTCTCTCTAGGTGTGCAACCTGACTGGGGACATCTAAGTGACTGTAGCACCCAGAAGTGACAGGATTCCCACTTCCATATCTCAGAGACTGGATAAAACATCTTGGGGATGGAATCAGCAGAGTGAGAGCCTGTCTCTTGGAACCTCTCAATAGCCAAAGCCAATGCTTTCCTACCTGCGTCGAGGTGGAGGGGGTGTGCCCAGGGGTGTTCAGGGGCCATGGAGGAATGGGGCAAAATTCAGTCACAGAAGATAATTATTCTCTGTTATTGCACATCCCATTCCCCACCAGCAAGCACCACTGTGCAGTGATTAGACATGGAAAGCCTGTCTGGAGGAAAGGAAGAAGGTTACTGAGAGAAACTGCCTAAGGTGAAACACAAAGAAGTTTCTTGCAGAAGCAGTCCTCAATAGAAAGCATTTCCACCTCTCCTGCAGCGCCCTTCCTTTCACTGTCAACAGTCTCTGAGGGAAAGAGTTCTCCTGACACTCCTCGAAGGATAGCAGCAGTGTCTGGGGAGTGTGGCAATGAATCAGACAATCCTTCCCTCCCAGGCAGGATCTCAGTGTGGAACATAAAAGCTCTGTGTGGCTGAAGACCAAGTGAGTTGTCAGCTGTTTGGCTCTCCCTTTGCAGCCTAGACGGCCTGTCCTTCCTCTCAAAGCATAGTGACACTAGGTCATCTGTCCTTGTGTTTGGCCACGACTCAAGGTCTCAGCCCCTCCCTGACTCACTCTCAGGTCAATTAGCTGCAGAGGTGCCCCTGGCTTTGACTTGGACACAAAGGGCCTGTGTCCCATCCCTGACACTGTTGACACTGCAACAGAAGCAGGTTCACTCAGGAGTGCCCTTCATGAAGTGGGCAGGATTTCCTGGTTTTTCTCCCTGTACATAAAGTTTTGAACTCCTTAACACTGGGAGGAGAAGATGTATCCTGACCTGGAGAGGCAGTGAGTGGTGACTGACAGTCATGCTAAGACACTTTGAACATTGATACACTGAATTAAACTGTGTTTCCAAACTGGTGTGAAACTGTCCTCACTAGGCTCTGAAATCTGAAGTAGCAGAATGTGAGCTTTAGAGGAGTATGACAAAGAGAGCTCAGGAGACAGGGGTTGTGTCTGAGTGCCAGCACCCAGGGCAGATCTCCACCAGACCCATGCCATTGCTGTTAAACAGCCACTGACCGCCTTGTAGCCTGTGGAACCTGATGCTCTGTGGTGATCCTGTTCAGAGTGGAGAGTGCCCCTGCCATGACCAGCACATATCCTCATGAGGAGGAGACATATGCAGGGACAGACAGGCGCTCATGCACACCTCTGTGCATGCACACACTTAAGCATGCATATATACCAAGATCTTAGGGAAAACAAATTCTTCTGATACAAGAATGAATACAGACACACAAGTGAGAAAACACATATGCATCAACACAGATGCTGTTTGCACATAGATTGGTCAGAGAAATAACCCTAATATGCTGAAGGCATTGGTTGGAGACCGCAAGAGATTGCTCAGAGAGAGGAAATGGCAAAACAGACTGGCAGATTAATCCCAAAAGCAAGACCCCCAGGAGGAGGAGATTCAAAATGAGCAGTGCAGCCCACTCACTGGAAAGCAGACCAGTGACCATCAGAGCATGATGGACCCTTCTTTTGAACAGGGTGACAAACAATCCCACAGGAAAATCTCAGACCATTGTTATTTGCCTCCACTGGATCTCTGTCCAGGAACTGGGTCAGGTCTTCAGCCCATAATGATGCATTCCTGACCCAAAAATCCTTGGGTGTCTCATGTCAGCACTTGAAAGGAGACTCAAAAGGAAATGGTCATGGCATAAATTACAATATGAAAGCATTGAACAGTGGAAAACCGAAAGGGCCTGTACCATTGGTTGGGATGTCTTCAATTAGAGAGTCTGTTGGAAAATTACTGCCTGTATATAGCATGACTGCACACCTGGGGCACTGCTCAAGCAGTATAAAAGCCAGCACAAATACCCAGTCTTTCATCCACTTCTCTCACCTCCTTCTCCTTGAGGATCAGGTGAGTCTGAAGCCCTTTCTCTTCCTTTCTCTCCTCCTCTGAGAACCATTCAGCTCCCCAGACAACACATCCCTTGTATCCCTCATGGTGGGATGTTAGGCTGCTACTCACCCAGACCTCAGGCTCTGCTTGTCCCTGATCTCTCTCCCAGGTGCTCCCCCACCATTGAGACATGTCCTGCAACATCCCGTGCATGCCCTGCCTGCCCTGCCAGCCCTGCGGCCCGACCCCGCTGGCCAACAGCTGCAATGAGCCCTGTGTCAGGCAGTGCCAGGACTCCACCGTCGTCATCCAGCCCTCCCCCGTGGTGGTGACCCTGCCCGGCCCCATCCTCAGCTCCTTCCCACAGAACACCGTTGTGGGCTCCTCCACCTCCGCTGCCGTTGGCAGCATCCTCAGCTCTGAGGGAGTGCCCATCTCCTCCGGGGGCTTTGGCCTCTCCGGCTTGGGCGGCCGCCTCTGTGGCAGGAGGTGCCTCCCCTGCTAAAGCTGCTGGTGACGGCCCTGGGGAAGGCCCCCAGGGACACATAGTACCAGACCTGGGATGGGGCACTGGGTTCTTGCTTTCAGAGAGGCTGGGCAACCCCAACACCCCTGGCAAAAGCACACGGCCAGCCTGGGCCCATGCCTGCCTTTCCGTTCTCCCACTCTCTCCTTTCTCTCCCGTGTCCTTGTTGTCTTGGTACTCCCTGCACTGGGTTTCCCACTCAGAGCGACATCATTTCCCTTTTTTGACTCATTAAAGTTCTGCTGCATCACAGCCCGTACCTTTGTCTCATCCTTTCCCCTGCAGATTCTCTCCCGAGATGCCCAGGGAGACACTTGCTCAGGGGTGGTTCTGGGAGGCAGTTTTTGGGGACTGTTGTGCATTGGTTTAACACAGTGATTGTTAACTGTCACTGTGGTCCTTCCCTCTGTGGACACTCCTGACACGTCTCGTCACGAGGAAGGGTGTTTCTCTAGGGAAGTTAGGAGTGAGTGGGCACATGGGGAACCCTCACCATTCCCAGAGGAGAGGAGGGTGGGACATAATGCAGTGGGCCCCCTTCAGGCACCATCACTTGCAGGTGAGGAAGGCATCCATGACTCCTCCAGAGCCTCCAGCCACCAGGCCCAGCTTTGTTGAGCCTCTGCCCAGAAATGCCCTCTTGGCCTCAGTCCATGTGCTGTAGAAGGGGCACATGGCTACTCCCAAGCTTGGTTGAGGAGCCTGGGCTGAGGAAGGCCCTGGGAGGGTAGCAGCCCCACACGTCTTGTGGTGGGGAGGAACGGGAATTCCTCTTGCTCTGGATGCCACTGTGCTGGAGGAGAAATGCTCAGATAAACAATGTTCCCAGAGAATAACAGGAGTGAAAATGAGGTTAATGGGCTCACAGTGTACATCATCCTCCTACTTCCATCTATGCTCTGGTTTTCCTGGGGAAAGTTTCTGGAGAGATGCTGAGGGCAAGGAGAGAGGCAGGGGGTTGTGGACAAATATTCTTTAAGGGGAGTCTGCAAGCTCTCCGAAGCAGTGCTCCCACCAGCAGAAAAGACTGCATAGAGGATTGCAGCTGAGGAAGGGAGCTGCTCAGCTGCTTCAGGACATTCCTGAGCATGATGATGCAGGAACATCCCAGAGCAGTTGGCTCGGTCAAAGAGACACTGCGAACTTTCTCCCCACACATCTTCCAGCCCCTTGCAAGCTGTTGTGGTTTAACCCCAACCAGCAACTAAGCATCACACAGCCACTCGCTCACTCCTCCCCCCTGCTCCCACAGTGGGATGGGGAGGAAAATTGGAAAGAAAAAAAAGCAAAACATGTCAATATAAAAAGTTTAATAATTGAAATAAAATATAATAACACTAATTGTAATGAAAAGGAAGATAACAAAAAGAAAACCCAAGAAAGACAAGTGATGCACAATGCAATTGCTCAACATCCACTGACTGATGCCCAGCCAGTCCCTGAGCAGGGATCGGCCCCTCCTGGCCAACTCCCCCCAGTTTCTATACTGGGCATGATGCCCTATGGTATGGAATAGCCCTTTGGCTAGTTCGAGTCAGCTCTCCTGGCCACACTACCTCCCAGCTTCTGGTGCACCTGCTCGCTGGCAGAGCACAGGAAACTGAAAAGTCCTTGATTTAGGATAAGCCCTGCTTAGCAATAACTAAAACATCAGCCTGTTACCAACATTATTCTTATACTAAATCCAAAATAGAGCACTGTACCAACTACAAGGAAGAAAATTAACTCTGTCACAGCCAAAACTAGGACACAAGGAAAAGCTCAAATGTGAGTCAAGAAAACATGTTCTGCTGGAGCACTACATCAATACAAACATGTCCCACAATGGAGAGATCTTCCCGCTGGGGCAGGGTCTGTCGTGGGGCAGGTGCTAATCAGTCTAAGAAGGGAACAAGCGCACATGGTTCAGCTTCCTCACCAGAGAGGCTGGCCTTGTTCATGATATTTCTTGAATTCACATCACCAGGTACCCCTGAATTTGGGAGAGTCTTCACTATCCCCATGGTTGGAGAACAGCACACAGTATTCAGCACTTCAAGGCTTGCCAGGACAGACTGTCAGCAAGTGAGGAGCTGCTTTCCTTTCTTCTTGCCTTTTCTTCAAGAAAAAAGAAGAGGTGAAGATCAAATGTGGAAACAAGAAAGGAGAAGGCAAGGCAAGATGCACTGCTGCACAGGGTGTATTGCAGAAATCATGTCTGCTCTGTCACTGAGTGACCTGTGACTCCAAAAAGACAGTTTTCTGTCAGAAGTTCTCCCCGTTGCTTTGAGAGGGGAGCACAGCCCATCCTTGCTATCCATAAGGGCCAATTTAGATAATGCAGTCCAACAGACAGCTCAGAACAGGCATCCAAGATACACGTCAATCACTCCCTGACTGGGGAACATTCTGGAAACAGAGATAAGAAGGGTCATTCCCATGTGTAAACCCTTGGGATTACATAATAGTCAGAGTTGATTTATGATCTGCATTAGTGCAGACAAGAAATATGCCACTGCAAGATCAAGTAAGCAGGAATCCTTTGGCAAATTTAGTCTATCTTGGGCTCCTGGAAACAGTTTAAGATTTTACATATTCTTGCAGACAAAAGGACAGGAAGAGGCGAGTCTCTCTGTGCTTGAAAATGCCTGTTGTTAATATTTCCATTCAAGAGAAGCCTACACTGTCTTCCTGATCCACTGTTATGATTCTATAAAAGCACTATCTCTTCTATGTTAAGATGATTCTGCTGTTGCTGCTACCAGAAAGCACTGGCAAGTCTTCAGTTACTTCCTGAAATTAGACAGAGCAGGACCTACTGCCAGAAAATCTTATCCAGTAACTTCTAACTAAAACAGTGGGAAAACCTCTGGTGTATCTTCTTCCCCTCAAGGAAATCAGGGGATTGAAGGTCAGTTCCTTTAGCTCACATCCATGTGAATCCTCATTTGAAGTCAGTTCCAAGAAAGTGCTATTGCCTTGAGAAGATGTGGGCCATGAGCATATATAGGGAGGCTCTACAAAGAGACTTGGATAGATTGGATCATTGGGCCAACGTTAACGGGATGAGCTTTAACAAGGCCAAGTGCCAGGTCCTGCCCTTGGGCCACAACAACCCCCTGCATGGCTACAGGCTCGGGGAGGTGTGGCTGGAGCTGTCTGGGAGAGAAGGATCTAGGAGTTCCAACTGACAAGCAGATGACCAGGAGCCAGCAGTGTGTCCACGTGGCCAAGAAAGCCAACGGCATCCTGGCTTGTATTAGAAATAGTGTGACCAGCAGGAGCAGGGAGGTGACAGTCCCCCTGTGCTCTGCACTGGTGAGGCCACACCTGGGGTGTTGTGTTCAGTTTTGGGCACCTCAATGCCAGAGAGATCTCGAGAAGCTGGAGTGAGGGCAGAGGAGGGCAACGAAGCTGGTGAAGGGCCTGGAGAATCAATCCTGTGAGGAGCCAGGGAAGAAGCTGGGAGTGTTCAGTGTGAGGAGGAGGAGGCTGAGGGGAGCCCTCATCACTCCACAGCTCCTGACAGGACATTGCAGAGAGGCTGGGGCTGGGCTCTGCTCCCAGGGGATCAGGGACAGAACAAGAGGGAACGGCTTTAAACTGCAACAGGGGAGGGTCAGACTGGACATTAGGAAAAAAATTTTCACAGAAAGAGTGGTCAGACAGTGGAATAGGATGCCCAGGGAGGGGGTGGAGTCCCCATCCCTGGATGTGTTTAAGGTTTGTTTGGGACAACATTCTGGTGACCCAGATGGGACAGCCAAATGGCCTTGCCCAGATTGTCTTGCTGCTCCCAGCAGTGGAGAATCAGATCAGGCAGGACTCCATCATGCACCGACCTGTTGAATGGGGACTTCTCTGGATCCCCTCCATTGTCGGGCAGTGAGCGACTCAGAAGTTCAATATCACTGAAATATTTGTGCCGGGGCAAAAGGGGGGTGGATTCCTGGATTGGTGAGTATCCTAGTTAAATTTACTTCTGTGGAAGATGAGTATTTCTCACACATAGATGCCAGCAAGGGGTGCCTTAATTGACCCTTTGACTTGGGTGCCTTTGACTTGGGTCAAAGCCAAGTGTGCATTGGGGTAGGCTGTGGAGAAGCCATAGCTCATGGTATCCAGTTGGAATGGGGTCAGGCCAATCCATGATTCTTCCCTGTAGCCTCTGGGGTGTATTTTGAAAAATTTGAATAAGTTTGTTGGGGACCCGGTGCCTAAGAGGAAATGGAAAGATATTGTAACTAATGGTGGCCAAATTATATATTGGATAATGGTGAAATATGACCAGAGAATGGATCTTTACAATTTAATATTGAAACTGATGTTATTTTGCCATTGACTGGGGAAATGGAATGAGGTTCCATATGTTGATGCATTTATGACTTTGTATAGGAAATCAGATATTTAAAAAAAAAAAAATAGGGATATGGTTATGCCATGTCTAGAACAAAAGGAGGTTAAGGAAGGAGTAGTTTGTTGGGGGGGGGAGAACAGGAAGATGTACAAATGTTGGTCCCTTCTTCCCCACCTCCATATAATAAGGAAGACAGTAGAGAGAAAAAAAAGGAGTGAAGAAAATAAAAAAAACACATGGGAAATTAAGGGTTTAGTCCTAATTGCCAGTCGTACTAGAGGACAGACCCAGCCAGTAATACAGACACCCTTGAGACAAGCAGAGGGTGCTGATGGCACACTGACCTTTGTGCACATGCCATTCACTACCTCTGATTTATTGAACTGGAAACAAACTATTTGTACTTATAGGGAAAATCCTAAAGGAATGCATCAGCTCTTGGAAACTATCATGTTGGCTCGCAACCCAAATTGGGGTGATACGAAGGCATTATTGAATACCTTCTTTACAGCAGAAGAAAAAAGAATGGTTTTAGAAAAAGCCAAGGAGAAAGGGGAAAGAAAAAAACAGAATCAAAGACCCTCATCAGTATTTACCCCTGAGGGAGGGCCCTGATTGGAACCCAAATATGGCACATGGAAAGAACAAATTAAACCAGCATCAGAAATTGGTATTATATGGAAACCAACACAGGGTCCCAAAGCTGAAAAATTTATCTAAGCTGTATGGGGTCAGACAAGACATGATGACAATCCCTCTCATTTTTATGAAAGGCTGTGTAAAACAACCAAGAAATGGACAGACTTAAATCCAGAAGATAATATGAAATGGAGATTGTTTAATATGCTATTTATGGGCCAAGCATCGCAGGATATTAGGAGGAAGTTGCAAAAGGTGGATGGGGCAGAGGGAATGTCCATTTCACAATTAATTGAGATTACATATAAAGTATATAACAACAAGGAGGAAAGGAGAAAGGATCAGGCAAAAATGAAGCTAACAGGCTTCCCTGCTGGCCACAGCAATAGTAGATAGAATAGGGGGAGGAAGTCACTGGAGGGAGAAATGAAGCTGGAAGTCAAAATGAAAGGGGTCCAAAAATACAGAACCCTCCTTTAAGTACAAATCAATGTGCTATTTACAGAGAAGAAGAACATTGGAAAAACGAGTGTCCCAACAGGATGAAGAAAAATCCAGAAGATGTTCTTGTGGCTGTTTTAGAGGGGTCAGATTCTGAACAGAGAGAACTGGAATGGCAGGGATAGGAGAAAGTATAAAAGCCTCCTCAACTGACCCTGTAATCCCTGTCAAAATAAGAAATTAAATAGTAGATTTGTTAATAGAAAGTGGAGCCACACATTCGGTAGCAAAGAGCTGTAAAGGACAACTTAGTAAAATTACAGTACTGATTGTTGAGGCAATGGGAAAAAGAATCTTGTGGCCATTTTTGCAACCTATGGAATGTACAATTAGAGATACTAAATTGATTCAACAAGTTTCTATATCTGCCAGAATTTCCTTCCCTTTTTTTAGGATTAAATTTATTATGCAAATTAAATGCTCAAGTACTTAACTTTTTCTGAGAATTCTGTACAGCTACATATTCCCAAAGAAACAGCATGGAAGGCTCAGATCTGCTTGTTGACAGACAAGACTTCAGAAGAACCTGAAAACAACATCCTGGAAATGATAATGCAGTGATCCCTCCGGCGATCAAAGAAACCAGGCAAAGCAAAAAATATGACCCTGATTAAAACAGAACTGAAGCCAGGAGTTGAACCTACGAGGGTAAATCAATACCTCGTAAGACTAGAGGTGTGAAAAGGACTAGAACCCCTAGTAAATACTTTTATGCAATAAGGACTGCTCAAATAATGTCAGTCTGAGGTTAACAATCCCATCTTACCGGTAAGGAAGCTCAGGTCTCAAGAATATAGACTGGTTCAGGATTTAAAAGCTATAAATTGAATAACCATATACATACATAAATCCTACTGTAACAAATCCTTACACCCACTAGCTGCTGTACCTAAATCTGATACTTATTTTACTGGTTTGGATTTAAAGGATCCTTTCTTTTGTATCCCAGTGGACAAACAGACCCAAGCAATCTTCACTTTTGAATGGGAAAGCCCGTCAACAGGAGGAAAAGTGCAATTGTGCTGGATGGTACCCCACAAGGATTTAAAAACAAACCTACCCTATTTGGTAACATATTGGCAAGAGTTGGAACAATGGCAAGGTAGCAGCAATTTACCGACTATCTAGATAATTTGTTAATAGGAGCTGGCACAGATTCCTCCCGCATCGCATATGCCCAAGAGAATTTGCTGGGTAAAAAAGTGTCTGGATGGCCGGGCCCAAAGAGTTGTGGTGAATGGAGTTAAATCCAGCTGGCAGCCGGTCACAAGTGATGTCCCCCAGGGCTGGGTGTTGGGGCCACTCCTGTTTAACATCTTTATTGATGATCTGGACGAGGGGATCGAGGGCACCCTCAGTCAGTTTGCAGATGACACCCAGTTGGGTGGGAGTGTTGATCTGCTCGAGGGCAGGGAGGCTGCAGAGAGACCTGGACAGGCTGGAGCCATGGGCTGAGCCCAACTGGGGGAGTTTCACTGAGGGCAAATGCCGGGGGCTGCCCTTGGGCCACAACAACCCCCAGCAGGGCTACAGGCCTGGGGAGGAGTGGCTGGAGAGCTGCCGGTCAGAGAGGGACCTGGGGGGGTTGATAATGAGCCAGCAGTGTGCCCAGGGGGGCAAGAGGGCAAATGGCATCCTGGCTTGTGTCAGCACTGGCGTGGCCAGCAGGGACAGGGAAGGGATCTGAGCCCTGTGCTGGGCACTGGTGAGGTCGCCCCTCGATGAGTGGGTTCAGTTCTGGGCCCCTCACCCCAAAAAGGCCATTGAATGACTCGAGCGTGGCCAGAGAAGGGCAACGGAGCTGGGGCAGGGTCTGGAGCACAGGTCTGCTGGGGAGCGGCTGGGGGAACTGGGGGGGTTCAGTCTGGAGAAGAGGGGGCTGAGGGGAGACCTCCTGGCCCTCTGCAACTCCCTGCCAGGAGGGGGCAGAGAGGGGGGATGAGTCTCTGGAGCCAAGGCCCCAGCGCCAGGACCCGAGGGAATGGCCTCAAGCTGTGCCAGGGAAGGTTTAGACTAGATATTAGGAAGCATTTCATTACAGAAGGAGTTGTTGGGTGTTGGAATGGGCTGCCCAGGGAGGCAGTTGAGTCCCCATCCCTGGAAGTGTTTAAGAGTAGAGTCAATATAGCACTGAGGGATCTGGTGGAGTTGGGAACTGTCAATGTTGGGTTAAGGGTTGGACTGGAGGATCTTCAAGGGCTTTTCCAGCCTAGACAATTCTGTGATCTGTGAAGATTAGCATGTAAAAATGTGGCCTTTTTTCGAATCTCTGTTCTCTCAGCCTTCAAGGTAGGAGACCTGTGGAGCAGAAATGAAGTGGGGTAACCAAATTGCCTTACTGCAAACATCTGGAAACAGCCCGGCAGTTCAGGCCACCCACCAGGGCCGCACAGCGCACGGCTCCACCATGCCCTCGGCCCCCTTCCAGCTCCCTCTCAGCAGCAGCCTCCAGCAAGGCTTCCAGGGCACGGACACACTCTCCCTACTCTGGAAGGGCTTTCCAGTTTTCAGTCCCCATCTCGGGCGCCGGTGGCGGGGAGGCCAGCGTCCCTCCAAGCGCACGTTGCTCCGGAGGCGCCGCGCTGGCCCTCGCGGCCGGGCCGGGGGAAGATGGCGGCCGACAGGGACCCAGCACGCGGCGTTGCCCCGCAGCCGCTCCCCGGCGGGAGGGGCCTGGCGCAGGGGGGGGCGGTTGCTAGGAAACAGCCGCGCAGGCGCAAAGGCGCCGGCCGAGCCGCGGGCGCGAACCGACCCCGCGCCCTGAGCGCCGCCGGCCCGGCCCCGCGGAGCGCCTCGGCATGGACCTGGAGGAGGAGTGCGGTGAGGCTGGCGTGGGGGCCCGCCGGCGGGAGGGGGACGGAAGGGGAAGGCGGCCGCCGCCTCCACTGCGGGCAGGCTCCGGCCCGGGTCTGTCCCGAGCTCTCTGTCAGAGCCGAGCGGGCTCTGGTGGGTCGCTGATTATTTTAGCTAGGCCACTGTTACACGTGGTTTCCACACCAGGCGTGCTTCTGGTGCGGATGGGGTCTGGCCTTTCGGATGGACCTGGATGAAGTGACTTAATTTGGTTAAAGTGTTGCTCCTCTCTGTAGCTGTTGTCTCCGCTGATCCAGAGGGAGGTTTTCAGGATTGTTGGGGATTTGTGTTTGCATGCAGCATGGCTAGGGACGGGGATCTCGTTTGCTGCGGTGGCTTTGCTCGTTGCAGCCTTGTGTTAACTGCAGCTATTTACTTGATGAAGCCCACTCCTGTGATGTTTCTGTTCTCTGCTTTATGTACCGTGGTGAGGGCTCTCCTCATCCTCTGGTACTCACCCGTCTCCTTCCCTTTACTGGTAACACACTTGGTCTGATCTTGTGTTGAGCCAGTTCACTGAGAAGCCACTTCTGATTGTTCTCGTAGGGGCAGCTGAACCAGTACAAAGCTTGTCAACCCTTCTTAATGATAAAGTCTTTAGTTTTCAGCTGTTCTAATGACCTGAATTGGCTAATGAAGGTCAGAGCTGCTTACAGGTGGCAGAGCTGGCAGCAGCGGCGCTGCACAGCTGAGATAGAAGTATTTGGTCTGTCCTTCCTTTCTTCCTAGTGGCTCACAGCATGAATTCTGCTCACTGTGAGTTGTGGAACAACATCTTAACTGTCTGTCTGGGCTGATGGAGCTCCCAGCCCTGGCTGTTGAGGCAACTGAGCACCATTACATGTGTAAGAGAAGGGGGGGTGTGATGGCAAGGGAGAGGCTAGAACAGCAGCAGCCATACTTAGATCTGTTTAAGCTACTGTATAATCAAATCCTAAACGTGCTAAAGGCTTGTGCAAAAAAGAGCAGCAGAGCACAAAGGATGACAGAAAGCAGAAAGGTACACACTGGCTTCATGGTGTGTACCCCACACACAAACAGCACGCAGCTGTGTCATCTGGCTGCCTCTCTTCCTTCACTGAGAATATGTAAATGTGTTTTTTTTAATAGAGGTATTAATATTTATATTTTATCTGTAGATAAGTTACATCACATATGCATGCACTCATGCTGCTTCACTGTTCAGTGCCTAGATTCTTAGGTGTCTTAGATGGTTTAGTAACTCCTCAGCTTCTAAGTAATTGCATGACATGAAAAAAGTCGTTTAGAAGTCCTGTGCACCATGTTAGGCATGCTGCTTCCTCAGAAACGAAGCTAAATTGCCTGTCATTCTTCCCCCAGCAAAAGTAGCTGTAGATCAAAAAAGCTGTGGTTCAGACTGACAGTGCTCCTGAGGGCACTGGTGGGTGTGTCATCATCCCAGATTCTCCTCTAAGATAGCTGGAAAAGTGCTGCTGTTCTCATTCACTTTGAGTAAGTGTGGTTACTTACCTAATAAGGTAACTTAGAGAGGAGTTATGCTCAGTGCTACCGACTATTCTGTTTTGACTAACATTCCAGTCACCTCAGACTTCATAATTAATTTTCTTGGTTATGCAAAACCAGATGCCTGCTTTAATGAGTGGTTTCAAACTAAGAACAACTGGTTTAACTCCCTGAGATCACAGCCCTGATGTGGTCGGGTTTTTTTTTCCCACTTCACTGTGTTAGTGATGCTAGATCTTGTCTTTCTAATTAGTTTTCCTCTCTGTTCAATTAGATGTTTTGGATCCAGAGAGATTAATACCATGTCCATATAATAAACATCATCAAATCAGAGCCTGTCGTTTTCCCTATCATCTTGTAAAGTGTAAGAAGGTAAGCTGAGCAGCCAAACAAGGCACTAAATGGGAGTAATTCTGTGCGTGGTGTCATTCTTGTTGCATTTTATGGCTGGCCAGAGTAAGTTCCTGACAAATAGCCTTGTTTAGCCTTTATTTCATACAACTTTATTATTTGGTTAGTAATAGCTTCAAACATGTGTTAATTCACCCGAGACCAGTGTGGCTCTGGTGAAAGGAGATGGATATTCTTCATAGTTAGGTCAGGGAGGAAATTCTGGTCTCTTCCAGCAGAACATTTTTCCACTTAAGTTGAAGAGAGAACTCAGTCTGAGCTATGTGCACCCCTTCTGGCTCATCAGAGAAGTGTTCTGAAGTTGGAATCCCTTTGAGTGCTGGAAACGCAGCTGCCCTAGCAGAGGGATTTTTTTATGTTTTCCCAAAAACTATTTAATGTGCATCTGGCAGAAACTGCACATCATGGGCTCAGCACATATGGGAGAGGTTTTTTTCCCCTCTCCATCTTTTATCCAGAATGTGAGTACAAATCACTTAATAGGAAGCAGTTTTTCCTCTTCTCTGCTCTTTGTTTTCTTTAAACCGGCCAAGTGCTAGCATCTGACTGGACTGGGTTTTTGCTGAGACCTTTTAAAACCTGCTTGTTCCTCTTTAAGTTTGCCAATGTCTTTTTAAAATAATATGACAGTGCTGTGCCTTCCAGTTAAGATGAAGTTGTAGGGGGTTTGTCCCGGTATTGGTACTTATAAACAATTCAATTTGGTAGAACTAGAGCCTTAAAAATATTAAGTAACTAGTGAAAGTGGTGGGCAGAGTGGTGGCAAGTACCTCCACCTTTCCAACATTCAAAAGGGCTGAAGTTTTTGTTGTTGACCTGCTGTAAATTTTGGCAAGAATGTGCACATGTGCTAGGTGAATAGTATTGGCAAGTAAACTCTTAACCATGCTGGTTTTGCCCTTGTATTGCGTAACTGAAGGCCAGCTTGCCTAGTTAGGAGGGTGAGGTGAGATAATGATCACCAATCAGACACAGTTGGTGTCTGTAAGTAATTAGCGGACGGGCTCAGGAATTACCATCTGATCCATCTGAAGGTGCAACTGTGTGATTATTTGCAGCAGCAAGAATCTGGATGGAGATTGTCCTTGCTTGGTAGTTTGTTGAATTTCTTTTGCATATCCTATGCTTAAAATCCAGTTAAATGCTTCCACCTGCTTCAGCTTCCCATTGCTTTGTGCAGAATGCAGCCCTGCCACATGAACGGGGACACTGCAGGCAGAGCAGGTTGACCCCTTCCAGCCTGAACTGTGTTAGCATTGAGAAGCTGCTGTTATGTGGCCAGAATAGCTTACTCAAGCTAGTTGAAGCAAATGATGGACACATGAGGACACGGCAGCCCTGGCTGTGCAGACCAGGTAATCACAACTGCCCTGGATGTGCCTGTGGCCTGTGCTACCATCAGCAGGAATGAGCAGCATCTGTACAAGGCCCTTCTGCCTCTGCATCTGCTGCGGGTGCAAGTCTGATCCCTGACTGCCAGAGCTGTGTCAGCCAGAAACAGGCAGGCACGGGTACAGTGGCAAAGTTGTGTTTTACCCAGTAAAGTCTGTATCATTTGCAGGGGCTGGGCTAACTTACTGTAGTGACAGCTGAGCACTGCCAGTAGAACCTGTGTCTGTGATAAAGTTTTTGTTGAATGGTGATCCTGTACCACTAAAGTCTGCAGGTGGAGTGCTACTGACTCCCTAGCTGTTTTGAAAGGTTTAAGGAATTTCTCAGCCTTTGTGCCTGCTTATTTAAAAAATGGTTATCTGAATAGTTTAGTTTTGCCTGACATCTGCCCCCTGTTGTTTTCAAAATAGTTTCATCTTATGCTTTAAACCATGCAGCCATACTGCCAGTTGCAGCAAATTGTAGGGAGTTTAGCTGAGAGTGTGTTTCACTTCAGTCAACTCAAGGGTGGCTGAGTTTCCAAGTGAGTTGTGTTTTAAAGAACAGTCATGTTAGTTTCCTATTGCATTTTTAGTAGATGTCTGAAATTATTGCCATTACCTTTTTAGTCTTTTTTTTTTTTTAAGCGACATCACAAATATCCTTGGGATTTTTTCTATAGGTTAGCAAGAGATAAGTGAACTTGAGAGATATGGCACATGATTTTGGTTTTCCCTTGTCTAGAGCTACCCTGAAGTTGCAAAGAAGTTGGCCACGTGCCCCTTCAATGCTCGCCATCTAGTTCCTCAAGCTGACCTCAGCGATCATGTATTGAAGTGCAGTGACAAAGGGTTAATTGAGCAAGATACAGGTAAGAGAACCACCTGTGCTCTGAGATGTTTGTTCACCCTGGAGGCTGACATCTCCTGTTTGTAAGGATAGCTCATAGAATAACCAAAAAATGGGAGTCAAGTTATTGTCTATAGTTTTGTGTGACTCAGCAGCATTGGGAAAGCTTGAGTCTGACTTGCTTTGATTTTTTTGTCAGGCTCGTGAGAAATTGCAGATGCTCCCAGTGGACCTTGCACGTATTTTGTTACAGGGCTCGTTGAATAAAAAGGTTGCACGCTAGTCTGTGCATGTTGAAGTACCTCCAGAATGACCAGAAGGACAGACCCTTCTTTTTGTAGAGCTGGTCTTCCTTTGTTTAGGCTTGACCACTGCTGCTATGTGAAAAGTTCATTTCACCAAACAGATGTCTAAGCTGTGGAAACCCCTGCAGCTGTTCTCCAGGGCAACCTGAGTACTTCACTGAGGATGGGGCAGCCCCTCTTCCAGGCTGCTCTGCTGCTGCACTTGCGTCATCTGCCCTTCAATTAAGATTGAAATCTTCTGTGCAGTGGGAGAGGCGGCTGTCCAAACCCCCAAAATATTTAGGAAGGCATCCTGTGCTACGCAGTGTCTTTTCCATCCCCTGCAGTGGCTCTTTAACTATTGCCACACTACAGAGCAGATAGATAGTTTTCGGTGCAATTGTTGCACTGAGGCTAGCAGTGATGCCTGCATTCATGTAAGCATGTTTCCACTGCACTCAAGCATCCCTGGACATAAAGTTCCAGGGGGCAGAGGCTTTTCCTTTCCATTGAAAAGGCTAACTCAGAGTTGCTCGATTTCAGATCAGTACCTGACTTCTGGGTGTACCTAACCTGTCTGCATTGTGCAGGAATTCCTCTAAAGCCAAGAGGTGTTTTACAGCTTGATCCAGAGCACTTAATGTCTCTGAAGCAGGACTGACAGCTAGTCATTGAGTTTTTTTCTCTCTTCCTGAAGAAAATTGGTCCTCTGGCTTCCAGAGAGAGCAGATGAATGCAATGAGCACGTGGCAGGCACCTCCGTGTGATGAAGACTGGGAAACAGGTAGGAAATTCCCCATCCACCATGCTGCTGCCTTCTGCCTGGTCCTATCCTTCAACTCCATTTGGAACCATGTGAGTGAGAGATGCTGTTCACTTGTTTCTCGCTTGTAGGACACCATGCTTATGTTCATTCCTAAAACCACGCGTTTCTCCACCCAGCAGGCTTTTCTTGGTATAGAGAACTATTCAAGGTGCCTGCCATAACTGGCATGGGGATGTGTTTCCAAGCATTTCCTCCCAGTGTAAGCTTTTGTACCTTATGTGCAACGATGACAATGGCAACATAACTTTTATGTTCCTCAGTGAAATGATAGTGAAGCAGATACATTCACCATTAGATCAACTTTTACTCCCTCTTGAACATGTAGAAATATGACAGAGATGTTCCTGATCTGGCGGTGGTTGCTGGAGTTCTGAGCCACAACATCTGTTTCCTTTTGCAGAGTTGTCAGAGCAGTCAGATTTGCCTTTTGTTTGGGGCATGATCAACTCTGGCATAAACAGGTAGGGAATGCGAGTTTGATTCCGTACAACAACATTGTGTATAGAGCAGTATTGCAGCCCACTCCCAGCCCAGCCTCGATGGCTGGATACGGGCTGACTTTGCTGCTGTGCAAGCTCTGGAAGGACGGATACTGATGGTGGATGTTGTTAGGGTGCTGCTTTGGGCTTACTTCCTTTCTCATATGACTAGCCCATGGGAGGGGAGGAAGCCCTTAGGAACACAGATACTCTGCTCTCGCATGCATGTGGCAGGGTGCTCTTCCTGCCCGTGGCCTGTGCTCAGCCCTTATGCAGACTTTGTAAGTGTGACCAGGTGCCTCCCTCTGGAGCCTTTTCAAACAGTTGCTGAGCTGCTGTAGAGCTAATGGTTAGCTAGCAGTCCCTTGTGACCTCCTGTCACCTGAGACTTGGCAGATGTGCTGGCATTAGGGCCCTATGTTAGCAGAAATCTCCCCCTCTTGCCCTTTGCAAAGTGTAATCAGTTTGGTTTGGAGGAGTGAGGAGCTTAATGGCCAGCTGCTAACTGGGTGGAGCTGCCTTGACTGGTTTTATTGATCTGACAGGCTGTGTACAAGGTGTGATGGCACCACCAGCCTTGCCAAAGCATGGTTTAAGGTTCGTCTAAGCCCATATGCAAGAGCAGTCCTGTGCTTGACAGCTCTGCAGTTCTGTATGAGCTCAGCCATAATATACCTCCCCTTCTATAAGGGGTGGCAGCAGCACTATCTGTTTTCACTTGTTCCGCTTCTGGGGAAAACTTCTGGTGTCTAGAGCGTGTGGAGCTCTGCTAAGCACCATCACCTCTCAGTGGCAAAGTACTATCCCCTTACGTCCCTGCTCTCCTCCGTGCTATAGTAAAATGCATAAATTTGAGCAAGTACATTTGTCGGGAGAAGTAACTGAAGTCTTTCAGTTCCAGTACCACCTCTGAACAGAAGAATTGCTTGCCTTCAACAGTACGTGCCCCTGCATCCTTCCCAGACGCCATCTTGTTGTAAGTACCATGCCCCTGGTTTGGGCACTGTGACTTCTCTAGATTGTGTCAGTCGCTGAAATCTCTGGCTGCAGCAGTGCTTTATGTGCATCACTGCAGGGACAGGAGGGGTAGTATAGAACACCTGCCTCCCTGAGCACACTTCTAAAGGAATCTGATGCTTGGATCATCCTCTGTATCTTTTCTTTGCAGCATCCTCTGTATTCTTTATTTCATATTCTTGACAGGCGCTTCATTACAGTGGTCCAGTTTAAGCAGCCCTGCTCCCCAGCCTCTTTGACTCTGTCTCTAAACAAGTCCTTTCACACTATCTACTCTAACCCCTTTCACCCCCCACCCTCCTCCCCTGATTTCAACCAAATTATTTCCTTGCTTTGTGGAACTCTGCTGTCAGACACAGCTAAGTCAGAGCAGAGGTAAAACTAGGGCTGCTTAAACCAGCACTGCTGGGAAAAAAAACCATCAGATTCTATCTGGAGGTGAGAGGGAGGAAGCTTCCCATGTTGAAGTGTCTGATGCTGAAATCACACACCATTCTCTGCCATTAGCAGCAAAGCAAAAGCTTAAATGTGCTTGTAGATAAGCCTTTTTGCCAAGGTGGCAAGTGCTGCTTCAGCACAGACCACTGTCACTTGGGGGAGTGGAGGAAATTCTTGTATTTTTCTCTATCTCATGCCAAAAATGTGTCTTGTCCTTTTCAGAGTTTGGAGCATTAGCATCTCTTTTCCCCCTGGAAGTTCATTCTCCCAGCACTAAATTGCTCCCCTTCTAGGACAGTAGAGCTCCTGCAGATGGCAGATACTCTCTGAATCTGATGGCAGGACTCTGTAGACTTGGCTGTTGCTGCAGGACATGTTTTTGCAACATCTGAGTTCATAAAACCGTCCTTGGTTGCCAAATCTTTTCCCCAGGAATTTGTTTCATAGGTTACCCTCATCTTCATTTGGTGATATTTGTTACAGTTACTGAGTAAATGGACTGATAAATTTACACAGCACCAACTCAGCAGCTTTCTCTCCTGTAGCAAACAGGAAAACCACAGGAGTTAGCAAGTCTCTGTTGGTATACTTGTCGAATGGCACTGCTGATGATCTGTGAAGTTGTTCTGTTTGCTCCAGTAATTTGGGAAGAGCAGGAGAACTTCTGAAGTGGTGATGGCTTTTAAGGGGTGGGCAAGGGGGCTGATTTTAAGTATAGAAGGTACTATCTGAGGCCTGAATAGGTTCCTAATCAGAGGAGTGATAGTGGGAAACAGAACAGCAAGAGGGGTTGCACATACCACTTAAATCCTGTCCCTTACCTTGATGCTTTAAAATAAGTGTGAGCATTTGCAAAAGAGGCCCCTTCAGAGTGTTGTGTGATGAGGTTATGTGCAAGCTGTAAACGTGGTGGGGGGTGGGGAAGGAAATGCCCTGCAAAAATGGCAGATTTGTCTGAATTCAGGCCTTGGGGTAGCAGGAACTATTACAGTCCCATTTCAGTGGAAGTCAAGAAGCACACAACAGAGTGATTTCCAGGAATTTCCACCCTGCACCATAACCATGTGTCTTGCATCTGCAAAGCAGCACTACTTATTACTGTTCTCAGGATTATATGGTGTCTGGAGTGAATTCTGTGGAACCTTTACTGGGCATTTGTGAGAACATTTGGTTCTTTGCTGGGGAGGTGCTGTGGTCAATAACACCTGTAGCTAGCAAAGTCGTATTTGAGGGCCTGTTACAACCTGGAGAGCATAAAGTAAGTTCTAAGAGTTTCTCCAGCTTGTAAAGAGGCTGAGACTTCCTACTGCATAATGTTTAATTAAAATCATCTGCATCAGCCAGACTGATACAAGGAAATGATCCCCTACTTTGCAACTTATTTACTTATAGCAACGTATAATGATTTCTGAATATTGCCTAAGAATTGCTTGCCCTGACTGTTTTGTGGAAGCTTACCAAAGGCTACTGTGTTCATCTAAACAAAGCATTTTCTGTGAAAACCTAGCAAGAATTTCTATGTTCAGCAAAAATAAGAGCTGTGTCCTTGGAAAGCAGATGGGTTCTAACAAGTTTATGGATAGATAGCCATATATGGGCAGTAGAAATTAATAGACTGGTGCTTTTAGATAAGATAGAGGTGGTAAGCCAGCTGGAACCACTCTTGTTGTTCAAGAAATTGGCTGAGAGAATCTGCACATGTTTTGAGGAAAAGTACAAGGTGAGGAGGACTGTGAGCCTTCCTCCAACAGACCCCAGAGACACCCACCAGGAGGCAATGGGCAGAGAACATCAACTGCTGACACCAGCATCTAGAGCCAACCCAGCCTCACTCATGCACATGGATATTTGTATTGTGTAATCCAATGAATATGGATATCCACACTCTAGAATTTTTTGGTAAAATGTGCTGGGGGTGTTTAAGTTTTGTTGGAGAAATCCCCTTGCACCCCGGCACCAGAGTAAACATACAAACATACCTGCTGTGTAACTCTGTTCCAGTTGTAGAGTCTGTTTTCCACAAATCAAGACCTAGAAGTATTTTTTCTGTTCATGCACTTTTTCCTTTTTATTTTGACAGCATCTGAGTTTGTCCACATAGGATATGTAAAGTGGACAATTTTGGTTTTAAACTACATTGTCATTTACAGATACTTCTGTCTTCCTAGAAAGCATCCTGATCGCACCTCTGCAGCTTCCAGCCTTAACTTTGTCACATGGGTGCATGGTGCTTCAAGTCCTAAAATAATGGAGAATCCTCTGTGAATTGCCTACAGTGTGTACAATACCAAACACATTGGAAACATTCATTGGAAATTAAAAGCGTATCGTTAAGTACTTGTCTATTTTCCATCTGAGTTCTGTAGTTTTTTAACACTTAAAACATGTTTGAGACTTGTAACAACTGTTCTTTGTTGGAGGGGCAGGCAGGGAGGGAACAGGAATGGTTTAAATCACTAAAAATACATGTTTAGGGCTGTGTAAATGTTTGGATCCAGCAGTATATTTCTAAAAATGGATGCAAAGTACAAAATGGCATCTAAATGCACAAAGAACTAAGAAACCAGACATGGTGTTTGTCTAGAAAGAAATTAATGCCTTTTACATTTTTAAAATACAGAATTTCCATTTGTATTACTACCAGTGTAAAATAACACATGTTGATTAGAATGTGCAAAGTCAGGATTATTTTAAATTTGGTTCTGTTGAGATTCTTGTTGGCAATTTTGAGTTAAAAGGTTGTGAATACTATTGGACCCATTTTATATTTTGAAGACATCTGCAATGATTTGTTATACTCTTGTTCTGTTGAATAAATAAATGCTTACACAGCCCTCCACTTGAACTTTATTTGATTGCTGTTGTTGTTGTCACTTTGAAAGTGGTGACCAATGTCAGCTGTTTGATTGTTCCTGGTTTGACTGCATTATAATTTTACAGATAGATGCTGTAATTGGGCCTCATTATCCTGAGCTCATTTAATTGCTCACAGGTGGAAGACTGCCACTACTTAGAGCAGTAACTACCTGATTTTTGCTGGGTCTTGCCTCCTGCCTGTGCTGCAGAGGAGCTTTGGCTGCACCTGCTCCCAGGACCTGCCCTGTCCCAGGGCCCAGCACTGTTCTCCCACAGCCCAGCCCTCTGGGAAAGGACCAGACGGGCCTGCAAGGTCATGGCTGTGACTTCAAAACATCCCCTGGGTGCAATACTTAGGGATGGGGACCACACAGGTGGGTTTGGCTTGTAGGTGTAGCCAACACATGGCAGAGCTCCCAGTTCTGAAATCCTGCATCCTGGGCAGCTTCCTCAAGCCACTGCCTGTGAGGAGAAGGAAACTCGCCATTTCACTGTTCCCTGCAAGATTAGCAGGCTTTTAAGGATGTAAAACACAAAGATGACCTTTCTCCAGCGTTATGGCTATTTTAAATCCCAGTGGTGTCTTACCATTGGGCTGTTGACTCCCTCTGATTTGTATTTACCCCAGGACAAGGTCAAATGGCACCCGCTCCAAGGTTACATGTGACAATTGCTGTGGTCACAGCCACATATTCCCTTGTTAAATCCCCGCTGTCTCTTGTGATGGGCACGTCCTGCAGTGCTGCAACCTTCACCCCTTCCTGGGAGGCTGAATGTGTCCCTTGCCAGGAGAGGCTGCTGGGGTGTAGGAAAATACCAGCTCCTTTTGGCCGGCTGGGGAGGGGCTGGAGCACATGCCTGGGTGAGTTTCCCCCTGCCTGAGCTGCTGGGTAGCTCAGCAGTGCTTGTGCTCACTCTGAGCCCTGCTGTGGGCACTCCTGGCCTGCTGGGCCACCTCTGCCCTGTCTGAGCTAGCAGCCCTGTGGCCATAGGACTGGAATGACTAGAAATGCTGATGGAAAATTGGGATAGAAATGCTTGTGTCTGCAGTTGTCAGCGGTGATTCAGGAGAGGGGGAAGGAGACAGCATTTACCTTCAGGTGCAGATTCCTCCGTGTTGGGGAGCTGGACATGGGAGTTCCTTGTTGTTTCTCCCGGTGCCCGCAGCCCCATTCAGTGCCTGATGGGTCTCCCAAGCCCTTGGTGCAGCTCCTGCCCCTGCAGACATGTAGCGCTCTGCTTTGCCCCTGTGGTCACTGGTTCTGCACTGGTCTCGCACTGGCGGGCTCAGCCTGTGCTACAGGACACCCCGTGCTGTTTTGGAGCCCCCCTGGGGCTGGAGCACAGCCGGGTGCACAGCCCATGTGGATCAGTGGGGAACCAGATCGCTTGCACCTTGCAGGCTCTCTGCTCCCTGGGGGCTGTGATCAGGTCAGCGCAGCCGCCTCCTGGCAGTTCCCCCCGTGGGGGCCTTGGCTTGCTGGATCCTTGCTGAGTCAGACCCTCCTCCGCACCTTGGAGGGCTGGTCTGGGGTGCCCAGCACCTCTCTGCTTGGCCACTGGCTGCAGCCGGAGATGGGGCACCATGAACAGGGTCTTCTGCCACTTCCCTGCTGTTCCCACCTGCAGGATGCAGCACATGCTCTCCCTCAGCACAGGAAAGATGTGTCCTTTCTCCTCCCACCAGTTCCAGAGTACTGGGGAAGGGATAAGCCCCTTCCCACTCACACATGGCCAAAACCAAGCCTGCACACAAACTCGTTTATTTTTCACTTTGTTGTCTTGAGGGAAGAAGGTGGAGCTCTCCTTTAGCTGCACATCTCGGGGTCAAGGTCTGCATGGACGGGTTTGGTTCTCTCAGACTGACCTCTGGCACCCATCAGTTTGCACTACTGAGGTCTCGGCCCTTCGTTGCTGACTCCAGAAGTCCATGCAATCCTCTGGTCACAGCCAGTGGCACCCCTTTCTCCTTCTGTTTCCCTCCCCTTTCGCCATAAAACAGTGCCTGTAATCCCACAGAGGTGCACTCATGGCTGCAGTGTGTCCGTGTGCATTGTTCACATCCAGTGGCATAGTGCTGGAAAAACACACTCCCCCGCCTCTCCCTCTCCCAGCAGCTCAGGCTGCCCTTTCCTCAGTGCTGTCTCCAGCTAATTGGGATTTGGGGTAGTTGCATTTGTTTCCAGATGATATCCAGGAGTGCAGCACTTCCCAGTGTTGCCCCATCAAAGCGGGCAGGGATCCTTGCTACTGCAAAGAAGCAGCTTTGAACCCTAAATCCTGCTTAGTCAACTCTTGTAACATAATCATGATACACAACTACAGGGTCCTGAACTGTATTGGCTCCTACCCAGTGCAAAGGGGAAGGGGGTGAAAGAAGGAATGAGGAGGACTTTCCATCATGGGGGTGTTTGCAAGCAAATATAAAGTGCTGGAGGTGGGAGAGAAAGAAGGGAACAGATCTATCAGGTGAGGCAAGGGAACACCAGCTGCAAAATGCCTCTTCAGACTTGTTCTGGAAGGTGAACAAGCCCTTAGTATTGTTTTGCCTTTGAAGTTGAGTGTCCAGCTCCTTTGTGCTGTGGGCAGGAAGGCCGGAGGAGAGAGCTGGGTGGTGGTGTGACCCACGCTGTCCAGGGACTCTCTCCAGACCACAGCCTCTGTGTTCCGGCTGTGCCCCGCTCTTTGCAGCAGTAGTTCAGCCTGAGTTACACTCAGGAGGTACATGTAGCGTTTCCTTTAACTCCTCAGGGAGCCACCTCCTGCTTCTGAACTTCAGGTTCCAGCAAGGTGAGAGAGCCTGGGGTTACTGAAGGCGGCACAAAGTCTCCCTTTTCTGGCAGATCAGGCTCTGGCCCCAGATTTCAACTTTACAACCAAACCACATTTAAGAAGTCATTTCCCCTTCCCTGGCTTCTAGTCCAGGTTATAACTCATAAACCTAAAAGCTCGATTTCAGCTTGGAGCTCATTTACAAGTGCTCACTCAGCAACAGGCTGAGAATCAAAGCGGTGGCTGCCTGGGCTGCCCTCACAGCTGCAGTGCTGAGCATATTTATTTCAAATCAGTAGCCAAACCGTGCCTAATGTGTCTCCTTAGGCAGCCCCTGACATGCACATTCCAGAGCAGGTAGATCGATACAGCCCTTTCACCTCCTGTCCAGTGTCTGGGAAGGACCCTCCTCCTCCGAGCTCCCGGCCTCTGGGTGTCTCACGGCAGTGGTTCCTATTCCCTGCTGTGCAGGGTCACCTTGGGAAGGGCCACAGCCATCGTGTCTCATCCCTGCTGCTGTGATGTCCCTGCCCGGGGAACGCTGCTGTGAGCCCCTGGGATTGTAGGTGTCACCCGCTGCTGCTGCCACCTGGTCCCCCCTCGGGCTCCTGCAGGAGACTGGCACTTGCACACTCATCCCAGGTCCCCGTCCCCAAACCAGGCGGGAGCGCAGGCTCTGCAGACAAAGTCCTTGAGGATTCCCGTAGGGCTCTTCCCTCCTGCCACTGCCCGGCCCCTTCTCTGGCCAGCATCTGAGTTGCTCTGGAGGTGCCTGGTGGCCAAGGGAGCAGCACTCCTTCACGCCGTCCGGCACAGCTGGGGGCTCTGACAACACTCCTGCCCTGTATTTTGCAAGTCTGGTGTCATCTGAACTCCAGCCAGGTCGTCATTTCTACTGCCCATGTCCAGGATGTTGGTGTGACTTGCTGTTCTTCTCTGGTACTGGGGCAGTTTTATTCCACTTTGCTCTTAGCTTTTCGCTTCCCTAAATCAAGGTGCAAGGATAAACCCAAGAGTGGGAGAAGAACAAGAGCCAAATGATTGCCTGGGGAGGAAGAGGCAGAGTGCTGCCAAGAATCCCCCCCAGGGCTGCAGCAGCTGGTGCTGGCTGGGTACAGGGAGAGCCGGCCCTGGACTGAGGGGGGGGCGAGTGGGGGGAAATGCTTCAGCACCCGAAGGCCTTGGGCAAGGAAAAACAGAGTGAGGCAGGAGCACCCTCTGCAGAGCAACTATTAAAACTTCTGTATTATTTACACTGTTACTGTGAAGGCAGGATACCGTCACCTCTGGGTTATGTTATAGCTCACAGGTTTTTTTCTTCTACACTTGAGGCATTCAATATCGTTACTACAGTCATGGGTAGTGTTACCACTGGTTTTTATTCTGAAAGGGGTGTTGATTTTGAACACGTATCAGTTGTAATCGTGCATTATGGGGTTAACATTTGGAAACAGTATACATGCACAGGCGTACCTATTAAGCTTTGGTTACTAGACAAGTACAAACATCCTCTAGTACTTACTGTACTATCTTCCCTCTAAACTCTATCCCATCCAGTCAAAGTGTCTTAATTCATTATCTCCTCCTCCAATCTGCATATACATTGAACAATTCACTCTATTTTAACTGCTAAAACTTTCTGTTTCAAAACTTTTACCCCTCTGTTTTGTACCCTCCTAGATTTCTCCTACAGATGCAGTCACACCTCAAAGCACGTTGCTGAGGCAACAATACTATTTCTAGGCTTGAGCTGCTGCTAATCGTATTGAAGTCCTTTAGGGGACCACCCTAGAAGATCAACTGTGAAGAGCTGTCTCAGCAGACTGCCAAAGGCTGATCTGATCTATCTAGTTTATACCTGCATCACTGGAGGAATTTCTAACTTGGAATTCTTTGCTGGATATTTTCTGATTTAGTAAGTGTTTTGTAGCTGTGGGGAACTTCAATTACTACAAAATAAAACATAATTGCAAGAGAAGGATAATCTAAACCCTTGATCTCACATTTTAAATCCACAATCTCTTTATTAACAGCCACATTTTGCCCTCCAAGTTCTTCCTTCATTATCCTTCATTAGAACGCAGGAGGAAGGTTGAGCAGGACACCGGACTGCAGCCCCCCCGGCATCAGCAGGCGGAGGGCAGGGCAGGGGCAGCTCTGGCCCCTCTCCAGCGCCAGAGGGGGCGGGCAGAGCACGCCGGGGTCCTGGGTCTCCTCCCTGCAGCACAGCTCCCACCTGCACCCCGCTGCCCCCCACCCCCGTTCCACCACCCTTCGGAGCCACCACGACCTCCAGGGCCGTACAAGGCTGCCGTGTCACCACCAGTCTCACCAGTGAGAGCCACCCCTGGGAGCGCCCGGTCTGGAGCCAGCGCACACGCAGCCCCCACCCCCCAGAGCAGCGGGACCCCCTGGCACAGGCCGGGCTCCGCCACAGCGCCCCGCGACCTCCGCCCTGCCGGCGCCGCCGCCTCTGCCGCGCCCTCCTCTCCACCCAGCCCGTTCCCCGTCTCCCCTCTCCTCAGCGCACACACTCTCCCTCGGCACCCAGGACCCGCACACCCCCCTCGCGTGGGGCTGCCCCCCACCCCTTCCCGGGTGGGCAACCAGCGGGGGAGGCTGCAGGAGGCCCCCGGCTGCCTCCCGTGCCGGCCCCTTCGCTTCCTGCGCCGCTACCAGCCCCCCGCACCCCCCACTAGTCTCAGTCCCAGCTGAGCGCCGGCTTTGACCCTCCGGCAACAACCCGACTCCGCTTCCCCTTCCTGGAAGCTTCCTTTTCACTCTGAGCTCAGGCCGGGCCTCCCCGTCCGGCCAAGTCAAACCTGCCTCAATGTTCAGACTACTGGAATTTGTCCAACTTTTTAAAGTATTTCAGCACCTTACATGTTAGTCAAGGTAAAAAAAAAAAAAACAAACAAACAAACAAACAAAAAAAAACCCAACAATTTACTTTGGTTGAAAAATCTTTATTCACATAACACATCACATGAATCACATCATGTCCCACCATTGCCCCCCTATGTATAAAATACTGGTAAAAAGTTTTTTTCCAGAGGCAAGTTAAATTCCGTGGTGTTCTCTCATGAGAGCGCAGCTCATCCGGCAGCCGGACGCTTGCTGTGCCGCAGAGAGCAGAACAGCTCTGCTGAAGGAAATGTAGTTCCTCCCAGGAAAGGAAACTTCCCAGAGAGCTGCAGCAGCAACATGGCACACTGCAACCACAGAGGCGTCGGGGTGACATCCACCGTCTGAGATACCACAGGTGCTCTTGGAAATCACTTTGAACTTTAACATGTAGTACAAATGTGTTTGAAGTTGCACATCATCAAATCCAATTACCCATGTGGCTCCTTCAAAGCCCCACATCTCACCTTTAGACACAACAAACAGCAAGGACACTGCTTACAAAAGGGAAATTAGCCACACAGGAACAAGGGCAAAATAAATGAACAGAGAAGCATGTATTAAAATGCCAAGCAAGTCTCAAAAACAGAACAAAAATCCAGTTCTGATTATTTTATGGCTCCTACCACAAGCCAAATAAAGAAACAAATTGGCTAAAGTCCCACTTTGGTGTAAGACAAATCCTGCTACAATGGGTCACAACTACACAAACTTTAAACACCGTCACACGACATCCTTTAAACACTGAACCATACAGCTATAAAATCAAGGTGGAATTCGACCGGTTTATCAGAACAGAAAAACATTTGCTAGAGATTGTAGGATCCCAGAACTGTTTGGCTTGGAAGAGACCTTAAAGCCCATCCAGTGCCACCCCCTGCCCCGGGCAGGGACACCTTCCACTAGCCCAGGTTGCCCAAAGCCCCGTCCAACCTGGCCTTGAACCCTGCCGGGGGGGGGCAGCCACAGCTGCTCTGGGCAGCCTGTGCCAGGGCCTCACCCCCCTCACAGGGGAGAATTTCTGCCTTACGTCTCATCTAAGTCTCCCCTCTGTCAGTTTAAAATCATTACCCCTCATCCTATCCCTACACCCCCCAACAAAGACTGACTCCCCCCTTTCCTGCATCACCTTTCAGCCCTGGGGGGCCGCTCTAAGGTTTCCCCGGAGCCTTCTCTTCTCCAGCTGAACCCCCCAACTCTCCCAGCCTGTCCTCACAGGGGGGACTCCAGCCCCCCGAGCATCTCCGTGGCCTCCTCTGGCCCCGCTGGAGCAGGTCCGTGTCCTTCTGCTGTTGGTGCCCCCAGAGCTGGACCCAGCCCTGCAGGGGGGTCTCACAGAGCAGAGCAGAGGGGAGAATCCCCCCCTGGCCCTGCTGCCCACCCTGCTCTGGGGGCAGCCCAGCACACCGTTGCCTTTCTGGGCTGGGAGCACACGTTGGTGGCTCACAGTCAGTTTTCCATCCACCAACACCCCAAAGTCCTTCTCCTTGGGGCTGCTCTCAATCCACTCCTCACCCAGCCTGGATTTGTGTTTGGGATTGCCCCGACCCATGGGCAGGACCTTGCCCTTGGCCTTGTTGAACTTCATGAGGTTTGCACGGGCCCACCTCTGCAGCCTGTCCAGGTCCTTGTAAGGATCCCTTACACGGTGCCCAACTGATCTCACAGAATATGATCCTGCCAGTGCATAGTATGCTAAATCTATCAGGTTGCATATTTAAAATAAATTTAAGGTAAATTTAGATCTAAAATTTAGATTAAAGATACAGCAATACAGATGGTCCATCACTGCAGATTTCCTCTTTTCCTTTTAATTCTCTAGTCCCTCAGGCTCCAATGAAAACCAATTGTATACTAGGTCTGCTAATGTGTTCCCTTGAGAAAGCCTAGCAGAGTGAGGAACAAGAGCACAAAACACTTCCAAAGCATCAAACACACTGAAAAGCACAAAATGGACAGCCAGAAGGCACTGGCACACAGGACTGTGCTGATGGCACAATCACTGGAGCTTTCCTGCTCTCTTCTGCTGAACCATCCGATAGGAACATCCAGGCACTGACAGATCTCATCCTGACTGACTCTTCTCTTGCCCCGGGTTCCAAGCAGGAAGCTGTCTGGCCTGTGACAGCTGATGAAATTGGGTACTCTCATCTGGGCTTCAAAGCTCTGCCACAACACACAGGTCAGTCAATACTTTAGTTATGCAACTGTAAACAAGCCCAGCCAAAGCCTGTTCTGCTTGCCCATATTAACTGAAATCCATTTTTTACAGTTATTAATACCACTTCTCCAAGTTTGCAACAGTCTACATAATAAAAGCAAAGCTTATTGCAGCAAAGATAGAATGCAGAACTTTTAATCTTACTAATTAAGAGACCCATAACCATTCCAGACAGAAAAAAAATGAAGGAATTGCCAGCATTATGCCACATCATCTGAATATGACACTTCCGTGCCACTGTTAGACATCTGGAAATGCTCCAGGCTTGTACACAAATAGGGATGGGAATGTATGCGAAGGCTGATTGAAATGGATGATGCCCAAAATCTCAGGACAGCCATTCTAAGAGAGCCCCCTCAGCCTGCAGGGAAAAGAGTGACATATTAAACAATGAGGCATTTCATAACTGTGAATGTTTAAATGTGGATAGATCCCTACAACCAAGGAGATGGGTCTAAGCTGGCTGTCACCTCTGTGAGATGATCTGTATGAGGTCTTTCACAGTAATTCTGCAGGTACAACAGGTAACACAAAGAACACCCTTCCAAGGATGAGGGATGTTTACCATCCCAAGGCACGTAACTTCAGGAAACCATTCTGACAACTGATTTTAAGTGAAAGGTCTGTTGCCCTGATCCCACTGTTATTCTGAACACAAAGAACAGCAGGGAGAGCCCATTCCAGCTCTATGAACACAAAAACTGCAAATCTGAATCTGAGCACAGCAAGGACTTGCCTGCTTCACTGATTCAAAAAATACCCACTTCAGAGCACAAAACCTCAACCAACCACCTCAGAAAAGGAAGGCAACACACCGAAATGTGATGTGCACTAGCATTAAAAACATGTCAGAGTCTTACAGTTTTCAGTGGCTGGATTTGGTACTAGGCACAGTGAGATGACATAGGCCTCATTTGCTGCTGACTGAAACAGGCAGGAGTACAGCATTCAGCTTCCCCTGGGAAGCAGCGGGGCATAAAAAGGTACCAAAACATACCTCAGACAAAATGGGAAGCATTTCAGCCTGAAACAGAAAGATTTGTGCTGGTTAATACTGTATGTGTAAGCAAAAAAGTCAGCTGAGTTATAACTGTGCTTTAAGATCCTTCCCCACAAATCCTTCTGGCAAAATGTGAGTTTGCAGATGGGAACCCCTTGCTTTTTGCACACTTAGTCCACAGGAGCGTGCCTACAATGTGAAATTCTCCTCAGTGCCATTCTTCCATTGCTAAATGCAGTGACCAGGGTGACTTGCAGCTAGCACAGGAGAGGCTCACTACATCTTATGCTCTGCCTTTGCATCCTCCTGTCTCTATCTGCCCAGAAGGGCACTCCTACCTTGCAGTACAGCTGGGCAAAATCTTCACTTCTGCTTCCTGTTTAACCAGATTCTTAAACCTGCAGACAGTAAGGTGAGAGCAGTAAAGGCTAGGGTTATTTTTATAGGGCCATTCTCAACTACAGCGTCCCCAGAGAAATTTGTTTCCCTACGCGCTTTCCACGTGACGTGTCTGAGTGTGATTTGTAAACTCTGAAGTTCACAGAAGGGGCTCATCCAAAGCAGCACTCGGAGGAAAGTACAGTCTGGAGGACAGTCCATCTTGCTCCAAAAGAAAATCTCCTCCGACAACAATTCAGTAGCTCATGTCAGGTACTGCACGACGAGAAACATAATTACACAAGTCAAAATCATTCCCCCAATCATGAAGTATTTATCTTGGAAGGCTCGCTTCTCAATCAGCCGCATCACTGTATTGGATAAGCCCAACATGTTGGCAACATCCAGGATCTTCTTGTGAGTACCCTAAGAATAAAAAGACAGTAAAGAAAATTAATCTCATGGTCCAACACTTCTTATTCCACAGTCCAAGAATATTTCATCATGGGTGGCAAGTGGTGGAATTCTGATAATGGAACTTACAATCAGCCAACAGTTTGTACAGTTTTAAGAGGAGATGGCCATGGGACCCTGGAAACAGCTTGATGATGAGACTAATTAATTCACACACATGAACAGGAATGTGGTTAGAGATACAAAACTGTCTGGGCACAGACATTGTAAAGAGTGGCTCAGAGAAAAAGCACTCCCTACAGAGGCATTAAGAGTTTTTCTGATCCTTTTTCAGAGACCCAGTCTAGTAAAAGCTTGGAGATTCTTCAGACAACCTGTACTGTGAAACTTCCCTCCTGCTGAAGTACAGCTCATACCAACAAGAGATGGAAAAGGAGGTCCAGAAACTTGTAAGGCTAATGGTAGAGTGCAATGCAAAGGCATATAGAAGTGTAATTAATGCAATTTCAAGAAATCCTTCTGGAGAAAAGCACTGAACAAAGACTGCTAGCAGGTGTACTGCAGGCAGGCCCACGCCTCAGTTCTGCTTCACTGCTGAAGCAGTTGGTATTAAGAACGTGGATCCTACCAGTTACCACGTCAGCAGTAAGCACGCGGGGAGATAAACAGCGAGCTGCAGGACTGGGGGTAACGGGAAACGAGCTGGGGCAGTCACTACTGCAGTGCACCAGGAACACTCCTACTTCATTTCAGAGCAATAGTTAAAGGAAACTGTATGAATTACAGGCACAGGGCTGTACTCCGGGCACAGTTCAGAGCTGGGTATTGTCCTGTCTGGGAAGGTGGGAGGGAGGGAATGAACTCACAGCTACAGAGTCACTGTGGTACAGGTAGGTGAGACAGACCTTTCCAGACAAACTGACCACCACAGCTCAGCTCCTAGCACACAGGCAGAGACACTGGCCAGCACCAGCCTCCACCACACCTACATGTGCAAAGATGGGCACTGCTAGGAAACAGCCCTGTCACCCCACAGGAGTCGTAACGGAGCTCGTCTCTCAAACTGACTTGTGGGTCCAAGACCTTAACAGAACACCCAGCTTCAGAAAGCTGTAAGACTTATTTCTTCTCTGAGCAAGGTCAATAGCACAGATTCCCATCACAGTGCTCTACCACCATGCTTTAATTATTTTAAAATAAAAACTCTAGCTTCTGTTCTCACAGTCCACTGTATCTTTGGTCTCAGAAGAATAAAAAGGGCAAATCTGGGAACTGTTTTGAATACAAACCTGACAAGATCAGAAAAGCTCTCTGAGGACAGAATTTATATCAACTATGTTAGACATACATGCACAAACAGTTTCCCAATCCATGAAATATGCAGATTTGCAATATCAAATTAGATAAACAGTTTCTTCTGTAGAAGGCTGTGTAGGTGTTCAGGCCCTTTGCTGAAATCACATTATGTCTCTGCTAGTAAAACATAATCACATTTTTCACCTTCATTTCATATACCTCACATTAAACCCCTGGATACTACTTTCAAGTTCAGCACTTTTCCTGTCTCTGTAGCAATCTTTTCACACTACTTCAGAACAAAGGAAAACCCTGGAGAAGAGGAACCAAATATGAAGCTTTAAAATAAAAGCAAACAATAGGAAAGTGAAGACTCTTCAATTCTTGCAGCCAGAACAGTGGAACTGCACAATTAGAACAGTTAAAGCCCTGCAACAAGCTGGTAATACTTTGTTCATACCTGTCTATCGATATGCAACACCCAAGAAGTTACACAGACTAACATGCTTCCAAAGTAACCCATTTATCCTTCTCTGTTGTCGCTGTGCTAGCTGCTTCTGCCAGATTTGTAAATGTGCAACAAAGTCTTTGACAGTGTAAAAAAAGCTAAGGGGAAAAGGAATATGAAAAGCTGTTTCCTCATCTGTGAGACAAAGTATCCCCCTGCAAACATAAGAATATGATGCTCACAAAAGAACAGACTACTGGCAGCAGTGGGCAGAAACATGCTAACAACTTTGACAGTTCTGACCCCAGTATACTGCCTTGCTACAAGTTGGCAGCTGTTGTAAGGGGCGCTTAGAGCGCAGAAGGCCCACCATGATCTAATAGCAATGCAGACACCTTACTGCAACCTAACTAGCAAAAGAAACAAGACAGGCCTGTAGACTACAAGAAATAGTATTCCCTCTCAGACTCTCTGAGGCAGCAGGTTCTGCATGTATTTCTCTACTGTGTTTGCCCAATGTGGTTAAGTTCTCCTGACCTGTGATGCATGCACTTCTTCTCAGGAACCCTCCTGAATCAGTGACTTACCAGCCTGTACAATCAACAACCCAAACTCTCCATGTGAAGCACAGGAACACTCGTACACTTTAATGACTGGATGCCCCAAGCCACCAAAACCATCCAGAGCTAAACACAGAGGACAAATGTCCTCTGCTGTTACACCCTGCAGTGGTCCTGGGCAGCACTTTGGGAACGCCAGGTCACCTGGACCCCTGGATCAGGACAGGAGGTACCTGGCTTGTGAAGAGCAATGAACATTAGATTAAAATAAGCACCTAGCAGCTCTGCCCTGTGAAGACACCCAGCTCTGGGAACACCTAGGAAATGGTACCACTGGTCCCAGAAGTTGCTCCAACAAAATGCCTATGCCCTTCAAGGGTGAGATCCACATGTGTGTGCAGTTCAGCTGTATGTGTGCCAGCTGGCAGACTGCTTTCACAGCCAGTGAAACCCTGGCCTGCCATCCCCGGAGCTTAAGGTGTGACTCCTGACCAAAAGTAGAGATTTCTGTTAACAGTTAAAAATGCCTAAATCCTCTGGCAGATACGTCCTAGAAGAAAAGCAGTAGCACAAACCAGACAACGTTATCCCCATCAGAAGATGAATACAACAGACATAGGGAATTCACCACATTTTTCACACACTTGTTATTAAAAAACTTTTTGTATCTTTGAGCTATTCACTCAAAATTTAACATCACTTTGAACAGTCTTTAAAATAAAAGACAAGTATCTGTTATTAGGAGACATGAAGAGATACGGCTGTCATTAACATAATTCAGGGAAGGATATAGTGTAAGGTCCATTAGACCCGAGAGAGTATTATCTTAAGTACTTTGTGCCAGCTTCATGGTTGCTCTGAGTGATGCTCACCTGAATTAACACCTGTGAGCTAGCCACTACTTCCCGTTCTTCACTTGAATTAAAAAAAAAAAATACAACCAACCAAACAACAAAACCCATAAGGGACCAAAACATAAACATTCAGCACTCCAAATACTAACCACTGTGCAGGTGAAGACTGTCAGCCACACAGCCACAAAAAGAGCTTTAAAGGTGTTCCTAGTGAGATGATAAATTGTAAAGATTTCAGGTTCAGTTAAAATGGAGTTTGGGCCTTTCCCAGCCTTCTCAGCTTGAAGCAGTATACTGAAACAAACATGTTTTTATTTTACATAGCCTGATCATCATAAACACAATAAAATGTGGGGTCTTTTTGGTAAAAAATGATGCCCCCACCTTTAATGTCACTCTCTGGTCCCTCAGCCCCTGAAGGATGTTGGTCCCACTGCCAATAAGATCATCCATGCCACGATGGGCATTCTGGAGGGATTCATTAAACTGTAATGTTTCGTCGATCGGTATGGTGGTGTCAGAGTCCTGTGGGGGAAATGCAGGGTCTTGGTTACCGTGCCTGCTCGCTCACACTGCCCAGACAGAGTTAGATCCAGAAAAACAACATGCAGAAACAAATGTGGCAAAAACTTGACAGGACTTGAAGGATTATGTTTTAACCATTTTCTCATAAGGATATTACATACAACATTAACATTTACATGAAAAAAGTAATTTAGAGAAGCCTATGGGAAACAAGCCAAAAGGCAAAGTTCATCAGCTATTCAACTGCAACTGGATCTTGAAAGATTTTTATCAGATGAAAAATGGAGAATTTTTTATAATCTCAGTTTATGATGCATGTAGGAAAGGGAATTTCAAGAGAGAACATCAAAGCTAACAGAAGGTGTTTAACAAGGAGTCATTTGATCATTGCAAGTGAAAGACTTTTGAAAGATTGAGCATCACATTTCTCAGCGACAGAAGGCCTGCAAAACACGTCTGGGAGATGACATTCTATAAAGGTACAACATGGTGCAAATTTCTGATAGTGAGGGCAAACAGACACAAATCTAGTTCTCTGAAGGTCAACTCAACATCCAAGGCTTTATCTAAAAAAAAATAAAAATAAATTAACATTTTTCCAATAAAAATGCATTAGCTCAACTAGAAACTATAAATCTTGAAATGGAAATAACTGGGTAAAATTCTGTAATCTGGATTGCACAAGAGGTCAGAGGGTGTGATCAATTTTGTCTTTCAAAGGCCTCCAGTTTAATTTTCTCTACACAGCATTTCATCCAGAGTGTGAAGATAATAGCTCATCACTCCCACACTGTTCTACGGACAAGACTCATGATACTGGTAAGAGGTTAAGTGTGGAAACATGCTTCCATGTTCCTAGAACAAGAACTGCCAAAATGCAGAATTCATATTTAGGGCAGAAGATGGTTAATACCCTACATCTGACTGTCAGCTGTAGGTTACATGCATGTAACAATACCAAACTTGCTCTGAGTAGACTCTGGTGATCATTGTAAAAAAAAAAATGTTGACATGGGAATGACATGTACAGTGTCAGATGCTGTATTGCCTACACGGGTGTTCTGCTTACAGTAAAAGAATGAAGAGTAAAGGACAGAGCTGTTAGTTGTTGCAGGGTCAAAGCTACTGGGTGAAGAAGCCCTGACAGCATACATATCTCTGATCAAATGTCAGTGAAACACTAAGGCTGAAACAAAGGTCTTGTCTGCAGAGCAGAAGCACTTAGATTTGCATCTCAATAGTTATTATTTCAGATATTTACTAAACTTCAAATCAGCAGGGATTTCATTGCCTATACAAGGAGCTTTTTTCTACATTACAAGGCAGCAAGAAAAATATCTAAGCAGATTTTTGACCCTCCTCCCAGAGACTAGATGGCATCATAGCTTTCACCTGCTGTTAGTGGTTTTCTCCAGAATGGTACAAGGGAAGGCTTTAAAAATAAAGATCATATTTACCTTTGAACTAAGCAAAATATTCAGAACAGTGCTACAGCTTTCAAAAGCCATTCTGTATGGCACAGTGATTTATTCAGGATGCTCACACACTCAGCTGACGTTTCTATTTAATAAAGTAGGGTAATATATAAATAGAAACTGTGTAAACTTCTAACCAAAAAGATAGGCCAGTAACTGACAAATAAATCATCATTTTCCCATTAAAGGGTCATTGTACTTTAAAAGTCACATTTTTGTAATGAGTTAAAAGAAATATAAAATAATCATGCACTTTTTTTTTCATCTTGAGACACCTTTCAACATCTAAAAGAGAAAAAAAAAAATGACATTTGCTAGCCTGCTACTGCTCTTCAGAACTGTTCCACTCACATAAGCGTTTTATTTCTGGACAAATTTTCCTACAGGAAAATGTCTCCATATTTGCAGAGGAACACCACAGTGTTTTGAAAACAAATCAGGTTTCAAATTTCAGTGTTCCTTTCAAGTCTTGTTTACAATTTTGAAATAGTGAACAAAATGCTAAATGTCATCTTTATGTCAGGCTTTGAGAAGTGCATCAAACTTCCCAAATCTCAAGAAAATTGGATGGCTCACATTCATTCTTCCTTGCCCTAACAGTGAATGACAACACAGATAAGGAATGTTAGTTTATATGCCTTTAACAAAAAAACCCACACCAAAACCCAAAACAAAAAAAGACTAGCTTTTGAGTTACAGAAAAGTGAAATCTGAAAGCAAATCCACATTACTCAGAACAAAATTCCTCTAGGAATTTGCACTGGGGGAACTTCCCAGTGGAGGAACTGAGAATTAACAAGAATAGGTGGAAACACATTTCTATTATTAAAAACTTTTGAATCATTTATAGGTAAAAAAGCAAGGGTTTTTTTTTCCCAGGTGTGTGATTTATATTTGGACAAATTAAAGCTTGCTGACATCTACTGACAGCAGGGTGTATAGAAGCCAGACATTTTACAGATCTCAGGATTTGACAAAGACATTTGAAACAAATCCAGGTAAAATGCATTACTTTGGTACCTACCTCATTCACCCTTTTGAAACTGCTATATAAAGTCAGGTAGAACTGCACCAGATAAAACAGGAGCAGCAGCTTCTGGAGTCTTTTACTACTGACTCTTAATAGCCCAACTCTTCCTCATAAGAGAGTTGCACTTTTTCAACACATATTGTAATTCTTTTCTATCTTTATTCCTTTTACATCTCACAGCAGCAATCTAAGAGAGTCATGTCTATGTCTTGCCTGAAACTTCTCTGGAAGACTATGGCATCTAGAACACAGAGATCTAAAATAAAGAATATTTACATTAGTAGTGAATGTACGTGCAAGCAACTCTTCTCGCTGTCGCTCCTGCTGCTCCCGGATGTAACGACGATGTTGAAAGTTCCTCAGAGCTGTCTGCAGATGCTGAACGTCGTATTTCAGCTGGTCAACTCGGCTAGAAACAATCAACAACAGGAAGAAATTCCCAGGGATAAAAATAACATTCTTTTCGGGTGTTTTTTATAGGAACAATGGAGTGTTATAAATTAACAAATAATAAAGAATGATGGGTTCTACTTATCTAGAAGATAAAGGGCATTAAAATGTTAGGTCTATATTCCAGACTTAGCTCTTCCATGTCTCGCTTTTCTACTAAACAGGCAATTATTAACTGGAGGCTAATGACAGAATGTGAAGTGGAATTCTTGAGTGGTCTTGGACATCCTATCCCGTGACTAGTCTCTTCAGGAGTTACATATATATTCCTCATTTAACACAGATTTGGAAAGATGGTAGGATTTGAACAGTTTATATTTTATGACCCTTGTGCACACAAAAGATTTAGCTTTCAAGTTTAATTAATTAGCACCGTGTTCTTAAGTTTGAGTTTTTATTAAAAGGAATTTAAAAGTTTGCAGGCAATACAGGAAACATCTCCACTAGGCTAAAACAAGTAACATCCAGAACTCCATTGCCTGCCTCTGATTAAATATGTGATGACTACAAAGAAAGCCTAGATGACTATTTCAGATACTGACCTCTAATATAGGTGACATGAAATCTACCCCTAGTATCTACAAAGACATTTTGGGACTAAACTTTAATAGTAGAGTCACAGAATAAATTAGAACTGAAGTCCTGAGGTCTTTGGTGCAACCTCCTACTCAAACCAGTGCTAACTTTAGAAACCTTCTTATTTTAGTCACCAACAGCTAGGAAAATGGCCCAGAGAAAATTACATGAACTGAATTAATTTTACTTCTTACCTCCACAAATGCCATTAAAAGCAAATGCTGTATAGAATAGAAAATTTTTAAGCCTCGAAGTGCCACGTTCTGCTCATCTCAGAACACAGCCCTCAGTCCAGCTCCATCACCAGTCTGTGGCTAAATGCGGGAAAGTGATTTTGCCTCTGTGCCTCAATTTTGCTACTGTAGAGCACAGAGGTCAGTTATGCAAAGTATAATGTTTTCACTCAAATCAAAAGCAAAGGGCTTCAATAAATGTAATGAAAATAATTACAAAGACCTCACTGCACTATCATAGCAAAGAAGGTGAACTTACAGTTTAGCATTCTGTCGTTTATTGGGAGGTTCTTTGCTGGACAGGATTTCCAGACGTTCCAAGTTGCTGAATATATTGTCTATTCTTGCCTGAATCTCATTTTCTACTACTGCAAAGAAATAAAAGTGTGATTTAATTTGTATTAAAGAACTGCAATCTGAGTGAAGCATTCAAAGCCATCTTTAAAACCTGGCAGATGCAAGTCCTTACTGGATGAAAAAAATCAGATAAGGGAGAACTATACATACCATGAAAAGCCACTTCTTTAACTCAATAATTTGAGACTCTTGCCTTTCCCTCCTCCTCTGAGAAGGGAGCTAGAAAAGCCCCTCCAAAGTCAAGATACCTGAGCCTGCTTCCCTACCAGCTCCATGTATTAGAATTTACAGCTCCCACATTCCCCCCTGCAGCCCCTTCCCGTTCCCTTGGCAGGATTTGCTTACACAAGCCAATAGCCAAAATGTTTCTCACAACAACGGCAATTTAAACCTCTGAAAACTGTTAACACAGAGTTAATATACATCATCCACACCTACAGCAGGGGAGATTGACAGAGGATGGGAAGGATTCAGAGTTGACAGGAACTGGCAGACTGGACAAGCAGCTCAGAAAGACATGGCCAAAACAGGGCTGAAGCCCTTTCAGGTGGGAGAACAAGGCCACAGAATAATTGCCTCTTATCATCTACACTGCAGTTGCTTCTGATAATCTGCACAGAAATAGCAGAGGGGCAATAGTACAATATGCAAACTCATACACTTGTACTTTAATGAGTTGGGAAACTGAAACAACTTGGGAAAGAGTCTTATGTTTTCAGTTACTGTAGTCGTTGTAAATGTACCTTGTACATGGACCAGCAAAACACGATACAAGCCACAACCCCCTTCCTCATTTGACAACCACATTTTCTAACCATGTCACAGTTCAGCATTTCACAACTTAAAGAATTGCACAGAAGGCGAAAGACAGGAGCGTCATTAATCATCTGACATTCCTGTGTTTACAGAAGGTGAGCTGCAGGCTGAAGGTACACACCCCCAGAGCACGTCCACAGACGGGTTATTAGAGCACAGAAGCACCGTCACGTCTGTGCAGCCATGAGGACAGTCCTGAAGTCTCAGACTGCCATGGCCAGACCCGGTATAAATAATCACCAAATCCTACAGACACCGTTTGTTCTTATTTTGCATTTAGACCAAAATCTAAACTAATCACTCCACGGTCTCTCAGGACTTTTCAGAAAATCGCATTCAGCAGAACCCAGAAAAGCAAACAGCACGTACAACCCCTTTCCTTGCCCTTTGACGTCCCAGAATCCCAGACTAACTAACTCACATATATATACACAAACCAATCAAATTTCTCCCAATTCATTTCTCCATCATTTAGTACAGCTAAAATTAACAGAAAAGCAACCAGTAGAGCAGACAGACAATTACATCAGCTTTTGCCAGCCCAAGCAATGATATTGCTATCTTGCTCATTCTGCACTTTTCTGAGCAAGAAGTGATTATTTGCCCAAAGTTGGGAAAGGAAAGCTGCAACAGAAAGTTTGATTTCCTGGTTCCTATTCCTGCTCTTCAGCCAAAAGATAATCCTTCTTCCCATAAATTCTGAAATACACACTAATATCTAGAGCATGTATCTGTAACTTTAGAGAGAGAGAGAGAAACTGTGTGTTCATTTACTGACTATGTAAAATGGTGCATAATCCCTTCTCTTGAAATGGTCTCAAGTAGCAGAGGCAAGATGGCAAATTATGTTAATTTTCCAAAAGTTCCAAAATCACATCCAGTGAGCAGCAGTCCAGGAAGTCTGGCATTGTACTAGGAGTAGTACAGCGACCACAAAAAACAGAACCAGTAGACAAATTGTAATCTTTTGACAGGAAAGTTATCACAGCCCTTTCTACAGTGAAGTCATACTTCACAAATATATTTAGAGTAATAGAAGTCAGTCAACGTGTCCATAAATGTATCCAGTCAATGCAGTGTCCTTGCACTTCAGAAATTCCTGATGAGGCCCATTAGCAACTACTCACACAGGAATTAAGGCTTCAAACACAGGTCCAAATTACACTTGTCAACTCTGCACTGGGGTAAAAAGTCCTGCCCCAACTTATCATAGCATTTTATTGCATCATTTTATTAGCACAGGATTAGAGTCCAAATTTACTAACGCAATTTCAGACCTAGTTGTTCTACACATTTCTCGTAAGCAGACTGAATTAGAGGTTCTGACTCTGATGCAAACAGGAACTATCAGAATCATCCTGCTTAAATTCCTGCACACCAAATCACAGCATTTTCCCCAGAAACTGGACTCAGCATCTTTTGGGGAAGACTGCCAATTAGTGGATACTTAAGGAACAGCAAAGTAACAGGACAGATACACAACCACATTTCTGTGCTTCTAACAAACTAGCCCAGTGATGTTCTGAATTTGCAGTTCTGTCCACATCAATGTGTTCATTATAACTCCATGAAAGCATCAGTGTGGGGGTTTTTAACCTGTTTATGTTGAAAGCCTCTACAGCATACCCTGACAATGAGTACCAAAATCTAACAGCACCAAAAAATAGATGGCATTCCCATATCAAGATACTGTAGAAGCATCCACAGCAAGCACTGTCAATTAAAGAATTACAATAGGAAGATGATTTGAAGTAAATTCTTGTTCTGTCTTTTCCACTCTGTCCTTCATATAAAACAGCACCTTATTGAAATCAAATAGTAAAATAATTTTAATGCATTCCAAATTGGTGATGTCTCACCAGTTGATACACAATGATTGAAGAACCAAATTTGTTCCAATAATCATTGTAAATACAATGACAAAGCATACAACGTTAAAGATGCAAGCTAAATCAAATCAGTACTGGAGTGGGACTTTTCTCACTAATTAATTACTTACAGTGTACTGACTCTTTGTCTGAAGTCTCTAGCCGCCCCATGTAAGACTGGACCTCATGGACTTGCCTATCAAAAGAGAAAGAGTAAATTAACGGGAGAAGTCAGTTAACAGTTATAAAATCAAATCATTTTTCAATACCTCAATTTTTGGCTTCTTTTACTTAAAAGTACTTTTTAGAACAGAATAGGAATCAGATACATCGTATTCAGTGCAGACAGCTTATCACTGAACGGAGAAAACCAACCCAGTTCTTCACTTCACTTAATATGCATCTACAAAAGAACTTTCAGTTTAAAAACAAAAATCAAGGCGAAAGGGCTTTCTTTTCCTCAAAGATTTCCAATTCAGTTCTAGCTCTCTTTTCGTAAGTACAACCTGCGCTGGGGCTCTCCCAGTGCCACACACCTGGCATGCTGGAAGCCATTAAGATCCACCTACTCAAGACAATCATGGAGACAAGAGTTCCGATTCACACTAGGAACTCCCAGGAGGCGAGTGCAGCAAAGGGAAGATCCAACTGGGAGAAGAGTGGGTACAAGAGGGACCTTCATAACAGATCTGCAGTGAAACGCTACCTGCGTACACCAGGAAAGTCAAGAGTGCTGATGAGACACCACGCCTTTATGTCACTACATAAACAGGTTGTGCACATCAACTCTAAACACAGGTTTTGTCCCTCCCTTCTCAAAAAGAAAACAGAAGCACTGGCAAAGGCTCAGAGAAGGACAATAAAGATTATGAAAAGTACAGAATAGCTTCTATACAAGAAACAGTTATTCAGTCTGGACTGGAGACGACACTGGGGAGATATCCTAGAGCATATATGGCACAGGAAAAGGTGAATAGAGAATGATTTTCACTGTCTTCTACAATATAGGAATTACAGAGGCATCAAATTAAATCAAAAGTTTAAAACCGATGAGAATTACTGTTCTGAACAAGCAGTGGCAAAGGAAAACAAAACTGAAACACCAAAGGCTGATGGTTGTTAAATTCCTGTTTCAAAAAGCCCCCAAGCCTCACATTTCTGGGAGACTGGGACAATATGCAACAGAAGTATGGCATGTTTGCCCATTTCCTACTCTGTTTCCTGGAGATGTGCAGTTAGACAATGCTGAACACATCCTGGGACAGGCAGACCTTTGGCCATACTTGGTGCAAACAATCTCATAGCAGCTGGGATTCAGACTTCAAGAAACACACTTAAAAAGTTACAAGAATATCATGATCTTTTTTAAAAGAAATTTTAAGAGATCATCATTTTGGTTTCATCAGTGACTCTTTTTCTGGTGTATGTACTGTTTGATAACTACAGCACAAATGTTTATGAAGCCAGACCTCTGAAACCAACTTACCTTACAGAGTAATAAAATATTTATTCTTCAGTTCTGCAATTTTTTTAATAACTATCAGGGCTACCTTTCAAATCACAACACTGTGCTACTAAAGAGATCACTGAGTAGGCCATAAGTACCACATGACTTAGAATTAACTAGAGAACTAATTCAATATCCAGTATCTTGCAACCCACACTTGTTCTGTAGTTTATTTACAGTCAGCTTCTCTGGGATGCCCCAGACAGCTTGCAACTTGCATTGCTCTTAAAATGCCTGTTTAGAAATCCAGGTGTAGAAGCCAAAGCAGACCATGTACAACTGGATCAGAAAAAATACTTCACATTCACCAGGACTCTTCCCATGCCAGAAAATACAGTAAGTCTGGGGAAAAGGTGGGAAAAGAGTTTAAAAGTTCAGAGTATCCCCAGACTGACAACACACACTACAACAAAAACACAACTCAGTGACTACAGTCCCCAAAGAAGCTGTGGCTGCCCCCTCCCTGGCAGGGTTCAAGGCCAGGTTGGACGGGGCTTTGGGCAACCTGGGCTAGTGGAAGGTGTCCCTGCCCGGGGCAGGGGGTGGCACTGGATGGGCTTTAAGGTCCCTTCCAACCCAAACCATCCTGTGATCATAGGATAATGCAATATGGAAACGGGAACAAGACAAGATTATTCCCCTATCAATAACAGTTACTACTACGGGTATGCATTTCTAGATTGACAGCAGGATTTCCCGCTCTTCCCTATAGGGTCACTCTATATCATTATCCCATTAAAGTCTCTTATTTAACACACCACCTCCTTCAACAGAGCTCAGTAAAGAAACCCACTACCACAGAAATTAGCAATATTTGGATTAACCATCTCCTTTCACCTTTCCCATGAGTTATTCCACATCACACAGAGCTGCACGATTTTTTGCCTTATTTTGCAATTTTCATACCACTTCTATCTCAACCAGATTACCCTTCTCTGTGAAACAGTGGGTTTTATCACCGAGGAGTCACACGTTTCCCGAGGTTGTTTAAATTCTTCCTGCTAGACACCCCAAAAGCCCTGCTGTCATAAAAATCCTACTAAATTAGTACGCCTTAAATGCGCAGCAAGAAAACAGAATAACTTGTTTTCAGCAAACACTTGCAATCCTGTGCTTTAAAATCCCGAGGCGAGCAGCTCTGCTTGCCTTCGGACTGACGTGGCTAACAGCAGGCTGGAACTCCGGACAGACACACGGCCAGCCGGGACAGGCTTCTGCTTCCTCCCGCGGCCCAAACACGGACTCTCGGCAACTCTCCGGGGTGGGATACGATTTTTTTATGCGGGAAAAGCTTTGAAAGGGCGCTGCGAGCGCGCTGGGCCGCAGGCGGGGTGTCCGCCCTCCGGCTCATGCCCCGCGGCCCCTCGGGCAGACCGCTGCGGGCAGGCCCCAGCTCCCCGCGGGCCCTCGGGGCCAGGCCCGTTACAGCCCCCCCCACACCTCACGCACTTGTTGGTCTGGTGGTAGAGCCCCTCCATGCCGGCGGCGCGGCCCGGCCGCCTCCGCTCCGCCGCCCACGTCGCCGCCGGCCCCTTCCGGTCCCGGCGACTTCCGGTGCCGCCACTTCCGCTTCCGGGGCCGCCGACCCGCCTCCCGCAGGGCACGCGCTGCCGCCAGGGGGCGCTGCCGGGCCGCCGGGGGTCGCGGGGGCCCGGCGGGATCCAGGCCTCGGTCTGGCTCTGGCACCGGCCGGGCTGTCACCCCCGGCTCGCGTTTCCCACGCCCGTCGTCACGGGCCTCCACATCCCCTCGCCGCCGTCTCTGCCAGGCGCAGAGGGGCCGTCCCGGTGCGGGTGCCCGAGCTGCACCCAGACCGCCCCGTGAGAGCAGCTGTGCGCCCCCGGCCTCAGAAGGGTCCCAGGCCGCCTTGAATGGGGCTTCGGCTAACCTGATCTAGTGGGAGATGGCCCTGCCCACGGCACGGGGTTTGCTGTAGACGATCTTTAACGGCCCCTTCCAACCCCAACCAACACCTGGGTCTCTCAGGTGTCCACACCCTGCAGTAGGTGCTTTAGATTCCCATCCCGGTCAGTGAAAACCTTGTCAGCTAAGACAGGTGTCTTTGGTCATATGAACTGCATCCGCTTCATAAAATCACAGACTGGTTTGGGTTGGAAAGGACCTTAATGCCCATCCAGTCCCACCCTGTGCCCCAAGCAGGGCCACCTTCCACGGGCCCGGGTTGCCCAAAGCCCCGTCCAACCTGACCTTGAACCCTGCCGGGGAGGGGGCAGCCACAGCTGCTCTGGGCAGCCTGTGCCAGGGCCTCACCCCCCTCACAGGGAAGAATTTCTGCCTTACATCTCATCTAAGTCTCCCCTCTGACAGTTTAAAACCATTCCCCCTCATCCTATCCCTACCCCCCTGATTGAGTCCCTCCCCCCTTTCCTGCAGCCCCTTTCAGCCCTGGGAGGCCGCTCTAAGGTCTCCCCGGAGCCTTCTCTTCTCCAGCTGAACCCCCCAACTCTCTCAGTCCGTCCTCACAGGGGGGGCTCCAGCCCCTGATCGTCTTTATGGCCTCCTCTGGCCTCACTCGAGCAGGTCCGTGTCCTTCTGCTGTTGGTGCCCCAGAGCTGGACCCAGCACTGCAGGGGGGGGCTCTAGGTGCATAGGGCACATGGAGGTGCAGATACTGAGCAGGGAGTAAAAGGAACCCTACCCCTAGGCATTCCTTCTAAAATAGCTTTTCCAGCTCTTTGATCATCATCACCATCCTCTCTGAATGTTGCCTACCTGTCCTGTTGAGTCTTTCATTTTCAGAGAACTACTTTAACTCCAAAGGATTGTTCACAAATGGTCATGGTCATGGTCAGCTTAGGTCATCCACTGTGCAAATAGCTTTGTTTTCTTAATAATCCTGATTTTTCCACTTACCTTCAGACAGACTGAATTCCCTACAACAGGTTATCACACATTCATTGTGTAATAGCAGGTTCCTCTGCCATTTTTTACAGGGCTGGCAGTTTAGGCCTTGCTCTGGGGTTGTATGAAAGACAGCTTTCAGTTAGCTCATCTGTACATAGTTTCTTAATTGTTTTGACCAGATTATCGACTGCAGTTGAAGCCACAACCTTTCTTTTATACACTGGACTACAAAACCTGATGTTCTTTATGGTCATAGTCTGCTGAGCCACCTGAACTTCTACAGCTTTATGAGAGAATCAAGGAGAAGGTGGATTATCAGAAAAACCCAATAGATACAGGCCAGTTAGTCAGGACACCAGGACATTAGAAATACAGATACAAAGACTGATTGATTAAAAAGCTAAAATTAGGACTATAATTCATACTTGACAGTGTAATTTAATGGAAAATAGTTCTTGTCAAGAAACATAACTTTATTCTAATTAGAGCTTGGTTGGAAAAAATGGGAAAGACATGTGTTCTGTAAAGCATTCAACTTAATACCACAAGATCAGTCGTTTAAAAATTAGTAAGTGTAGTCTCTGCCCTCATGGACCAGGCAAGCACTCAGCTCTTCCCTTCTCCACTGTTTCTTCCCTCTCTTAAATGTTGTCTTTTTCTCTTGTTCCTCAGGTTTTGAATTCTCCCTGATGTTGGACTGATGCTACCTTTCTCTGGGTTCATGCTACCTGTCCCACTTGTGGTATGGAGAGAAACCTGCTGCATCACAAACAATAATGTGGTAAACCGGGTCCATCTAAATAAAATGTTCTGATACAGTTAAATACAACTTTTCAAATCATAAGCTGTCTTCAGCAACCACAGCCATATTCCACACTTTTCTTCACTTAGGCAAAGCCTAGATAACTTTACTGCAAAAATTCAAGATATTGAAGGAAGACAGACATTGGAGAGAAGATGAGAAATTATGTTAAGAGGTGGGGAGGGTTAAGGCGAACACCTTCTTATGTGACACTGGGCAAAATGTGAAACCTTGAGCCTGGAACAGTCTCCAAAGTGGTGTTTTTTTCTGATGTTGCTCATTTACAGTTAATGGTGTGCACCTGAAGAATACATTCTAGTCACATGAGAACAAGTCACTGAGCATCACACAGATATAAATGAGTGAAATAACTACACATCTTTAATCGATGGGAGATTCTTGTTCCTGTGGATCCATTCTTTGCATCTCAGACAGTGCATGAAACTTCCTTTGTCTGCCCTGCCCTGTCATTCAGTGAGCCCAGTCTCTGGAAAAAGACTATCTATCCCCTGGATGTCTAATAGTCCCTCAATCCACAGAAATCACATTGATCTAAGAATAAACGGCATGTCAATAGAAAACATTAACTGCAACGATAACAAATATGTTCAGTCCTTGTTCTTTGCTCTCCCTTATCTGAGTCATTATACCCTGTTTTCAAACACTTTCAGGAAATAGAGAGGTTGAATGAAAATAAATGCCGGTATTTCCCTCCTGGCCAGAGCTTTTAGAAGTATCACAAGAGTTTTGATGAAGTGGCAACCACTGAAATACAAGAATGAATTTCTGTTCTTTTGTGAAGAAATTGATTTTTGCCAGAAACAACATGCTGCAACCAAGCGTCTGTTCTTGTTAGACTTCAAGTCCTTCCAGGAGGAGTTCTTCAGCAAATTGGCTCCTTTAGACACAACAGCCAGGAGCATGGAGAGTAAAAAAAAGGGTTTTGTTCAAGGAAAGCCTCTGTATTGTAAACAGGATAAAAGGGGATGGAGAGAGTCACTTATCACTGTCTAATGTGTCCCCAGGTCATTCCTGTGTAGCACCTACTGGAGAAAAAGGATTTCATATTCACTGCTCTCTTAGAAACCCCAAGCCAAGTGTGGGGATTTTCTCTATCAAACAATCTACAGACATATGCATTCAACAGCAGCATTCAAACCCCCATGGGTGCATTCTCCATTGCTGTCCTCTGGCTTGTAGTTTAAAGCCTTGCAGCACCAAAAGAAAAGCTGGATCCTTGTCAGAACTCCTTTGCTCTGCCAGCATCAGTCCATTTTCCCCTCACAGCTACAGGACTTCTTTCTCTCTCCAAAAAAACAGACCCTGATGCTCTATTTAGATCAGACCCTAATAATGTGTGTCTCCCTGTTTCTCTAAGCATAATCCCAACAATCATAGAAACTCTCTCCTCCCCCCCCCCCCCCCCCTCTTTTTTGGGCACACAAAGTATTCCCCAACTCCTTGCATGCTTTCTTGATAATAATAACTGTGGCTTTAAAAACAAAGGCGTGCCGAACCTGAGGGCATGCCGCAGAGGCAAGACATTTAGATGAATGCTTGATGGAGACTCCTCACTTAGTCCAGCTGCAGGCCATGGGGCTGCATGTCCCAGCTCTGACAGACTCCCTTACACAAGCCAGACCTCACAGCACGCCTCTCAGCATTTTGAGGCTGTGGAAGCAGAGAAAAAGAGAAGGGGAGACACGATAAGAATGTTGGAGACTCATCTATCAATTTTTTTGGGCTGTTGGGTGATGTGCTGGACCCAGGTCTTCCTGGGCAGTAAGCTTTTTAAAGACACATTGCACCTTCCTTCACATCTTCCCAAATTAAGAACGTTTCTGCACTACAAACGCAGCCAGTTTTGAGACTGATCTGTGGCCAGAAGGGTCACAAATGCTTGGACCATCATTCCCTTCTTCATAAATGTACCAGGTAAAGGGACACAACAAGGGTGGGGAAAGTCAGACCAATGGAAAAAGAAGTCAAACAACATCTTTACCATTACACTAACCCCCTCCCTTCTGCAATGATGCCAGGAAAATATGATAGAAACAGAAATAAGAGGGAAAAAATTCACCCAGTGATCTTTGAGACACAAATGCCTGGAGGTTCAGAGAACATCCTGGGCAAGTATATTGGCCTTATGCTTTTATTCTTCCCCGGAGAACAGCCACAGATGACTGCTGGAGATGAAATACTGACCTCAATGGATTTTTGGTACATGCAGTCCATTGGGTATGTTTGGTAACTCATGCCTTCGTTGCAGTATAATGTGTTATCATAATGAGTAAGCATGGCTCAGTTCTCCATGCAGGACTGAGTTCCTTGTGCCTTCTGCCTGCCAATCACATCTCAGTTTTACTTTATTGATGAAATTCAGAAAACAGAAAGAGAAGAGCCTCCTCCAACAAATCCAAGGGAGCAAGAAATGACATTGCCTTCCCCAGTCAATGAACAGATGAAATTGCAGTAATTCTGCAAAGAAATGTAGCACCTTGCATCCATGTGCCCAGCATTAGGAACTTGTTAGGAGCCTTAAATGCCTTCTACTGAGGTGGCATTCCCCCCTTAAGCCCAAATCCCATAGCAATATCTTTTAGATAGTTTTTAGAGTTTATAATATCCAGGCCTTAAAAGCTCTGGCTTTGGAAATCTGCATTTATTTACTGGGCAGCCCTGCTTGATACATAAATGTATTAAGACAGATTCTGTTTTGGCACTAATATAGCCCTGAACTGTATGCATAATTTAACACTTACATAGGAAAATCTTAAAATATGCGAGCAAAACTCTGTGCTATTTTCCTGATTTTTTCCAGGGGTCAGTTCCCTCACAGTCAGTCTCTCTGAAACATGTCAGGTTAAGAATTCCATCAGAATTAGACAAAATCATCAGATGCTTTGGGAAATTTTAGGCACAGAACTTTTATGTGCTACCCTTTTCCACTGCATAAACACCCATTTGCTAGGTCTAATTTTGGCAAACCAATGCAGACAACCGTACTGCTCTGTTCATTAGTTCAATAGGTTAATTATGAACTGCTTTCCAAGTCAAATCTGGATGTCAGTCTGCCTCATGCTCACATTTTGTCAATATGGGGGATCTCAAAATTTTAAAAAAAAAAAAGTAAAAATAGTTTTCATCCATGTTTCATCAACTGGATAATGCAGGCATAAATAGATGGACGTGCCTTACTACCTCTCTCTGCTTCTCACAGGCTGGACTGGATGCTCCAGGGGCTGTGATATGTTTGTTGTTAGAACAGCCTGACACAAAGAGGCCCCGGGAGCTGCATGCACCCACAGGATAGTTGTCGTCTTCTGTCAATCCAGCTGGAGTCCCCCAAGAGGGAAAACTGGATGAGGGGAGGGTGGGGAGAGTCCTCTGAAGAATGTCATAGAGGAATTTTCCTAAAACCTTCTGCAGTAATCTGAACAAAACCTTATCAAGTCTTTTGCCATTAACAGAGGCCAGGAAAAAGTGTGAGGACTGAATGCAGACAGAAAAGATGCAATTTGCCGTTCACTCCAGCCTGGTAACTCTGTGCCAGAGTCCATAGTAGCCTGCTTGATTGGGTGTTGCTCATATGGAGTGTAATTACAACAGTGTAGTACTTTTGAGGCCATTTTCCTATGCCCAGGTAAGAGTGTCAACTCTAATCAGAGGGGTCCCAGGAGTTTCCTATAGTCCAGTAAACTCTGGACTATAGTGGCATTCAGGAATGTATAGCATAGGCTCCAGACAGGGATCTCTTCTGTGGGGTTTCTTTTTACCGAGTCTGCACTCATCATCCAGCACACTCTGCTATTTAGAAAATCCAGCCCTAACTCTGCCTTTTCTAGTGCTTTTGCAAAATTTCTCCTTGGGAATTTAATTTTGCCATCTTCTCACAAGATGGTTTTGATACCTGTAACTAACAAAAAAACATATTTCTTTGGGGCTGGAAAACACCCAAAAGGGGATGGAGAAGCAGATTGTATCTCATTATTTTTTATATTCTTTAAGAGTGAGGTACATGTCAGCAGCATTGTTTGCATCAGCTTGTTTCAGCGTCCTCAACAGCAGAGTGGACCAGGCACTGATGCCGGCAGCTGGAGCTGCAGATGCCTCCTTGGAAGTGAGGCCACTCCACTGGTCTGGTGGCATTTACCCGCTTGCCAGGATGTCTGCAGGGAGAGGGAAGGTGCCACAGCAGGATCTGTTAGACTGCCTGTCGCATCCCTGTGTTGGAGATCTTATCTCCAGTGATTAACATGGCCCTGCTGTACTGCTCTGTTCACTGTCCTGAGCTATCTGTCAATTTGCTACTTCTATTTCAAATTCAAATGGGAGCATGTTTGTCCTAAAGCTTATCTGCTTTTTCTGAGCAGACTGGATGGTCTCAATTGCAAAAAATCTACCTCCAGCAGCCAACCTTGCACCCTTATGTTACTCAGTCTTCCAGGTTCAGTTGCACTTGCACTGGCAGCAAGGCTTTATTTGCCCCAGTATAAGACAAGCTGGCTTAACAAAAAATGAGATCTGCAAAATTACATCTGCCAGTCTTCCCTGTTTTAATGAAATGTATTTATTGCTCCTTCAAGCTTTCCAGCACTGTTCCAGTGACCCAAATACCACGGTGGAACTAGGTATAGCACGGTGCAGCAGCTGGGCCTGTGAGGGCTGGCACAAGACACCCAGGACTCGTTGCACACTTCAAGTGATTTGGGATTGCCCATGCTGGGAGGAATCTGTCATCGCTTTAGTCCCTGGTAAAATGATGTCTTGTGAGACTGGCCAGGGCTGTTCGCCTCCCTGCTCATGCTGCTGACACTGAGCAATATGCCCAGCAAGCTAAAGCGACCATGAGGTGCAAGTGAAAGGTGTGGGGGAAGTGGCAAGGCTGAATATGAAAGGTGACCAGAGTGAAACGTAGCCAATGCACCATGAAGAGATTTTTTTTTTTTTTAACACGGTTTTTATTGGTTTTTCTTCCTGTTTTTGGAAAAATTGAACCTGAAATTCAAGATCATTTTCTGTTGGCCGTATCCATCACTGACTGAACTGCCGGTAGATTACTATCTTTGTGGATCTGAATTCCCCAAGATATAGTTTTAACACATGCTGGATTATTTGATTAATTATTAAAATTATATAATATTATAAAATTACATACTATAACTATATAATTATAGAATATTATAAAACTGTGTTGGTAGCAGGCATTCACAGCTTATCTCTACCTGTCTAGTCACAGATCTTTCTGCATCACTTCCCAGCAGCCTCCAAACCAGATGAGTTCTTTGTTCACAGCAAGTGATGCAAAATCAGCCCGTCTCCACTGATGGCAAAATACTTTGGTGCATTTCCACCTGCCAGGAGTCTTCTCCCCAGTGTCCACATCACAAGCTGGTTGGGAGAACCACTCTTGTTTCCCCAAGCCCTCTTCATTTTCCTGCTACAGCTGTTGTTAAGCATCTGCTTTCCAAGCATTTCACATGCCACAAACTTCACTTCTATGATTATGAATTAAAACTTGAAATATGATGTGCATTTTTAGGGAATCTTTAAACTAGAAAGGAAAACATCTTACTGGTTTTATTGCAAATACTGAGGTTAATTCCTCTGGCCTGTGTCAGGTAATGTGACTTTCAAACCTGCCTGTTAAAATAACATTATTTCAGTTGTAAGGCTGAACACAAGGATGATCACAAAGTCTCCACTTTTCCTCTGAATCACTAACCATCTGACTGAAATGACACAGAGGAAAAGCAGAAAGAAAAGTGGCATCTGTATGTAATTACCAGCCACATCACTCTCAGCAAGGACCACATTGATGACTGTGTGCTGGCCCTGAGTGCTTGGGGCTCAGCCTTGTACAGATTTGCAGTGTAAATCGCTTTCCCTCCTCCCAAGCACCCTGGCTTTATTTGTATCTACAGCAGCATCAGGTCCACTCCTGCATTCTGGCAGCTGCAATGTGGGAGCCCTGCTCACGCTGACACTGCTCTTGCCCACGCTGCAGGGCTGAACACATAAGGGCCGGAGTATTTGTCAGGCAGATGCAAGCTCTGTCTGCCTGTGCTCTGCCATGGGCAGAAAGGCCGTGGCTGTGGGTGGTTCAGGTGGGGTACAACACTGCCCAGTGTGGAGTGCAGCTCACCTTGGGGTCCCGTGGCGCCCACTAATGGGGCTCACTGAGGCTCAGCAGGAGACCACCGCAGCAATACTGATGACTTGGCATCAGCAGGTGACATTTAACTGCAGAAACACTATCTTCCCTCAAAATGGTGGTGAGGGTAGCCAGCAGCAGCCTGCCTTCTCCTCTCCAGCACCCTCTTGAGAAGTGGGGGTGCTCTTTTTGCCACACTGCCCCAGAATGGGAGGTTGTTCACTGTTGCGGGCTGGAGCTAGAGCTTGGTCAGCAGCATCCTTACCCGAGTGACAGAGTCACCTTCTCCTGCCCCTCAGCAAGGTTCCAGCCCTGTGGGTGCTACTGCATAGAAGAGCTGAAGGGAGAAACAGAGCAAGCACAAGGGCAAGAGAAATCCTCTGAGAGGGAAAGCCAGGACCATCAGCTCTGTGAGCAACTGTGAGCCACTCTCTGTGAGAGAGCACTAGCAGACTTGGAGACTGAGGGGTTCAAGCACAGGTCTCCAGCTCTCTTCAGCTGCTGACAGCTCCTGGATGTTCCCAGAGAAAGACAGGATGGGCTTAGTTTTGGACTGCTGGTTAGGGCCTGTCTGTACTGGGTGGGAAGCACTCAGCAAAAGGAGGGAGACGGTGACTGCACAAGTTGACCAGAGCGCAGGAACACATTTCTGCAGCATGGGAGCTGTTACCAGCTGGGGTCTTGCTGGCAGTATCCATGTATGCTCCTGTACAGCAGCGCTTCGCCTTCTTTCATCATTATACTGCCCACAGATACCAAAGTCCTATCAGTTTCTTTGTTGGAGAATTTGAGTCAGAAGACCCAAGTTTTCTAATAGTAGACTTGAGAAAAGACTAGAGCACAACTCTCTTGTCCCTGCTGCTCTGACCACTGGTCCTCACTGGTATCCCCTCCTCTCATTACTAAGGTGTTGAGTATGCCTGCAGCCCTGAACTGGGATGTTTTGCCCAGTTGCAGACTGGGGAGAAGCAACACCGCAGCTCCTCCCAAAGAGCTCAAGGAGCGGCAGTGCCTCAGGGCACTCAGTAAATGAATAAAAAAACAGAGTCAGAGCTGATTAGGGAGCTCAGGTTTTGGCTCGGACTCTAGAGCCTCCAAGGCATTGCAGAGACTCAGAACCTCATTACTTCTATAAAGTGAATTCAATAATTAGCTCAGGTCAAAAGTTTACGGCTTGGAGACTGCTGCTGGGGAAATGGTTCCTCCTGGACATTAGAAACCAAATTGCAGAAAACAGCAGTAGTTGGCATCAAGGCAAAACACTTAACTGAAAATCCTTTTGATGAGCTTGTCTTGTATAGTCTTACTGTACAGTGAGTGTCACAGTGGTGTCCACACAGAAGGAAATGCATTGCACTGGAGAAGCAGACAGGACATTGCCACAGATCTGGTGAACCTAGGAACTGCCTAATGGATGGGTCCTGGTCTAGCTAAACCAAAATCCTGCCGTGGCCAGAACAAGGTTTTTCAAACAAGTCTGCAGGTAGCTGTTACAGGTTGTATCCTGCCCCAGTTGCCTCCAAACAGTCTAGCTGAAGAGCGGCCGAGACCTAAAGCAGTCATTATTGCAGTGGGATAGTGTTGTCATCAGTTTAAATAGCCAATCTCTACTGAAATGTTTCTATGCTCCTGGTTTCAAAGATAGCCCAAAGCAGCAATTCTACATCCTTGATTCATCCTACATACAAAAGCCTTTCAGTGGTTGAAATTTTTTTATTTTCCAGTTTCAAATAATATTCCCCAATAATATGTTATAAGACAGGGAAGTCCAGTATCATTCGCTGTTTAATCATTTTGGTTATGTTTTTAACGATTTACCTAACTCACAGACAATTGATTTTCCTTATAATGATCAGACCTCAGAGTCTTATCCCACTCTCAGAGGCCTCTGCAGTTCTGCTACATCCCATGGGATGTGAAGTACAAATTGCCAAGAGTCAGAGCTGCACTGCTGAGCTCTGACGTGGCACTAGAGGATTTTCCATTTTAGCCTTTACCTGGGATTATGGGCCCCCACATCCTTCCCTTTTTGAGACCACAAAGCAGAGATTGTGCCACACTGCTTAGCACGACAACCTGCCTCCTTGCCTGCCTATGCCAGAGAGAAAGTGGGACAGGGAGGCGGGAAGGGAGGGGCTGAAGGATTAAACAAGACAGACCAGAAAGCCTTGAATTTTTCCCCTAATACTCAGCCATTTAATGACTAGTTTGATGATAAGCATGAAATTAAATAGACAGAGAAAATTCTCTCATGTCTAAGAAGTCAGCAGATAATTAGGCTTTGATGGGGACATTCTGAGATACTTTCTACTTATTTTGTGAGTCTGATTTAATGCTGTGGCTGTCTTAGTTGTCCCTGCAGTTGAACTCTGCTGATCTCTCCTGGCCAGACCTCAGATAGATGCTCGTGCTGGATGATACCTCATTTATTCAGGGAAGTGCTAGTCCTCTGGAAGAACCTTCCTCAATAGGGAAAACCTTTCTGTTCCTCTCAGTTTCTATTTCCCATGTTTGTCCTCTTTTAAACTCTTTATAGCTCACTTCATCCAGAGCAATATTAACATAAAACTGTACAAAGAATTTGGTATGCATACCTATCTTCTCCCCTTGTGAGGGTAAAACCAGTAGCAGCAGTGTGAGGACCAGTCCTTCAGCAGCTTTGAAACTCAAATCCATTGTTTCTGTGCCTATTTATAGACAGAAGTGCTTTACTTTAAGTCTAAAAACTTTGAAAGACAGAAAAGAATTAATCAGCTCAAAGACTCAGACCCAAACCTGCCAGCTTCAAGGGTCTGAGGACTATCTAGATAAGAAAATCATTGCACACCAGATAGTGTGTGAATTCACAGTATCCTGGTCCCTCCCAAGGTAGCCACAATTTGAACACTCCTAAGTGCTTCTCACATGTAAGCACTCCTAAAGATATATTATGCTTTATTTTCAGGCAAATGTTTTCTCATTATGACAACACTTCAAGCCAAAATCACCAAATGGAAGCTAGCTCCAAACTTGAAGCCAGGTAATCACAGGTGATACAAGGTTGACTGCAAAGAAAGGCACATTAGCTGTTTGCCAGAAGCATCTCTAAAACTTTGAGGTAGGAAAGGGGTGATTAAATGAGGGAGAACTAGAAAACAGGGGAGAAATGGAAGGAAGGGAAAGATGTAAGAAATCCCATTTGTGAAGCAAAAGCGGATGGCCTGCCTTTTGACACAAGATTAAAAAAACAAAACAAAACAGTGCAAAGCTGAGTGTTTGGGAGAGAACAGGTGAACCTGAGGCTGCTGGCTTTTTCACAGTAAACTCTGGACTTGGAGAAAAGTAGGAGGATTGCCTGGCTCGGGCACACAGCATCAATAGCCAAGTGCCATCTGAGAGCACAGAAAACAAGTTTTGATAAAGTCACTGTCCCTAAAAGAGCATCTCTCCAGGTTTTGAAAATAAGTTTTTCTCATTATTCCATTTAAAATGTTCCCAAAATGCCAAATGTGATTGGCCCCATTGAAAAATCACACTGACAGGTCACCCCGACACTCCACAACTTTTGCTTTGATTACAATATATGATGGGAAAAGTTCCAAATCTTTGAAATCTTTGCCCTGGGAAGGAGAGAAAACCATTTCCTACTCAGCTCTGATCTTAAATATGTTTTGCTGTTTATTTTTGGAGGGAGAAGACCAGCAAACTTGACAGTGCCCATAAGGAATGTCCAGCTGCCAGTAAGCTGTTCACGGCTTTCAGGCTCCTGGAGGAGTGATGGGAGGCGGGGAGGGAGAGTCCACTTCAGGAATGCTGCTGGGGCGTTTAGGAAGGCTGAGCTGTGTTTGACAGTGTAATAGACCCCCAGAGAAGCACCGAGTCTTATGCATAGCCCGCAGCTATTCAAGAACTGAAAGCTCAAACATACACACAGAAAGGTTAGCTTTTAATGGATGGTAAATGTTTAGAGAGACCTTTGACCAGCTCTAATACTGCAGCTGACCGTTCAGAAAGTCTGTAATGAATGACCACGCATTAGGCTCGGCTGTTCACTTTAGCCGACAATAACTGTCAAACCTTGCTGCTTAACCACCAGTGAGCAATCCTGCCTGTCAAGTGGTAACTGAGCAGGTATCGAGGGGGTTAGACCTGTCTTTGGATCACACTTGTTCTGTTCAGCCGTCAAGGCAATCCAGAGCACCATGCTGAGCTGGAGAAGATGCAAGAATACTTTCGGATGCCTTCAAAAAAATTTTTCTTCCTGATTTTTCAAAGGAGACAAATCTGTTTCAGTCCTGGTCATTGTCAGTATCTTCATCTGTTCTGGCAAAGATAAGAAAACAATCAAGTGTCTAGGACCTGGATCCTGGCTTGATCTCCATGAGGATGTTATGAAATGAGGCATTTTGCTTTCCATATTCTTAGCATATACCGCTGGTATATACTGGGCTCAAATACCTGCAAGAATATTGCACTTGAGGACATTCAACATAGACACATGTAAAGATTTCCTGAAAATATTCACAATATTCACTGCAGAAATTTGCATAAGCATTTTATGACAAACTGGAAACTCCTGGAACACCTAAATAAAATATTACTCATGGTAGCCATATTTCAGTGCCCTCTTCACTACTCTTCCATGTCAGACATTTAAATTTTTCCCTCTTTAAAGATTTAAACACTTTGAAGAGACTTTCAGCTTGCCAAAAATCATTCTGATAACATGGGGCAAAGCCAGCCACTGATACAAAATGAATCTTTATTCTTACTGCTCTGCACTGTCCACAGAGCAGCGATGCCTCCATTTCTAATGCCTATGGCTGGTCTGGTTTGGGGACTGGTAGGACAGCAGTCTCCGTGGCTTTTTGTCCAGTATCTTCTACCAGGAATTTCAGAAAAAAATATTTTACAGGAAGGCAGGTGTGAATGTCTCATAAGTGAGTAGGAAAGAATACACCATATTCTGTGATAATGTATCATGGAGGAAACTTGTTTAAAATGAACAGGAAACAGCAGAGAAAAGGCTCCAGGTCTTGAGCTGCTTCATCAAGAAACCCCCTGAAGCACATACTAGCTTTCTCCTCTCTCTGTGGTTGCAGGATCATTATGTGGTTTCATGATCCTCTTGCCAGTCCATTGTCTTGGGAAGCCTGGAGACTCTGTAGATCTTCTGAAGTACCACCAAATTGCATAATAAATCAGGAATATTTCATCTTGGTAAATATCTCAGAGCTCTTCAGAGTGCTTCGTATTGAGATCAAGTAACATGAGTGTGCCACCAAGCCTTACAAACGGGGTGTAGTGCCAGTAGTAACTGTTGTTAAGCCCACCTAGATCAATGGATCTTTCAACACCAGTCGTCCTGCCTACCAGTAGCCCCAGTCCCTTGGTCCTCCTTAAATATCACCTCAGATGCTCTGTATGACTGTGCAGTGTGCATGGTCATCTGAAGGGTGTCAGATTTGAAGTTGATCATCCTTTTCTTACCCCATGTGTTTGCCTGCACATGACAATGGGAGTAAAGAGAGCATTTAGCAGAAGACGTTGGATTAGGATCAGGGAGGTCACCTGAAACTAGCAGCAGCTACACAAGCTGTTGTTGGGTGTCACTACTTTAAGAACCAGGGAGGAAAATCATCATGATTGATTTACAGAAAATCCCTGATGAATGCTTCCCATAACCTGACATTTTGCACAGAGTGGAGAGAAGCAATAAACCTGCAGTTTTGCTACATTTCTTATCAGCAGGGGGTATTTCCCTTGCAGGTCCTTGGATCAACCCTGCCGGTTCTGCCAACCAAATTATTGTGACTTTTAAAATCCCAGTCACAGAAATAATCTCAATTCACATGAGAATTGAGTATTTACTGTCACTGAAGTGCTAGAACCAAAGCTAGCGATGTGCAGAAGTTGACTGGAGAGGAGAAGAGTGCCTGAAGCATCTCTCTAAAGAATGACTGTAATGAATGTAGAGAGCTTCATGTTGCCTGACTTTGCGTCATGAGCGAACCCAGCTCAGACTGCAGGAGGAACATGAGATGCTGGGAAGACAGTAGATGATGGGTCCTATGGAAGATATCTCATATGTTATGCTTTAGACTGTGTCATAGTCAGAGGCCAAGCTGAGTCTGATTCATACGACTCTGAAATGCTTCACCTTCCTGTGGACTTACGATCACAAGCAGCTTCTTCCTTACTCCTCAGATGTTCTGATCACAGACTGTGCATCTACCCTGGGACAGTGCATGCATATTCTCAAGAGTCCAGCCACTGGTATTACAGATCTTAAGCAAAAGAATGAAAGTGATCACTGGTGTCTTCACAGCTCAGAAAATGAAAATCTCCTCCAGGTAATCAACAGGCTCCTCATCATGATCTTCCTTGCACTGTTCATCAGCAGTGGTGGTAGTAGGTCCTAGTTGGATGTCCTGAAATGAGTAAAGGGAGCAGGGCTGGTTTATGAGAGGTGGAGAGAGGGCTTCACCTCTTCTACTGGGTGAAAGGAGATTGAGCAGTGTCTAGAGTGGACTATAAATTTCTGAAGGGCTGTTACAAGGATAACAGAGCCAAACTCTTCTCATCGGTGCCAGACAATATAGCGAGGATCAACAAACACAAAATGGAGCTTAGGAGGTTCAGGTTAGGCATTAGGAAACACTCACTCTCCAGGAGGGTGATGCAGCCTTGGGCCAATTGCCAAGAGAGTCTTTATCCTTCAGTATTTACAGGATTCTGTGGTACAAAGCCCTGGTTATCTTGATTTAGTCCTGGGATTCACCCTGCTACAGGGAAGCGTGGGCTGGAGACTTCCAAGGCTCTCTTTCCACCAGCACTATTGTGATCCCTATTGTTCAGTTTCTGTGAGAGTTGCTTTCCCGTGGAGGTGCACTCTTCTCCAGGTTGCCAGTGAAGAACTTCTTAAAGATCTTAGAATCTTAAAACTCTTGCAAGGTTTCCCCCCACCATTTCATAAAAGGTCCCTGCCCCAACACAAATTCCAGCTAAAATCCTTGTTGCACAGACAGAATTTCTCTTCAGTAATGAGGGGCCACCAGTATTCTTGTCCATTCTACAGGCTTTTCCAGCTCTATGATCTTGGTCCTACAGCCTCGCAGCACAACAGCCGTCCTGCATGAGACTGCCTGCATGCCATCAGAACTGCAGGGAACAGAATTGTGTCTGCAAGAGATGGAAGTAGGATGTATTACTTGCAGCGGATCTCACTATGGCTGGGAGCATGAATCCGGCTTGGTGGGGACACTAACCTGCAGTATCAGGTGGTCAGTGTCATTGTGACAGTAAAGCCTGATGTCGAGGCAGTGAGCAAGGCAAGGTCCATGTGAAGGTCCAGGGCAAGGACAGGACAAAGCAAAGTGGAAGGAAACATAACCACTGAGCCTGGAGGCAGTGACTTGAAGATTATATGGGGGAGAAGAGTGAGAAGGGGCTAATGAAAAAGCCTACAGGCACGCCAAGGGAGGTCCAGCAACACTCTTCTTCTGTTTGCATGCTGATGGCATATCTGACAGAGAATAAATACGCTGGCACAAAGTTAACCAACCAGCCCTATTTGAACAAATTTGAACTGGCACAGGAAGTTTATTCCAGATCAGCACATGAGTTGTGAGGCTGTGGTATTTCTGCTGTAGCGCTAGAAGCCCTAGAGTTAGATTTAGTGTTATCAGGGAACAGCAGTTTTAAGGCACAACTTCACTATGTACTCTTTCCTTTCAGAAAAAAAACAAACATCAAAACACTCTTTTAAGAGACTCCCCTCTCACTCCTGCCATCTCATTTTTTTATTTGGGGATATACATTGTATGCTAATTTCACCTCCCTTCTCTCAGCTTCTTCCATTTGGTTGATGCCTTTGGATACTGTTCCAGTGCCAGTGAATATGCAAATAGAATTTTGTTTGTCTTGCCTTGGGATAATGAAGTCTTTGAAATGTAAATGTGGGATCTTCAATTTATCTTGCTAAGAACCCACTTTCTCTTTAACTCTTAGTTTTTGATACAATTCAGCAGAAGGACCCTCCTCTTGTCTTTCACTTTCACTGCCAACTAGCCATTCACTTTCATTTAGACAAAGTGGAATATATTTCATATGGTCACTGTTTTTGTTTACTGAACTACATCACAAATTATATTTTTAAAAACTATTCTCGTTCAGTGCCTTAGCAGCAAGACAGCTGTCTGTTTCTTCCCAGAATTACATGAAGTGTGAACAGCATACCTAAACATAGCCAAGAGATGAACAGACTATACAGAGTCCTCCTGATTTAGACATGAGGACACAGGACTGTCAGATCTAAGTCAACCACTGCAAATAATGTATATATTTCTTAACATAAACTTTCACAGGCTGTTTCACCCTGCCTGCCTGTGTCTGACGTTTTGACTAAAATTATCTAATATTGTTCTTTACAGAGAGGTTTCAGTTACTCCAGAAATTTCTTTCTCCTTGAGCCCCTGAACTGCAAATTCTGTAGACTGGAAGAACATCCTGGAGAAGTCTACCTGATTGCCCTGCTCACATATTCATCCCTGAGCATCTTTAGGTGGACTTCTAATCCACGATAACTGTTAGGTTCTTCTGTCTGTTTGGTTTACTCGCGAGACTTATTCTGACAAGCACACATGCAGGTTATTTCTAGACCTTGGGAGAAAATTTGACTGCACCTCATCATCCCCTGCTGAGAGAATTATTGGATTAGATTAACTGAGTTCAGAAGAATATCATGGATTTAATTCTCAGATGAGTTCTTCTGGCTGAATTTTCTTGTAACCGTATTCCTCTGTGCAGCAAACCAGGTTTTTATTTCAAGTGTAATTTTCACCTGTGGGCTCAGATGTTCTAAAGGCAACTCTTTTAACTCTTTTTTTTTTTTTTTTCCTTCTGCTTATATGGTGCAATGTTTGAAGAGGCTGGGGGGAACTCAAGACACAGTCCAAGAAGAACTGCAAAAAAATACATAGACAGAGATCCACAGGATGTATTTATCAGTCTGGCTTGGTTGCCAGAACTGAAGTTCACTCACAAAATCTCCAACATGCTGCTCTCCACCATGTTGGTCCATCTTCTTAAAATCTTAGCATGAAAATGACCCTCTTCCCTTTGTCTTCCTCCATGAAGATATACCTCACTTCCCTTGTCTTCTTCAAAACCTCCCATGATTTGCCCACACAAGTGACTCCTCTACCCAAACCACTGACTGATCAAGCCCTGGAAGAGATTTTTCTGACTGATCTTGAAAAAAGTCTGATAGAAATTACAATCCGTAACTGACCGAGATGTAAGAGCTAAGAATCAAAGTGCGGTCATACAAGCCCCTGTGAAATAGTCAGGATGCAGCTGTGATGAAGAAATCTCTGCACATCTGCACCCTTTCTTCTCATCACTCTGAGCCCACTCAGAGGGGACCCAGCAGAGCCAGCAGAGCTACTGAGGGATCACTTGCACCGGGGACAAATTTGCCCTTTCTTCAATTTTATCTCCATGCTTGTTTAGCAAACACCCACAGCAGGGGCATTTCTGCTGCTAAATCACAATGAGCTACTGGAATTTGCCAAGATACCTTGTGGTTTGACTCCTGGCTTTCAACCTCACTTTCTGATTCCTGTCCTGACTTAGCTCATGGCTTCAGTGCCGTGCCGTGGTCTGTCTGTGACCCCAGAGAGGCAGAATTAAGCCTCACTTCTTTGCTCTGGCATTGTCTGTTGCCTGATTAGTGACCCCATGCTATCCTGCTTCGTAGGCAATCCACTCCTCACAGATGTTTTATTCAGGGTTGTGCGTGACTGAACACCTCGAATTGCACTTTGCAGAGTTTGGTCACCCACTTCTTGAATCTGTCTCGTGAGTCTTACCAGAAGCTTACAAAAGGACCCAGGAGCAGATTTCCAGTACAAGTTAGGACTGGAAAAACAAAGGGTTCCACAGGAAACAGAAAACAAAATCTGACAAAGTGCTTAAAATTAAAATACAATAACAGATAATTTTCAAACACAATTTAAGGAAAGTTCTCATAAGGCCCTGTTTGCTATCTTTTAATTTCATGATAAGTTTGTTTATTGTTGCTCCAAGTTCTCCAGAATTTAAGGATGCTTGAGACTCATTTTTTTAAAAAAAGGGAAACGTTCTGTATTTTACAGTGAAATTATAAAACCTCTTAAATATACTTTCAAGAATAGAAACAGCTTTGTTAGAAGAAGGAACTGCCAGTGCAATGAAGGGTGAAATGCAATAGGAAACTGACTTGATAAAAGGATAATTCCAGTAAATGAATAACACTTCCCTTGTATCACATGAAATACCCAATGCTGGGTTTATAAGAATAGCAACTGCAGCCCATGTTCTGAATTGCTCTTCTGGCAATGGCAAACCTGGAAGGGAACCTGCTGAGAGGACACTTTACAGTTAGTCTAAGCTGAAGAGCATGAAGCCCCAAGATCAAAAGCAATCGTATACAGCTAAAAATTGTTTAAATTAATGTCATGAATGCAATTGAAAGTACTACCCCCAATCAGCAAGAAGAGGTGAGTGTCCAGGGTCTGAGACCACATGGATGGGATTCATCTCCATTCTGGAGCTGGAAAGTGAGATGTCAAGTGTGAGGCAGTCCCCTCAGGCTCTGCTCATACTCAGTGAAGAAAAAAGGCTCAGGGAAATTCATTTGGCCCTTCTCAGAGAGCATCATTCTTTGAGGGCCTGATTCTTCCACTGACCATAAAGGGAGCACAGAGTAACTCACTCAGGTGGGGACATTGAATTATTAGCCCTCACCGTGTCAAGACTCCTTAAGGAAGGATTATTGACTAAATGGCAAATCTTGAAACTGATTATCCTTGGAGTGGACAGTTTTTAATGCTTGCCAGAAGGAATTGGGAGTCCTACCTTTACCTTACGGCTGTAACTCTGACTTAGCACATTACTATGGATTAATCTCTTCCTCTGCTCTTCTTTGGCCAATTACACAATGACGGCTGTAAATTTGAGGCTCAAAGAAAAGCTATGAATCTGGGGAACCAAAGGGCAGGGTCTGAAGGATGGTAATCAGTCAGCACTGCTTTCTGAGCCCACACAGCTCCAGCCAGCATCGCTAAGTGCCAGACATACCATTTCCTACCTCCCTCAAGTGCCAAGCTCTGCCAACAGCCTCTAAAGGCACAGCTGCCAGGGACAACTCATAGGTACTCAAGCCAGATAGGAATGCACTCCCGTAACCACTGGAGTCAGACTAGGTACATTAACACTAGGCACTAACATGCAACATGCTGATTAGCCCTGCAAAGGAGGAAGATGTGTGAACTGGCTGTCTAAATCATCTCCGAGACTGACACAGATGTATTCAGAGCTATGAAATGACCTCCCATGCCACTAAACACACCTCGCACGGAAGGTGTTTTCCGAATCCTATGAAAATGTTTTTATTTCAGTAGGGACAGGATTTGCAATGTACTGATTTTAGATGTTGGAGGCATTAGGAATGAGTATGTCAAGCAAGGCAATCATTTAGTCCTCCCACTTTAGAAGAGGTGTCAAGGTCCTGCAGTAAGTCTACATGGCATGGTGCTGGCAAGTGACAGACACTGCTGAGAAGAGCCAACACTCAGGCCACACTTACGCTGAAAACAGTGAGCGAGGAAGAGGAAGGCTCTGTTTTGCCAGGCTCTCTGAAGAAGCAGGTTTCTCTTTCAGCATGGACAACCTCTTTACAACTCTTCTTCTATCTGCTATGTTGGTGGCAGAAACAGCTGGAGCCCTTCTGAGGTCAGATAGTGGAATTTTAGCTAGAGGCATTTTTTGTCTCAACAGAGATGCCGCCAGTTTGTTCGGCTGAAAGATCTAAAGTAGGGGCCGCTGCAGCAGATATCTACTTGCTTGGGCCAACCACTGCCCACCCACCCTGGAATTACTCCAACACACTCACTAGACCCCCCACCTTTTGTTTAATCTTTAATGCACCTCCAATTGCCCTAGGCTGGACACCGCAGCAAGGCAGGCAAGATAGGAGTGATGATTAGCTCCCTGACCCCGCGTGCTATGCTGGGCATTGGGAAATGTATGTCTAACGGCTGACCCTCCATCGATCCCGACTGTGTCCTCCGGGCAGAAGGAATCATTAGCAGCAGCTTACGATGGAGGGGCATGCAATACCTCTCATTCTGCTGGGTGCAGGCACATGAAAAACCCACAGGCACAGCAGACCTGTCGTACCTGTTCTTGCTCCCCTGACTCTCAGTTTGGCTATTCTTAGGTATCTAGTGTAATAAGGAATGGGGGAGGGATGAACAAGTGCGCCCCGTACACAGCCCCTCCGTGCTTGCCTGGATCCTTTTCTTCCTGTGATAGCCATCCTGGGCCATAGAGACCTAGCTCTTGCACTAACAGGACAACTGTTCTACCTACAACCTATCTACAACCCCTGACATCTGTCCAGGCACTAACACAAAACCCCAGAAATTCCAGGTGCAAATCTGGAGACAACTGCACTTCACTGCTTACCCAACCCTTAGCATCTATGCTTAATTTTGGTGAAAGACAGTGTTAGAATGGAAATACACAAAGGGAGGAAAAAAGGGATCAGGAGAGTCACTAGCCCCCACCAAAGAGAAACTTCTTCAAAGCTGGAGCAATCCAAGATCTGAGGTCAAGTATTCTCATATATTACAAAAGGTGGGGTTGCCAACAACAGTGAGGGAACTCAAACCAGAAAATAGTTAAACACCCAGATTTTATGGCCAACACATGAAATAAGGGAACTTCTCTCTGACCAATGAATAAAAGGAGCATTTGGGGACAAGAAAATAAGGAGCTGAGAACCTAGCTGTGGAAGAAGAAAGCTGAAAGAAAATCAAGAAATGAGTGACTTTAAAAGATAGCTGGATAGCTCCATTGCTATCGTGTCCTATGGCCCAGACACCACAGTGCAAAGGCTTTCTAGAGACTAGAATAAAGACAAATTCCCCCTAAGGGAAATAATTCCTGTAAGATAAAGCAACTGGTTAAGCAATACTGAAATTGTGTTTTGTCCAGGTTCTGCCCAGGGTCCATCTGGTGGACACTGCTCTGTGTATGAATGAAGCTTCAGTGTTGATATGAGAACACACTCACATGGAAGAAATTACCTAATTGAAAATAACATTCAAGATACCAGGGCAAGAGCCTGGAGTCACATGAACTTTGTTGAGACTTGCTGAAGTTGTACATGGTATTACCAAGATCAGTAACACTTGAATCAATTAACTAAAACAGAAATGAGAACCTGGAAATCATCATGCTCAAAGCAGCCTTAGGCAGACAGGTTTGGGATGGGGGGGAAAACATTTCCAATATATGTCAGACCCAACAGAGGACGTTTAACCAGGAGGCTTGTGCCCATTCCAGGGGCAGTGACTGAAGCCCCTGAGGATATGCAGGGCATATATTTTAATTTGCTCTATAATCTTTGGGTTCTCCACACTAGCTCTTGGTCACGGATGAATTTCTCATCTTTTCCTCTGTTCCTCCTCCACATGGGAAAGGGTGGTTTGTGATGGCTGCACCCTTATTTGTCATCCAGCAACATGCAAGAGCAATTACAGCCCAGAGGGTCAGCCATACCGGATTAAAAATATTTATATCTGTTCTTTGTAATTTCTGACAATCAAGAAACATTATGCTCAGAAAACTTTCAGGGACTGTAAGTCCTCTCCTACCAGAGAGCAGTAACCACACATAAGAAATTATGCTCTTCAATCCCACTGCTATGGGTGCCAAACTTATTAACCACAAGCCACTACCAGACTGAAGCAATCTGATGGCAACGAGCCTTCTGCATTTTGCAATTCCTCTCTTCGTTCTCTCCCCTACTCTTCTCATCCTCTGAACATCTCACTTCTGGTTTTCATGGCTGCATCTTCAGATCTGTTTAGTAGCTGACTCTACTCAAAAGCTTTTCTTCTCCTCTGATGCTTTCCAGAGAAAAATTCCAAATTTACAGCAGAAGGTGCTGTTAGGAGTCTGTAAATGTACATCTTTCCATTCTATACTGCTGAATTACATCTCTTTTGTATTACTTATTGTCAGGGACATAGAGACATGCCCCAGGATATCACTATTACCTCTGTCTTGGCAGTGCCTCCCAGCTTTATGCTATTAATACATTGAATTAAGACACAGCTGGCATGGACTTTTCAAGAAGAGATCACACCAAAACAGCTCAGCTCTGGTGTGAGGATAACAAGCCTGGTGGCTAAGAGAAGCAAGTGGATTCATAGATCTTGTTTTCAGTTGAGTCACTGAAGTAGGTTAGAAAAACATAGGTTGCCTCCAATTGTAATAAGGTGTCTCCAGGGAGTGATTATGAAGTTTCATTATGAAACTTCGTGAAATGGTTCTGGTATTACGAGACTTTGCATTAGCTAATGGTTAGGATACTGGAATAAAGAATACTTTTTCTGAACCTATGGGTGTTGGCAATCAAGCAAGGTTTTCCTCGATGTTAAAAGGCAAAATAAGAATTCACTTCAAATTAGTCCAAATTTCAGGGTTTTGCAGGAAAACATTTGCTTTGTCAAACTGTTTTACTGGTCTGTCACAATTGTCCTCTGATAAACCAGTGTTCTAGACAAATCCCACTTCTTCAATTACATGTTCAAAATCCTTTGCTTAGTACTGAGATCAAATATACAAACCTACAACCACTCACATCACTTTTTTTTCTTTCCCTTTTATTCCAAGGCACTGATCTTCTCAAGACATGCAGGACAGTTTGATAAGAACTGAATGGTGGTGGGGTGTAACCACCCAGATTTACCATGATTTAGGATGACCCGCACAGCTCCACAAGTGTCTTCCTGGATGTGGATAGCGCAGATAAGGGAGTGAGGGGAGGAGCATGTAGGGCAGAGGTTCAGCCATATCTGAAAGAAGGTTGAGGGAATGATACTTCATTGTCCATATTGCCCACGGCACATGTTGTCCACCAACACAGGAATTTTCTTACTTTTGCTCTCCACTTGCTTGCCCAGGTGATGTAAATTTACTTTATCCTCCTTTAGCAGATCATCTCTTCCAACTGTGGAGTTCACACAAGAATCTCCCAACTCTCTCTTCCATTTCTCAGTTTGACATTTGTCTAAGTCACGCTAGTCTTTACCTCAAAAGGATTCCCTACAGTTAGATTTGTCTACTAGGAATAAATTGTTTTTAATAAATGCACCCTGAGGGTGGAACATCAAAAACCATTCTCACATCGTCAACTGTGAAATTGGCTTTTGACTTTCATTTTGTTGTCATGACTTATCCTTCTTCACAGAACTGTGAAGAATTCTGTTTATGGTCACGTCTATTTCTCTTTGGGTTTGCCCTACTTTGGTAAGAGCATCTTCAGTACATCCCAGCATTACAAAGGACATTGATGGACACTTCTATGCCTGACCATAGTTTTGGTTAGCCTCAAATCCACATTTCATATTTTATTCCTAGAAGATGTAACATTTTTCTGTTTTTTTGATCTTTGAAAAATTACCAACTCATCAAATATTTACTAGCTAGAAATTAATCTTCATTGCACAGAGAATTCAATACAACAAATACAGAGATATTATCTTAAATCAGGGGTGGTTTTGCTTTGTAAGACATGGGTGTCAAGTCTAAGCTAATATCAAAATCTGTTAAGTGGAACAACTGTTGTTTCAGTTAGCAAGGCAAACTGAAATGAAGCTAAGACCATCATCCCTCATTTACAGGGAGCAGAGATGTAGAGGGGTAGCAGATATAGTAAAGGACAGCACTTCATGTGAAAATGTCTTAAAGACTGAGAAATAATCTTAAAAAAAAAAAAAAAAAGAGGGGGGAAATGATGTTTTGAAAAAGTAGATGCCACATCCTTGTTGTCTCCTTCAAGAAAGCTAATAAGTTATAAAACCCATGAGATATATGTGGCTGGGTGTTTCTTAAGATGCATGATTTATAAAGGACTAGTTCTGTCTCCAAGTTGAGACAAGTTTAGGATCTTATGTTTTTTAGAAATGAGTTTTCTGACCTGCAGGAATTGCAGTGGCAGCTGATATCGTGAAGTCAGGGCAGAAGAAAAGGTGCTACCCCGATAGAAGTTAATCAGGATCTCTCTGACATGGGAAGGGCCATGTCCAGTCAACAGGTCACAGGACATTTCTTCCTGTCACAAACGCAGTAAGAAGCAAGGGACTTAAATTTTCATAAAAGCAACTTCAGTTGGGCATTCAGTTTTGCTCTGGGTATTGGGTGGATTTTTTTTTTTTTTCCTTAACAGGACAAATAGTGAAGCAATGGGAGAAATTGCCTAGATAACTGTAGAAACTCTTTCACTGTTATCTCTCAGGCTCTGTCTCACAGGCTTGTCTTATCTTTCCCACAATATCACATTATGCAGCAACTATGAGCTCTCTTTTCCCCCCATACTGTTCACTCCCTCCCTATATTTTTGCCTTTCAGTAAGTCCCGAGGAATCTAATAAAGACTCCTGCAGGAATTTGTAGCAACACATTCCTTTTCCATCATCATCTGCACTTTGAGAAAAGCTCTTCTTTTATATATCTCTTCTGACAGAATATGAAACCACAAGTATTTTAAGCTGAGACAAAGAAAGTAGAGGGCTGTAATCCAAACTGACAGCAATGTTATTAATCAGGGAAGAAGAGGCTGAGCAGAGCAGATTGCTCAGAGATCTAAGAAATGGCACCATGTTGGGAGGGGGCTCCCAGGTAGTTCTGGGCACTGTGGATGGGCTGCAAAGCCTTCTGCCTAGAGGACACCACATCAGTCCCAAAGGCAATGGTAGAAAGAGAGATATAAGACCACCTGGTGTTGAAGCACACCCATCCCAAACATCTGCTTTTCTTCAGAGCCTGGTCTGAATGCTATTGCTTTGTTCAGATCACTGATGCAGGGGAAAAAGTGGGGCACACACATTTTTCAGAATGTCTTAGTAAGATTTTTACCAGTACAGGGCCCTATTCCTAGCAGTGCTCTCCTGGATGTAGTTTCAGGATCTTTCTGGTTTCAGTAGCAGCAATGTTATCACTGTATTGGCTAAGTCCTGGTTCAGCTAGAAGGGGAGCTGAGATGACCGAGCTAGATGCTTGCATGGCGCACTCCGCAGTTAGAAAGGGGATAAACATTGCAACACTGCAGCTGGAGATGGACTCCCCCGCTACACACCCACACAGTTTCATAAAGCCCCCTCCTAAATACTTTTTACACTTGATGGAGAAATAAGGGAGTTGAGTTCAAGAAGTGCCCGCCTCTCTGCCGGGGACCTGCTCAGGAAGCTCATATTCAAGAGTCTGCACGTGTTTGCATGAAGGGGATGAATCCCAACCATGCTGTTTGAACAAGTTTGGTTACAATGTAATACAGAGTATTCTTTAAACCTGGCTTCTGGTTTTAATTGTGCAAGACTGTTTAGGCCTTCTGCAAATTTTACTGATAATAATTTACACTAGTCCAACCACCAGCATGTTTTGAATGTGGCTACGCCTGGAACAAACTCCTCCATGAACATCGCTGTGAGAGAATAATTCCCTTTGTCAGTCTCATTTATATTGATGCAGAATGGACAATACTTATTTCTGATTTTTAAAACAGAACATATTCTGTCACTACATCAAATGGATTACTCTAGACACAGAAAGTATCCTTCATACTAGAAAAGAGAAGCATATCTCTTATCAGAGATAAATGGCAGACATGGAAGGAAGTGGCTTCAAGGGCAAATATCTGTTTATTCTAATAGGTAATGGACAATGTGCGTTAGCAGTTTGCAGCTGAAGCTAGACAGATTTATATCACGTCTTATGTCAGCCTTTCCATCATTTTCTGGGGATCAATTAAGCCAGTTCGCAATTCAAGAGGACCTTTTCCCCGCCTCCCCATAATTTCTCCAGTAATCCAAGATTTATTAAACATCATAGCTAATGATTCCAAGCTTCCCAGCCAATTCCTTTTAACTTCACAGGTGCAATTTATTTGACCCAGTCACTACAAAAAGGCATAACATCTTGTGAGAAACCAAAGGGATAGGAAGGAGCTAATTGTTGCTGTTGAACATAACTGCATCATCACATCCCTGGTCTGCAGCTCTGGACTCCAAGAGGGCTAAAGAATTGCTGTATTTCCATTTATCAGTAGAGAATTATTTCAATCTAGGAGAAGTGAGTCAATATTCATTTGCTTCTCTTCACATCAAAGAAGCAGAAACTGAAGTACAGGAGAATTAAGGAATAGCCTTCAGTCACTACAAACCTCTTTGGTCTCATGCTTTAGAAGCTATAACTTTCTTTTCTTACATTTGTTTGCTTTCTGAACAACCAAATTCACCCCTTGGGATTAGCAATGCAACCAGACTGGTAACCTGACCAGCCACAAGTTTGTGAGAGACTGTGTGAGAGACTTTATCTTCTCAGGTGTTACCTTGCAGAATCATAAGCAGATGATGTGGTGGACCCTGCAGCCAGGCCAGACCAGCCAGAGTTAAGCTTTCAAGGGAGACAAGGTTGGAAAATTGTGCCTCACTCATAGGCTGAGGAGTTGGCTTACAGCATAGTGACAGCTGATGGGCGATGCTCTGAAGGTGCTCTTCATTCCCAGACAAACTCTCTTCAGTCACTCTGCATGCTGAGCTTTTCAGAGGTTTACATGAAATCTTACAAAATGATGGAAAAAACTCAATGGCGTTGGAAGATAACCCAGGAACATATGTCCCCATACTGCTCATTTCCCTTCCCAAGTCCCAGGATGCTCTTAGGTCAAACTGAATTCTACCTCCACAGAGAGGTAGACTGAGACAACATCACTCCTTCACCTGGAATTCAGATTCATACTCCAAAACTTCCCCAGGAATGTGCATGCTCCTACTTACTAATGTTAATAGCGATTAATATTTGTGTAATTTTATCATCTGGAGGCATAGTATCATCCTGGGCATCTTTGTACTGTGCTGCCCAAAACATAATAGCTGAGGGCATGGGGGAGCTGCTCATGGCCACAGACACACCAACAGCAGAGCTGAGAGGATGATGTTGGAGTCACACATCAGAGGAGAGAATGGCCATGCTGCTCTGTCCCCCCGAAAATCTTTACCTGAATGCCAGGGGCTGAGGGTTGGGGAGAGCGTTGGGTTATCGCTGTAAAAACAACCTAATATGACATGCCGCTGTCTGTCTTGCAGAAATCTCATTTGACCTTGGGCTATGAGCCACAGACTAAACCTCCTGTTCAAACCTGATCCAGCTCTTTCCACAGCCTGAGCGGGAGGAAACGTGAGACATAACGCTGGCAGCTCTGGTTCCTGATGTGTGTCACCCTCCCCCTTCAGCAATTCCCCCATCCTTTCCGGAGCCAGGGTGGGAGAAGAGCCCTCGGTCCTCCACAACACCTGCGCGGGCTGCGGCTCTCAGAGCCTCTGGGCACGCAGGGTGAGCCGGAGAGCAGCTCAGCGCAGACGGGGGGAAAACATGTTTAAGGAGATTTTTTTTTTTTTTTTTAATAAAAGTGTGCTAGTTTCAGGTGACCTCAGGGTGTTTTTAGATAGCAGGGAGGGGATCATTCTCCCCCTCTCTCAAGTCAGTAACACAGCAGTCACAATGTGGATCAGTGCAAGCTGCTGATCTCTATTTCTCTGTCCTCCATGATGCTGGGCTTGTCCAGACAAACAGGCAAGCATCTGCTAGCCAACATGGTTGGGAAAGGGTTTCCACCTCATCTGCACTTGTCCTCTGGCTTCTGCTCTCCCTGTGGGTCACTTGTGTCCATAGCTGGGTAATGCTACAGTTTCTTAGTCAGGTTGCTCTTTTCCTTTCCTCCATTTCCTTCTCTCCATCACTAGACCTGCTGAATTCAGAGAGGGGTAAAACCCTGGGGGAATTTGCCCCACAATTGAAAGAGAGAGAGGAAAATCAAAGCAAGACCTGATTTTGGACTGTAACTGAGATATACCAAAGGGTACAAGTGTATATTTACATCTCCAGGTCTCAGAGACCAGCTGACTTTCTGTTGGGAATTGGAGTGACTATGAGGACTCCAGCCCACACCCTGTTGACAACTCAGGATGAGTACAAGTCCCAAAAGCTGGAGAGAAGTGCCCTGCAGATGAATGTAAACCATAGCCATAGTCATACAGGGAGCTGGGAGACCAACAAATGTTCTCCCTTTTCACATATAATGTCTTTTACCAGCATGGCTGAGCAGCCTGCTCACAAGGTATGGCTGGATTTGGCCCTGCTTACCCTGCTAACCCCAGCCATGCCCCCATGCTCCCAAGGTATTTTTGCACTGGAGCTTGCCTGGGGCAGTGTAATGCCATGAATAACTTTCCTACTAAAAGCAAGAGGGGATGGGGAAATGGAAGAGGCAGGTGGGGTTTGGCAAGAGCAGCAGAGAGGGAAGGATAAAGAATCTGGATTAAATCAGGGATGGGGAAGGGAACAGAAACTGGATAAAAAAGCAAAGTGAGGTAAGGGACATTGGAGGAAAGCCAGCAAATGAGGTCAGGCAGCACTCAAGAAGGTGGTATCAAAGCAACTACAGGGCATGGATTTGTATCTCTACAACAGAATCAGGCAAGCGTAGATTCACATCAGAGCCCTTCCAAGGGCCAGCAGGTGACTGAGAAGAATAACTGATTCAATAGGTAAGAGCTGAATCCAAGCAGACCTCCTTCTGCGGACGTTTCAGCAGCACAGAGTGTTGTCCTGGTCAGATTCTGCATCCTGTCCATACATAGAGTCATGTCACCAGGGTCAGACCTGCAAAACTCCCAAGAACAAACACCTGGAGCAGATTTGGGGTGGGGGTGGGGAGAAACACAACAAAGCTGTTAAACAGAGTTTCGCACAAACATCTAAAATTTCTCTACATAAGCAGAGGTCTATCGAGGTGCAAAGCAGTTGAAATGTGAGAACACACATGCCTCTACAAATGATACTGCACCTGGCACTGAAGCAAATGTCTTATAGCTCAACATGCTGGGCCAGGATCTAACATCTCATATCGATTCCCAGCTGCCTGTAGTGATATAGGAAAGCAGTTGGCAGCAGATGGAGCAAAGGTGACAAGATCTAAGTGCCCTGTTGTACATTCAGTTAAAAGCATCCCTGTAGGTAGTATATCTTGATTCTGCAAGGTCTCTAAAACAGAGCTAGCAGCTGAGCAGTTTTAACATACCATTTGGAAGGGACCAAGTTCCATGTAGTCTTGGAACTTATTTCTGCATCCAAAATGTTTTACCAACAGCTATTGACAATATTATCAATATCTGATAGATCTGAGGCATCACCATTGGCAGACCTGATATTTTACTAACCAAGACATAATGGAAAATAATCTTCTGAATGCTCTGGAAAACATTTGTGACACTGAGTTAAAAAATAGCAGAGAAGTATAAGTTCAGGGGAAAAATATGCACCTTGATAGGAAATGAGGCATGTCAGTAAGTGCAGAAAACTAGTGACATGCCTCTATCCACAGACAAAAGGGATACAAGGGCTTCACAAATGTGTATTTGGATGAGTAGTTTCTATGTATGGCTGCCAAAATGTCTTGTCTATAGGCATTAATATTTAAAATGTGCTGTATAACATGGGATGCTAATAGGAATGGCTAGTTGGGCTAGGAGCTGACAGAGACGATACCATCAACACTGTCAACTCAGGGTTCTAATCAAAGCCTTGGGATAACATGGGTGCTGAAAGGAAGAGAGTCATGCTAGGTCCAGAAAAGCCTTTTACATTTCAAAGATGATCTCTGGCAGAAACTTTTCACAAAGACAACTGCAGAAGAAAGGCATTAGCAGACACATCACAGGTTGCAGACTATTGTCCCAGGTACAGTTATGGGATTTAAAACTCACATAAGCTAGGAAAAAGCTAGCAGAGTTCATTTGCCCTAAATTTTCAATGTAGATGGCCTGTTCTGGGAGGTGCCTGTTTCTTTCCCTTGACTGACTCTTATTTGCAGCTTAATCTTCAGACATCTAAGGTTAGGTCTGAAATCCCTAAAGCATTCAGTTTTAGAGAACTAGAATCCGAAGCACATGCAAACGTATGCCCAAGAATATGTCCCGAGTCCTGGCTTTGCTATTACAGAAACCCGAGCACAAATAGAGGCTTTTCAGCAGTAGGACAGGTCAGCAAAGGCTCCCTGGGTGTAGACAGGCTGATCTCCATCCACAGGGCTGTTCCCATCACCCCTGTGTGTTAGAGCAAATGCTGGCACTGAAGAAGCCAGAGCACCGTGGTATCACAGTGGTATTTCAGCATCCAGGCTGATAATGTGAACAGTGGCAAAGCCGTGCTAAGGACACGTGGCTCACGCTTTGCTGCTGACACTGTAGGGGATGTCTCATTTGCGCAACAGTTTAGATGCAATTGCATATGAGAGGGAAAAATCGCTTGGTTAGGAATTGACAGAGCTACCCAGTGACGGTAACACTCTTGATATGAAACAGAAACATGATTTGTGCTATTTATTGCTTCTGTTGAGCTGCTTGCTCCCCCAGAGCAATGGAACACTGACCATCCATGATGCTGCTTAGAGAAGCAATCTGCCCTAGAAGACACTAATCTGTCAAGAAAAGGTATTTCCAGCATTTCCTCTATCTAAGATGTGACTTGCAAACTACACTGTGCTTTTAGTGTCTGGGGCTCCCACTCCTCTCCGGCCTCCTGAGAGCTGTGACTTCAAAGCTGGAGGTGGCCGCTGCCTGGGAGAGTGATGGCAGGGCTGGCTGGGAGCCATCACAGAGTGTGCCGCAAACCCAACACATCTCCCACAAAAACAGAAGGCCTGCCTGGCCCCCATGGTCCAGCTTTTTTCCATCCAGGAAGGCAGGGGATTTTCAGCATGGCCGCACAAATGAGCAGGCATCCTACTAGCCTCGTTTGCCAGAAGGTCTTTCCCATGACACTTTAATCCCACTGAGACAGTAACAAGCAGCACAAGGAGGTTTCATTGCATCCACCCAGTGCATGCACAACCCCTCTACTCTGTGTACACTCAATAGGACTGAGAAATCAAATACCTCACATCACAAGGATCCCAGGAACAGATGATCTCAGGAAAACTACCTGCCTGCTAAGGGCTTGGCTGGCCCCTTCTGTGCCCAGGCTCTGTGTGCCTGACGTTGCCGAGGGGGAATGGCCATGTTCTACCACCCTGTTCTCCACCAGTGCTCCTTTTCTTCTAGGATCATGTCCTCTCATGGCAAGATCTGAGGTTTCCATTTAGGCCCTGGACCTGGAACTTAACAGTCCTTCTGCCTTCTGGTGCCATGAAACAGCTGACAGTCAAAAGTAGCTTGTAAGGCAACATACTGGGACAGATTTAGCCTGCAAATGACTTGAAACAGCACACAGGCAAAGCCAGCCTGTCCTCAGCATGTCTGCTTGATCTGTCTGAGGGCTGATTTCATGTTCTCTCCTTGCTGTGCTGCTGACCATCCAGAAGAGCATGGTAGCCACTGCTGCTTCGTAGGGCTACAGAGCCAAGCTAGGTAGGAACTCTTAACGAACTCTGGCACACTCTGCCCAGAAGAAATCCCCAAAGTCAGCACTCTTCATCCACCAAGGATGTTAAATAAATACCACTGCCTTACTGGGGCAGGGAAAGCATTAACTGGGGACAACTAGGGTTGAAAAACAAGCCCCAAGAAAGGCTAAGGCTGGCATCTTCCCAAGAAGCCACATGATGCTCATCAATGAAAAAGCTAAAGAGTCTGATACACTAGAGCTGCATCACTCTTCTTGACCTTCCAGGGCTGGTGGCTACCCCACTTCAGTAGTGCTGTTCTGGGAGGAGGGAGGGAGATTCCTGGGGGCACCAGGCAGACCCAAACCCCGAGCCATGCTGGTGCCTATGACAGAGAGAATTCCTAGCATGAGGCCAGTGCTAGATCTGCCCCCCCTTACCTCATCCAGTCCCCAGGAAAATGTCACTGACATTGTTGCCCATTCCACAGAGACATATTGCTTGCTTTAGCTTTCCTGGGAGGCAGATTTTGCATGGACTACACTACTCTGGTTAACAAGCTAGACAGACCTTGGGAGACAACAGGGAGTGACAGAAAAGTAGCTTGGGGCAGAGGTCTGAGAGAGGACCCATGAGTGTCTTCAATTATTTATCATCCCCAGTGCACTGACATGCTTTATCTAGAAGAACCCAACTACTCTGAATGGTATTTCTGACACGCTTTCAGCTCAGTACATGCCAAGGAGCTGGACAGCTCTGTGCAGACAACACTCCAGTTGTTGTGGTGGGCAACACCGCACTCCCTTCTAACAGGCCAGAACTGAAACTCAGAAGTTACGTGCAAGAGCAGAGGAGTGAGCCGGTGGGAGAGCAAAGAGCAAAGGGGCAACAAGGTCCCCGCCAGAGAGCAAACCACAGTGTGAAGTGGCTCTGTTGTGGCCCACACTTGGCAGCTTGGAGCCATGCTGGGCGTGGGCAATTGCACACACTGGCTATGAGCTGTGCTGAGCCTTGGACACAGCCGTTAACCACACTTCCTGCAGGGCTTAGCTTGGCATGTGCATCAGACACAGCCTGTGGCCACGGCCCTTCCTCTGGCCTTGCGTGGTCACTGTTGAGCGCCGCAATGTGATGAGGTGTCACCATGCTGTGGTGGCCTGATGCCAGACCAAGGTCTGAGGGAGCTGTTTGGGCTCACCTGGTAAAGCTCAGCTGTTGCTCAGGACTGCTGGAGCAGGCGGCTCCCATGTTCCCAAGATGAAGGGCAAGAAGAGCTGCTAGTCTGGTGTCATCACTAAGCACAAGGCCAGGCCTGTCATCCCCTCCCTGCAAAAGCTATGATCTGGTGGTCCTCTACATGTCCACAGGCTTCCCTCAGACAACCGCCCTTGTGTCCCCAGGGAGGAGCACAGGGCACCCTGGAGTCACGGCTCTGAGGCTGAGCAGCTCTGCCCCAGTTGTATCAGCCCGGTTGCCAAGTTCCACAGTCACATCCAAACAGCTGACACAGAGGCACCAACAGCAGAAGAGAGCAACCAGGTACAGAAACATCCAGTTTGTTTTGCTGCTACAGGAAGTATGCCAGTGACATGGTCTTGATGAGATCTGGCTCAATGGTGTCACATGTCCTTAACACAAACATATCTGAGCTCTGTCCACCTGGGCAACCCTTCCAGAAACGGACATTGCTAGTTAGTTCCCTTCTGGAGAGGGTGCAGGTGAAGCAGAACTAAAGCAATAACATCAATGTGCCAATGGAGGAACGGAGCTATTCAAAGCTATTTCCTGGTGATGTTCCTTGAAAAGCAGAAATGTGCATTCTTAGAAAACAACAGGTATTTATTGACTGACAAGAACACCAGCAGTGCAGACACAAATGCAATACTGGACAACACAGCCAGCTACACAAATATGCATGTTATAATCAAAAGGATTATATAAAAATTAGGACAAGGTACAAGCAGGACTGTAATGCAACTTAAAACCCATAGCACCATTTTCTTTCTAGAGGATATATAAGAAATATAAATAACATCCATACATCTTGTCACAAAATTGTACATCTTGAGGTAGACATATGTTCTGATTCCCTTAAAGCACAGTCTTTTGTGTTTGTTTGTTGTTTGGTTTTTTTTTTTCAAGTGACATTATTTTGTTGCAAATTGGCCTTCCAGTCTTACACAAGGTGTAGAAGTGGCTATTGCATGAAGGGGGTTTGTTACTCTGCTCATCAGTCTTTCTTAGCTCACGTGGCCCTATTTGTTGATCTAATAAAGCACCCCTGATTCCAGCATTGCATTGCTCTTCCATCACAGCCACAGCGCCGCATGGGTCCCTGGTTAAGCTTCAAGGAATTACTGGTGTCTAATTATTTTATGAGGCAGCCTCCAGATACGTGATTTCTTCCCAACAGGTTCAGTTCTTCACCTGGTGATGGTGGGGTCCATCCACACCAGGACTTTATACACTTCACTAGAACTTTTCTGATGGACTGTTATTTTCATCCTGCAGTCAGCATGCTGGATCCACTGCTACCAAGCCCAGCACCAAAACACACCAGGAGAGGCAATAAAAACTGGACTAGGAAGTATATACAGGAACAGAGACTAACCTGTGTCTGCAGAGTAGCTCTTGCGGGGTAGTGAGGATCCCAGCCAGCTGGGAGTATTAAAGCTATTACTGTTCTCAGATTACTTGGGTTTTAGGTACAGAGGAAAGGATTCATCTTGAATCAAAAAACTATACAGGAAAGCATGTGCAGCTCAGATTTTTACCAGCAATAGTCATGTTGGGGTACATGTGTACTTGGAAAATATTTTTTTTATAGCCAGGGCATAAACCTTCACCTTTGCTGCTGAAAAGATTTCCAAGTAAAGACAAGTGCGATCCCTTATACCTCCAGCCTGCCATTCTAGTAACTTCTTTGTACACATGACCAAAGCAGCACATCCACTGGATTTATAGTACATTGTAAGATGTGCAGCATAATTAAAAATGTCACACACAGACCAAGTGGAGGCCCAGGTCTTCACATGCCATATCTCCAGGAGGTGGCAGAAGAGCTTTGCTCAAGATGATGTTCGCTCTTGAATCTTTAAAAAAAAACAATTCAAGCCCAAGAATACTGAATGCCAAAGAGACTCAAGTTTTGCTTCTTGGTCATACAAAGACTCCCACTGCTGTTACTTGAAGTAAATCACATTTCTGAATATCAACTCAGTGTACCTCAAGTTTGAGTGATAAAACAACCCTGGACAACTGAATTACAAAAAAAAAAAAAAAAAAAAAACAAAAAACAAACACCCAAACAACCAAGCTATCTGCCTCATGCAAACCTGTTCACTCTAAAAGGTTTAGTATTGAAGGATACCAAAAATACTGATATCAGTGTTGTCTCAAATTCAAAATATGCCCAAGTCTTCTCCCCAGACCTCATATGGGGCACTTTGTTTCCCATCAGTTTTCATTGTTTGGTCTCCAGACGGAGAGGCTGCCTGTTCTGGCTGGCAGGGATTGAACAGAAAGCTTTTCAGCTGTGGCCGAGAGGGGTTGAAATAGGCTTTGAGTTAACCTTGCAGACCAAAGCCAGAGGACTTCCTTGTCCAGACTTGGCTTAACAGCTAACAGCAGAACTCACTGCAGCCAAATGCCAAACCTCCATATTCCACTGAGCCCAAACTCACCCCAAGGATACCAGAGAATGAACCATCTATTCATCAGATCTTCTCCATATTCTCGGTTTCTTAAGCAGCTCTGAGCCATGCAGGGCAAGGAGCTTCAGGTGCAAAAGTCCCCTTTGGTACATGAAAAAACGGTTCTCAATTTTGCCCTGAAATATCTTTTTGTACAGTTCTTATTCAACAGTTTCTGTGTGGTGCCAGGATTTCCAGGCACAACCTCACCTTTCAATTTACTTTGTTTCTGTTAATCTTTGACCTCAATAAGGTTCCTGTGAGATCCCCATGGGACTGTGCTAACTGACACCTAAGACAAAGGGCAGCTCCACCTCATAGTTGATGGCAACAAGACTGGACAATGGCGTTGTATGGAATAGACACGGAGTTTTAGATCAGAATTCAAATGGTAACACAGATCACAGCTAAAAACCTCCATTGCTAGTGGTAATCCCTGCACATTTCACAGACGCCAGTGTTTTCAGTGGCAGGGGACTTGGTGACACCACCTCAGGAACAGAAATGTCCATACGACATGGGCTACACACACAAAACTCAAGATCGTTTTCAAGTGCTAATAAGCAGCATCTAATCCTGCTTTAAATGTGTCTTCTTTGCCTGAAAGAGTGACAGAGAACCAAGTCAGTCCAAAATATCTGTGCTGAAAGGGCTTGATCAAGTTGCCTAAAGATGCCTAGTCCCCTTGCCACAAACCTGACCATTGGTTGCCACTGACATCAGTGTTTCATCTGCAAAGGACCCAAATAACTGAGCTTGCAAGTTCTACTAGTCTGACCATAGTCCTCTGCCTAAATAATCATCTTACCATCCTTCTGGTCTTGTTTTTGAGTCTGTTGTACAAAACACCTAACGTGCCTCTGAAATACATTCACCTACTGCTGAAAGCATTGCAAGATTTGGAGCCAGATAAAGGGTAGTATTAAAATAACACTTTTTGCTATGTGGAAGCCAGACTTGCCTTTCAGATGGGAGAACTAGCCTACAGATTTGAAATGCTCTTCACAGGAAAATGGAAAGTATTAGTAACACGTATTTCCCTTCACACTCCCAGCAGAGCAGGACCAGGTCATTGGAGAAGACTAAAAGACTTACCAACATGTCTGTTCTTATGTGGTTTTTTCCTCTCTTGTTTTACAGGAATAGTACAGAAGAGTGAGTCTGAGCAAGGCAAAAAGAAGTTTCACTTTGTAATGAGTGCACTCTGCAGGTACCTGGAGGGTACCCCAAGGGCCCTACAAAGACCAGCCAGGTCCAAGGAGGCTCCTGTTTAGCCTATAGCCCAACAGCCACATCATCCAAGGTCCAACATCTACACTGTTACTGGAGTTACTGGGAATGGGAGAAAACAGATTTTCAGTTATGTGTGAGATGGATGGTAGATCCCCTCCAACAGGTCCAAGTTGGATTTGTGGGTCAGGAGCACATCAGAGCTTCATAGACCTGCTCCCAGTGTGCAGCCTGAGAGTTCCTATTGCAAGAGCCAAACACAACGCGGATCAGCAGGGCCACTTGGAGGTCAGTGAACACAAAGCCCTTAAGAGAAGACCTAACACTCGAAGTAACATGAACAGCCTGCTCTTTTAAGAAACAAGAGAGCAGATTCACGGCCCTCACTGGGATCCAGCTGTCAGCAGGTGACACTGACCCAGCTAACATTACTAGGAGTTTACAGAAGTGTTTTTTCTTCTTCAAACAACTTTATGGCAAGGCTGGAGACAGAACTTACTAAGCCACTGAAAACCAGTTATATCCTGAGTTCTTGCCTGCAGTGACCCTGTGCAGGTTGTGTTGCCTGATCTGCACAATGCGTGAATCCCAACCTGCAGTGATGTGTCTGCTGGAACCACCTTAGTTCACTTCATTAACATTAGGCCAAAGAAGAAATAAAAAGAAACAAGACCATCAAGAACACTTTCCAGCACCCAGGAGCATCCTAGCTGCCCTCAAATTATGACATCTGGGTGTGGAGAATGGATTGTGCATGCCCAGAAATTACTGGCCAGTGGACAACTGAGAAGTGCAGCTTTGATAAAAGCAAGAGGACAGAGCGGTGTCTCCTCCACTCGCTTCCCAAACAATGGGACCCATCTGTGCCTCCCCCCTGCTTCCACTGACTCCCAGTCCCTGTTTAAATGGGAATGCCACACGCAATGGCATGGGATCCCCAAATAACCCTCCCGTGATCCTCCCTGGTGCTGGACAAGCCAGGAGGTCAGTGGGGCAGACAGCTTGGCATCAACAGTGTAGAGCAGTTCCTTTGTCACTTCACCTGTGATACCAGTTTTAACTTCTTGGGATGCATTTTCATTGGGTGATCAACATTGAGACTCGTGGGAAGATTTCAACTCCAAAAAGATTAAAAGCAACATGTAAATAATGGTCTGCTCAATATTAAGTTCTTGGGTATTTAGGAGGTAAAAAAAAAAATAAGGCCAATTAACCCTATTGTAGCATTATGTCTGTCATAAGCACTTTAATTCAGTTCAAGTCAACTTGAGCCAGAAAAAGGATAAAAAGGAATAAGCCCATTAAAAGACCTGTAGCTAGCCAAAGGGAAGGTCTTAGTGGGCTCTAAACAGCCAGTTAATGGCTAGATCTGCTCTGAGACAGTTTCCTTCCATCCTTTTATGAAGAAAAAATTTAAAATAGTTGTAAAAAACAAAAGGGCAACAAGGTCAAGACAAAGAGAGTGTAAGTGCACACTCATCATTGCAAAGTAATTGTTCAACGCACACGTAAATGAACAGATGAGGTGCCTGACTTTAGCAGACCCACACTCAAGAGCTGGAGCACACAGATGAGATCTTACTGCTTGTTAGGAGCACTCAATCCCATTGAAAGCCTGCTCAATTCAGCCTATGGATTAGTCCATCTAGACAACCCAAACCAGCATCTTCATCCATTACACTGACAGTGAATTTTGATCTGATCTTAAGGATTTAAGCATTCTTTTCAGCACCAGCCCGTCTCCACACAGGCATCCTGCTTGCTGGTTTATAGCCATTACCAAGACTGAGTAAATACAGCAGCTTTGTTAACTCAGGGACTCTCCAGAGCTGCTCACAGTATAAATGCTTTAACTGCTGCTGCAGGATTAACCAGAAAAAGCCCTGGAGTGGGCAAACACGCTGCCAAGCACTGTAACACACCTCAAGACCCAGACAGGTTGTGCCACACACATCTATGTGTACCCCGTGGCCAGGTCAGGGGATGCCTCACTGCCATTCCCAAAACTGCTCTCTGAAACACAGCCAAAGAAACAAAACAGACTGTTTCTGTTGTGTTCAACTTAAAGCTAACTAGAAAAACATGACTCAAAATCAGGGGATCACAACTTTGTAATGGACTGTGCTCTTTCCCCCAGGTCACCTTCTCTCAGCCAGATGCCTGCATTGTCTAAATACATTCAACTTCTCAGTGCAGAGATTGTCACTCGTAACTTGCAAATTTTTAAGATTCCCCAGTTCCTGCGGTTCCTAATTCTGTTTCAGAAGTTTCACCTGTCATTAGCACAGGGCAGAACTGTGGGATGTGATGCACCTCAGCACCAGGGCAGAGTGGTACACATAAAACAAAAAGATAATTGATAATTTGATTGGGACAGGGGAAGAGAGATGCATTATTGGCGCCATCACCCTGGATCCACCACCGTAAAATAACCCCCTGCAAGACACCATGCTGTAGAGGGGTAACTTCACAGACCTCAGCTGAGTCCCTGGGATTCATTCACTGTAACAGAGGCAATTCCAGATCTCCTGCATACAGCAAGGTTAAAACATGGTTAAAACCCACTTGTATCCTAACATCCGAACTATAGACCTGGGAGATGATGGACATGAGCTTCATTTCTTTGTAAACTGGTATTTCTGAGGCACAGTTCTTGCATCACAATGAAACTACTCAACAATGTGTCTTTGAGTTCAAAGCAGAAAGATTTCAACCAGGTCCCAGAGAACAGCACTGAAAATCCCCCACTGGCAGAGTCATTTTGCCTTGGTGCAGGAACACAGCTGTCCCTGAGACATCAGGATCCAGTCTCTCATTAGTTGCCTTCCCGGTCCCTTAATTCTCTTCTCTCCAGGAACCAGGGCACAAACCCCCAGTGTTTCAGTGTCACCACCCCAACACATTTACATAAGTGCAAGTGTGGAATGGAGGAGGGAGATATTCCTGCAGACGAGAGTACAGGTTTCAGCTCTCAAGAGATATTTTTGACTGCTTCAGTGTCTCTGCTGTTCCCACATTACCCCGGCTCTCTGCCCCTCCTTCCTGATCCGATACCTGACAAAACCCTCATACAGAGGCTCTCCTCAGATCAGAGGATCTCAACATTGAGATAATAGGAGCACTGGACATTTTTGGTGCTTGCCTTTGCCCTCACCCCACAGCAGAGAATCGTGTCTCTCTCTCCCTATTGCTTCCTTGTACTCTAGGACTTGTCTTGACCCTCTAACACTGTCTTTACTGCTTGCAGCTGTAGACCACCTCTTCTTGCATGCACTGTTGGCACTCAACATAGCAGCACCACTGCACCTGACAGTGGCAGGAGAAGGTAACCAGACGGCTCTGGGTGTTATAGCCTCGTCCACAGCACATGCTGTCACAGTTGCCTTCCCGAGAGCAGGTCCTCCCAGCAGTTCCCAGGGAGTATTTGCTGGGACGACAGAAACTGGGGGAGTCTTCCACATACACAAGGTCAGTAGAGCGGGGCGAAGCGGGGTGCTTGGGAGAATGGCTGTGTCTCTGTGGGCCAGCCAGCTCCGAGTGTCCCACAGCGTCATTGGTGGTACTGAAGACCTTGACGGCATCATCGTAGCGCAGCTTCAGCAGTCGCCCAATCTCATGGAAAGGTGAAAGCTGCTTCCAGCATGTCCGGACAGCACATGAGCCAGAGACACCATGGCATTTGCATGTGGTTTTGAGACCATTTTTCACAGCCTGATGAGGAAGAGAAGTGGGACTCATTATCTGCCAGGACCATGAGCCTAGTTCTGGGTAGAGGCAACATCTCAGATTGCAGACAGCCTGGAAGTACTTTTATTGGTATTACTCCTATTTTAAAGAGGAAAAACTAAAAACCAGAACAAAACAGAGGAATGGCTACAAAGTTGACTGGTGAGCCAGAGGGTAGAAAGACTGAATGAGGACAAATGGATGAATACTACAGAAATTCTTACTAAGCCTATTTGGAATAGCAGAGGTAGTCAACCATAAAACTGACAATGCCCAGCGTGGTGGATTCCCTTTGGCATATTCAAAATGAAGACAGTGCTCTAATTGAGCAAGTAGTTGGACTCAGTAAATAGAAAAATTATTATAAGTCAGTATCCTGTAACATACAGGTCAAAATGTTTGATCTAATGTCCCTGACATGACTAGTTTCATAGCAAATCATCAGCAGACTCATAATTGACCTTGAGAGTGTCAACCTTTAATCTACTTCACACATCCCACTGGCTCTGAGGCTCTAGCTGTTCTCAAAGCTCCCTGTGGCTGTGGCATAACCCACAGAGTAATTCAGCCATTGCATTTCACAGCGTTACTGTGCTGCATATTGCTGTCACTCAGCCCATGTTAACACTAGAGGATAATACAGGATGCTACTCTGCCACTCAACAGGCCGCTCCTCACACCAGAGTTCAGGAGACATTCCAGGGATCTCTCAGTACTGTAAGATCCACGACACAGAGGTAAACAGGTCGGGTTTGTGAGTAGGAGCAGTGAATACCCCTCTCACAAACAGCCTCAGCTGAGGATGGGTTAGAATTGCACTGAGTACTAACTTCATTCTAGGCCTGCTAGTGCAGCTCCTCACCTTGATGCCAACATTGGTGTTGTGGATGTCCACCTTGGCCCGCAGGTCTTTTCCAATCCTCTTCTGACCCAAGAATTTTTTCAGGAACTTGGTGCTGTATTTGAGGTTGTCTCCACAAACGCCCCATTGCCAGGCCTTGCGGTTCTCCAGGTCTGGGGAGTCATCGCAGGTGCAGCGCTCCATGCGCCCAGCACTACACGCTCTGGCCAAGGAGTGGGTGAGCGCTGCAGAGGACACTGCATAGAGGAAGGCAGTTTCCTTAAAACCTGCACAGGAGAAAGATTAGGAAAGGGTAGGAGCAGGAAAGGCAAAATCAGGTATTCATCCACCTCACTGGCTCTCTTGACTGTCCATGAACTAAAACCAAGAGCGATACTTAGAAATACAGAGACAAAATTCTTCCATTACCTGCACACCATTCCTAGCAGAGAAACTCAATATCATGTTTCAAGTAACTGGGACATGATCAAGTAACTGGTTTCAACACCCTGGTCTCTCCTAGTGACTGCAACTGATTCAATATGGAGACAGGCAACCAGTCGTGAATCAACGGATGGGTGGCAACAGCCAAACAGTCCTGGGAAAATCAACTGCAAAAAGCAACAGTCATGAAACTCCATTTGTCCTCATCCTCACCACAGAGCTGATAGGTGTGAATAGAGACCATCATCGAAATCATGTTGTAGCTTAAAAAATATTTTTAAAATCTGACCCGTTATTTAAAAATGTTTTTAACTAGGACTGTGTTGGCACAGTAGTAGTATTTCATATGGAAAGATCACATGTAGTTTGACTGGGAAAGGTTCCATGTTGAAGGACATAATGGGCAAGAAGGCCAACTCTCCCACACATGGGTGGGTTTTCTGACTTCCTTGTAAATTAGCTACTCCCAGTGACTGCGGTGATACTTCCTGAAGCTATTTTCCTTCCTAAAGCAGGCTTCCCAGCTTGGTTATGTTTGCTCTGGGGTATGTGACCATGACACACCATGAACTTTTAACCAGGAAAAAAAGTACCGTGCCTGCATAAAAATTCAGTCTGAAGACATGAGATCAGATAGGAATGGGTATGTTGATATGACACTGATGGGCTCCACAGAAGTTCCAGAATATCCTGATTGACACAAACCTGACCTAAACACCAAAATATTTTATTTTGACTACTTACTTCCTCTCATGTTTAATCCAGGGGAAAATCTTAATATCTCCTCTAGAGATTATTTTCAGAAAACAAAACTATTAATGGAAAATTGCTTAACAAGTCCACCGTTTATGAGGTACTGCTAGGAAGAGAAAGACAGGTGACTGATCAATAGCTTGGTGAGCAGGAATAGATAAGATTGGCAAAAAAAAAAAAAATTTGGTTTATGAAAAATAGAGCACTTGTACATTGCCTGGAAGAAAACACATTGAAGCAAAAATATTCCACATTGAAAAATTCCAAATTTCCTTCCACATCAGAAGGAAACAAATCTGTTTCCTCCAAAACTGGAAGAGAGAGAGAGAACCAGAGACCTGATCTAGTCTTGCATCCAGCCCTGTTTTGAGTATAGGTTGGAAGGCACCTCTAGAATTCATCCAGTCCAACCTCAAATGTTTCCATCATTCTTTTCCCTCAAAGAATTCCCACCCAGCTGTAATAATAGATCAGACCACTGACTGCTGAGATCCGAGTGAGGTCACCATAAATCTGACCAGAGAACAGGACAAAGAGTTCTTCTGATAGCTATCAGAATGAAGAATGAAAAAATTACTAATCATGGACATAATGGAGAGGCTGCATTAGCAACTTCAATACAGACTTCCTAAGACCTCTTTGGAATTACAGAATTTTAGATGAAAGATCTAGCAACGGTATGGATGTGAATGAGAGAAACAAGAAAATGTGGAAGAGATCAAGGAGATCAATCAGCAAACTACTTCTAACTCACTATTGTTGTTGGTGGGACAAGTAATTTGCAACTAAGTTCTCTGGTTGATGATGCTCGATAAAAACTCTCAGCATACTGGAAGAATAATGAAAAAAACGTCACCAAATCCATCAGAAAGTTTTAGAAAAGCTAATCTCCAAATGCTTACCAGATTCCCAATATCCTAGCTGACATCCTGATACCAGAAGAGAGGAAAGCATTTTAGAAACACTTTCCCATACCATATAAAGCTAGAAGTGCCAGTCAGCTCCACACACCCTGCTAAATCTGACTTTGTGGAATACCACACTGCTTCTGCTATTTCTGACCAGTGATGGCTTGGTTTCTTCTGTGGCACTCCACGTAAGTGCTGGCCAGATTTCAGCTCACTTGAAATCAGAGACCATTGCTTGTGGTCAGGCCACTGCAGACAGCAGTAACTGAAGATAACGAGCATACTTTCAAAGTGTCTCCTTCTTTTTCCCCCCTCCCACCTCCTTTTATGGCAAAGGCTCAATGTCACCAGGCTGCCAAATGCTTGTTGGAAAAGTCTAAGATGATTCCGTCTACTTTGTCATGAGGACTGACCACAATTTAATTGTTTAATTCACAAATCACATGAGTAAAGGAAAAACTGAATGGTCCTTAAGCCCGTGTGGAATAACAATGAGCACCAGAGCAGCTGTTGGAGCTGGATTTTCAGTAGGACGCAGCACAAATGAGCAGAAATCAGCTCCAACAAGCATAATTTAAGAAGATCTAAGTAGAGGTTTCTCCATGTGTCCTGGGCATCTACCCTCCAACCATGTCAATGGAGCTCTTGTCACCACAGCCAGCGGAGCCTGGAGCCAATGCCCAGGCTGTCAGGGTCTGGTTTGGGGATGAGTCACTCTCCTGACCCCTTTGACTGTGTTGCTAGTGACTAAATGAAATAAACACTCGGTTCAAGGGGGAACATCTAAATGCAGATGTCTTTGCTGGGCAGTTTGGTTGTAAACATTCGGCACACAGTTGAATTTCAAGATGTTGAAGCAAGCTGGCTCCCCCTGGTAGGACCTTGCACATGTCCAAGTCTTCCCCTGAGCTCTCTGGAATTATTTCTTAGCTCAGCAGCCTATAAATATGGAAAGACGTTTGCTGCAATGGCAAGACACTGTTCTGTGGTGTGGTGTGCTCTAGACCACAAGGAAAACTATAATAGGAGGAGTTTAGCTATGTGATGGTTCTGCCAAAGGAAAAATACTTAAGGTCAAAGATTTTTCAATGCAATTTTTCAACACAATAAAGATAGTAGAAAGCTATAGAATTGTAGAAACATTCAGGGTGGAAGGACTTCAAGGTCTTTAGTACAACCTCCTGCTCAAAGCAGGGCTAACTCCAAACCAGATAAAGTTGCTCAGAGCTTTGTCCAATCGAGTTCTCAAAATCTCCAGTGATGGAAATTTGATGTCTCTGAGCCACAGTTCCTGTGCTATACCATTCCTAGATTCCTCATGGCATCACTGAAACCACTGTTTCAAGGTCAAAGAATCTAACTAACATGAAGCAGAGCAATGGATTAATGGATGGAAGGATCGTAGCATGCTCCTTTCTGAAGAAGGATTTTTCTGAGTGACTGGATTTGAGTTGTCTTTGCTACAGGTATTTGTTTTCCCCCAGTCACCATGTTGTCCGAGATGAAATACTGCTCACCTGACCAGCAACAACTGACTGACTTTATGGCACACCTTGGAAACAAAAAGATCATTACTGCTTTACAAACTTTTTATAAAGACACCAGCAGTCACTGTGCAACAAGATGGCTTGAAATAGCTCTCCACAGAATCATTTTAAATCTATTTTCATGGATCACTGAAGAGTAATACCCATCATAAGTGACTGCAACAGTCATAGACGAGCTGTAGGTTATGCAAAAGTTGTTTCCCAGTTGAATCCAGAGTGTCAGTGCAAAACAACAAATAGTGCAGACTGTGAAATAAATCAGCCCTTGGCATTTTTTTCTTAGTTACTAAAAGCATGTAACTAGAGGAAAAAAAGATGGCGGCATCTCTAGAAACAGGAAAAGCTTCCCTGATCTGAATCAGTCGTAGCAGTTTTTCAGCTGTGACTACAGATTAAGTGTGGCTTTTCACCTGTTACAAAAATGAACCATCTCACCGGGACATGATCTTTTTACCCCTTTCACTCATAAAGCCATACTGTTACAAACGCTGTGGGTGTTATCAAATTATTTAATCACTTCTAAAACTCTTCATCACTACTTGGGTGAAAGGAGCATAGTCCACTGTCTGACCAACAATTTCCAAGGCAGCAACAAAACAGCAGTAAGAATATGGGAGAAATATATCAGAAGTGTCAGCTGAAAGTGTTCATGTTCTTTGTGAAAGAAACTCACCTATTGGCAAGTTAAAGGAAAATGAAAACTAATAATTGCTTCCCGCCAACTGTCCTCTCATACAGGAGATGTATATAGCATACTTTTCTGTATTAAATCATCATTTGATCCTTAAGATTGTGTAATAAAAGTTTTCAAACACTTATCCTCATCTGCCAAAACAGGTTTTAAATTACAGGTGATATTTTATTTTGTCAGTCAGGAGTCCATGGAAATGTTGAGGCATGCCACCACAAGATAATTAAATGTTTTCCAGCTATGTGAAGATGAGGATTATTCAATTGTCATTTTCAAGTTCCTTGAGGTTGATGAAGGTACAGATGTCAGAAAGTCACTCAAAATGATCATGGACAGATTCTTCTACAGTGTGCTAAAAAATTCACAAGAAAAGCGTTGCAGTGAAGCAAATCTAATCTTGCATGTGCTGGTTTACAAGAATATTAACTTAATATTTACTTTAATAAAATTTTATAATTTTAAATGGAAATATTTAAAAGTTTAAATTCTAATGTTAATTAAAACTAACATTTTAATTTCACCAAAGTTAATATTGGCTTATTCAGGGCCCTTTAAAAACATTAACTTACTAAACCTTATCAAAGGACTGAAATTCAGTTTTATTGAAGACTGAAACTTAGTAAATGCTACTAAACATTACTGAAGTGCTGAAACTCAGTAAGAGCTGGTCAGGCACTGTTTGGATGAGGACAGGTTTAGTAAAGTCTATGTGCATGCTCTTCTTTCATTAAGAAATAAGGTCTGTCTTCATTCTATTTTTCTCAAGTTCTTATAATTTGAAGGATTTATTATGCTCCTTCCTACCTCAGATACAGAATTTACAGGACATTTTCTTCCTATAAAGCATTTTGTGAAACAGAAACCAGTGGCTCTTCTGTATGCTCCTTCTGAACTTCTGCAGAAACTCCAAATATATGTGAAAGAGTCTTAGGAGACATTTGTCAACATGTACTGAAATACTTCAATGTTGATAAAGTTTTTCAAACAGCAAATTAGGATTAAATTCTGTGTTTGAGAACAACAGAGATTTATATACAAAAACATCCCAAAAGCTAACAAGAGTCTTTTCTTAAAATGTCCCTTGACATAAAGCACTAACCCTTATTTTGCGCAGTACTATCCCTGATCGCCAGCCAAGGAAGATGGTCAGTCTCGGAAACTTTGGTTTCAGACAAAAATCCACAAGCCAAGGGTGTGAACTTCCTTCTACTTTTCAATCCCTGACAAGCAGCGCAGGAAAGATGAGAATAAGGCATATTTTGTGGCAAAAGGCCCTAAATTCCACAGCTCCCATTCCTAGGCAAAACATGATCTCCGCACTACCTGGTTCCTGCCCCACTTTGAGATGAATATTCCAGGGGCTACAGCACCAAGTGAGATTTTATACTGCAAGCAAAAGACTACCTTGTACCTCGCTTCAGCAGGCTGGTCCTTCCCTCCAGGCTGCAGTTCCAGCGCTCGCTGCGGAACTGGTACTGGCACTCCATGATCCCAAGCCGGATGGCATCCCGCAGGGTCTCGGCCAGGCCAGGCTCCCTCCGGCACAGCCTCTTCTGCTTGCGGGACAGCTTCAGCAAGTCGCACTGCTTCACGTGGACCTTCCCCTGGGCAGAGCTTGTCGAGGGTCCCAGGGATGGGAAGTGGGTCAGAGCTTCTTTGCCGGTCAAGCTGAAAGGAAGCGGAAAAGGCAGTGAGGTCTGGAAGAGGGCAGTCGTGGAAGAGGGACGGCGATCAGGGGGAGGATATTCAGAAAGCTGCTGGTCAGGGGTATCCCATCTCCACCACACACCAAGGGAAAAAGCAGACTAATCCTGTGGGGAGAAAGAAGAAATGCTTGTGTGCTGCCACCAGCAACCTTGGGCAGGACTCCACGCAGAGAACATGTTCACACCCCTGCAGTTTTGTTTCCTTCCCAGCACATTCACCATCACACAGAGATCTCTTTTACTCAGTGGTGCTGCAGATCACTGTATGTCCCAGCTCTGTGCTAACTCCACAAAGCATTAACCGTCCTTCCAGGGTTTGGTGTGCCCTGGTACCATGACAGGACACATAGCTAGGAAAGACCAGTGGAGAGACATTATCAATAACCACCTTTCTAGAGCAAGCATGACTTCTGCTGGAAAACATTTTCTTGCTGAAAAACTAAAGGAAAGGTCAACTAAAAATGTATTGCCAAATGCAACAGCAATGCACTTATATGTGTTTACATGTAATTTGGCTGAAAAATTTCACAAATTTTGAGACAGTTTCACTTTTCACGGCAAGAAAATATTTTTCTTGCAGAATTTATCTCCCTTAATATCTTTAGGATGCCTGTAAACACAGAGAAATTATTTAACTTTGATGCAAGATTTGAAGGCTGCAAACAAATGGGGAACAGTCGTGGATTTGCACAACAGTGATCAGGAGTGCCTCTCCTGACTGCCAGGCAGGTAAGAATCACAGAGTGCTTCAACTCCCTGACCCCCAAAAAACCAGACAGATAAATGGAAATGTCCTAGAACCTTTACTTTTGGACACATCTTGTCCCCAGCATTAATATATGCAGACTACACCTCTCCCCCCAACCCCATTTTTTCCTTTGCAAGTCCACAGGTAGTTCAACCTGGACGTATAGATGAGCCAGCTGGTTCTTGTTCCTCTCCCCCAGTCAGGCAAACTGGGCTAGGTGGCTCCATGAAGTGGGTGTGGGAGTCAGACTAGCAAAGCTGGAGAGGCAGGAATGCAACCAGGAGCAATTTCTGAAGCATCTACAAAGATGCATCTCTGACTGCTGGCACCAGTGGTACAGCCATTCTCCATCATCTTGTCTGCACAGCTCAGTGCTTGAGCAAACGAAGCCAGGTGGCGATGGACAGGAGTTAGTAAGCTGGTACAATGCCAAGCAAGCAATTCCCCACAGCAATGCATGAAGTGACATTCTTCCCCTCTGCACCATCACTGGGTTCCTTGTAAAAGCATGGCTCTTTCACAGCTAAATTATCTGACCAGGTCTGACGGGACCTGTTCCCAGGTGCATGTTTCAGCACAGCAAATGCCAGTCTGTGCTGGTGGAGAGAACAGAGGAAAGTCTGTGCCAGTGAACATGACAAGTGTCCACATTGTCTTCCACATTCCACTTCACGGGAAAAGAATTTTAATCAGTGGAAGTGATCAAAATGAAAAGTTACCTGGCTCCACCAAAGACGGGTATTTCTAACACTCAACTGTTCAAGTAAGACCCTACTCTTATCAGGGATATAATCTTCATTATGGAGGATGCAAGTCAAGCACCACAGCTGCGATTTTAGTTCTCCACATACTCTATAGACATCTATTTCTGAGCTAGATGTCTAGATCTCTCTGTAGTCAGTCCAGTCTACCCAGGCATGGGAGTTACAGCACAGTTCAGCTGACCTGTCCCCGCAGCACTTCTGCATTTGTTCTCACAGTAGCCTACAACCTTCAGATGCACTCACACGTCCGTAATTAGGAACACGTGCAATTAGCTAACACATGGAAGTCATCCAGAGACCTGCAAACGATCCAAAACCCAAGGAATCGTTGTGAATCACACAGCAAGTATTAAACCTTAGAAACCAAGTGGGTGGGAAGAATCTCTTAATTCTGTGGTCACTGCTGAACTGGGGGACAGAAACATGAGATGTTCCAGTGAGAGCCAAGAAATAAACAGGCAATACTGGAAACAGAGACAGATATTTGGGGCTAGGTTCAGCCCAAGGAACTGGAATTAACACAGCTTGATAAGCTTCAGAGAGCAATTCATACTACGAAGTTCAAAGCCCTATCTGGCAGCAAACACTCCCCAGATTGGGCAGCAACAGCCGGTGCACAAAGGACATGGCAGTCCTGAGCTGGAAGAACTGTGGTGAGGGACAAAAGATTGACCCAGGTGATTGAGATCAACACATGATGAGAAAGCTTCTCAGTTTTGCCTGATTCACTGTGATGCTTAAAAACGGATATACATATTCATTGAAGCTGTATTACTCTGGGTGCATAAGCACATGCTCTGTACAAGCTCTGAAGTCCAAGATGTGCCAACTCCAGCATGAGCAGGTAGAGGCTCGGACATCAACTAAAGTTTGACTTCTTAGGGATGTTCAAACTCACTGGGACACTGCTGTGTTCAGGAAGACGTGTTGCTATTACGTGAGTTGAGGGAATACCAGCACTCACCCAGAAAGCCAGAGCCCCAGACTTTGCTTGGTAGTGGGATTCCAGCGCTCACATCCCAGGAAGTTCACTTGCTAACCAGTTAAATGTAAGATGTGGTTATTCCCCATTTGCCAGGCAGTATCTGTGTTCCCATGCAGCAAAGTTTCCCAAGTTCACAAAACAGAAGAAATAAGAAAAAGTGAATTGACACTGGAAAGAGGAGTTTAAGAGCCTCATATAACAACACTGAAATTACTCACTGCTTGCAAGTCACATATGCAATTTTACTAAACTCCTGTCTACTAAGCTACTGACTGCCCACACACCAACAGAACTACCACCCATGCTGAGCATCTTAACTCCCCAAAATCCTTTCTCAGAACAAAAAGAGCTCCTGTCCTGCCAGTCTTCATCCTCGTTTTAGTGTCCTCCATCCCAACTAAACTGACATTCATCCCTTATCAGATATTTTTGAGACAGCAGTAGTAGCTTTACTGATTATTTAGACTAGTCATTTCCTTCCTACACAAGATGTGGTCAGTCCTCAGCCTTTCCTTTTCACAGGGGCTTCAGAAGCATCAGGAGCTCTAGTGTGGAGGTTTGGTGTCTCTGTTTCCCAAGAAGTCCAATAGTATGACCTCAACTGGAAATAAAACAGAGAAACTGCTCACATTTTGTTCTTGTCATTATACATGCTCATCTCAAGGGGCTAGAACATCAGCCTAAAATCCATTAATCCCTTCTCATGGGGAAAAGATACAGTAGACAGTGCTTTTGTCTAGTGGTTTACCAAACCACTAAAAAAAGGCAAAGTAAGACCCATAGGACGAAAGCTGAAGTCAGAAATTCAGACCTTAAGCAGATACAATTTAACTAAGGGTTACTGAGCTTCCCTCGGAGTTTCAGGGGCTTTGATGCATTTCCTCAAGTAGCAACTGTAAAGTCAAGACTGTGTGCTCTTCTGTAGCTCACTGGATGTGCAAGTATTAACATCTGAAGTGCTGACTCCGCAAGGAAAACGTGGTGCAAAAGATATTGCTTAAAACTGCATGAGTATAAAACGTAGAAAAGGAGGCAAACAGATCTTCAAATGTTTATGAGATGTGATGATCTACACAGAACAGGAGAAAGCTGTACTGGGCAAGTTGTTAGAAACTCTAAGAATAGAGTAGAATTAGTGGACAAGGTTAAACAGAGAATAGTGGAGAAGAGTCAACACAGCTTCTGTAGAAACCAGTCATGCCTCATAAACCTACTCTGAAGGATTCGTTGAACAGAAAGACCAAGGATAAGCCAGATGCTACAGTCTGCTTGGACTGATGAAGCTGACAGATTTTCAAAATAGTTTGTGTATGAAGACAAATAGCTAGACTGGAAATCTTCCACAATTTCCACTAGGAGAAAAAGGAATGCTAGAACAGGATTATAAAATCATAACTGACCTGCAAGCAAGTAAAGAAAGATTATTCTTACCTCTAATATACAAGAACCAAGGGGAATTGTATTAACTTATTAACTGATAGAGTAAAAATAAATTAAATGGGGTGCAGAGGCTGTAGTTAAACCTGCAGCCCTTCTTAATGCAGGACACTAGGTATGCTAAAGCATACATGCATTCATACGAAACCCTGGAAGAAACATTCCTAAGGCACCACTGAACACAAAGATACTCTGACACAGGAAATTCTTGAGGTGCAGACTGGCAGAAGCTGGAGAGTGTTCTGAGAGAGCATCACTATCTGCTACCCTGCTCCTTCTTATGCTTTTGTCTTCACGTATATTGTTACCCCGTGTTGAAACCAGGTCGTGAAGCGACATGAACCTTTGGTCTGACCCAGGACAGCTGTTCCTACAGTCTTAGAGAGGGATTATCTGAAGGATGTCCTGTGACCTGCCAGTGGCCAGTGAGATTTGGGAGAAAGTGGTATTGCCATTCCCCAGACCCTGAAGAATGCTGGATATTAATATTTGTGGAAAACTCAAACAGGATAATGACAGGCACCATAAAAACAACCTCTGAAGAATTTTATTACGTTTTCAGAGCAATCTCTTAGTGCATAGCAAATACAGCCTGGGGCCACACACAGGACAAAGATACCAAGTCTAAGGCATCTTTTGCACTACACAAAGCAAAAGCTTCACGGGGAAAAACACTTTCTAAAATTGGATCCAGCAACAGTTTAAATTCTGACAGAGGTAATACAGCACCCTACATAAATAGCTGGTTGCACAGGCAAACTTAACTTAATACTTCGTTTTCTGTTGTTTTTTTTCTTTTTTATTTGGGAATTTCTAAAGTTACAACACACAAAGTAACTTGGTTTTCCTCTAGAAATGGAGGACAAAAATAACCAGATAGAAATCAGGCACTGAGGAGTAAACGAAATAAGCAGTAAATTAGTTTAATCTAAGACATGTGGCTAAAGTTACCTGGAATATACCTTTCTGTGAAAGTCTCCCTCATATGAACTATCACACTCATTACCTAAGACATGTAAATGGCAGCATGAAAAAATTATACCGCTGTGCTTGGAGGCTCCTACAGAGGTTGGGATCCATTGCATAAGATCAGTACACAGACAAAACTCTCAAAACTAGTGCCTCACATAACTTTCAATTTAGATACGTCGGAAGAGACATTAAAGGAGTTGCCCAAGGTCAGGCAGTTGACCAGTGGCACAGCTGGGAGCAGAAGCCACTCTCAGAGTCAGACACAGCTGAGATTACCCATAGGAGTAGAGGCTTGCAGGCTCTGACTATAACTGTGTTTTATTAGGGTAAAACTAACATAGGATCAGATCAAGATCACAGTAAAAGAACATTCTTACAAGATTAAATATAAAGTATGCAGATATTTGCAGTTAGGCAAACTGCACATCGTTTCTAGATGATTTAGAGTTTATTATCTACAGATCATATGGCAAAAAAAAAGTAAACTCTTTGAATTAATGCACACCTGTTAGCAATCTGAAAGAACAATAAGGTTCTCAAACTTTTATTTCTCTCTACTTTTCTGTCTAAGCACTTTGCTAAATACATGTATTTCCTTTAATCTCCTTCCAGCCACATTCCAGCTGCTTAAGAGACTTTTAATGAGAGCCTGTTCCTGTGCAATGCCCAATGTCCTCTGGATCTGAAAGGTCTTAAAACCCCCTAAAAATATGCCTTTTCTACCTCTCCCAAGTAAGGAGAAAAATCAAAGGGAGCCACAACATTACTCCATATCTGATTTCACAGGCCTTTCATGTTCCACAGAAATATCTACACCCCACAGATAGCTGCAACAAGCATTCAGGAAAGTCTCAGAGAATATGGGACAATGACAGATCAAACCAAGGCCACCACGGTGCACAACAGGTCCTCAGCTCTCCTCTCTCCCTGGCAGCTCAGCGGAACAGAGTTTTAATCCTTTCAGAAGCAGCACTATTTAATCTTCAGTACTTGTCCCTGGGATGGCAGTGCTGTACTTGACTAAATGCGATGGTCCCCCATGCTTTGTATCACCCGCTGTCTACAGAGAAGGTGGCAGAAATCCCCTAAGCAGCCTCTTTGGATAAATTATTTATCTTAAAGATTTTTACTTTTCTCCATCAAAGTTTTCATTTCAGACCCTCTGGCAAGTGTCTTTATACCTGTTATCCTCCAGGTTTTCCATCAAGCTTTCTGTTCCTCACAAAATGAGCTTGAATTAAAAATTCAGGTGAGGTTTCTGTGAGGTTACGAGTTGGAATCCTTTGCAATGGGCTTTTCTGCTTGCTGCAAACCCTCTTTGGGAACAGCAACAGATGATGTGTCCAGATACAGACTCATCTTTTTAAAAGAATTCTCCTGAAACTCCACAGAGAACAGCATAGAGAATTCTTGCATCAAAAGAGCTGGCTGTTTTGGGACGAGAGGAATGTGTAACGTGGTGTGAGGATTTAGCTGGGAACCACTGCAGTTACTGCCTGTGCACCAGTTGACTTGGTCACTCTAACTGCACCAGGTTCTTCATCCTTACCTGCTCTGGGTTCCCACTGTCTGACATACTTGGTTTAAATCCTTCCACCTCTCAACTCAGTCACATGAAATATCTCCATGTAGCTCTTCATTTCGGGGGCAGTGCACTCCCTGCTGCGACCCCAATGCAGGCCGGTCAATCATTACATGGGAGCTCAGATTTTTCAGTCTAACTCTGGACTGGCCACATTCCCACACGTTTCATGGAGCATTCCCTACATGAAACACTCAGCATCGAGTGGGACAATTTTTTAGAAAATATGATACTCTGAAATAGTGACTAAAGAGAATTTGGGAACTGAAGGTAATCAAAAAGCGTCTGTGAAAAGCCCTTACCTATTCAATGCATGTGTAGTCCCACATCATCTCTGCTGTGGCAATCACTACAGACTCCATCTTTTCAAAGTTGCCTTCCCTCTCCATTTTTGCTCTCTTTGTGCTAATATGCCCTTTTTAAATATCCCAGCATTCTGTATGGTTGACAATGCAAAAAAAAATGCTGTAACAAACCCTCCTGATGTACTGTACTTTAAGGAATTATTATGCAGCCTGTAAGTAATAGGAGCATTTAATTTATCAGCTCAACAGGAATAGAAACATCTTCAGAAAACTTTCCAGGAGCACTCAGAACTGGAGAGCAGAGCCCCTGTTTGTAGTAGATTTGGTCCATTAGATTTATCAGGGAAACGCAATACCAAACAGTTACCAAAGCAAATGTAGGAATGTAGATAACTGGGCTAGCTGGACAAAAAACAAAGCTTACACAACATCTCTAGAAGGATACAGGGGAGGTGACGCAACGTTTGGAATATGATGTCTCATATTTACATTAAGATGTCATCTGACATATTGTGCTCTATTCAAAACTATGCAAGCCCAAGCTTCAATACCCCTGCAGTCGTGTTGGTTTGACTCGCTAAGGGACCAAAAAAATTCTTACATCATGAGATGAGCAACAGTTGTGCCACTGACTTTGATGGGAGTAGAACTAGCAGTAAATACAGAGGACACAGGGAGGCTGAACTAAAAGGAGCTGTGAATCAAGACAGCACATCATGTGAAATTCCAGGAAGCCTGGTGCCTCTGCACCTACCACAGGTATTTCAGGATGAGTTATAAAGCAACGCTCCAGCAGATCTGACTGCCCACGGAGCGCGGGTCAGACTGGCCCGTGGATGAGACGTGTTGCAGCCTGCTCCATGGAGGTCTCCCCAGGAGAAGGCTTTAATCTTCTCAAGGTTCTGCCTACCCAGCAACGTCCTACCTGAGGTGGGTCTTTTCTGAGTCCTCTGACCCTCTTAGACTCTGTGAGGAGCTCTTTGCCCTCCAACACATCCTAAGCCACTTTTCACTTTGAAACACAGCCCCTAAGATGGCAACAGGAGGTTGAGAACTTTCAGTGAGGTCTAGAGAGACTCCCACCTGCCCAAGGAATTGCACATCCTGAAAGAAAAAGCATGGCTAAGACAAGCAGGGAATATCTTACAGGAGGCTGCAGCATGGGGGAGGATTGAAGCAAAGGTGAAAACAAAACAAGCACAAAGGAAGCGGTGTGCACTGTCTGTACACAGGGGGACGGCCACTCCTGTACCCGACATCTGATGAGCCAGGCAAGCCTGACATAACCTGAACAACAGCTAGACCACTTCTCATGCAGAGGTTATTTTCTGCCTCCCTCTTAAAAGCAGACTTCAACATAGCCCTCTGCGGATCCAGCTGCCATTATTTCTCCATTGTAAGGCTGGGTTCACCCTGGGGAGACTTAATTTTTTATATTTATAGTTGATCTTCATCTTTCCGGGACCCTTGGACCATTTTTGCTGGACTACCCTATACATTTCTTGCCTTACCTTTGTTCTGGCCAAATCAAACTTGGCATTTTCTTCACAGCTGTCAAACAGCAATACTTCACCTTGCCAAATCCACTGTACACAACAGAAGGGGTTCAGGGTGTCTCTCTGAAGATAGCCACCCAAAATCCTCCTTCACTTTTTATTACATCTCTAGGTTTTCTCGATTAAGTGTTTGGAAAGCAAAGATCTGGCTTGTGTGCCTCCTGTTTGGCAAAACTTAGAGGTAGACCACTGAACCAGGGTCTAAGTTCCCCTCCAGTTCAGCAGTAATTTGGATGTGAGATGGCTTTTCTCCCAAACTGAGCCATATCAGGCATTCACATCAGGACTTCTAAAATATTCAAATTCCTCTCTAGTCTACTGACTCCAATCTGTATTTGAAAGCATCTACATACCAAATTATTAATCACCGCCAAATACTCACTGAGTTCTTAGACTTTAGTTTCCTTCTTGTATTCCTTTTTGTGATTTTTAAATGGAGAGGTGAGAATACACAGGACACACCTGTGTCAAACTCCTCAAGACAAAAAACGTTAAAAAGTGAAACTACAGCCTCAGGTCCAAGAAGCAACACATCCAGATTTCACATGCCCAGAAAGCAATTTATACCAAACAGATCATTGTCACAAAATTTTGTTGCTTTAACAACAGAGTCCAGCTTGAGCAATAGTCACTAACTGCTTTGTGTTAGTTATCTGAAAGGGAAGCACAAACACATTCACTTCCAGAGTACAGTCCTGTGCACACACCCCTGTAGCTGAAAAGCCAAACGCTCCCTGCAAGACAACTCCTTTACCGAGCATGTGTGGATGACCAAGAAAGGTAGAGTCCTCCTCTGTCAGCAGGTGCTTAGATATGAGTTAGGCTAAGTGGTACAGTTAATGAACTTAAAATCCAGCTGTTTTAAAGAAGCTTTGCTGCAGAAATGAAATACCAATCATTGTGCTAGGTAAATGGTGCCAGGCCAGCAGACACTTGCAAGGGAGGGTAGGAAGAAGTGTCTGGCATGTGATGGGAGGATCAATGGAGAGGGACCAAGACCCTTCACAAGTGTAAGTCAGCACAGATCTGTCCTGAGTGTTACAGTCATTCACAGCAGGGTCTGAATGTATTACTGTTTGTGTCTCTTCTGCACTCACTGTGATACATCCACTAACAGCTCTGCTTACCCCAGAGACTCTGAAAAACCTGCCTGAGAAGCAGCTTACCCAGGACACAAAACAAAACAAAACACTTCTGCATTGACCCAACCTGCTACAAGGACATGGACCCAGGACAACTGTGCTCAAGGGATCCCACACAGTATCCCAGGGTGAAGCATCAGCTCTGTCTCTCTGCGCCCAAGCGCTCCCCCCATCTCCGGGCTGGCTTTAAGCCACTGCTGCCCGTGGGCCCCCGCAGCACCCGCATCCCACCCACCTCTCTGCTGAGCCCCGGCTCCCTCTGCCAGCCCCCTTCTCCCCCCTTCTTCCCTCCAGCGAAGCAGCCTGGAGAGACGTATCAAAGCCCGCAACTACCGGGGTTAATTCACATCCTGAACAGAAACGGAGCAGTTCAAGGAGTGTAAGAGCCGGTCTGTCTCCCTATTGCTCCCAACTAACAGCTTCTCCCACCCCGTTTCTCCATCCCACTCTTGCACACGTTGACCTTTCCCTCGTCGTGTTTCCCCGGGGTGCCCGGAGCAGGGCGCGGGGTCCTGCCGACACCCAGCACCTTCTCCCCTTTCTCCCAGCCCTCTCCCCCGCCACAGCCCGCCGGCCCAGCCCCCCCGGCCGTCCCCGCGGTGCCAGCGCTGCTCCGGGCGCTGCAGGTGCGCGGCCCGGCCGGGCCCCCCCGCACCGCGCTCCGAGCGGCTGCGGGTCGCTGCGCGCCGGCCAGGACCTCCCCAGGGCCCAGCAACCCCGCGGACCTTCCGCGCCCCCTCTCAGCAGAGCAGCCGCGGAGAATCCGCGCTCCCTCCCCGGGGTGTCTCAGCGCTGTCCGGCGGACATCGCGCCCTCCGTCCCCGGGGTCCCTCAGTGCTGTCCCGCGGACGTTGCGCGCTCTCTCCCGGGGTCCCCCGGCGCTATCCCGCGGACATTGCGCGCTCCCTCCCCGGGCTGCCCCAACGCGGAGGCGGCGCCGGGGGCCGAGCCCCGCGGGCGGCGCTGACCCGAAGTAGGCGGCGGCGGGCGGCGGCGGCAGGAGGAGGAGGAGGAGGAGGAGGATGCGGCAGAGGGCGGCGGCGGAGCGCATGGTGCCGGGCAGTGCCGCTCCGCAGCTCGCTGCGCGGCCGCCCGGCGCCGCGGCTCTTTAAGCGGGAGGCGGGGCGGCCCCCTCCTCCCGTCCCGTCCCGTCCCGTCCCACAGCCGCCGGCGAGGCCGTGGCAGACGGCGCCGGGCACCCCCGGGGCTCCCCGGGGACCCGCCGGCCCCTCGAGCCCTCGGGCAACCCCGCGCCGGGTCGCGCCCCCCCGAGAGCCTCCGTCGCTGCGGGCTCCGAGGGCAGCCCCGGGGCCTGGAGGGCTCGCAGGGCAGGGCGGGGCATTGGAAGTCCCCACACCGGCCCCGGGATGCTCGACGGTGCCGTATGGAATCATAACGGTGGACGGAGCGAAGGACCGTCCCGCCCCCAGGCTTTACCGAAGCCCTCGGCCGTGCAGCCCGGCTGCGGGGAGTGAACTGAGCATCAAGGAAAAGATGAAGAACTTGCTGTGCCCAGGCACCCAGCGTTCACCCAACACACTCCTTCTTCTGCCTGGGCTCACTCACTGCTCCTCGACGGCTCTAATGTCCATGGATGTGGCAGGCAGACCCCAGCACATGGCCTGGAGGATGCTCCCACAGTCAGGGATAACCAAACATGCATTGCACAAGCAAACATCTCACAGAAATGTTGCTGGGAAGGACCCTGTGGAGATCTCTAGACCAACCTCCTGTCCCAAGACAGGTGGCTGTCACATCTGGAAAAGGATGGCTGGACTTTGTCTAGCCAAGCCCTGCAGACCTCCAAGGATGCAGATCCCACACCTCTCTGGTGTCTGGTGGATGCACAACCCTCCAGGCTAAGCATAGTTTAACGCCCAGCCTGATCCTCCCAAATGCAATTACACAAACTTTTATAGAGGAACTCAGCAACACATTTCCAGAACCCAACTGGGGCCAAATTGGCCATTGGGACAAATATTAGGGAGGTGCAAGCCCATGCCCTGAAAAACACTCCCATAACATCACAGGACTAGGGAGACACAGATGTGGTAGGGCTCTGGAGAGGCGGGTAGCCACACGGAACCTGTCTACCCAGACAATAAATGAGAACAGCACCTTTGCCGAGCTGGCGGTGCACTGCTACGTTTCACACCCTCCTCCATAAGGTTGTGTATCTGGGAAGTTTTCTTTGCAAGCAGCATAAAGGTGTGTGCAAAGCTGTGAGATGCGGCACTTCCTAGTGACGCTTCAAGCACTCCAGCTGAATCTGTGATTGCTCCCATCCCTGCAGCAGGATCCCCAAATGTCTCATGATGGGGACGGTACTACCAAGAGCTGTTCTCTACTACCGACACCAGTGTTGTTTGCCAGTACATATGTAGGCTTCTTTTTTTTTTTTTGTTTTCTGACATAGGGGCTCCTCATGGCACTTTCCCAGGGCAGAGCATCTCTATAACCACGCCTCTGCCTGGATGACAGAGACGAGCTGTCCTACCTCCTGCCTGCACAACCCTGCTGCAAGGATTGATAATTTTAGGAGAAGGATTAAGGTAAGTAGGGACAACATTAACAGTCACCGTCTCACAGCAATCCTACTACAGTAAGAAGAGAAAGCCAATCTCTCCTCTCATGCTCTGTCCTGCGCTGGGCCATGCTCTGTCAACCGTGGAGGCACAGGAGGTTGAACAGGATTGTTGTTTGGAAAGGGAAGCAGAGGAAGGTATGTGGCAGCATGTCAGAAAAGTCTGTGGTTTCATGAAGGGATTAAGATGGGAGTCTCAGACACCATGAAAAGTGGGGTGAAGAGGGGCAACCCAACTGTCTTCACCCCCTATAAAGCTCCCCAGCAACTAGTACTCCTTACTGTCCTAGGACACTGCTGATTCCCCATGGCCTTCCCTTTGAACCTGCTCTGCTCCAGCCTCATAGCTTAACCTTGTTGCCCAAATATTCAAGGAGCAGCAAAGTTCCATTTTGCTTACCCCTCTGAGAAGCTTTTCCCCTTTTCTGCTCTTGGTAGGGCTCATTAGATGCAACACAAGGATTTGATAATTTTGTTACCCCATTTAGGAGTGTTTGCATAAGACTGTCTTTTGATGCTATTTTTCACCAAAATAACACTCCATTGGGAGTGGGGGATGCTTTTGTAACCCTCTCATTTCTTGACGCACTTCTTGCTACCATGACAGCATTCAGAGGATGGGCATCAAGGAAGCATGGATTTTATTATTTGCTGAGAGCACATCAGACAATGCAATTCTGCATCTGGGAATATTCTTCAGATACAGTCTTCAGCCTCTGTGCCAAGATGACCCCAGCCAGACACCACCAGAGCATGGGAGTGGAAACACATGGAGAAGACCATACCATGCTCACCAGGGTCACAGCCAAGTCTTGATGTCTCTGGCAAAGATGGCTACAGTGCAGCCTCGGCAGTCCTCCTGCTGGGACTCGCTCTCCAGATTTGGGTACTCTGGTGCACTGGAGTCCCAAACCCCTGAGTACTAAAGCAGCCAAGGTCCCTCCTCCCAGACTCTCGGAGAAGCTGTGACACCATTAAGCCACTCCTAGGTGCTCAGCACTGCCTGTAGCCCTCAGTGTACCAGAGGAGCTGCCTGGGTGTTTGTTCCCTGCCCTGCTTCAGTCCGAGCAAAGTGGCTTAGGGAAGTCCGCTTTGTGAACACTGGTGGGCAGAGCAGAGTTATGCAGCACCTCTGCCAACAGATGAGGGGGGCGGGAGGGCTGGTGGCTCCTGGACAAAGCTGTGGCAGACGAGGTGCTTCTAGTAGTTCTGGCAGTTCTTGGAAGTCCAATACTGCTCTGCCCAACGCACATGGACAGCTTCCCAGGCATGCCATGAAGCCTAGTAGAGGAAGGAAAGGGGCATAGGCCACAGGACGGTGCAACCCCACAAGGACCTGCTGAGGAAAGATGAAAAGGACCAGCCAGGATCCAGGCAGTGAAGTGCCAGCAGAAGACTGTTACATGCTGATATATGGATCTTTCAATTCTAGACAGGGAGTACCTAAGGAAAGACCAGCTTGCTGAGGGCTGCCAAGGGAGGTAGGCAAGAAGTGGTGGGGAAGAAGGCACAAACACCTCTCTTGCACTTCACGGAACGTGTCCCTGATGTGAGGAAGGTGTCTTCCCATACAGTTTGAAGTCCACAACTACAGCTATATTTTCACATCTTTGACAGTATCTATTTATAAATAATGGAGAGAGTTATGGTTGGCAGAAGACATTTTGCCTTCTGGCTGGTGTGAAGGAGGCAATTTTAAATGGTATGTAGGCACCTGGGGAGGAGGTGGGAACTATAGGGCAGATGGAGGCGGCAGCCACGCTTCATGGCATTACAGTTGGGGCCATAAAGTCACAGATGACTGTGCACATTATAGTCCTGCTGCAGCAGTGTCAACAATAAAGACATGTCAGGAGGAAAGGGTGAGGTTCTAGGCAAGCTGAGCGTGCTCTGATGCCCTGGAGGGGGTCTTTCATGCAGGCACCCTGTCCTTCTTGGTCCTGCCTCCTTCTGCCAGCAAAGAGAAAACTGGGAAATGTGGTGGGCTAAGGAAGGACAACCCTAGCTGTACCTACTGCTTTTCTCATCCCAAGTCACAGTGGCTGGACAACTGGAGATTGTCTTCAGCAGGAGGTGTCAGAGAGACAGCATGGGGGATGATGTGAGCCATCCTCTTGTCCCCAGACCTCTTTTCCTTCTTGGCTTATTGGGGAGCCACTGTAGCAGGGCCTCTTCCCAGAATTTCTGTCTAGGTCACGAGGTGTGAGACAGCCAAGCACAGGGAGGGAAGGCGCCTCATGCAAGGAGTAAGGAGTACATTTGTAGAGATGCTCTTGGGGGAAAATTCAATGAACCTACCGGAGTTTGGCTGATCAGTGAAGAGCTGGGTCAGAGGGAGGATAAAGCAAAGTGTAAGTTGGTGTCTGAAGCAGTGAAGGTGTCAGGAGAGACACTGGGCAGACCTGAAGGAGGACAAGTTCGTGTTGGAGGTGGGCATGAAGCAATCCCAAGAGCAGGGATATGGGTCACCTAACCTGTGGGCCAAGTAATGCTTTGTGCTGACAGCAGGAATGGAAAAAGCTTTGCCAGAGGCAAGGCTGAGGCTCAGACGTGTTGAAGACTTCAGAGGAAAGGGGCATAATACATCAGGGGAAGGGAAAATTGGTGAATGTAGGAGGGTAGCAAGAGTACCTGGGAGGACCTAGCTGTATGAGTGAGAAGACTGTTCTAGCTGCTCCACTTGTTCCACCACACAGTGCAAGGCCAAGACTTAGGCTTTGTCATGGAGTTCATAAGCCAGTAAAATCTATAAAAGACTGGAGAAAGAAAACCAGTTGTTTTCTGTCCTGGTGTGTCGCTTTATCCCAGTTCCTGGTAGAGCTTCTTCAGGACTTGTCATTGCAGATCTCTCTCCAGTTAAATTATTTTATTTCAAAATTAATTGGATCTGTGCTGTTCTGAAAGTAGTTTTAGGGACATTTGCCAAGGCACAATGGTCATGTTTCTTCTAAACCAGACAGTTTTCTGAGTTAACTGCTTGTTGCTTTATTGACTGTCCTATAGCCATTTGAGCAAGTATCTATATTAGTAGTTATTTCATACCTACAGTTTACAAAGTTTTCTCTCTGTGGCATTTCAAGGACATTTTAATTGAATTTCAGTTGCCACCTGACTTTGAGTCACAAGAAATAGGCATATATTGTAAGATTTTGGAGAAGGGGTATTTTGAGGGACTCAAGAAAACCAAAGAAAAATTCTCACTGAATGTTTCTATATGCTGGAGTTTGGCTTCACAGAAATTTCTGACACTCAAATGTCAATCATGTGTACTGGCAAAACCAGTACTCACCCTTTCCCACCCAGGGGCTTTGCAAAACCCACCCCACTCTTCATCTAAGTTGTAAATCAGTCCATACAACCCTATCCTGACCAGAGACCCTGGCAGCAGGTCCCGTGCTTTGGAGAGGTTGTCCAGGTTTGTCTTAGCCCAGAAAACAAACCTGCCTTCCTTTCTCAGGATAAGAAAGCTTTGAGATGGATCAGCACAAATGCTTTCAAGCACCTTGCTCAGGAACTGCATAGCAAGACACCAAAGAAGAGGAGGTGGATGCCACCATCAATCTATCCCCTCTAATTCAGATGTAATTTTCTCTTGGTTTCTGTGGAGCACAGAGTTGATATGTCTAATCCCCAAGACTTAAGTGATGTTTCACATTTCTGTCATGATCATAGGAAGTTCATTCATCCCAAGAGGCAGGTCACATCTCCTGTAATACTTCATAATCTTCTTACTAACACTGCAGTTAGTGCTAATAACACTTGCTTGCCCACAGCATTTCACAGGGACTAGGCAGGATGATTATTGTAACAAAAGTCAAAAATTAGGAACAAGGCATGTCAGCCGAGTGATTCCCTTATATCCTGACATCCTCAGAGTTTAGGGTGTCGTATGGCATGCCTGCCCTGAAAGGCTTCTCCTGATGTTCCTTTGGGCCAGTGTGCTGCATGTTCTTGTTTCTGCTGGACTCCTTCTCTCTCACAACAGTGAGAAGACATATTTGGACCACACCAAACATCCTAACTCCAGGCCACGGCATGCATTGAGTGTGCCTGGACTGCTCAAGTTGTGAGGAATTATTATACAACCACGGGTAGGTTGACAACTGCCCAAATAAGAATTGCATTCATCTTTTTGATAGACACTAGGTCTTCCAGCTGAAGAGCCCTAGCTCTCGTTCAGTGATGCCATCACTCAGTACATTTTGTTACCTTCACCACATTGCTCAGTACCTGCTTTGATTCTCCTGGATCTTCACTGTCAGTGAGGAGGGCAGAGTAGCACGGATTCCAGGTATGTTTCCTCTCTTGGTCTCTAACAACAATTCCTGACGCTCTGTTCTCCATGATGATCATCTGGGAGATTTGAGATTTTTTTTTTTTTAATAGAAGGCTGTACTTAATTAAACATTTGTTGTATATTGGAAACTCATTGTCCATAAAGAGAAACCGGTGAATTAGCTCAGATGTAGACATTCACATTGTAGACATCCTCCTATCCTCCCATGTCCCATTGTGTTGCATTATCCTGTGAAAATGGTGCTTTTTCCACCAGCTATAAAGTAAAGAGTAAATAAATCCTTAGCTCATCACAGATAATATTCTGGACCACTGACTGCTTCTGTACTTCTTGACTTAATCATTGCTCTGCAGGTTTACTAACACTCAACGGATCATGTATCTGCATGGCTTATGTTCTTCCTTAGCTCATGCCTACAGGAATGGCAAGAATCAGCAACTGTTGTCTATGAGCAGTCTGATTTCGTGTCTTGAGATGAGATCCAGGCACAGGTCAGCCCCCTCCCGTCTCAGATACAGAACTAGGAAAGCTTTGGAGAATTACAGCAACACTGATCAAAGACAGAGCAGGGCATCTGTAGAAGGAGCTCCTGAGTAGGCTGGGATTCCTCAGTTTGGAAAAGAGACAACTGATGGGGATGCAGCAGAGGTCTTCCAGACCAAGTGGCTGATAGAGGGTGAACAAGAACTTACTATTAAATTAAGCCTGATGGTGTCACTTAAAAGAAAATACCCTGGATGCCATTCTTCACACAACCAAGATATTGTCACCAGGAGCTGTGGGACTGCAGGCAACACCATGTCACAGAAACCAAATTTTTGCATGCAGTTTAAGGAGAAACCAAGCAGATTTATGGAAGAAAAAAACCCCACTGTTACTAAAACCATCAACACTACCTTGGGCTGGGGAAGTCCCTAAGCTTTAAATTCTTGCCATCTGGGAAATTTTTCAGGAGAAGAGTCTCTATGTGTACATTCTGTTCTTGTACTTTTCCTAAGGAATCTGCTTTTGCACAGTGTCGCTGCTGGGCATCAGCCAGATTTCAAAATCCAAACAGAAAATTGAGAAAATTGGAAAACAGATCAAAAGAAAAATCAAATTACAAAGATGGCAAAAAGGAAAGCAAGGGAAATATGCAAACCTTGGAAAGAAGAAAGGCATAAGGGAACCTGATGAATCTCCTCTGGAAATGCCCACTGCTCCCTGATGGCATCCAAGTAGCTGGTGGGGGCTTCTTAGTGTAGTCTTGTCTGGAGACAACAAAGGCAGAGTCCAGTAGCTGGATCCACAATCATTGTGGTGGTGGGTGGCAGCAACATGCACCCACTTGTCTTATGGACAGAAGAGACAGAGGAATCTGATGGCCCTGTGAGCCCTCAGGAGAGATGGATAGAGATAAAGTGAGAAGCATCAGCAGGAGTCTCTAGAGGGCCTGAAGGATAGCTTGTAGTCTTGAAGTACATGTTCACCAGGGTCTGCCTCTCAGCACAAAAAGAAGGGGTGTGAGGGGTGCCGTGAACTGTACTGTGAGCACACCCACCCTCAACTTAGAGTAATCCACTTGGATTTTCCAACCTAAATCCCAGTCTGGACCTGATATTAACTGAAATCCTGGATTTCCACCTGCCACTCTATGTCTGTGCAGCAATCCAGGACAAGAAGATGGAATACTCAGATGTTCTTCAAGCCCAGTTTGAACTGAGCCATTCTGGTGTTACTTGTGTGGATAAAATGGCTGTGTTGGACCATCCAGGGAAGGCTGGTGAGACTGAAGCCCAACACTGAAACATGCAACGTCAAATTGAGGGGTCAGCAAAGACTGCACAGCTGTATGATTTTTTTTTTTAGTAGGGCCTGTTGTGATGGGACAAGGGGTAGATTTAGACTAGATATAAGCAAGAACGTTTTTATGATGAGTGTGGTGAAACACAGGAACAGGTTGCCCGGAGAAGTGGAAGTTGTCTCATCCCTGAAAACATTCAAGGTCAGGTTGGATGTGGCTCTGAGCAACCTGATCTAGTTGAAGATGTCCCTGCTCATTGCAATGGTGTTGGAATTGGGTGACCTTTAAAGGCGCCTTCCAACCCAAACTATTCTGATTGCTCAAGATAGGAGTGAAGAGCAGGGTCAAGATAGTCCTTGCACCCTGGAGGAAACAGGAGAGTAGAGGGGAGGTCACCCATCCCTGGTCATGCCAAGACACTGTCAGCCTTGCTAAGGTCCCAGGAAAAGGCCAACAGCTCAGAGATGCCTCCAAGAAGGTATCTTGGATGGATGGAAAAGAACTGTTGATCATAACTGATGATTCAAGCAGTCTACATAGAGTTGCTGGGCTCCAACAGGGGAATGCCAACAAATGATGAACTGAGCCAGTCTAACAGCTCATTCATGCTTGAAGAAGAATCACTCTCCCTATCCTTTCTTCATCCCCCTTCTCCCAGCAGTAGTCCTGACCACTGTTTTGCACAAGATCTTTTTTGCTATATTCTGCATAATCAGTGAGTTGAACTAGTCCATGAAGAGCTTTGTAGGCATCATGCTGTTTCCAGGTGGGATCTATGGGTACACAGCCCTTGGTGGAGAAGCAGAAAAGATACAGAGACCAGACCCCTCCTTTTGTCAGTAGTGAGCTGTTAGCTGAGCTCACACCATCTCATGGATGAGAGTATCTAGTCTCAGACCCACATGTGGCCTGGTAGCCAAAGCCTTCAGCCACAACATGGACTAGACATTGGACCCTCTGCTCGAACTGAGCCCTGCACTGTCAACATCTGAGCTGAACCTTACCCAAAGTGTCTTGAATTCAACTCCATAGTCTTCAGTTCGGTCCCTTTTCCTGTTAACCCAGGTGTGTCTGCACCTCCCAGGTGCTGCACTGGTACAAGCTGATGATTTTATAGGTATGAACAAATTGTTATTTCCAAAGCACTTAACACACATGTCATCAGTCAGGTGCATTTTGATAAATGAGTCAGGTTTAGGAAAACAAAATCCATGGAGTGCAACCAAATAGGGACTGTCCTGCTTGTTCCCCATCCTCAACCAGTGGGGCCACGTTTGGGAGGAACTGGAAAATCCCAAGCCCAAGCATGGGATTAATTCCTAGATCATATTTGAACTCACATAGATTAACAGATGCTTTCAGGAGTTGTGTTTTGAATCCTCTGGGTTTGCTTTAAACCACAGTTTCCTGGCCACAGTGTGTGGGCTAGTAGCTAAGTGCACAGAGCTTTCTTTTGCAATTGGCTGCGCGCTCCAGAAACTGCTCTGTGAAATAACCAAGGAGAAGGCAAACAGCAATGCACAGGAGAAAGAAAGTGATTAAGGAGAAACAGGAGAAACAAAGAGTGAATGTGGCTGCTAGACTTGAGGGTTCTGAGAGCAGGAACAAACTACTAACAGCCTCAAATCAATAATCTGCTATTTCTTAGGCAAATAAATTTAGGTGGGGTAGAGCCTAGGAGGTGAATAGAAAAGAATAAAACAGAAATAAATTTGGGCTGAAAGGAAAGGTAGGAAGTATTGATGTAATGAACACCCTGGTGAAGAAGAAGGGAGAGGTTGAAAACATTACTGTTTAAGCTACAGCTTAATAAGAAACCAAAGAAAAAGCTATAAAAATCTACCCATATAAACCCTTCACACAGATCTGGCAAACTAGGCTCTGTTTGGGGCTCTGCATTGCTTTCCTTTTGCAGATGGAAAAATGTTGCAGACGGATCATCAGTGATTCCATCTGAGAGGGAAATTTCTCCCTCACAAGGATGGCTCGACTTTGAGGTCTAAATTGGCAACCTAAATATTTAAAGCTGGACTGAATGAATAGCAAACGTGAGTCCTGATCTAATTCTGGAAAAGAACAAACTGCCAGGGCTGGATTTTCTCTCCGTGTCCCATCCCTTGCTATGCTACCGCCTCATTGCCAGCAGGTGGTACTGTGCCCCCAAGGATCACACAAGGAGTCAGGCCTCCTTCGGAGGGGCTTTTCCAGGAGGAATCTTTCTAAACATTTGGAAAAGGTGTTTGCTGTTTTTCTCTGCCCTACCTACCCACCCTACTACTCTTGGAGGCCTTTTCTCTCTGAATAGCTCTTGTCCTGTGTCCCTGAGATGAGGCGTGTGGAGTGCAAGGATGTCTGCTTGCAGGGGAGCTCCCATCACTCCTCGGTGACACTAACCACACAAGTGAGTGTTAACTTGAATTTTGCTTCCACTCGATCACCTTGGAGCACTTCCATCCCAGAGAGCTAGTGCTCCATGTATGGTTCTTCCAGAATAGTTGTCCTCCTGCATCCTCACAGGTGGGACACCCAAATGATGGGCACTGCCAGGTACCTAAGGCCTTGCAGAAAGTGTTTTCAGGGCTATGATCTGGTACCTGTGCTCTGCTGAACAGCCCAGGTTTATTTGCAGTGGGACTAGGAAAGCATCATGTACAATCCAGTGCCTCAACCCACACCACGAATGGACATGCTGCATTACAATGCTACATGGTCAGCTGTGGCAGGTCCACTGGATGGCACTGCGTCCCACACTCCCAAGCTCTCCTGACAAGTCACCCCATCCTGTCATGCTTCCCCACATCACAGACCACAGAGAACATCGGTCCCATGCAGCTGCTCTGCAGGTCAGCAGTAGTTACTGCACCACCTGCATTGCGTTTTAGGACAGTCTTCCTTTAAAATATAGATGGTCTTTGAGAAACACTAGTAATTAAGAATCGGTCACTGGTTGCAAAAATATGAGCGGGACAATATGCTGCACATTCGAGTTCTGATACACAAACGTACACACTCATGATCATAGAGAGAGTGATCCTGCTCCAGTACACAGAAAACCTACACCTTCCTCCATGTACTTTTCATAAAAAATGTAATAACAAAACAAAAGGAGCAATATATGAAGGTGGCACAGACATAAATAGAGATTACCCCCAAAAAGGTTATTTTTACAACAGCTCAGCCATGTTTCACCTCTTCTTAGCCCGACAAACAGGATACAGGGGATAACTGAGGGGATAACCCCAGGAGGGGAACATTCGGCTGTGATAACACTGTGACAGAGAAATTTAAACCAGAGCGGTCACCAAGGAGGGCCGGAGGAGCCCTCACCACTCTATCTGGACTAGGAGCACTGTGGCCTGAGTACAGAGAGGACTGCACTGGCTGTGTGATGCTCCAGATGGCTTTTTTGCCTTGTTATGGAACAGAATTGCATTTACAGGGATCAAAAGTGAAGCTCCAGTAGCTTTTTAGCTCCAGGAAGCTCCAGCTTTCCCTAGCAATAAGACTTCCAAGGGTGGCATGCTTGCCAAGCTACATGACAGGATAGATGATGCTCATACACTCTGAGGGGTGCAAGATCCTTTTATTCTTGTCTGAAGACAGCAGGCAAGAGTGTCCTCAGACACCACAAAAGTGCACAGAACCAGGAAATTATCAACTGCTCTGCAAAGCAGGAGCATGGTCGGAGCTGAGAAATAAATGCCTGTTGGGGTGTGAGGAGGATGGTATGCATGGGTTTGTGTCCAGGGAACAGCAGTGGAAATGAGAGACATAGCTACCCAGAACACTAAAATCTGGCAAAGGCAGGCAAAAACATGTCTACAAACACTTGTCCAAATAATTTTCAATTGTTGCAGTTGCTCTTCATTTGATGCTATTAACCTCACTTCATTAAAGGTAGGTTCCTCGTGATCAGAGAGGATCATCACCAGTGATGGGGCGGCTGAGCAGACAGCACTCAGCTGCTGGTGAGCAGGCAGGCTTCACGTCTGGATATCTACTATGATCCCAGGACTGTGCCCAATTTCAGGACATCTTCCAGGGGACATAATTCTGCTTGTACCACGCACAGTGTTTAGCTGGGCAGACACATGCCTTACCTGCTGCATGAAGCCTAGGAGAACAAGCAAGCTGGATCTTGGCTTTGTAACCCATCAGTCAGATATCTTCTGTGAAGGTGTTTGGGACTATTTAGGTGTTTTGTGTTATTATCATTCACAAAACCTAGACTAAATATTTCATTAACTTGTAAAGCAATACAGCATCATCATCAACTCTCAGAAGTGCTGGTGGGAGGGAACCCCTGGAGGTCTCTAATCCAACCTCCTGCTGAAAGCAAGACCAACACCAGAAGGTTTCACATGGTTCTGTCTGCCTGAGTCTCCAAAACCTCCAAGGATGGATATTCCAGTCTCTCCAGGTAATAAGATCCCTTCAAACACAGTTCTGAGTTTAAAAAGAAACACAAGAAGCTGATGGAAACAAACTGAGGTCTGCACAATCATACCAACTCCATCAGTCCGGCCCCTGCACTGGCATGTTGACTCTCCGATGCCATTCAGGGTGTGGCTCCAGGACCAGCTCTGCTCTCAGCAGCAGAAGGCTGTAGGGTGAGAGCCAGAAGTGGGCGACCCAGTTTCTCCCCTCTGTCCTCTCCCTCACTCGTGACACAGCATCCAGTACCAGAGCTCAGCACAAGATGGGGAGATGGGCTCTGGAGCAATGTTCTAAGAGTTGAGAGGGAGAGCAGATCCCAGCCTCAGGCATCACCCCACTTCCCCAGTCACACCTCTTCTTCCATAGGTCACCGTAACACTCTCAGCACCAAAGATCCAAGAAGACCTGAATACTTCTGACAACACATGAAGAAGGAGAATTGGGCTCTGTTAACCCATTGACTCAGCTGTCCAGCTGTCCATGGGGTGAGAGCTGCAAGCTGAGATATGCTTTGCTCCCAGTGCTGTGCTACGCCTGCAGGAGACTCTTGCTGGCACCTCTGCCTTCCCTTTGCCTTTTTGTCCCCTGTGTATAACATCAAAAGAGCCTGAGCAAGATTTTTCGAAGCATATTACACTACAGCCTAGAAGTGCAAGTATCCAGACCTAACCACACGATGAGGAAGACCCATGAGCGTAACCTGAACACTACCACAAACTTTGGGGCTTCCATTATGCAGCTGTCACTGGAGGAACTGGAGGAGGCGGCACAGAGTTGAATTTATCTCTTTCACTTTAATTTCTGGCATTGGGTCAGCCAGATCCTTCCCGAAAACCCATGAGCTGTGGCAAGCAAGAAACCTGTCTCCAGCTCCCCTGGAAAAGGTCTTCAGCCCTCCTTCCTCGTGGCGGCTCTTTCAGTGCAGGGGCTGGTGTGACGACAGACGGCGTGAGCTGTTTATCAGCTCTGAACATGTAAAAATTTCATAACTACAGAGGAAATGGGGGCAGCGTGATGCGGTGGGGGGAATAATGGGCTGAAAAAGGTAGCAGTCTGCCCTGCAGGGATGGGTCCTCAGGGCAAAGGGTGCACAACTTGTCCTAGATTTTTTTTTTCCTTTTTTTTCCTGAGATCCGAATGTATAATTGCAGGAGGGGACAAGGGGGAAAATGAGCCGAAGACTCGTAACTGCAGAGGCCGGTCCCTGTGAGCAAAGGGCCACATGTCTCCTTTTATCGCCAGCCATAATTCCCTCCTTGGCTCAAAGGCGACTGTGAAAAGAGCAGGACTGGTTCAAACTTCCTTGGGGTCTCCGTGGCAACCAGCCCTGCAGGAGCCTTTTCTTCCTTTCCTCCCTTTCCTCTTTTGTTGTTGTTGTTGTTGTGTCATTAAAACTTCCCGGATTGAATCCCCACCAGGCTGCTCCGCAGGCACCGCTCCAGACCTCCTGCCTGCCTCCAGCCAGCTGCCCTTGCCTTTTCTCATCCCCTGGACCAGCAAAGCTCAGACCCAGCCCAGCAAAGCCCAGTCCAAACTCAGCTCCAGCCCAGCCATGGCTCAAAAAAGCCCAGTTCCAGCCCCAGCTCAGCAAAGCCCAGCTTCCCATAGGGATATTTGTCCCATCCCACCACTTTGTACCTCCCCAGAATTTTAGCTTCTTACAGTTCAGCCCAGCATCCTCAGAGCAATCAAGCAAAAATTGTGATTCTTTGACATGTCAGGCTGAGCTGTCTCAGAAGAGGCATGGAGCAGTCCAGACCTGGCATCCCTGCTCTGGGTGCTGCACCAGGCCAAGTCTGAGCAGAGCCCCTCTTGGTTTAAATGTTCGAGCACATCAAGGTCTGCCGGGGACCTGTGGAGCACCATGCCCTTGGACAGTCAGTCTTGGCCATGCACAGCAGTAGATCCATCCAGCATAGAGCCCATACCCCCTCTGATACCCAAGATGCAAGAAAGACTGAGATCTGTGTCATCAACCCCTACCTTTGGTAGTATTGTTAGCATGGGGGGTGCAGCTCCTTGGAGCCATATAGAAAAGCAAAAAATATTGCTTATACCTACTCTTGTGTTGGCTGTGCTGGACTATGGCACTTCCCTGCTGGCATGCTCAGGACTGGGTGTGAGTAGATGGGGACATTATAGATGGGCACTGCAGCCTGGGCAGGTGGCAGAGTCTCAGCAAGGAGAAGGTCTCCAATCCCAGCAGTGCTCCAGTGGTGGTGCCTGCCCTTACTCAGAGCTCAGCACGGCTGAACAAACAGCCCAGGAGATACGCAACATTGATGCAAATTCATGTCCCTTCTTTTGCTCCAACAGCACAAGCACTTGCCTACATCAGAGGGCCTCGTGATTTCCAGCTACAACATCATGGAAAGTCACAGCCTGCAGCAAAAAAATAGCTGGTATCATTTTTTACCATGTATTCTTCAGCCTCCAGGATATTACTAGGCTGGAGTTCTGGGGAAGGAAGGAAGGAAGGGAGAGGAATGACTCTGCTCCCTTTGGTCTCCATCCCTTCCCCCCATCCCCAGGATGCATTCCTCCAGATGTCAAGGTAGACAGAGCTGTCTTCAAACAAGCCCAAGACCTGGGGCATAGTTACTTCATACGCTCAGCCAGTCCAATTAGTCAGATTTACTGCAGTTGTGAAAGGCAGCTCAGCCTCTTCCATAGAGCAAGGCTGCCCTCAAACACATAATTGTGACTCAGAGAGACAATTTGCACTAGCCTCACAGTGCTTTTTGTAATGGATCTGTTCTCCAGAAATCTCTGGGACTTGCCTTGAGGCTGCTTCCCCATCAACAAGGACCTACGACCACTGATCTACACATGCTCACCCACGCTCGGCCGTCTATGCTTGCTGTGTAGACCACATACATACATGGTGGCAATCGGGGCTCTACACATACTCAACCATCTTAGTCAGACGTCTCCTGTCTCCTGAGATATTGCTTCAAATTGATGAAAATCACATCATTGTGCAAGAAATCCTTCTGAGACCTTTTCCACTGGGCATTAGCCTGCCCAGAGTGGCTCAGGTGAAGACTGAACAGAACCCTAATTGTTACCTGGAAATAATTTTCCCACTAACAGCTGATGGCTGATGGGACAGGTGTCTACCAGACTCAGATCTCCTTTACTTTAGAAGAGAGCAGGGATGGCTTGGAGTAGGCATCACTTGGATAGAAGAACAGAGGTTTAACAGAGAAGTCTTTAAAGCTTCATCACAAGTACTGACCATTTCTAAACCTATTGCTGAAACAATATCCCCACATGATGCAATGTGGGCCAGCACAATTTCAGGCAGAACCAACAGTCAGACATAATATTTATGTCCTCGTATTTACTGAAGTTTGAGATGGGTTTCACTGCTAGCTCTCTGTGCTCTAAGTTGTCATAGTTACTAGAAACCTGTGCATCTTAGGGCTTCATTAGGTGGGGTTTTTTCTGAACATTTCCGTGGCAGGATAGAGGAAAGATCTGAAAATCTAACCAGAGTTTGAACTGTGAGGTGCTAAAGGAATTTAAGTAGATGACAGTGAAAGAAATGTTTTTATTCAAAGTGTCTAACAGCTCCAGTTCCGTGGCACCCAGGCACTGAGATAAAGTGTCCTTAGAAGATTTCTGTCTTACTGGCAATGGTGGAGGAACCAGCAGTCAGCATTTCCACTTCACAGATTTCCTATGATCCCCTGGTCACAGAACAAGATATATGTGAATAAAAAGGAGGAGAAAAACTAAACCATGGGAAGCACCACTTATCCTTCATTCTGCCCTTCAAATACAAGGACCAGAATTCCAGTTCTGCTCATATGTTCATCTGTTCACTGTTAATTATTAAGTCTGTGATTCATAGCTGTCCCTTGATGTCCTAGCTCAGGTCTGCACAAACAGGGTGAGACACTTTCCTCCTGAAGGAACTAATAGGATATACACAGAAGCAATTATTTCCCAAGTTTTATGGGCAAGAAATACATGGACAGATAAGGAACCCTGTCCATCAAAATCATATGCGGAGTCATCAGCAAAATTGAGAACACAACCCAAGTTTCTTGGATTTGAATACAAGAAGTACTAGAGCAGGTTATTCCACCAATGTTTTAAGAAAGTAATCTTCTGTTTCTAAACGAACAAAAAAAAAGAAGTCCCAGGCCCTCGGCTACAAGACGTTCTGAGATATTGCAGTAAAAGTTTGGTTCAAAAGAGTCTCTACCTTCTCCGAAAGACAAAAAATATCCTGATTTCTATACCTTCATCTTAGAATAGTTTATAAAAAAATGGAGTGAGGTAAGGCTATTTGCAGAAAAAACAAGCCATAAAGTTACTTCTAGGACAGTAAAAATGGTAAAGGCCTTTGCTAAGCTCAGAGCTTTCTATTACCACCATCTCAACAGCCACAGACCTTCAGCTGAAGCCTGAGTTTCCTCTGGTTTATACCTGTGGCTTCAACAACAGGAAATTTCAAAAAAAAATATCGGTTAGAAACAGCATCATGGTGCTCATCTGAACAGGTGAAGATCTGTTTTCCTGTGACAGTGGATACTTCTCTTGGGTGGCTTACTCTCCTGTAGGCACCTAACAGCTTTACACATCCACCACAGGCCAGATGTGAAAGGCAGCATCCTGCAACCCTACATAAACTACGAGCTTACTCGGAGGTAGCATTCAAGCTTTGAGAGTAAACCCGGAGATCAGGGACCTAACAGGAATGTGGGCTATGCCAGGTTGCTCCATGCCATGGCAACGCGCTGGAGTGTACCCAAATCACTGGTGGTGGAACAAGTTGAGAAGATACCTGGAAATATCCAAAGCTGTTCCTGTCCAAAGATTAGAAGTGATGTGAAATCCCTTGAGGCCCTTCTTTAAATCACTCTGCTCACGTGTTGATACAGGATTGTTTTTTCCAGGTAATGATTGCCTTGGTGTGCCCAGAAACAGCAGAGGAGGACAGTCCATTAGAGACAGGGGGATCATAAGGATCTAGGAGAAAGACCTGGCCAAGAAAACTGAGGAATGAGTAAGTTTAGAGAGAAATATTAAGGCTACGACTTGCAAGTAGCATCACAGTCCTCAGAAACACCCAGGATTTCAGTAGTTTAAGATGGCAGGAACTCAGACAGCTCATTCATGCTTTGAGGAAGGATTTCTTCAGCTCTTTACATACTTTTAAATAATTATTTACTTTAGGACTGATGGCTAGAGCCATCAAAGAAGTAATTTGCTATTTTACCTCCACTTTAGATACTAAGGCCAAAATTTAGGTCTTCAAAACAACACACTCAGCAGCTTCTAAGACTTAAAACCCTAAAGACCATGGTCCCAGGGGACCCACCTACTCAGTTCCTATTTCTGGCCATGCCCAGAAGTGCCCAAACGTGCAATTCAACATCTAACACCCAGCTAAGCCACCCTCTACCACTGAACCAGAGTCGACCTGCAAATCAATCACTCTGATGCCATTGCTTCGTGCTAAACCATGGATCACAGGTCTTGTATGTTCCCTGCTTCACCCAACACACCGAATCTGGCATCTAAACCCCCTCTTTCAGGTCATCCCAGGTCATCATCCATCGCTTGCCCTTTGCTGTGTGGTTTGAGTCATCCTCTTCATGTCACACCAACCGTGGGGTAATTCCACCGAGGACAGCTGAACCGCACCAGGGAGGGTTTGAGTTCCTGGTGTCTCACAGGGCTCAGTATGTTGAAATGCACGTTGAGAACAAATCCAGGAGGCTACATGGTCCTTCCCCAGGCACTTGGTTTCTTCCTGCTGGTAGGTTCTGACAGAGAAAGAAAGAAAAGCTAAAAGAAGGAAAAGTTACAAAAGTTAAAGCACTGAGGGGAAGGAGAGGCATGTTTTCAATGTGATTACAATGCTCCTTTGCTGGAGTGTTGTTAGTATAAACCAAAGGATCCCTTTGGATGCCTTAACACCTACAGTGGTTGAGTTTGCAGTACCACAATGTTAGCACAATACAGAAGGACCTTTATACTGACATTATAAAGGCAACAGGACTTTTCTTGAGCAGCCAAACCTCTAGCTTCCTCTATTTTTTTTCATTTCTGGGCATATTGAAACTGGTCTATAAGAGTCAATATTGCAAACTAGGCAGACTGATGTGATTGAAAAGACCCTCAGTAAATAAAACTGTCAGTCAGCAGCACAAGGAGGTATCTATGAGTGAAATTTCGAAATTGTACTCTTTTGGATAACTGTCATTTGCTCTTAGAAATTACATTTAAAATTAATGTTTGCTGTAGAACTTATAAATATTTGTTCAGGCTAGGATGAAATATCCTCAGGATAATTTTAGCATGTACGCATCAGATTTTCATTTCACAGCAGAGAAGACTGAAAGTAAGTCTGTTCATTTCACAGACAACGTAGTCTTCATTCCTGTGAGACAGGTCATACTCCTTGGTGAGACACGTCTGCCATTTTAAGTCATTGGGGGTCTAGGATGATACAACCAAAGACGCAGCTGAAACCTGCCATTGTTTTTCTACTCATTTTTCTACTCATTTCAGTGGGAGAAACTTGGAGCCAAGAGTCAGTGTGAGTCACATGTGAACAGGGTTAGAAACAATAAGGACCTTTGATCTCACAGGATCTCACAGGATCTCACAGGATCTCCAAACCAAAGTAACAGCAGACACTCTCGAAAACACAGTCTCTTCCCAAAAGGTAGGACAACATTAATTCCTTACGATGCTGGGATAAACAGTCCATGATGTTCAGAGCAGACAAAGAGAGCAAAGGATGGGAGAAGTTAAAAGTTGTGGGAGGACAAGCAACTCAAGAAACTTCCTCAGATACCTGTCAGAATCTATAGAGAGCTTTCCCTTGACTTCAGTGAGCTGGGGATCAAATGTTCACCAACATGCTGTTGATCTTTCAAAACCCGTCTGTGGCCTCATCAGTGTGATGTTGGGCAGTCACTCGAGTGTGGGTATGTGCTTTAACACCTCCACTGCTTTTGTAATGCAGTCCTTCCCAAGGCCACACTGAGATCTCTGCCCAGCGCACAACAGCAAATAAAGTCTCTGGGGTTTGGGTCTTATGTCACTTTCCCCCACTTGGCTGTCTGCAGAGGAAGCACTTTGTAGATTGTTACTGGTTTGATTTATAAATCCCAGCATCAAGAAATGGATAAAGAGCACTTTGAATTGTTCCCTGGTATCTGATGGACAGGAATGTCCCAGCCACCAAGACCCCGATGGTGGTCTCCAACCAACCATTCCGTTCAGATTTCAAAATCTTTTCCCCATTGGACTTCTGCAGTATTAGGGAGTTTTTGTCCTCTTCCACAGGACGTCACCTGTCATATCCCCTGAGATACCTCACTTCAGTCTCTCCTTTTGCTGCTTCTAACAGTTTGACATTTTATTGACAGAAACTCTCTCACTCACTACTTTTAACTCTTATTCCGTTTGTGCAGCTCCAAAACATCCACCAATAGAGGTACAAACTTGTGTAGCAATTTAAGGTCTGCTTTTGCTAGATAGACTTATAGACGCTTTAGTGGAAATCCACATACTCCGTGGCTTACTTTAACTGGCAATTTTAAGGTGCCTGTGACCATTCCCTGGCACTGGAGCCAGAGACACAGGGACACAGGACCACCCTCATCCATCCTGCTAAACTCAACGTAATCCCCAGAGGACACAGGTCACATCTTAAGGGTCCATTTGGAATAGTTCCTGTTCCACAATAGCCCCAGTTGTAAGTAAAATTTCTTCAGGACTGTGCAAGTTGGCCAGGTCAGACCCATGCCAGTGTCCATGCTTCACAGCTAAAAATATGGGCAATAATTCTGGAGAAGATTCCCACGTAGTGTTTAATTTAGTGAAACAGATTAAATCCATGTGTCTCCAAATGCTCATTAGAAAATCACTGCTTTCTTAAACCCAGGTGACTGCATTCAATAAAACATAGCTGGGTGCCGGGTAGGAGATATGCCAGGACAAACTACACCCAACATACCCTCTGGGATTTGAAATCCCACAGGAGGAACCAGCCACGTTTAACATCACAGACAGATGGAAAAACCTGTTGTCTGGAGAAGCTTGGCCTCCTAGTCCTTGCAGCAGATGCAGGGACTGATGAAGAGGCAAGGCACAGAGCAAAAAGCTGGAAGATGTCCTCTCTTGGATGCATGATGGCCGGGAAACCAATTACCATTTATGAGAGCAGCTCTGCACTAACTCAGTGTCCAAATACACTAAAATCTGTAAGAACTGGGAATCAGGAAAAACAGAGGGATGAGGCAGGTGTATCCTAGTAATTAAATAACAGCAAGGAATGCATTTGTACCCAGAGCCTTAATGTCAGGAGAAGGTCTACAACTTTTAAAACCGTGAGATGCATTGGGCTGCCCAAGATAGGATCCTGGAGCTCTGTTTTAGCCATCACTGTACTAAACTGATTTAATGGCCACTCCTGAAGCACCTCCTCTCCAGGTGGTTACAAAGTGGGCAGCTCCACTGCAGGCAATAGAGCTATGATTGCTGAGGATGTTTTAGAAGGAAAATCAACTTTTTTTGACTTCTCCCATTTCTTTGTCCCGTTCTGTTGCATCATCCCCTAGATCTGCTACTCTGACCCAATAGCTCCTGTAAAAACAGTGTCTCTATGCAATAACAAAGGTTTTCAAGAAAAACCTTTGTTGGGTCTATTTGCAACTTTACACAAGTGATAGGCCTTGTGATTTTATTTTTTTTTATCACATGTGTGGGTTTTTTAAATAATATCTTCGTCTTTCTGCATCCAGAGATGCACTCCACTAGAAATTCATTAATGGGACATCATCCCATCTGCCTGCTCCACTCTCACCATGACATGGCATTTTTTCTCAATAGAAAACCAGGCTGCAACTGCTTCTCCCCGCCATCCATTCCACCCACACACTTTGAAAAACCTGGGCAGTGCAGATTTCATTTAAATTTTTTAACCAGTTTTGCCCACATGGCTCACATCAACACTTTCAGAGGGTTATTCTGCCTCTTTGGTGCTCCCATGAGCTCTGCCTCCTGCAAGGGTTAATGTTCACCTCCCTCTCCATCTAAAGAATAAGTTGTCTATCTCACCCCCACCGTGAGATTAAGCGCAATCGCAGTCACCCTTCACCCTTACCTTGCAAAGTCTTGGCATGCCAAGCCAGAAGCAGGGTCTGTGCATCCTGGGTTTCTAAGTGAAATTAAAAACAAAAAATTAAAAATTAAAAAAAAAAAAATAAAAACAAAACACCAAAAATCTCACTGCCCCAGTAAAGTCTCTTGCAAAGGTTTGTCTGTGGAAGTGAGGGCTAGGAACAAAGTTGTGGGGTGGAGGGGGAGGAGAGCATGATTGACAGCCCTGAGCTGAGACTCATCCCTTACCTTGGGCCATGCGGTCTGATTGGCTGCCTGCTGACATCCCCAAGCCCTGCACTTTTTAATAGACGCTTTTGGATGATCTACAGGGAAAAGGCTTGGAGAGGTGTGTTTCTGACAAGCCAGAAAGTCATCCGCACTACAAGGGACTTTGTTTAACTCTTTTTTTTTTTTTTTTTTTTTTTTTTTTTTCCTGGAAAGAGGGGGATTCTTCATTTTCGCACTTAATGTTTTTCTGAAAACTTCGCTGAGATTTTCCCCTTGCACCAGCCTGGACTAATGGATTACCACCTGCTTGGACTAATTTTATCTTTTCTCTTCAATGGCACAAAGGTCTTAGCTGGTTACCCAATTTGGTGGTAAGATTTCTTCCCCCCCTTCCCTCTTTCTATGATTGATTAATGAATTAATTAATTATTAGCTATGGGATTTGTGTGTATGCATGTTCCTTCCTTTTCACCCTTCACCCTGCTGATTTGGCCACAACTGCTTGTTTGATTCTAGGCATAATTTCTTCAGATTTGATCAGTAATTAATGAAAAGTTTGGGGGTTATTTTTAGGGGCAATGTCTAGGTTTCCCTTTACGCAAATGGAGTCTTCCCCACCACTCTTAATTTCTCCATTTTCGCCTCTGTAGCAATAGGCATTTGTTTTAGATGTAAAAGGTTGCATTTTTATTTTCTTGTGCAATAGGAATTTTGTCTGTTGCATAACTGTGTAGCAGGTATTTTCTTCCTTTCCATTAAACTGTGATCGTTCCTTTAAAAAAATTAATTCTATTTTCTTTTTGGCTGCTGCAGTTTTTGGACTTCTTTCTGTTCTTTTGTTGTATTCTGTCATGTGAATTTAGTCCGGCAAATAAGCTGAGAACGCAAATGGCACCTGAAAAATATTCATTAGCAAAATTCCTCAAAGATAGATTTTATTCTTTTTAATTATGGAAATGTCACTTATTTCCTTGTACCAACAATAAAAATAATTTTTAAAAGAATAGGTTATATCTTATAATGTGGCTGATAAGTAACCTGAGTTACTTATTTTAAAAATAAACAGTATATAAATAAATATGTTAATGGAAACACTTTAGAACAAAAAATATAGAATAAAACATTTCAGGTCATTTAAACACAGCAGACAGTGAGTTGCATAACAGAATATTTCAGTTAATTTCTCTCTTTATCGTGTAGGATTTCTCATTGGAATATATCTCATTAAGTTCCTGTATGTGCCAGGTAGGGGCTGTAAGCCTAATGATCTGAGGGCAAAGAGGGAGATGTTGGAATTTGGTGCTACTGAGATTCTTGGGTTATTTTCGCCTTTCCAGAAAAGTCTTTTTTTTTATTACTGAATTAGATCCTTTCAGTGCCAACATGGAGATGGCAAGAAGTAGGTGGGAGTGAACTTGGAAATGGACTGCCATGTCTGAGAATATTTAGAAATCAGAAGGGAAGACAATTTTTTTTTTTAATAACCAGCTTATTACTGTGGACTTTGAGATTGAAAATGTGCAGTTCCAGTAGAGAAAGACTGAGAATACAATGAGAAGTCCACGCTCAGGAAGCGTTTAAAAGCTACGCAGGTTCATGAAATGGCTAAATCACAGCATGTTTTCCTGAAGAATTAAATTATTTCCTCACCCTGACCGTGGCTGCCCAACTTCAGGACCTAAGCCTGGGGCAGGGGAGCCTACTGAAATATAGACAGCATCACTTTGATTCCTTACATCCCTTTCCTCCTTCATCTGGGGACCGGCATGTCTGAACGGGTGTGCATGGTGGGTTGTAGAACAGGTCAAAATTACATGGCTGGGTCTAAAGACAAGAATCTGCATGGGGCAACGATACCTTGCCATGACATCGGCTCTCCCAGGGTCTCACCAGCTCCTGACCTGCTTCAGGCTTTGATATAAACCAGGATTTAATGCCCAAATCAAGGAGGGTTTCCACTCTCAGAGCAAGGAACTGAAATCTTCTTGACGAAAAGGTCTGTTTTTTCCCCATGGTGCAAAAACGTCTCAGTGAGCAAAATGTCTCTCCCTGTTTTCAGGAGAAGATGCTGCAGACAGGTGTCTGCCCCATGTCCCTGCCCTCTCCAAAATCCTTACAAGTTCACCCAAAATGAACAATACAGAGGACATGTAATACAGAAACACCAGGGGCATGGCAAGCAGCATCCATGGGAAAGGAGGGAGTCAAACAAGCTATCTGCAGAATTTTATTCAATAGATCTGCACCTTGCATATTTTTTGGAGATTCTAGTAATACTGAAGTGCCAGAGACTCTCCGCTGCACTGGGGGGATATGATGAGTTGCCCCATGAAGGATTGGGAGACTATTCAAAATAGCATAGGATTTTACAGTTTTCTTGAAGGCTGAGGGAGCAGAAATGCAGAAATATCTGGGCCAGGGCTCCCCGACTGCTCAGGCAGATACAATGCTTCCCACAGCACATAAAATTAAATATATCCTTCAGTCCCACTGAGGGCTTTGAATATCTGCTCTGCGGAGCTGAGATCTTATGCACAGTGTGCTCTAGCATGGTGTCATATCTACTCTTAAAAAAAAAATCATCCTTTTCCAGTTGTCTTCCCAATCCTCTGATCTTTAGGCAGGCACAGAGCAGACCTTGGGGAATGTCCCACTTGCAGGGTTCTACACACACCAAAACAAGGCGAAGGAAGCAAAGATGGGGCACAGCATCAGCCCAGTCCCCTGCACTGGGCTCCTGCACCCCTCCAGACCAGGTTGGACCAGAGACCATCAGTGCTTCCTTATCCTCAGCTAAACCCATCTCTGCTAAATACGAGACATTCAGGAAGACTGTTCAGAACCCACAGACTGCTGACAGATAGTGTCCAGTCCTGATGGTGCAACCTTTCTGGATATTTTTCTACTGTCTAGGGAATATTTTGACGGCAAAATCAAAACAGATCATTTCTGCTTTGGGGCACAAATGGGAAAAACGTTTATTCCTGTAGTGGGGAAAAAGTGTCTAATGTGCACAAGGGAAAAAGTGCAATGAGAACAGGGTCTTGGCACCTTGTAAATGGGTTTAGGGGTGGCTGGAATAATCTGGCTCCTCCACAGTGCAGCCAGACAATGCTGGCAAGCACAACACTGATGGCAGTGCAGGGGAAGGGATAAAAGCAAAAAGATGAAGTTACTGAGGGTTTGCACTGAGTTGTATTTTCAGAGGGGCCAGGAAGGATGCTGACCATCTGGTTATATTATCTAGAGAGAGCATAACTCAACAACAGTCCTCCAGCTTGCACACCATCCTGCTGAAGGGAGGATCCTGCCCTTGGCCTCAGTGGTGAAGCGTTACTTGCAAGGCAGTGAGGCTCAAGGCATCAGCTCTTGGCTCGGGAGCAGCGTGGACAGACAGCAATGCAAAGGGAGGACTCTGCAGTGCAAATCCAGATCTGCAGTGTCCAGGCTCACTGGTGGCAGCGGGAATGTGGAGCCACCGGGCTGCAAAGCCAAGGCGGGGGGGTGGGGGGGGGTGGGAGGTGTTGCAGTCCAGCCTGTTTGATTGCTAACAACTCCCTGACATCATCTTGTCCCTGACCAAGTAGCATTTTCCCAGGCAATGCCTGAGCAATGTCCAGGGGTAGCACAGGCTGTAGATGTAATCTTCAGTGAGCAGGGGTGGCATTTTGCCATAAGCCCAACCCTTCTTCACATGGTTCCATCTTATTACAGCAGTGAAAAGGAACAAATGGGGCACAGACGGGAAAAGGTCATCTAAATGCTGCCTGCTAGAGTGCTGACAAGAGGAGCTGAAGCCAACAAAAGCTTCCTCAGATACGTGTCCAACACTTATGCTGTCTGGGTTATTGCTGCTAAAAGAGAGGCAAAGAAGGAAGAAATAGGCAGATGTCGTGAGTCCATGGAGACCAGGACTGCTGCTTTTCCAGACTCCTCCATACAGGGATGGTATGGATGGAAGCAAAGTGGGCAATGGGGCTGTGGCTGGCACCCCAGCAGTCATGGGTCATGCCAACAGCCTTTTTAGGTGCCAGCAGAATGGGTGGCGGTGACACCAATCACACCTGCAGCCATTTTTTTAATCCCAAATACCCCAATGACAGTATAGATAACAGAGTCTGAGTCATTGGCGTTGGGAGGGATCAAGGTATGAAAGACTGGTCAATGCAGCCTATAGACAGACTGGTGGATGGGCCCAGAGATTTCTAGTAATGTCCTGAGAGAATTTAGATGAAAATCTAGTCCATACTCAGAGATGTGTCAGTGAAGGCCAACAGAGATATTGTGGCCCAGAAAAAAAGCAGAAACTGCTCCCCGGATGGAAATACATGTGCAGGGGCTGAAAAAGACAATCAGGGAGACAACTCCACCCATGAACTGAAAAGAAAGAGCAAATGCTTTCCTGTTCCATGAGCATCATTCACCAAAAAATCTTGAAAACCTCTGGTGTGTCACTAGCCTGGGGAAATGAGCCAGATTTGGAGTCATTGGTGTAAACAGGGAGTAAAAATATTCAGCCCCACTCCCCTCATCATTCCTCAAGACATAATATAAATAGGTCACTGCCCATAACTCTGACTCTCACCAAGTGCATTTTCCCATCCAGCACTTGCTGGCCTCTAAGCAAATGACTTGGCAACTGGAAGAATGGCTTTGTCCATCATATGTTATTAAATTTTATTTCTATCCCTCAGAAATGTTTTCAGGGGAAGCTGGAGGCTTTGGCACCTGGCTGAGGATCTCAGTGGCCTTGGGCCCCTAGGAAGCGGCAGATAGAAACTTAAAAACATGTTTTCACTGGTCCCACAGTAGCTTCCTCATTAGGAAAAACCTGTGTGTGAAAACCATTTGCATGTAGATGTAGTCTGAGATGACATGTAACTTGTCTTCTTCAGCTTTCACTGTTTCACCTCGCTGTGATGAATGGGAGACCTCATTCTCCTGGCAGCCTTTTTTTTCGTTTTCTGGAGGTTCAAAACATTTATAACCTGTAGCCTGTATTTTGTTACAGGCATGTGGCCCTTAAAGCTTTATTCAAAACCAATAAAATTGCAGTGCAGCATCAGACTATGAGAGTGGATTTCCTGATGCAAATCCAGCTGCTGTAGCCCTACAAAGGAAGAAAAAGACCCCACATATAATTTTCCTACAGCTTAAAATGCAGGCAGTTATGGGGGAAAATGACTAAGATAATGATGGAGTTTGTCAGTGACAGAGCTGACGGCACTCACTGTGCAAGCCCAGAGGTGCTGCTCTGGCTCCCGGTCTGGTACACGAAGCCAAAGCACCTCTACCAGTGGCCTGCGCTGGCACGTGAAGCTCTGAACTGGAAGAGCTGACGCATAAACCACACGTCGCCTTCTGCTGACACTGCTGCAGGGGTGTTAACACCCGCCAGCGTCTGGTGGGTAATGCTGCAGACGGCTGCCCCTACATGTGTCAAAGCTTGTCTGTAGGTGAAGCTACCTGGGGATTGCAGTGAGGCCAGAGGTAACGAGGAGAGATGCTGGAGTGGCGTGTGGCTGTTCATGAAAAGAGCTGTCAATAACTAAATAGCCACAAGCGTTCAGGATCTTGTGGTCTTAAAGGTTTTCTTTAGCATTTTACACAGGCAGGCATGGCTAGCGGGCATCCATATCACCACCCTGCCAAATGGGATGGGTAGCCCATGCCATGAAAGAAAGAGCTTTTCAAGCTGGAATTCAGATTCATCGTCTGTCCTGTACAGCAAACACACATGGGGTGCCCTAATCATTGCCCGAGGAGAGCTTCTGAGGATGTACAGCCTTGTGACCCTCAACATCCCTCGGGTGTTGGCAGAGTCTTAGCATGGCCAGGTGGTTTCTCTTGTTGGCTTTCTCTCCCCCCTGCATGGCAGAGTGCAGTGCAGTGGAGTCCTGAGTTCAGCAACAGCTTCAAAATGCTACAAGAACACAACAGTACAGAGCAAGAAGAAATGTATGCACTTCCCTAAATATCAGGAAGTCTCCTTCCCTCAAAAACTGACGACTCATGTCTCCTGGAGTGTCCTGGTCCAGGGACCCACTCTGACCTGCAGGGCCAGCACAAGCCTGGAGCCAGATGAACACAGGGAGGAGACTTAAAAGTGTTTCTGCCCTTAAGTCAGAAATTTGTTACCAGTCTTGTAACTAAATTCAGACGTAAATTTAAGTGGTCACAAAAAGCTTTTAAGAGGCCATTTAATGGCAAACTGATTGCTTTTCATTTGAATATTTCAGTATAAGCAGCATTTGACACAAGTGGAGCACCTTGCCTAAGGAACCTCATGAAAGAGCACTGGCAATTCAGGGGATACTCCCAGCCACCCAGTACTCTCAGCTCACGTGGTGTTGGGGATGCTGGAGGCCACCAACAGGCGAACTGACATGCCAGTTGTTCTACATGCTGGCTTACTTCCCCAGCTGTATGTCAACCCTCACCTTGATGTGGTCAGATAGAGACCAGGGTGTGAACCCCACCAACACAGTTGCGTGTATGTGGGCAGGGAACTGGGGTCAGTGGTTGACAGCAGGAATATGAACTCACAGTTGTGCTCATCACAAACAGAATGAACTGTGTGCTGGGCTACACTGGGAGGAGAAGTGTGGGCAGCAGGCTGAGGGGAGCTGCCATCCTCTGCTTGGCATTTGGGGGACTGTAATTCTGTGTTGGGAAGTGTCCCCTTGCCAGCTCAGGAGTGATGCAGAGAAACTGGAGAGTGACCAGCGGGTGCTTCCAAGATGATAAGGAGCTGGGGCACATGACTCACCAGGAAGGGTGGTGGGACCCAGGATCATTTAGTCTGGCCAAGAGGAGACTGAGGGCTGTTCAACAGCAGCCTGTGGCTTCTTGAAGAGCTCTTACAAATACAATAGAGCCGACCTTTTCTCTGTAATGCTGAACAACATAGCAAAGGGCAACTGCCACAAGCTGGGACTTCAGAGGTTCCTGCTTGCATGAGGAGACCTTCCTTGCTGCAGCATGGCATGGCCCTGAGCCAGGTGTTCATGGGGGGAATGAGGCTCTGTCCTTGGACATTTGCAAGACTGAATTGCATGAAGCCCTGCCTGCCCCAGGCTGGTGCTGGGGAGTGTTCTACTCTGAGCAGGTGCTTGGACTAGAGACTTTCAGGGACCCTCTCAACCATCATTTCTTTGAGTGTGATAAACACCTTGCTGAAGCCAACAGCGGTGCTACAAAAGATGCAAAGTGTTAGGTCCTGGGTTATTCGATCTCCAGAGTATGTTTAATGGGGAGTGGGGCCTTCATTAGCACCCTAAGAACAGCTAAACAACTCTCACCCATGTGACAGCCCAAGGCTTACGATGGCAACATATGGCCCAACACACACATGCCAAGGAGAAACCTGATGGTCACTCATGTCACGCTGCTGTATGCTACACATCCTCTGTGCCCAGATATGAGTCATTGCCACTCCAGATAGGTCACGACAGGTCTTTAGCTAATGCTTTCTGGCTGCATCTATCTTGGCTCTGTTGACCTCCAGCTCCTGTGACGCAGTCACTGCAGTTTACTGGGTGTGTGAGCCAAGGGGAGATGCAAGAATGGCTTCAGCCCTTCCTCCCTCTCTGCAGGCACAGTACAGAGCAGTCTGAGCCCTCGGTCACTAAATCACTTCTGAATTTAAAATACACTTTCATAGTTTAGCTGACACTTTGGGGGCACTTGTTTTCCACTGTTGTCCCAGAGGCCAAATGAACACTGCCCACACACTCACTGGGGCTGGTAACCAGGAGGTAGAAGGTTATGCTCCACCTGACATTGGTGATTGGGTCTCAGTGATGCTCATCAGGCCCTTCCACTGCCAAGTCAAACAGTTCAACCTGAACTATTGGCTGGATTTTGTATAGAAAGGCAGGAAAATGTTCGAGTAACCAGTGTTAGAAAACTAAAAAGCAAACTTAAAATATGAAATAATAAAGATTAAAAATTGTGCTCTGTACCGAAAATATGTAGATATAATGCACAGCACTTTGAATTATCTCGGTCATGTATTCATCTGAAAAATATCTTCATCTGATGTGTGCTACAGATCTCAGTTTCCAAGGTGCACCAGCAGATAGGCCAGCCATCTAGAAATACACCTCGTCTACTGCTCAGGCACAGAAGTTGTTGGTGCATCTGCCAACAGAAATCTCAATGTGAGCAAGTATCCCTTTTGCATCACGAGAACCAAGCTGCTCTAAGCAGTGCATGCTTAACATACAAAAATCAGTCAGCTGGGTTAGCAATGGCATTTGTTTAGATATGTCTCACTGCTAACACCCTCTTAGCACTGTACATCTGATTTGCATGGCTTGTGTTGAGTCAAAGTCGTATCTATGGCAATTTGGCTCAACTTGAACCTGTTTTGATATTTTTGTCAGGCCTGAGTAAAGCATCCTAGGCACCTCCAGTAGGAGCCTTAGCAGCTGCTAGCTGCTGTCTTCCCACTGGCCGGTGTCTGGCTGGTTTCGGTATATGACAGCACATCAAATAGGGAACATCTTTGAGCATTAAAACAGAAAGAATTCTGGATTCAGAGTCCAGCCATTCAACAGTATGGATACACCCCAAGTTCTTGATGAAAGTCAAGGCCTTTGTCCATTCAAGAAATACTTCTCAGTAGCTATTATCATTTTTACAACATTATGAAGCTCACACCAAAGGATTTTTGAAGATGGCTTAATGGATTTTATTCGTGTCCATATGGATATGGTCATGTCTCGGGCGATATGGTCAAACCTGGAAATAAAAATCCGGTAGGCTGGCATTCCTTCTCTGTGTAACCATACTCTAACTCTCAGTTTCCTAAAAGCAATGGCTCTAAATGGAGCCTGTAATGGAAATCGTGCTCAATGTGGCATAGCTCTAAAAAGTTATAAGCTACTTCTCAAAATACTGATTCACAGCAAGAGAATTGCAATGAGATTTCTTAACAGAAAGGCAGGATCCTACTGTATGCAACTCACCAAGGCATAGTCTGTTGATACCTGTCCACAAGGTAGATCTCCAGAAAGTCTACTTTAGGTCTGATTTTGGAAAGGATGAAATCACTCGGTCTCTTTCCTCTGCTGGTAGATGGAGCCACTCAATGTCTGCAGACTAGACACTATTTTCCACTGGCTGTTGTTGGAAAGAGACAAATTTGATGTTCACCAGCTCCTACATTTGTTCTCCTTCTTATTACTCTTCTTCAGTTCCCAACACCACTCAGTGGATCTATCAGAGATTCCCCTAAAGGATCTGAAATGGGAAGAATTTGTCAGGAACTTGGCTGTAAAATTTACAAATCCCATATATAGTCAGTTATAGCTCATGTTCCTTAAATTACTCAAAGTTTAATTTTAGCCTTCTGTTGGCAGATGCAATTTAATTTTGTTGACCTGATCTGAGGTTCATTTTGTATCTACAAGTGGAAGTGGTTTAATTTTACTCAAGTTTGTAGGTAATATTACAGTGATACTGGCTGTAATGAAAAGCTTCTGGTATCAGTCTATGTTATTTAAGGCTGTTGAAGTTTCTGGGATAAAAGCCATATCTGGATGGGGCATAGGTGAGAAAGTGTGTCATGGCTGACACTTGGTGCCTTTTTAACACTATGGACTGTGTAAGATTTGCAGCTTTTCCTGTGATAATACCTGAAAAGAAATATACCTGAAAAGACATATCTTGAGAGTTCCCACCTCTTCCAGTCCAGAAGCTCTCCGTTTCATACCATTTATTCTGACTAGGAGTGTAGACAGAACTGCTTAAAAATTCCAAACTAACCCCAAAACAGGAAGTATTTGCAATACTCTGGGTAAGACAGTGGTCCTTTATAAATATATCTTGTCTTCCTTGTCTAACTCATGACCCTAGCTAGAGGATGCCTGTTTCCAGATCGTACATCCAACATATTCAGTAGACAGGCTGGTGCTGATGCAGGTTAGTCAAGAAAACCTCCATTGTCACCTAAGAAAGAAACTGCAAGCTATCCTTGGCTGAAAGGGCTCCTACTACACAGGCTTGAAAAATAGAATATTTACCCTGTAACAAAAATTATCATCACCAGGACTGTTACTGTAGTTGCTTTGCTGTCTCTGAAAACATGAAAGAGCTATGCTTTGATAAGCAAATTTGCTGTGATAAAGGAGCCAAACTGTTTCTAATTCCTTTTCTAAAGATAGTTTTCCTGATTTGCTAATTTGCTAATTTGTCTTTTTCACTATTCTCTGAACTTGTCTGTTTTTAATTAATCTTACAAATCTAATCAAGTCTCACTGGCACCTTTCCCAGTACTTGCACCTTTCATTTCTGAAAGAAAAACACTTTCCCTGAGCCCCTCTAGCATCGCATTGGCTCAGACACTGGAGATCTTCTTCCGCCTTTTCAACAAATAGATCTTGCAAGTTTAAAACAGAAGGGGCTAGTGCGGGGTGATAAAATCTTGATTATTTTTTTTTATTATTATTATTCTGAAGCCATTTCTATGTCTCATAGTAATCCAGTTTTCCTGCAGCTGCTTTCTAGATATTGTGAAGAACTGTAATTAAGAAATTTGCAGTGATCCTTGAAAAATGTCATAGGGGCTTTTCACAGCTCCGGTGGAGTCCTAACAAGTGCCCCTCAGCTCCTTACTCCTCCAACTGGAGATATCTGCAGCGCAAGTAGCTTCATCTTAGGTAGCTGTCTTACGGACAGTGGCACATTTGCTGCATGGGTTTTACTTACAGAGGTCTAAAATGAGATCAGTACTTATTTTTCTCCTTGGAGTATTGTGAAAGACCAGGACAATGGTGTCAGCTGAAATGTCTGCAGTACATCGGATGACTCTCATCATCTGCATATACAATGCAGCTGAGTCCACACTTATCTGCTAACCTCATAAAATCATTAATTTTCTTGTAGGATTTACTCTTCCAGCCTCCAGCCCAGATTTCAGCCAATAGCAGAGATAGCCAAGGCTTCAGCTGTGCAATTCCCTCACCACTGATCTGGTTTTTCACCTGATTTCTTAATAGATGTTTCCCATGACTGCTGATGCTTTCAGTACTTAAGGGGGTTTTGTTTGTTTTCATTTTTGCAAAAGATTTTCAATTGTCTTTTAAAATTCTGAATTATTATTGCATTGTATGTGCTCTGGCCTCATTATCTTTGGTAACAACCAGATCACCTTTAATAAGTTTTTAGTGAAATCCATCTGATTTCTGCTTGATAAGTAGTTTATGTAGTACACTGAGTTACGGTTATCTGTATATTTTTACTTTTCATTTCAATTTCCTCACTTTTTCCTGTAAATCTCCTAAAAATAATATCTTCAGAAACAAATATCTCCTTTGTGGCTGTTGTGGGGCAACAGTGGTGCAATGTTCAGGAACATAGTTTTGGCAACTTAAGTTCTACCAAAACCCCTGAAGGAGTCTCACCCCATGTCTTCCAGGCTGTGTCTGCAGTCTTCACAGTGTTATCATGAACAGTGGTCTCATACCTTGGGGGCAACCCTTACTCAACCTTTGATCAGATAAACGAGAGCTTGCACAAACACACTACAGGGAGAATTAGGAACAGCCAGACAATAGGGAGACACACTGGTGATAGCACTGTCATCTACACGCTAAATGAGCTAGTTCTTGAAAATCAGCCTTTTATACCCTGAGGACACAATGAGTCTTCCCAGATGTTCAGAAATTATATTACCCCATTTAGCACAGCTGTTTCCAGAGCTGAGGCAGACACGCATTGGCCATGGTGGTGTCTCCCACCATAGCACCTGTACCACTAGTACTACTGCTACTCCACTTACCTGCGGTGCAACAACTACTTTTGTTTAGTCTAATTCAGGAGGCCTGGCTCAAACTATTGTAGTTATATTAGTAACAAAATGATCAATACAGTATCCATAGTCTTAACAGTCTACGAGTCTTGAGTCTTTGGTGTCCAACCCTGTCTGAGTTTTAGTTGTTCTTCTCTCTCATTCCTTCAGCCCAGAATCCCTGTCATCCAGCGTCCGGAAAGCTGGACCATGAAACATGGCTTGGTGACAGCTGGTGAGGCTCCTCCATGGATTAGGTTTTGGTGGAGAAAACACTTGAGGTCTACGTTGAGTCGTGAGACCTTGGCTATTAGGTGTGCGTTGGTTTTGCTGCATGGGTGGAAGCCATAAACAAACTGGAAAAACAGCTTTCTGATGTGGTTTCGAATATTTTGAATTCAAGGCTTCTTGGTAACACATGAAAAATTAACAACCGGGTATAAAGAATATCCACTGCATAGTGGAATTACTTACATTATAAAACTTTTCTGTAGGAAAAGATGTAGATGTTCAAATAACATTTGCTTCGGGGTTGCATTTTTAGCCTTTGTTTCTTGAGTCATATCAGGCTGCAGGGTATCACTAATGAATTTTCAGTAATAAGTCAACAGCCTAGTCCTGCCTGGCCTTACACATTAGATCACCTAATAGAGGGTCCCCATCCCTCCATCCAGTTCCCCAGGATGCTTTGAACTCAGTTAAGCTCAATATAGCTGGTATTGGCCAGAAAAAAATGCCAGAGCCTCAATTTAAAAGAATACATTTCTCTGCAATGGGAATCAGAATGATTCTTCTCTATTCCTGACCAAAAACTCTAAGAGGAAAGGATATTTCCCATTATTCCAAATCAGATTGTTTGCTAAAAAATATGGAAAAGGTAATTTTTTATGTTGGTAAGGAACTGGCAGTAGAGTTTTGCAAGAACACACACTGTCCAACATATTTAAAAGGATTGCAATGGGGGAACAGTGATGTGGTGAGGTTTGCAAATGTAACACATTGCTCAGGATGGTCCAACATAAAGGTGACCACAGAAGACAGGAATGGATGACACTCTGGATAATAAAAAGACAGATTAATTGCAAATGACTGTGAAGTAATGCAAATTGGGAAAGGATGCCAAAGCTGCACAGCACTGATATAGGTTAGACTTTCTATTACAACCACCTTGGAAACAGGCATTATTATGGACAGTTCTTCGCACTGGGTAGCTTGGTGCTCAGTAGAATTGTACAACATCCACAAGCTTTGCACCTTGCTCCTCTCTCCCTTGCCCAGATTTCTGGGACCATGTTGGCTGATAGGTGATAGAAAAGGTCTGTAAGGAGCTGTTGCTGGATTTGTTCTCAAAACAGAAAATATCAGCATGCAATTATTTCCGTCATTATTTTTTATTAATGAATCCTGAGGTCTGTCTGTGATCTGATCATTGCATTTCTCAAAACTGTTACATAAAATGAGAAAAACACACAAACAAGCCAACAGCATCAAGAAACTGGAAGGGTTGGATGCCTTCAGATGAGGAGACAATATTTAGATTTGCAGCTTGGAGAAAGTAATTACAAGTGAATACAATACAGATCTCGTAGGTCATGAGTGATGACAAGAGTGTGCCTAGGAAAAGGTGTTTATTTGTCAGGATATAAGAACCGGTTGTGGGTTAACCCAGGTAGGCAGCTAAGCATCACACAGCTGCTCACCCCCTGCCAGTTGGATGGGGAGAGAAACAGAAGGGTAAAACTACAAAAACTCATGGGTTGAGATGAGAAGAGTTTAAATAAAGCAAAAGCTGCATACACAAGCAAAGCAAAATAAGGTATTATTCAATACTTCCCATCAAAAGGCAGATGTTTAGCCATTTCCAGGAAAGCAGAGCTCCCTCATGCATCATGGTTACCGGGAAGACAAATCCCGTAACTCCAAACATCCTCCACTTACTCCTTCTTCCCCAGCTTTTCTATTGGTTGTTAATTTATCACAGAGTGGGGCATCTTCAGCATGAGTCACCTCCCCTGGTGATGTTCCAAAATTTCTGCCTTCTTGATAGTCCATGATGACTTCCAGTATTCCTCGGTCATCAAGGTTCCCCATTCAAGTCCGTTATCAGTGCGTGTCGGTGGCATGATGCATAGAGGGGACCCTCCCCTGGAACTTCCAGCCTAGCACCGGCAACTGAAGTGCCAAGAGGAGCTGTGATTCAGTAGCAACTACTTCTGAAGTGGCTCAAACCCCTTCATATGCTGATAATATCTCTTTTTCTTTTGGAGGGTATAAAGCACATTTCTCACATCTTGTCCTGTTTGGAACTGGCCCAAGGGCTACTGCATGAACTATCTCCTGTTTAATTTGTTCAGAGGGTTATTACTGCTCCCCAGTGAAATTATTGGCCCTTGGCTTTAAAATTTACTGAGAAAAGTGTGTAATTGGCTTGTGAAACCTGTTCCCAGGAAGCACTGTGGAGGCTACATATACCATGGAGTGAGAAGTGGCTTGGAGAAAATTACTGAGAATTACTTCACCAGTAATCCTTAAGCACCATAGTCCAGAACTAACCTTCAGGAAATCCCACATCCCATCGCTGCTGGAACCTTCATATACTGGGCAAAGCCATCTTTTATCCTTGCCTTGTTTCTCATGGTGTTTCCTACATAGCTGAGATTACCTGTGAAGGAGGCAGAACGCTGGCTACATTGACCTTTGGAGCAGACCCAGTGTGTCAGCCCGTTCAATCTTTTCTGCAATATTCATGGCAGTTTGTGTCTCATATCTTTCTAGAGCCCATTACCCTTCCACTCTGAGTGCTGCTTTGCTCTCCAGGGAAAGAGAATAGTTGTAATTTTTCAACCACAATAAACCATCAGAACTAACTCTAGATCTGGTTTCCAGAAGATTCAATTCAGCTTTTCCATGTTGTATCTGACATAAAACACTTTAAGATCCAGTTCATCCAGATGAGACAGAGCTAGGTGTCTTAGTCTCAGCTACACTGCCCAGGATGGACAGAGCCAAGCTCAGTGCTAGACCATGGCATGCACTGTCCCCTGCTAGGCCAGAATATGTCCTTCTTGGGGTAACCTCAGACTGTTTATAGGAGCAGAAGGACCCCTGTTCTCTTCAATCCTGGTCTCAGTGCACAGTGAAGGACTCTCCAAAGAGAGGCAGCCCAGTCATCCACGTTAGATCACACCTCAGATTATGGGACAGCTGGGTGGACATAATAATTCTCATCCACAGTGTTCAACTGGATGTTCCTATAGTATCTGAGCATTGGGCAGCTGCTTTTTGGTGCCAGAGCTGGTGGTTTACAGTGGGTGATTTCCAGACAGTTGGCACTAACCACTTATTGAGGTTGACCACCACTGGGACCTCTTCAAAACAACACCCCAAACTGGAGGCATGTGGAGAGGGCTTGGCTGACCAGCAAGGGATGACCAGCATCCCTGATGGCCTGGGTGGAGAGGTCTCTTTTCCTTCCCTCAATTTCTGTGGTGCTCCATTCTGGGTTGAGTGTCCCACGACTTCCGTGTCCCTGGTAGGAAATGTTTCCCTCCACCAGTGCCGGCTTTGGGAAAGAGGAAGGAAAGGAATGTGAATCTGAGTGGTGGGTTATTGTTTTGTTGGGAATGCCTCACAGGCAGGACTGAGAGTGGGAGGGATAGCAAGGGGGCAGCAGCATCGACAAACACGGTGGCCTTGGTCACATGCAAATCTACAGCCCTGCCAGGACTCGCTGATTTGGAGGGAGCAAGTCCCCAAACAAATTTCAGCGTCTCTCTTTGGAGGAAAGGTTTTGCAGTGCTGAAAATCTTGCTGTGTTTATTGCGGTCACAGCCTGGAAGCCTCCATTTGCATATGCAAATCATATGCATTTATGTAAATTCCTGGGAGAATAATATTATCACAGTCCCTGCAGAATGGATTCTCTCCCATGGCAAATCACTTGATTGTGTTTTCTAAACTGAGAGTGGCATTGCTTTGACCAGGCATTACTGAACATAACATTTATATCTGATACACGGAACAATAAAGCAGCCCAGTTCCTGGACACACACCCTTGTCAGCAACTTTATTCAGGCTGCATTCGTTAGGAAGAGAAGCAGACTCCAGCTCCCAAGCCCTGCCCCCGCCCCCCCCCCCCCCCCCCCCCAATCCTTCCAGCATTTGCTGGCAAATAAGTCAGAGCAGAACCGTGTTCGATGCCAAGACAAAGGGGTGGAGGCAGATGCCAAATCACTTTCAAGCCCATGACAGAGCCCTGAGTCACCCAAACTGGAGCAGCTCTCCCAGAAAGGGCTCATCTTACAAAAGTGCTGTTGCTGCAGCAACACTAATCCACGCGCCAGTGGGCAGAGAGATAATGTAAGGGATGCAACAGCAGATTCGTTTGCTCAATGCCGCGCTCAGACAAGGGGAAATTATAGTAATGTAGAGGGATCTGCTTGCTCTGTTATAAGCCCTTTGTTGCAGGGACTCCTCAGGCAAAGGGCTTCAGACGTTAGAGGGAACCAGGAGCAGGTGAATGGCTCCAGTCTGACCCCTCTCTCCGCTCTCTGGCTGGAAATCCCACAGACAAGCAAGAAGGGCGTTTCACAAAGGTCCCTTCACTGACTGGGCTGGGAGAGGGACTTCACAAGGCCACCTGAGGCCCTAAGGTCTCAGCTGGACTGTGCATCACACCCAGTCTGCTCTGAGGAGCGTTCAGGTCCTGTCCCTGATTCCTCCCTAGAAATCACTCACGTCACCAGCAGGCTCCAAGGTCATCAGTGCCACAGCAAGGACCCTTCTCTGCACACCCCTCCAGTCCTGCTCTGCTCCAGGGACTGTCTTGCTCCTGCACTGCCGCGAGGAAGGTGCTTCTAGGGCCAGGCAGGTAGTGTGGTCATCATCACCAAAGTGGGCTAACATGAAAAACTTATGCAAATGTGAACATTGGTTGATTAGATCCGTTGAGGAAATACCTCAGGAAGTTACACAAGATTTGGGGTGGGCTAATTGTGCCTCTTTCTGCCTGCTCACTCACCCCGTGGCCAAGCAGGGGGTGAAAGCCAATTGCCCCACCAGTGGAGCTGGAATTAGACTTTGCCAGGGCTCAGACTTACCCAGCTCAGAAAGCAGAAATAGGCCTGGGGAGGAAGCAGCAGTCACCCAATGATAAGGAAAAGGGATGACAAGAACAGCTAATGGCTGGCAATGTGTTAGTATGGAAGCACCAAGCATGGTGAACGTGGAGGTCAGGATCATGCAGAAAGAGACTGGCTCCAGGGGAGTAAAGGCAATACGGAGGCTGCAAAGAGGGCTGGCAGTAGCAAAGGACATGGGGCCAGGCTGTGGACAGGACAGCTGAGGATAAAGTACATCAAATGACTCAGGAGAATATAACAGAGCTGGGGAGACAGTTGGGGCTTTAAAGGGAGGGGACATGGCTCAGGACACAAATAGCAAGAGATGCATGGAGATCAGCAGGTAGAAAAAGAAACCTTTCTGTATCTGGAATAGGGCTTGGGGGCAGAGGGGCAGGGGAAGGGATGGTTTGGAACAGAAAAACAGTGGGTGACATGAGAAGAGGAGGGAAGAGTGTTGCAATGATCAAAGGGAAGGGGGAAAGTCCAGGGATAGGAGATTTATGAAGGAAGAAAGCTGGGACTGAGCGAAGGGAGTGTGAACAGAAGATACTTTTGGAAGGAGACATTCTCCCATCAGAAAGCGAATTACTTTTAGGGTTGGATTTTCAATGGGTGATGCTGGGTGATAGTACCCAAATTGGAAACAAGAGGTTTTCTATGCCAGGTGTTAAAAAGCACAAGGTCAGGAAGTTTGAGATTTTTGCCTTGACAGTTCCTATCTTAGTACTGACCAGGGAAGACACAGGAAGGAAAGAGAAGTGAGAGATGTTGAGGAGAGTGAGAACAGCCCTGGCAGTTATGCTGGCTCTGGACAGACAGATGACAATTTCAGCTCCCAACTGTCTAAGAAAACTCAACCAGGCAAATGTGTAGGAGTGGTTCTAAGAATCACTGTCTTTGTGTCAATGACATTCAAACCATGTAGTACACCCTTTTCCTCACTACACTCTTCCCTCTCCACCACCCCACCATGTGTCTCTCCACCCTCCCCTCATAGTGTGATGGATCCCAGAGGTGTATCAGCCAGATCTGTCCCAAAAGTCCCACAGCAAAGCTTTTGGTCCTTCAGCATTAAATCCATGGTGTGTTGCCGAAGAACTAAATATTTAGTCACAGAATCAAAGAACAGCTGAGGTTGGAAGTGACCTCTGGAGATCATCTAGCTCAACCCACCTGCTCATAGCAGGTTGCCAAGGACTGTGTCTCCACAAGCTCTCTAGGTAACTGTTCCAGTGTTCAGCCACACTCACAGTAGAAAAGAGTTTTCGTATGTTGCAACAGAATTTCACGTGTTTCAGTTTGCTCTCATCGTCCCTTGTCCTGTCACTGAATACCACTCATAGGAGTCTGGCTGCATCTTCTCTACTCTCTCCCACCAGTTATTTATACACATTGACCAGATCTCTCCAGGGATTTCTTTTCTCCTGGCTACACTATCCCAGCTCTCACAGCCTCTTATCAGACATCAGATGCTCCAGTCCCGAAACATCTTTGCTCCTCCCTCAGCTGTACAGATGTTTCACAGCTCCACACAGGCCAATGGGGACATCATTTAAATGCTCTTTAGTCCTCTTACCTGCCCACACAATATCTAGGGGGTGAATGCTCACCTGCTGGGCTGCTTTATCTCCACCCATTCCACGTTTCATCCTCTGAATCTACTCTCATCTTAATGGAAAAGTTCCCTGTTGCCCAGAAGCTCAAGTGCCACTTCACTTACCTACATAATTTACCTGCACAAGCATTTGTGTGTGCAGAGACAGAGGTGCTGTGGTGGTACTGATAGTGGTACCGCCAGTAGTGGGACCCAACTCAACCCTGAGTGAGTCTGTTCACTGAGCATCATTATTTCTGTTATAGCCAAACCCTCCCTGAGCAACGACAAATATTTAGCACAGTCCATGACATTCAAGGCTTCCAAAACAGCTTTTCTGAATTGCTTTGTAAATAGTGGGCAGGCTTCTGGCTTTCACAGGGCACTACTATGGGTAAGGCACATGTTCCTTGCTAGCTTGTGTGAGAAACATCTCTGTGGCTTTTCTAACAGCATCTTGGCTTTTCCTGCTTATCTTTTAAAAAGATAATGCACCCTTGATGGCTTGCAGCCTCATGCAACTCTGGTGGGGATGAAAAGTCAGTAAGTGCCATCTGAGACAGATGTCTAGGTACAGTTTAAAACCAAGAGTCTAGACCACATGTCTAGACTGCAGTCCAGAGAACCTCACCCAGAGGTAAACAGGTAAAACAGGTCAGTGGATCATATTCTAAAAGTGCATAATTTTCTCTATTTGTAACAAGGGGAGCCTGAATGACTGGCTGAAGTGGAGACGGCCATAGTGGGGGCACCTGAAGGTTAGTTCCCTAGGCCAGCCATCTTTTCAATGGTAAATTGACTGATGAGGCATCAGTGCAGGTGGGTCAACCTCCAGCCACAGTTATTTTTCATGGAGTGCAATGGAAAGTAACCTCCCACAGCTGCCTGTTCTTCTCTAGTGGCTGGAGGGGGAACCAGCACAACCAGCTGCATTTCTGACAACTACCTTTTAGATATCTACAGTTTGGAGAAAAGCTTCCATCACTATGAACTTCACAGCCACAGAGAGGATCAGCATACCAGGCTTTTGTAGTGCTCATTGAACCACTGTGTGACAGAATAATTTAGGTTGAAAGGATCATCTGGAGGGCCTACTCAAAGCATTCCCCTGACCATTGCGGTGGTCTCCACTGGACTCCCACCTGTATGTCCTGTCCCAGGGAGCCTCAAACTGGACATGGGATTCCACGTGTGGTCTCACAGCCCTTGATGTTGTAGTTACTGTCTTGCTAACGCAGCCCAGGATGCAGCTGACCTTTTTTCCTGCATGGACACAGGGGACTCCTGTTCAAGTTGTTGCTCACCAAGATCCTCTAGTCCTTCCCTGCAAAGCTGCGTTCTAGCAAGTCAGCCCCCAACCTGTGCTGTGGCATGAGACTGTCCCATTGCAGACTTTGCTTTTGAGGTTCATGAGGTCCCCATCAACATGTTCCTCACCCTGTTGAGAACATTCTTTCTGAATTCCTGACCTGCCCTCCAGCCTATCATAACCAGTTGCCAGTTAAACTTTGAGCCTTTGACCACTAGCCTTTCAGCCCAGGGTTTCACCCACCTTTCAGTCCATCTGTCTAGTACATATTTCATCTGTTTTTCCACAGAGATACTACGGAAGATAATCTCAAAGGTCTTGCTAAAGTTGAGGTAAACAACATCCACTGCTCTCCCCCCACCACAGAGCCACTCATCTCATCACAGAATGCTATCAGACTGCTCAGGCACCATTTGTATTTGCTAAATCCATGCTGGCTGTTCCAAATCACCCTCTTGTCCTTGATGTGCCTAGACAGGACTTCCAACCTCTTGGTTTTCTCCATAACCCTCTACAGTTGAAGATATTTTTTCCCATATCTAGCTGCTGAAGCTGGTGCTATTGGTGTGCCAGGTTTTTTCCATGTTTGCAGGCTGCGATGTGAATCATATTTTGGCCCACCACACGGGAGAACGCCGAGCCAGCTGCATCTTAAAGGGGCTTGTTCATAACCAGTAGAAATGTGACAAACCTAAACCACTTGAAGTGCATTTAGCAGTGTGAACACAGACTTAGAGAGCAGCGCTGAAAAGTGCTATTTCTCAGCAGGCCTACACGTTTCTGTGAATGAGCAGAAAGGACTCCAGAATAGAAATGTCTGTTAACCTAGAAAAAATCTGTAAGAGTGCCTATACAAAATCCTTAGGAACACAGGAAGCGTCCCTGGAAGAGAGCTGAGATGTCCTTGGATACACCATGTCCCATACTGGATAATTAGTAGGAGACTAAAAAAGGCGCCAAATTTACCTTTATTCAGAGATTCAGGCTGGCCATTAGAAAACACTCTTTTCTCAAGGAGATGTCAGAGTCCTGGGACAGGTTCCTGTGGAGGTGATCACTCTTCACCCTTGGAAGTTTACAAAAATTGGCTTGGCAAAACCATCACCAACCTAGTTTAGTGTTGGTGATTGTCCTGCTCCAAGTCAGGTCGTCCTGCATTCACCTTTTATATGAGAAATATTCCTCTTTGTTGTTTTAACCAGACACAAGTCATAGACCCTAAGCTGAGGCACTATGGGAAGTTCTTAAATTTCATTGTAACAGTCAGACTACAGGTTCCAATTGTTTTTTCTAATCTGTTAATTCAGGGTTTTCTGGATGATTTGCTATTCTTCTCTAGAGGTAAATTTAAACCATTTACAATCTGACAATCCTTCTCTACACACAGCTACAATCTTACAATATCTAATTGTCACAGAGAGATAAATATTAATTAATGCTGATAGCCTGAGTGGTTTTATAACCACCTTCTTCCAGCCTTAGTATTTCTTGCTTTTGCCAGTTCACTCCCAATCCTCCTCTCTTCTTATGATACTGTGATGTCCAGAAACACATTAATTCTGCCTCTAAAAAGAGCTGCTGGCAACGAGCACTTTATCTTATCACTATGTTGAGTGAATAAAACTCCCATGCACAAGTCATTTAACAACCAGCCAGTATCTTGATCTTCCTTCTGTCTCTTCCTCTGTGCTTGACACAAGCATCTGAATTTCATTATTTCTTTAATTATCAGCACTTTGATGGCCAACTTTGATTTCTAACCACTTCTAGACCATCTTTTGTGCTTCTTGGTGGCCAAGCCCCTGCAAGAAGGAACACACTTTTGAAGAACTGGAGTGATTTTGGCTACTGAGTAGTTCTGTGTGACTAGAGAAATTGTTTGTATTTGTACATTTCTACAAATTCCTGAGGATCAGAAATTCATTTTCTTTTACCTGGGACTCTCCTCACTCCAAAAAATGCAAGAGGAAATTAGCACAAGTTGCAGGACTTCCTGCCCAGGACATAATTTTGCCACAGTCTTTCTCAGTTGTGGTGCCTAGTGCTCTCCATCCTCTTGTGAGAAATGAATGTCTGTTTCTGTGACAGGAGAGACAAAACCCCATGGATCTACCTCAGATCTACACTGACATCAGTGGCGAGCTGTTGTTCCAGCACATACAGATGCTTGGACTGCTCTTATGAGAGCCAAGGCATCTCAGAGCTACGTACTCCTGGCTCCATGCTCCACAGTGGTCCACATGAGCTAAGAGGAGACAACCGAAGTCCTGATCTAGGAGTCACCAGTCTCCTACACCAAGGGCTTTGGCCACATGGGAAAAATTTGAAAGCACCTGTGCAAACAGGTGTGCAGAGCAAGATCCATGTAGTTTTACCTAACAAGGGTGCTGTCTCCAGAGAAAATTATCTCTGGTAAGGATGAGGAACCAAGAGAGGCAAAGGGTACACAGGAAGCTTGTGATGGATCAGTAAAGTGATCCAGGCTTGGGCCAGGAACACTACACGTAGAGTTGCTGAAGATGCTGCTGGCCCAGCTTGACATGCAGGACTGCTCTGGGCCCTGTAGCAGAATTTGTGTCTGTTCTTGAGCCATTAGGACTCAAAGCCCAGCTAGGACTATCAAAAAGGTGCGAAGTAGACAGACAGTGCAGGGCATGGGAGGGAACTAGCCAGTCACATGGAGTGGTGGAAGCAGCTCCCAGGTTTCCCCCAGTTTTTGCAGACTGTGGGTGCTTTGGCAATATGAGTTGTAGGCAGAGCACTTGAAAAAAGTTTAAAGCTATTTTCTTTACAAACCTTGTTTAGATCAGAAAGGAACAGAGCAGATCCAGCAGAGGATGTAGGACCAAAATAAGTCTGCAGGGGGACAGAAGGACTTTCCTTGGTGCTCTTTGAATTTAAGGGCGATACTTCAGCCGTTGCCATTGCATTGGGAGGGTGTTCAGCACCACCATTTTGGGGAACCCAGTATCCTTCCTCCACCCCTTGCACTAGAGACTCTGGGGTTTGCGGGTGCTCTGCAGTTATCATAATATTATTTCAGATTATTGAGTTGGCTTAAACCTGTTACACACAGTACTCGTCCTTCTGTGTGCATCACCTGATAATTTAAGGGCATCTGGCTGAATGCTGATGGAGGAGTTAACCTTTATTTAGAGAGGAAATGAGGAATATTGATTTCTTAGAAGACCGCCCTTACACTACAGCTGGATCCAAGCTCCTCTAACACTGCTCAGGCACATCCTTCGCCTTTTGCTGCCTCTGTCAGTGCAGCCACTATTGATATGTGCAGAGGACCATTATGGCAGAAATCACAGTAAGACACAGACCATATGGGCTCTCCCTCTTCATGAACCCAGAGGACAGGGAAAAAAAAATCCTTCTTGCAAAGCCAGGAAGGGCTGTGTACTGCGACCACTGAATTTGATTCTTTTACCCCAAGGGTGAGGAATTCATTTGTATTGTCTCAAACAGTTCTTTTCAGAAAAGCACAGACTGGATTTGAAGACACTCAGTGTTAGAGAATCTGCAACAAGTGTTGGACATTTGTTTTTTTCTTTGAAACTTGTGCCTTTGCATTTTGCTGGTCTGAATTCCCACTCACCAGCCATTGTCTTGCCCTCTTCTGCTGGACAGAAAGTCTTAATCTTCCCCTTCTTCTCACTGTAACTAAATAATCTCTCAGAAGTCTTTCCAATAGAATAATCAAACTGTCAACATAAGCCACTGCCTCAGCTCACTGCTATTGCTCTTTTGTCCCCTTCCCATGTTTAACATACTATTTACAACAAGGAGGAGGCTTTAAACACTCCAGTTTCTGCAGTAATGGCTGCAGCATCATGTGCTCTTGGCTGGATAAGACAGCACACACTTGACCAGAACTCGATGAAGGCAACAGAAGTACAAAACCATCCTTAATATGTCCAGGAAGGAGGCTGTAGGCAACCCTCAGAGCCTGGGAGCTGAGTAATCCAATTTCATAAACATGACACTGTCCTCTTTCCCCTTGGATGTCTTATTTAACTTTGCTGAATGTCAAAGGAGATGGTGGCATTCTCATGGAGATACCATTGTAGATGGCGATGACTCACAGCCTACCCGAGCTTCATTAAAGCACTGCACGGCTGTTACATGAGCCGTCTGCTCCTAGAGAAGTCACATTTGTGACCAGGCTTTGACGTGCCCCAGTAGTACATTTACACTGGAGTCTTGAGAAGATGCTCTTACACCAACTGGGTGTCCTTTTGTGAAAGCTGCAAGGCAGACACCAGCTGGGTCAGCAGTGTCCCTGGGCTGCTGCTGCCCCTGGGTTTGCTCAGTGCCAGGAGGTCATGATGCCTTAGAGCCTGTTTCTGGCTCACTGTTGAACTCATTTTGAACTCATTTCACTCATTTGAAGCTGGCTATTTCCCATCTCAGTTCATCCTACCTCCTGCCTTCATACTGGGGGAAAAGAAAGGGACTGTCACGCCATGGGGGGGAGCAGAGTGCCACAGAAGGCAGCTGGGCAGGCACGGCCAGAGTAGTGACCACCAGTAAGATCATTCTTGAAGAGCTTTATCCTTTGGCATCCTCCAGTTTCTTCTTCCTTTTCAATAGGTATTCCTGATCTTTCCATGTTCCAAATACAATTGCAGTACCTACAAGACGAACACTGAAGTTCAGATTAGGTGTCCTCTAGGGGTTTTACATTTCTTCAGCCAAACTCAGCTGATTTCCACCTAAGGACAAGGTACCCGGTACAGCAAAGTCCGTCTAACAATTCACCCCTCTCAGAAGGGGGCAGAGCTACTGCTCCATCCCTCTTCCCTTTGCCAGCACCTGGTCCTCCCTGCCAAGCACTCCCCCACCCATCCACTTGTGTCAGGTCTGGCATCTCCTTTGATCAAAGCCAAAACCAATTTGACTTGCTAAATTCTCAGAACACTAACTCAGCAAAACCAAAACTAGACTCAGTGGCAGGGGGAACACCTGGGTCTTGTGTAGGGAGGGCAGGTGAGACATCCTGGTTTATTTTATTGCAGCCCAGCTGCAGCCTGTACTGTAAAAGCCATGCAAAACAGTGGCAGAGCGGATGCAGAGATGTGGGTGATGGGTGGCAAGTTCATACATTGGAGTGCAGCTCATGTCATGCCTATGGGACAAAAGGAGATAAGGAAAAAAAATTGAGTAAAACAACAAGATTGAATTCAGTTCATGTGGCAAAAAAATCTCACCACAAACCTGCCCTTGATCAGACCTTGGAGGTCTGCCCCTGGCCATTCTTCTCTGTAGTTTGCCTTTACACAGTAAAGCTCATGTGCATTGCACTGGCTGGGACTCAAGGGCAGGTTCATCTGACCTAATCTGAGAAATCCTTCCCTAATCCTCTGTGGAGTCAGTGAAGCTTTCCTGGAGTGTGACACCTCTCCTCTACAGTGACTCTGCATGGACTGGATTAACTGTGCCCCACCAGTGCCTGCTTTTCTCCACCAGTTACCCAGGAAGTCAGGGTTGCAGCCACCTGGAGTTTAAAGTGGAGAAGTGAACCTGGTCCCAGTGACAGGCAGAACAGGAGGTCCTGTCAGTCTGGTGTCAGCCACACTCAGATTAAGAGGAAATCTAAAGAAATCAGTGTTTTCTGAAACTCCGACACTGGGTAACAGCACCCAACATGTCATGGCCCTTGCACCCATTTCATCACCCAGATGAACCTTCACCCACCAAAGCCACTTCTGGTCTTAGTCTGGACCTGTTTGTACTGTCAATATTTCCATTTCACCTAAAATCTTTCACATCAGAGAACTTAAAGTCTTCTGGTATCAATCCCTTTGAGGCATCGATCCTTCCCAGGGCCCACAGACCTCACCGCCCCTGCCAGGCAGACCAAGTGGCACACAAATGGCATCACTGACATTCAGCCACACTTGGTTTAAGTGCAGCATCCCATGTATGTCAGAGCTGGACCATTTTTCATGGTTCTGTCTGAAGAAGGATGCCTCTTGCAGATGATGGCTGCCATCTCTAGCCCATCAGAGGGCACAAGATATGAACAAGTCTCTGCAAAGAGGCTACCGTCTAAATTTGCTGTGCCCAACCAGCAACAGCTCTCATGCATGTGCAAACCTGAGGTTGTTTTCTCCTTGTCAAAATGCAGTCTGCTAGTTTGCCTTGGCAGCAAACACAAGGAACAGGCAGGTGTCACTGAAATGCTGACCCAAAGCACGATCGTGCAGTAATTATTCTAGAGTTATTCATCAGTTTGTGTCTGTAGGGCTGTTGTACAGGCATTTGCAGCCTTCACCATTCTCCCAAGAAGTGTGTTCTCCCGCCATCCTCCTTCTCAGCCCCAAGTTGTGTCCTGTCCTCCTCATGGAAAGGGAATTTTTCCTAATGGCAGACTAAACTTCAAAGCTCCACTTGGAACAGCTAGTTATTGCCCCTTGTTATATCATGTGGTACCACTAGGAAGAGTTTGTCTCCATGACATTTGCAACTGCCCCACAAGTAGTTGTAGGCTGTTGTTAGACACCCCCCAGTCTCCTTCCCGGCATGCTAAACCAGCCCAGCTCCCTCAGCCTGTCCTGGCACACCACAGCCTCTCAACTCCTGACCACCATGGTCACATCTCTTGGACACTGTTCATTAGTGGACCTAAAACTGGATGCAGAGCTCCCAGTCTGGTGTCACCAACACGAAGAAGAGCAGACAACAACTTCCCTTGATGTGTTGATCCCACACTGACATAGCCCAGTAAGTGATTTACCTTGTCGATGTTGAAAGCAACCACTGACTTGGGTTAAAACTAGGTATATTCAGTTATTTCACCAGTAGGAACTATGAGTGAACCTTGTACTAGGAAACAAATGGCCGCCCCAAAATTCACATCATTTAATCAACAGTTTAAAAAACATTTTAGTAGCGCAAGGTTAGGGCTGTGTGGAGCAAGGAAGATCATACTGGTGACATGCTGGAGAAATTACACTGGGCACTGCTCAGCACAGCCAGGGGGGTAGCACAGTCTTCTTGGGCAGGATGGAAACCCGATGGTTTTGGAGGTCTGTGGATCGGGGATGGTTGTGGGATCAGAAACAGCAGTAAATGTGAGGGGTTTAACCCTGGAAGAGCTGAATCATTTTTACCACAGTAATGAGAACACCCTTTGCAGCTGGACACCTTCATCTTCTTTTCTGCATTTGCTCTTCTTTTAAACCCCAAAACTGCCTGACCCTTTGAGCAGGTCAGTCTCTCTGCACCTGCTGAGGCTGTTTGCAGACCGTTGCCTCCTCCCGTACTCACCAGAGTGGGGCTCCCTGGGGTGCTGTGCATCAAGGTCAGCGAACTCCCTCTGTGCCTGTTTCAGCAGTTTCAGAGCACAGGGATTCCTACAGCATGTTTTGTTTAGGCCAGACCCAGGGGCACACAGGAGTCACGTAGGCCAGCACTCACCAAGGATCAGGTTTGGAGGAGATCTAGATGGAGGTTATGGAGTGGCAGTAAGTCAGTTCTTCCTGCGGAAGATGGGTCCTTAGACTGAGAGAGGGAACATGGATGTGAACAAGGGTCTTAACCTCATAGGTACAGCAGACCAGTTTTCAGTGGGGAAAACACCTGATTCCCAAAGCCTGCATGCTTGGAAGCAGTTTTAGAAGGAGATGGTCCTGGCCCAGAATTACTGTGCCACCACATTACCCTCAGACACCAAATCTTCATCTCCTGGGCAGAGGTGGGATTCAGGCAGGCATCTCTCATGTGTCATGTGCTCACCCCAACAAGTGTGCCCAGTAGAAGAGGATCCTGCAACTCAATGCATGTGGGCTCAGCCTGGTACTGCTGTGAGCACCCTGTCTGCCCCTGAGAATCAGTCCAGCAGACAGAATTTGGGGATTACTACCCTCCTACCATGTGAGTAGCAGTGGACATTATCTGCAAAATTCAGACATTTGAGATGGTAAATATGACACAGATTATTTGGTAGGTCAGTGGGAGATTGAGGAAAGCTCATTTGGGGTTTAGACACTGAAAAAACTGACCAGATGATCCATGTTTAACTCCTACTTTCAGCTAAGAAACCATCTCATGATATAAGCCCTGAATGAATGTTTGGGTTTTGAGTGATGCATGTCCCCTGCACACCTATATGCCCCCAGACTTCATTAAACCTTCAGAATCTGGATGTACTTTATAAAGGGAATGAGGGAAACCACATCCTGCTGACAGTAGTGACTTTTCTTGAGAGCGGAGGAAGATAAAACACAAACAGGATGGTCATCTTTAGAAGGGATGCTCTGTTGCTACTGGGCGTCCTTTGGCAATTTTTTAAATGGTTGAAATCACAGAATGATAAATACATAAAACAATGGCTAATATTCCCCTGAGTGTAAACCCTCACAGAGGCCCACCCACACTGAGCAGGGCAAGCTCCTCTCCAGCTACCTCCTTCCAACACTCACCTTGATGCTTCCTTGAGCTCCATCCTGGATTATTCCTCCTCTGGCTTTCCTTTTTTTGCCATATCACTGTACCCATTAACGTCCATCCCATTCATGTATCCCTGGGATTAAATGTTGAGAGTTTTAAGTAATCCAGCCTCTGCCAGTTTGTCTACAAGGCAAGCCTGTTCTTGCCTTCTCCGCTATCCATCCACCCACTGGCACTTCGTTTTCCTGCTGCAGTGTCTCTGCCAGACTCACCATCCTGCTTCATTGCCCGGATAGCAATAATCTGGGACAAGGCTTGTTGAGCCCTGAATAAACTGGCTGGGGACCCCCATCTCAGGGACCTCAGAAGAAATTGGCCTCTCTGTTCCCTGGCCAGCACTGGCATTGGCATCAGTATCCGAGCTGTGGGGCGGAGACCAGCCATTCAGCTTGGAGTTGTCACTTCAGGGCCTTTGGGAGGACCTCACTCCTTCCGTTTTCAAACAGATTTGAGGAGATGATTTAGCAAGGACTATCCAGATGGCCACACAACTGCTGGCAGCTGCAAATCCACAGCTCAGGAGGGCAGGGCAATCTGCCTCCCCAAACTCGTCATGTCCACTGTTGAGCCTGGTATCCTGCCCCCTTCAGCCAGGCACATCACTGCGTCGGGTCAGAGGAATTGCAAAAACTCCCTCTCTCTTTGGAGGCTGCTGCCTGCCCAGTTCTGTTCTTTTCTTGTTTGCCTGAACTGCCGGTGTTAGGTGACCTTGAGGCAATTTTTGTGATATAAGTGTTGTATACAACCACTGTTTCCCATCCGTTATGCAAGGCTTCACCTCCCAAGAAGACGTAGTAGCTCCTAGGGCCCAGACCAGACTGAAGGGTTTGTTTGTCCTTCTCTACCTGTATCAGCAGATCACAGGGGCTTGAGCTAGTGTCCAGGAAAGCCCAGGCCTTTCTAGCTTCAGGTTCCCATGGAAGATAACATCAGCAGATGACAGTCACCTGATTTCTTCATCTCTTGCAGAAGATATTTTATTATTTTGAAACCATTTCCAAACAACACAGTTGATGGGGAGAATGGAAACCTGCTCACAGCAAGCCCAGGAGTGAATTCAAAGCAGATCAACTGCTGCAGACTTGCTCACATGCTGCACACAGCAGGATTCACAGTGAGCTGCCACAGGCTTGCTACTCCTTGAGTGAAAAAGTCAGAATTCACCCTACTTTGACAGGCCTCTAAACCAGTGCCCACTGCTACCTTGGTGGTGCACCATCATCTGTAAGAAAAGCTTTATTGAGCTTTGCTGCCTCCTTACCTGCAGTACGGTTGAGTGATAGGTCATAGGGAAAGGAGATTATCTCTCCAGAATAACCAGACCATTTAGTATCCAGCCCACATGAACAAAATCTTTGTTTACAAAGAACGATTTACCTTGTGTGCAGATACGGGGCTTTTCATTTGTCTTAAAGTAGATTTAGACTGGGATGTGTTTCAATAGCTACTTCAACATCAGTGTTGATTAGAGGCTAAAATAAAACAACACTAGTCCCTCCCTCTAATTCCTCAGATCCTAAGCAGCCTTCTCTTCAGCATTTCTTTGTAGCATTAATTTTTTAGCAATACCTGAGAAATCATCGTTCTGGTATCTCAAAATAAAGCACATGCATGAACGATGGATTATAGGCAGGTTACATGCTGTCCAGCCCTTGTACAGTGATCAGAGGCTCATATCAGTAAGTGCTTTCTCCTTGTTTCCTTCTGGAAATAATAAGCATTTCTCTGCAAATGGAGCAGGTTGCTAAATTTCTAACCAGCTGGTGCTGTGTGCCCCTGAACAACACAGAGACCAGTCCCGGTCTCTGCAAGATCCTCCTGTGGGGCACTGCCCCACCAGTGGGAACACCTTTCTGTCCTGCAGTGCTTGGGGGGGTTAAGCCCTCCTACAAGAGGCTGCTGGAAAAGGGCTCTGCAGCTGTAGGCAGAACACCACTCACAGAGGGAGGCACCACTGGGTTGCATGGACAATCAATAAAAATCACCCAAGACCTAGAGGAACTGAAATACCCTGAGCTGTTCCCTTGGGAGAGCTCTTAGAGGGATGCTTAACCTATTTTCTAAGCAGCCACAGGTTTGGGAGTGATTCCTAGGTGAACTTTTGCCTTTGTGAAGGTTTTAGAAAGGTTTCTAGCCCTTAGGTGTGACTAAATGAAGGGAGAATCTTAACAGAATCTGGCTTTGTGGGCTGCTGAATTTTGTGCAGATCATGCAGTTCATACACATTATTTAATGGGGTAATTTTCAACACACCAACTGGAAAAAAAGCTTTCATGTTCAAGAGGTCACATCACACTGGTGTGTAAAGTCTACAGAGACTTCCCAGGGCAGTAATACAGAAAAACCCGACATCCATGCTCATGCCCATGTGACTTGCCCTTATCTGGGGGATCGAAAGCTTAGGCAGTTTAAAAAAAAAAAAAAAAGTGAAATTCCTGCCCATGCTGCAGAGCCCACCAATGACTGTGATGTTTGGTGGACAGTCTGTGGTAACGGCAGAATCTCATACCAGGGACACTAATGCCCTGTTTACAGAAAAGCTCAAAACTCGGGACATGTTCTGTAGAGATTAAATAGTGGGTGATTTATGAGCAAAGTCATGGGATTCATTAAAGCTATCCAGCTCCCTAGTAAATGCAATGTTCCTTATTTGAATTCTGTCATCTTTTTGTCTGCTCTCCATATTCAGTCAAGACCTGGCATTTCTCAGGCTCATATGTGCATATATATTGCATGCTTTGACTTGCAAAAATTTCCCTCTTGCTGCTCTTGATCTTCAGACAAACCCAAGAATTTGTGTTTTACCCTGTTCACAAAGGGCTGCAGTCAGCAAATCACAAGAATTAAAAGATATGAATATTTTACCAGATATAATACCCTCCCAAAGGTCAGGCAGCAGAACAGAGTCAGCAGCTGGAGACACTTGTTTGTGTACAGGGACACCTCTGTTAAAGCTGGGGTGAGATTCTTGATCTCTGAGCCTAAAAGGAACATCTATTACTTGGTGAAAACATCCTGGGCATTGCATCGGGCTGAGCTAGACAGTTCAAAATGTACCACAACAAACCAAACAGGGCCTGGCTCTCCTGGAGGGTTTGCCTTCATCATTTACCTCTGCTCGCAGTGATTTTGTGCAGCCCTTTACTCACCTGAAAAGCCAGTGTGCGATGATGCCTCTGCTGGGAAGGGGAAAGGGCAAAACTGGTGGGAGCTGGGATGGGCTCATAGAGCACTCAATGAAGGGAAAGAACCAGCATGAAAAATCCTGACTCCCAGTGCGCATTTCAATGTATCACCCCATGGCCACTCAGCACTGTAAAACAATGGGATGCCAGCCTGTACCATTGTCCATTTTAAGCAGAACATGGCCCAGAATTGGAAAATGCCAAATATGTCTAAAAATAGCACAATAAAAAACCCTCCAGGCAGAGAAACATTTTCTCCAAGACAGCGGGTGGCAAACAAGATCTGAACTGTGACCTGGTTTTCTCCTGATGATTCATAGTTTTCCCAGTGTGTTATAAGAATTGCAGGATCGATACGGGGCATTGACAAGATGTTAGAGGGCACAGGCAGGACAGACGTTTGCCTTGTAACGTTATGCTGCAGTCGCCTGAGTTGCTGTGGGAGGAAATAACATGGTTTGAAAGAGCCTCATCTCTACCAGGTCCTTGGAGCCCTCAAGGAGTGTCGCTAGCCGTGGCTCTCAAGGCATTTAGGAAGAGAAGTTACTGAAATGATGCTGAGACAAAGGGAGGAGGTAACCGTGTTGTGGCCCCCCAGCACCCACGTGGCAGAGCCCTGAAGGGAGCTGGCTCTGTGCACAGGTCTGCTTTACCTCCAGGACAGGAGGGAGCCAAAGGAAATCTGAGTCTGGGAGCACACAGAATTTACTAACCTGCACGTCCCATCGGCACAGCGGTTGCTGTGACCTCCCTCCATCGCTGGGGTCATCCCGACCAGCAGCATTCTCTGTGCAGTGCTCACAGCCACCTATTCCTGCATGGATCTGCAGGTGCGCGGGGGGCTCCAGGGGTGAAAATAGAACCTAACGGTTTTGTGAAAGGAAATGGCACAGTGGGGTAGAGGATCCCTATAACACACCTACATTTACATGGAAGATCCCAGAGGAGAGGCAAGGAAGAGTTGCGATGCAGGGAGCATCCAGCTCCATGGCTCAAGTCGCACCCTTGAGACATACGGGTCTGCAGCCCAGAGCTTTCCTGCCCAGCTGGCCACAGGGCTGGCGGTGTCCTCAATGGAGTGGGAAAATTGCTCTTCAGATTCATCTTCTTTCAGCTGCTGAGTTTAGAGCTACAAAACCCTCCTTCAGCAGCACATCCCAGAAATTTTCTCTCTGCATTTCAAGTAAAAAGCTGCAACACTGACCTCAGGCAGCCACAGCAAGCACAGTGCTGCTCCACTTTGGAGCTCATTGGAGGTTGTAGTACACTCCTCACACAAATGTCAATATTTTCCAGGGCTGAGACAGGAAAAAAACAGGTTCCTCTCCATCCAGCTGGGCTCCCAGGACTCATTAAAGATGGCAGTGGGTTTGTGTGACTGCAGAAGAAAGATAAAGGGGTGACCACACCAGATTGTTTCCCAGGAAGCTGGTCCACTCCTGGCACTTTGCTTTCCTTTTTTTATATCATGGAACAGGAATGTGAAACATGTGTGAGCAAACCCTTTGGGTCAGCCCTCACCTTGCCTTGCACACACAGCAGAGGATGGACAAACCTCTCTCCAAGAAACTGATTTCTTGCCAGACAGCAGACAAGCAGGGCATCACCCCAACCAAGATTTCAATCCCCTCACCTACAGGAGGAGCAGCTCGCTGAGGTTTGTCTCTGACTGGTAAAACCCAGCTCAGATGGGCAGCCCGTGGTGCACAGTGCACTCCAGTCCACAGTGCAGGTCCCACTGTCCCGCAGAGAGGAAAGAAGAAATGTCCAGCAGGTTTTGCTCCCACTGGCAGGAAACCTTCCTTAGGATTCATCCTAAAAACTCCTTTTCATTTGTTCTGGCAGTTCTAATCTAGCCAAATCCCACTACTTTCAAATACTACTAGGTCTAATTTCTTGTCAATGCCATGTGTCTCTCTAACCAATGGCCCAAATAGAAGCTGAGAGTGCTGGCCATCTCTGTAGGAAGGATGAAGTTGAGAGGGTGGGCAGTATCTTTCATACTGAGGCAATGTGGAGACATGAGTCTTCAAGGATACAAGGATGTACCCACTGGTATTGCAGAAAGAGGATCTGCACAAGACCGTTTACTCCCAGGGCTTCATCCCAAACCAACAGGAGACACGGAGAGTCAACTCGAGACTGCTGCATCCACGGCTCTGCTATGCCTAGCACTATCAGATGGGAACAAAAGGAGTCACTGGCCTGACAGACAGTGTCGGGACTCCTGAGAGACTTAAGGGATTAAGCAGAGAAAGAGAAAAGGGATTTCCCATGCGTTTGCCATAGGCACTCATGCTCCTTGTGTTGTGCACTGCACTCACACGCACATACACAAAAGCCTACCTTTATGTGCACATCTATCCGCTCACACTTGTACACACAGCAATGAAAGGGTCTCTCCCAGCCAAGCAGAGCTGTCTGGCTTTTATGGCTCTTGCCCTTGAGCATGAAAACGTCTGGGTTTTGAGTTGATGCTGGGAAAATGCATCTGTCACCTTCTGTGGGTAAAACTGGGAGCAGTGGAGCAGGGGTACGAAACAGCTTCTTCCCTTTGACGTGATGGGAGCTAGAGAAATGTAGCCTCGGACAGCAAGGAAGGACACTAGCATTGAAAGAAAGACAGGGAAGTGTGGGGTCTGTCACTCCTGCAGCTGCCAGCCTTGGAGAAGTGGTCTCTGTTTTAAAAACTGTCCATGTTGTCGTCTATCCCAAATTCACCTTGTGATACGTCCTCTCCTAATGTATTTACTTCCTCCCCATGAGGTCTTTGATTTCTGTGTTACAGCCACAGTGCCAAGATATGGCCCTGGGATCTCAGATCTGGGTTTCAAGTAGGTTTTGTTTCATCTTCATGTCTCAGCCACAATATAGAGAAATTGTCAGTCCATGGGACCCAGGAGCTCAGAACAGAGCTGCAGCATCTTAGCTACAATGCCCTGACCCATGTGTCTTCCCAGGACTTCTAGGGAGATGGGGATGATCGGCCAAGAGGAATGAGATTTTTTTATATCTGTCTAAGAAGAATCAGCAGTGAGAAAATCACAAGTTCATTGACATGAGAACAAAAATGAAAATTAGGTGTTGACTGGAGGGAAGATGCTCTCAGTAATCATCAACAGAGAAAATTAAGAGCAGACACTTAAGAATGATGGACACCTTGCAAAAGAGGAAGAAAAATAAAAGGTGGGAAAGCTTGGAACAGGTCATTAAAAGCAGAAGTATTCCTGTACGTGGGTAAGCGACTTCACCAGCTAGGTGCATGACCATGTGCAACCAGGAGCAGCCTCCACCCTCTCCAGGGGCCTCTCTCACACAACAGATCACAACTCCAACCTCAAAACAGATGGACCAAAGCTGACTGCACATCCCCGGTCGGGCCTTCCAGGCAGGGAAGTCTGTCACGAGACAGCTCAGGAGTTTAAAGAAGGGATTTGACCAAGTCCATGGTTGAATGGGAGGATGGGTCCTCCTGGCAGTTTCCCAGAACTTGGTGAGAAGTCTCAGTTTTTACTCCCTTAATGCCACTGCTTCTTTCTGCAGGCTTTCTGAGGGATCAGACTGCTCATCCTGATCAAAAATTGAGCCAGGTTTTACACCAGTGAGCTATAGAAGATTTAACCTGCATGCATGACATGGTGTGGAGCTCACAGCCAGCACACCAGGCCAACCCTCCGCCACCACTGCTGTGAGAAACTGCGGCTGCAGGCACACCCTCGCAAACTCAGACACTGAACATGAACTTCAGTCCCACCACTGTGCAAACCCAGGCAGGAGAAAGCATCTCGCAGTGTGCCACCCTCCCTGACACTGGCGTCTGTCTGCGAGAGCGGGTGTCTGGAGAAACGAACATGCTCTCCTGCCTGTTGACCCCATTACAGTTGTTCACAACTGTTGCTTGGAGCTGGCCAGTCTTCCCAGCAGTGCTGAGCTCCTGCCCATCAGATTGCACTTGGTGGGAGCTGGAAGCACAAAGCAGCTCTGGGAAGCAGTCCTAGCACACTGCCCATTGCACTGTGTGGTCTCCCAGCCATATCTGGTTGCCCCTCATCTGTGTGTCCCATCCCAGGGCGTGGGAGATGCATGCAGTACTGTCGTCCTGAGGTCTCCGGCAGCTGCCCCACTGCTGGGTAGGGGGACAGAGAGGCACAGGAGACTGAGAGACAGCTGAGCTGGGAGCTGTGGCAGAAAACAGCACTGGGGCAGGGATTAGAGGCATGCGCTTCCCAGGCAGGGTCTTCTTGTTCAGTGTCTTCAGCAGAAACATCTCTCCTGAGAAGGTACCCTGGGATTCCCTTTACATCCTAAAATCATTAGTGTGTAACTAATTCAACCAGCTGGTGTTATCTCAGCATCCAGGATGAGACTCCAGGCTGGATGAGCAGTTCAGGACTCACAGGTCTCATAAAGCAGCAGCATCTATGTCCTTGAAGTTTTCCAAATTGTAGAAGGACAAGGCCCTGCAAAACCTAATTGAACTTGGAAACTGGCCCTGCTTTGAGCAGGAGGTTGGACTAAAGACCTCCTGAGGTCTCTTCCAACCTGAATTAACTAAGGACTACAAAATGATTGATTAGCTCACACATGAGCTTCAGATGTGGGCAGGTGGATGACGAAAAACACAACAAAACTGGAAGAAGTGGTTGATACCCCAGAAGGTTGAGCTGCCCTTTGAAGGGACCCCCAAAGGCTGCCTACAGGTAGAGAGAAGAGATCCTTCCCTTCAATTCAGCACTGGTGAGGCCTCATCACAGTGTCCAACTGTGGATTCACCAGGACAAGATAAATATGGACATACTAAGTCAAAGCTCTTGAATACTTGCCTCTGCTAGTGTCTGGACTGTGAGGTTTCTGCATTGGAAGCAATTGAGTTCATCACATCCACTCCATTACAGAACCAGCCGCTCATTCACAGATTTGACCCCATGTTCTGGAGGGACACTGCAGGATGGTCTGGATCCTAAGCAAGGCAGTAGCTGTAGGACTATCCTTGTTTGTGTGTAATAGCAGGTATCTCAGTACTTCATCAAGCAAATATGTGTCTTCACCCTTCAGTGAAGGGCCAAATAAGCAATTTCACCCACATATTTAATGCTGGTCAATTATCAGGTCCTTGGACCAGTAGGAAAAGTTCTCAGATCTGCCCTCCAGCACCTTCAGCATGTACCAGCACATCTGCCCAACTCACAGCTGCAGCTAGAGCCTGATGTCCATCAGGGTGGAACCATGGTAGGTCCATCTTGCCTGGCACCACCTGCACAGTGTGTCAACACAGCTGGGACACATGGCATTGACATGCTGACCCCAGAGCAGCGCCTCTGCAGTAAAGGTGATCCCTCTGCTGATGAACTTGGCATTGGACCGGACACTTCCCACCTCGGCCCGATTTCAGAAGCTCTCATGTCAGTGTCTCCTGACAGCTGAGACACCCCAGGGTCCCCAGCCTCCAGGTGTTGCTCTTCTGGACGTGGGTCCTTGCAGGTCCTTTGTCAGATCCACCAGCCCCATGGGGATGTCTCAGATACTTGGGAGAACACTGAATGGCTCCAGGTGCCTCCATGTAGACAGCTGAGCCCCTGCCTCTGTGCCCACAAAGGACCAGGGTCTCTTCAGGTGTGAAAGCCCTTTTCACATCAGTGCTATTTAGTAGGAAGTCTCGGGTTTTTAGGAAATCTGTTTTTCACTACTTTGTGTCCCTGTACTATTGGTTCATCAAATTCCCCCTGGGGATGGCGGTGGGGGCAGGACCATTAGTGCCAGCTGGTTTCCCAACCCTCACGCTGTCCTCTGTCCCTTGCAGGTCCCTTGCACTAGGTCAGCAGTACAGCTCCCTGGGGTCCCAGCCCATCCTCTGCGGCTCCATACCCGGCCTCGTCCCCAAGCAGCTCCGCTTCTGCCGCAACTACATTGAGATCATGCCCAGCGTGGCCGAGGGGGTGAAGCTGGGCATCCAGGAGTGCCAGCACCAGTTCCGGGGCCGCCGCTGGAACTGCACCACCATCGACGACAGCCTGGCCATCTTCGGGCCAGTCCTGGACAAAGGTAAACAGCGAAGCCGGGGAGTTGTGGGGGAAGGGTTTTGCCAGAGTGGGTAGAGCTGTCACATCTGCACTCGGCTTTTGGACACGCCATGAATATCCTACTGGGAACACACTGGGGAACGAGTCTGACATCCTGGCTTTCAACCCTGATTTCTCCAATTTATTTTTTCCAAATGTTGGCATGTTACATCAAAAGGGGTAATGAGAGAAGGGTCTGTTTCCCACCCCAGGAGCTCTCAGTAGGGCCACGTAAGATAAAGTACAGAAAGGGGAAGGTCTAGCCCCATGCATGCTCACATGTTCTGGAATCATGGTTTCCATCCTCCCTGTCCAGGGCATGCAGAGCTTCCAAACAGGGTTCAGCAGACCCAGGGGAAAAGCCAAGGAGAGGGGTTGTGGTCAAGTTTCTTGGGGGCAGGCCCTGAGTCGTGCACTGTCTACCACAGGAGGCCAGTGGGCAGAAGTTTCCCTGCCAGTGGGCAGCCATGGTTGAAATTCAGGATCCTGATCAGGCTTAGTTGGGATTTCAACACATCTTTTCACAGATGAGCCCAAAATGGTCAGTGCTGGGAACAAAAAGAGTGAAAATAAACATATTTTCCCTCTCCTTTATCCAAACACACGTGCTTGCTCCTCTTCATCACCTCCTCCTGAAAGGCCACCTCCCTAGACCCACTGGCACGGATCAGGCACACTGGAAGCACGTTGTTGAAGCATGATAAAACTGGGGTTCCCAGTGAGATCACAGCCTGGGCATTACACTGAGAAAAGTGAGATGTTGGACCCCCAGACAGCTGAGCACCGGTACCACCAGCCTACAGCCTAATATGGCCTGAAAGGAGGGTGCTGGAGGACTTTGGTGGCAGACAACCTATCCCACGTCTCGGATGTCCAGTTAGCAAACCAAGACCTTGGATTAAAAAGCATTCCCATGAAACTGAGCCAAACGGTGGATAAAATTCCCCTTCTCTCCATCCCATGCCATGGATTTTGTTGACTCCATGCTGAGTTTAGCCCAAAGGATGTCTGCAGATAACCTCTTGGACTCACAGCTTCATAAACATAACCAAAACCATTTCCGAAGCTTAGCTTCATTGGTACCAACACGCACTGAGTCTCTGCAGTCCAGTGACGTCTGTTTGTTAAAAGAAATTATTCTTTCCAGTGGAGCTTTGGAAATGGGAATCTTATGGTACACACGGCCTTTAAGAAATGGGAGAAATCATGGTTCAAAGCTATTTCCCAATAGTCTCCTGGAGTGTGCAGATCTCCCGGTGAATCTTTCTCACAAAGCTATAATATTCCGCATATAAACAGTTAATTTTTTCAAGCTTCAACCTTCCAATAATAGTACAGTTTCCTGAAACATCAGCAGTATGTTTCAGTGAAAATTACTTATTTGGGTTAAAGTGCAACTCTTCACAGAAATCAGGATTGTAAAGTCATATTAGAGTGTTAATAGGGACCATGATATTCAATTCACCTCTGTTCTCCCAGGGTGTATTTTGGGGTAACTGCCATATTTACTGTCAAATAACTTGTCATCAAGGCTTGCCACATTGTAGCTTGCTGCCTAATAAGAGCGTGCCCTAAACTTCAGCACTTACAAGAGCCGAAAGTTTAATTTTCTTAAAAACAATAAAAATTTTAAACATGTTATGAAAGAACTGTTATAGCATTCAGGCACTGAAAATCTCTCACCACCATTTCTGTCAGCCTGAAAGCACTTAAAAAATGGATTTGAACCATCCTCCCCATAATGAGCAAACTGAACTTTGAATTTATGAAGAATATTTTAAGATTCTTTGGGCTGCAGGGACTAGAGCAAAACTTCGTGTGTGGACATGCCTCAACATTTCCATGCACTCCAAGCTGACACAGTAAAATATCACCCATAGCTCTGAAACTCTTCTGACAGATGGAAAAAAATTATTGAGCACATTTGTTATACAGCTTTCTCAATCAAACCGTGACGCATCAATAGTCTCCTAGACAGTACTGCCAAGCAATTAGCTTGAAAAATTTATTTATTCTCGTGTCTCACTAACCTGTAAGTAGAACAGTTAAAAATAAACAGTATTATCTGCAAATAATGATACATCAAAGTCCAACCCATTTGACTGTGGTTATTATTTACATTTTTTAAATGTGCTAATGTCTTTTCACTGCTGTCTTGAAAATTAATGAACAGAGACAGGATGGAGCTCATCTCAGCTACGCAGCAATGAGTAATAACACTAGAAAAGCCTCTGTGATTCCCAAAGTTTGCACCATGAGTAGCTGCAGAGAGAAACATAACCTTTCCAGTCACTGCTTGCTCAGCTGAATGAAGAGATAGCGTTGGCAAGAAACAGGCTTTTGTCCTGCCCTGACAGATCTCACCAGCTGTGATGAATCTGGGGACCAACAAGACTTGTGGCTGCCGAGGGGCTGGGGATAGGGTTGCTGGGCACTTCTGTTGCCTTCATCGCATCGCCTTCTCCCAGGCTGGTGTCCCATCTTCTTTCGATGCAGCAAAACCCGAAATCGAGTGTTTTGAGCCCATAACCTGGCACTGAGATCTGCGATCATCCCAGCTGTGTTTTTCACATCTGGCCGAGCCCTGAGCATTTGTGGCAGCTATTGCTCCTTGTGGACTTCCAGGACACGCAGAGGGGTGTAACCTCACAAACTAAGAATCATTATTAATAGCAAGACTCAAACTAAGATGACAGTCACTACTGCAGTTTGCACTGTGCATTAGGCCAACAGGCACTAAATACTAAGCCCAAAATAGCCAGTATTTAAGCTATGATAACTACCTGGATGAAATCACCTCTAAGTATCAAAGAGCAATATTTAGGTTAATCTCATCTACTCCCTTAGGTAGATTGAAGCTATTTTGGAAAAAACTTCAAAGTGTAGTTCTTGCTACAATAGCATGGAAAATCATTTCTAAGACAGCCTAAAAAGAAATTGAGGATAATTTCATTTTAAAGGAGCTGCAAAAAATGTTAATCACAGTCACTTCCCTTCAAGGAGAGCTTAGTCTGAAGAGCAATGTAGAGGGGAAAAACGGGAGGGCCATTTGCGGGGGTTTGGCTGTGCAGACCCTCTTGTGGCACAGTTCAAGCTGTTCTTGGTTGCTCCTTCTGAGCACATCATCCAGGCCTCGAGCACTGGTGTCAGGGTGGGAGCACAGGGCATCCCTTCCTGAAATAGCCCAGGGAGCTCCTGCCCCCAGGTTTTCCCGCAGCCTCTCATCACATCCCCATCTCACTTCTCTGCCCAGCTTCACCTTAGGACTCTACCCTCTCCTTTACTGGTCTCTTACATGGCTGCAAATTCACAACAAAGCAATAAACAGCACAGTGAAAGCCCTGGGGGACTGAAATCTGCCTATTTGGAAGCTGTTGAACACGAGCCCAGGGTAAGGCCCTGCCTCGACCATCCCAATTTCCTCCTACATCCCCTTGAAATTCAGGCTCATGAGGTTTTTGCCATAAAATGTGTGGCAGCCATAGCTAGTGAGGTTCTGGTTTCCTAGAGTAACTGATTATCTTCCTGCAAGTTTTCTTTTTTGCATGTTTTTTCTTCTAACCTGGGAGATGAAAAAAAAAAAAGAAAAACCAATCCCAAAATGTGGGGTAAGATCATGTTTTTACAAGCAAATTCCCCAAGATGATTTATACTGCAGGTGTGCAGTCTGGGACAAGGAGGGAAGAAAAACCTGCTTTCCCCCCTCTCTCTTCTCCCTCCCTTTTCTTTTTAAAATAAGGTCAGTTTTTATTAAAAGACAATGTCTCTTCCAGCCAAGTCCTGCCCCAAAGCCAAGGTTGAGCCAACAGGCAGGTGACTTGCTGCTGCTCTGGGAGAGCAAGCAACTGCCATTCTCTGGGTTAGTAATAAAATCCATGATTTTGGTTAAAGCACGGTGCCCAGAAAGAGCTGGTTGTGAGCACATGAGACAGGAAGGCCCCACAGGCATCTGGAGGATGGAGAAGAGGTCTCTGAGCCGCAGGCAGGACTGGATCTGCAGGAGTGAGCTTGGCAGGAGCCTTAGCAAGCTCATACATTTCCCCATGTCGTGAGCGACGGGGGAACCTCTCTTCCCCTGCCTCCTCACGCCACTGCTGCCTTTTGCTCGCTCTCCTTCTCCAGCAAGATGCCACCAGGTCTCCAGAGGGGTCCTCCTCGGTCTGGCCAGGCTCAAGCCGCTTGCCGCCGGCCAGGGCAGCGTCTCCCCGTGCGTGGCTGGAGGAGCGCGACGGCAGCGGGGCCAGGTGCAGAAAAGGCAGCTGGGCCCGGGCTGCCTTTGGGGGTCCTTGTGTGTTCGGCTAAGCCCTGACACGAGCTGTGAAAAGGCAGACCCGCACCAAGATAACCCATGGCTTTTCTCAGCCATGACACTTGCAGTCATTTGCATCTAAACAGGGGTGTGTGGGATCAGGGGCCGTCTTGATATAAACTCAGCAGCTTAAAGGGAGGGGGAGGGAAAGGAGAGAAGGAGAGAGAAAAATAAGCTTATACCGATGAGAAAGAGCTAAGCTTCCTCCCCTACTGTGAGGCAGGGCGAGCGATACCATCCCAGCGCTGCAGTCGTTTCAAATTGCTGCAGCATTCACACGCCCTTTAGCCATTCTGATCCGGTGGCGGGGGGCTGGGGAGCGCCATCAATAGGGATTTCCCAGCCGGGCTGGCGGGATTGGAGGGTGACGGCAGGACAGGGGAACATTGCCCCGTTGCTACGAGGTGCTCCTGGGGAATGCCAGTGCTCTGTGCCGTGGGTACGCTGGCCGGCGGAAACATTCTGCATTATGCTGGTAATACAGTGTGACACCGCGGGAACAATGGCAAATTGAGTGTCCCAGCAGGTAACGGGCCTGGCTGGGAGACAGTCGCAGTGGTGCACTGTCAAGACGGCTCTAATCCTCCCTCGCCAGCCCCTCCCCTGGTTCTGGGAACGCTGCTCCCGCATTTCATCTCTGGGAAATTCTCCCGGCTCCTCGCCCAGACCCAGGGGAGAATTTCAAGGCGAGGCATTTGTGTTTGCAGCTCGCTGCCCCCCACGCCAGCATCGTGCGGAGAGCTCGCTGGGCAGACGCAAGGGCATGGGGGTGCTGGGGGCAGCTGTGAGGGGGTGCAGCCCCCCGGGGCAACTTGCATAGCACCTCTGCCCGGCGACAGCAGCACCAGCCCCGGTTCAGCTCCCATCCCAGCATCCGCACTCCGTACAGGCTCTCACAGACTCACAAAACATGCAGCGACTCTCCATCCTGTGCCCATCGCTTTCTCACCCACCCCCAGGACGGAAAGCAAAGGCACGTCAGCAAGGAGAGCGGCTCGTGTCCTCCCCCTCTGCCCCCGAGCTGTCCTGGTCTGAGGCCAGAAGGGCTCGCTAGCTCCTCTAATCTGATCTGCTTTAGATCACAGGCCACCCAAAGAGCCTTTGTCAGGCTAAAACACTCCGGTTGGAGCAATGATCTTCAACCGGTGGCCCGTAGACCCCAGTGGTCCCAGTATAAGCGGTTGGTGAAAGATATCTAAGGAAAACCTCGGTAGGTAGAGGCGGGATCTCTGCTGGTATATCAGAGGTAGGAAGGGCAAGGAGGGAAGAGTTTGAATTAAAAGAAAGTGAAAACCACAGCATGGTCCCACCAGCAAAGGCAGGATTGAACAGCCCTGGTTTACGATCACATTTGGCACCTACATCCGAGTTAACCACGCTGCAGCAGAGGAGAGCTGTGCGTTTCCGCAGCTGGCACATACCCACGAGCTGCCTCTTTCGATTGCCAGCACAGGGTGAAATTAGCTCAGTTTGAGATGCCTGATTTTTGGAAGCTTGACCCCACCTCCACAGAGAAGCCTGCAGGCCAAGGAGTGAGACCTGGTGCAACGAAGACTTCCCCAGGGCACAAGAATGGGTGAGGGATGCATGGGGCAGCTGAGAAGATGGTTCATGGCTCCTGCTCTGGAAGGAGGGGATGGTCTCCAAGGTCATCACTGGTCTGAGCCAGCAGAAAATTCTGGCTCCATCCCACATCCACTAACAACTGTCCTGATCATTTGGTCAAGCTATACCCACAAGTCATCTGGAAAAACCTCTGCAGTACACCCAGGGGCTCCAACCACCAGCAACAGTTCCCCAGACACCACGGGCCCTGGGCCCTGACCTCAGCACCTCCCTGGTCTCCTGAGCTTTGGGCGTCAGCTTGGGCTGACTCCAACATCTCCTCTGAATTGAAAGACCTAAAGTCTCCATCTTCGTAAGATGGCACGTAGGGTTAAAGCACCCCAGTGTTATTCACCTGGGTGGTATACTTACGCAGACTGTGGCATGCCAGAGAGGCTCTGAACCAAAAGATGACCCCAAGGAGAAAGCTGAGACAGGTATTATTTTGACTGTGCTTGGGAAAGGCTGTGTTTAGTACAGCCTTATTGAAGTCAACGGTCAAACTGGTTTCAAAATGAGTAGAAATAGTACAACACCGTCTGCTTTATAAAAAAATAATTTAAAAAACCAAAACCAAAACACACAGAAAAACAAAAAAACCCAAACAAACAAATAAAAAACTAGAAAAAGCTTAAAAAATATCTTGAGTAGAGCTCTGTAGCTGAAGAGTCAAGTCACTACTGCAAGAACCCAGACTTCAAGTCCAGGGTCCAAAGCTTCTGTCAGTCTGCTGAGCAGAGGACTTGCCAGTCTGTGTCCTAATGCAGGAGATACCTCAGAGCTGTTCTGAGCTGTGGTAGGACTTGCTCGCTTTCAGTGCCAGTCAGTCCTCAGCTGGAAGGGAACACTTGTTTCTGTTCACCTTTCTGGAGAATCAAACCCAGGAACAGATGCAGAGATGGGCAGCCAGGCTGGTGAGTGTAATGACAACATTTTATGGAAAGACCTAATAAATTGGACTCTTTGAGCACAGTAAAATGGAAATTTTGCTCTCTGCAAGCACCATGAAGTAAATATAAGGGCCATTAAAAGCTACTTGGAGATGGAAGTGAATGGGAACACAGAAACAAAGGATATAAATCGGCTGGGCTTTAATCTGGACTGAGAATTCTAAATCAGCCATTGTCCTGCTTTCAAACCAGCAGCAGAGCCATCAGTGAGAGCACCAGAGAAAGACCAGCTCAGTTCAGAGCACATCACAGCTTCTTCAGCGGCCTCCTGAGGAGTTAACACACCGAGATATATGAAGGAAATACCCTGTCAATTCGACAGTGTATTGTCCACTTACGGACAGAGTGCAAGACACAACATTAAACTCACAGACCTCACAGTAGGAAAATGCCACCACATCAAGTGGACAAGGTCATCTCCTTTTGCATCCTCTACAGCTAGGTCAAGGTCTTCTAGGTTCTCTTACAGTACTGTTATTTGGTGCTTCTAATATCTCTGAAGTTTCCTCTGGTAGTAGCCGGCCAAGAAAATCTGTCTTTGATGGTCCACACCAGCTGGTGCTTTGGGTGTGCTGCCCATGCTGCCGCACTGGGCTTTGGCCAGATCTATCCAGAACAACACCCCCGAGTAAGATGTTCTTTGTGTTTACGGCAGCCACCACTGAGCAAGGAAGGGCAGAGGGTACCACAGCGTGCAGGGCTGCTAGAGAGGTTTTGGGTCATGATGAAGAACAGCAGCTCCCTGGCTTCAGACACCTGAGGTGAGTTTGGAGGCTCCAGGCACAGAGCATGCAGTTCTGGTCTGGTTTCCCACCCATCCTGCTTGGCCTCGTTGTCCTTCTCAGACCCAGCTGACTATAACATCCAGCCAATGTAAACACCTTTATCGCTCCTGGTGGCTTCCCTGGACCCATGTGCATTTCGGCTGCTGCTGTCCAAAGTCCAGGTCAGGGCCCCACAGAATGACCAGGGAAGGGGGTGAGCTTGAAAGTCACCCTGCCATGGCCACAGGTGGAAGAGGTGATGGACAGAGATGCTCCAGTTCAGCAAACCCATTTCACCTTCATCTTCACGTGGATTTTCTGGTTTGTCCCCACCTCCTCCCTGGGTATCTTTGTTCTGCTGAAACATTTTTTCTTAGCACAGAGGATCCACACACGCTCCTGTTCCCAGCTCTCAGCCCACCTAGGCATCCTGGGCAATTTATTTCTTCATCATTCAGTGCTTTCAGGACTTTCTCCATCTTTGCTCCTTTGGGCCTGCCAGAATTCATTCACTACAGCTGGTGCCTGGAACATGCCAATAGTCACAGTCAAAGAAGAGGCTTGAGTTTTGTCTGGTTTGATTTCTTTCAGGATCGTTCAGTAATTAATGAGCAACTTTAAGGTTATCTTCACACCTTCAGCTGTTTTTATTCCATTGCTGTGAAGTCCCATGCTGTTTAGTCTAGATACATTTAACAGTAATTACTAGCTCTTAGGGTTTGATCTGCCGTTGTTTGTCCTGTACCATGTGAGGCCTTTCCCCATTTCAGCACGTATATGAGATTCTTCATCATCCCTTGGACTAACTCCAGGCATGGAGTCCCTCTATGGGTCTCCAGACCAGGAATTACTCCAGTAACTCACTTCTGAGGCCCCTCAAGCTCTTATGACATTTTGTGCACCCACTGGCACCATGCTGGATCAAATCCTGCACCCACTGCACTTGGGGGAAACACTGCACTTGCGGTACACAGAGCTAGAGCCACACTCTCTCCTGCCTGCTCCCACCTGCATGTTTCAAAGGGTGATGCCAGCAGCGCCTGATTCAGAAAATGTTTGTTAAAAGATTAATAAAATAACTTTTTGCATTTAATGAGATTTAGATGATGCTGGAGGAGGTTGGGAAGGAAAGCAAAAGCATTATGCTGACTGATAATCCCACGGACTCTCTCTGTTCCCAGCCACGCGAGAGTCTGCCTTTGTCCACGCCATCGCATCGGCAGGAGTGGCCTTTGCTGTAACCCGCTCCTGTGCCGAGGGCACGTCCACGATCTGCGGCTGTGACTCCCACCACAAAGGACCTCCAGGAGATGGCTGGAAATGGGGGGGGTGCAGCGAGGATGCCGATTTTGGCGTGCTGGTGTCCCGGGAATTTGCAGATGCCCGAGAGAACCGTCCGGATGCCCGCTCGGCCATGAACAGACACAACAACGAGGCTGGCAGGACGGTGAGTGCTCAGCGGGTCCAGAGCTGGCCGCCCGCATGGATGGCCCAACCTGGCTCCCCCTGATGAAATGGCACCACTGTAATGCCTGGGGAGGAGCACTCTAGGTTTATTTCCCAGGGCACAGCATTTCCACTCTGTCCAAACAGATGGGTGGGGGGTTAAGAAGAGCTAAAACATGCCTAGCTTCCAGTGAAAACATCTCCTGAGGCAGCATGTAGAAAGGCAACTCAACCGCGCAAGACCTCAGGTCAACAATGAAGAGGACTTTCCTCCCAAGCTACTCCTTCCTGCATGCTCCTCGTTGTAACACTGTCCCACCCAAATGATTTGTTTGACTAGATGGTGACTGTCAGTCCCTTCCATCTGAAATACTCTATTCTTGCTGTCAGCAGTCACCTGTGCCACTGCCTGCTCTAGGTCATTTGCAAACCCAGCACACTTTAACGTGTTACTGCAAGACCTTTCAAGCAGCGCTTGAAGCAAACACTAGATATTGCTTTTCCATACCACAGCAGGCAGAGGTGGAAGGGTAGGGGCTTGAATCTCTAACTCGTGTTAACGATTGACAGCTTCCTGTAAATAAAAACCCCACAACCTCTAGCAACTTTAACAAAAATCAGCGATTATTTTGCTCCACACAGAGGAGGTTTCTGGGGAAGACAGAGCATCATGTCCTTAGATTCACAATTTAATTTACTTTTTAGTACAAACTGTCAGACTCGAGTCGGGGCATAAAGTGAAGGGTTGTTAGCAAAGCTAGGACAAGGGGATCAGTCTACATCCATGTGTGCCAGAGGCATCCTCCAACCCTCAACTTCCCTGGGCTCTGATTGTCCTCACACACATGACAGGGAGGACCCCATTGAAAGGATCAGACCTTGGGATTGGATTGGAATGGATTGGATTGATGATTAGAGCAGCTGCCCATCAGAGTCATGCTTTGCTAGTGCAGCAACTCTGCAAAGAAGCTTCTGCCACACACCAAAGCTCAATGCATTTACAACTAGCCTACGCTTCCCAGACCAAGCTCAGATCAGACATTTAAATCCAGGTAACCAAGGCAGGCGATTGAAAGCAAACGCTGAGCATCATAAACTGCTGCTGACCGCCTTGTTTTCTCTCCCCTGGACAGACCATCCTGGATCACATGCACCTGAAGTGCAAGTGCCACGGTCTCTCGGGAAGCTGCGAGGTCAAGACCTGCTGGTGGGCCCAGCCTGATTTCCGGGCAATTGGTGACTACCTGAAGGATAAATATGACAGCGCCTCTGAGATGGTGGTTGAAAAGCACCGAGAATCTCGGGGATGGGTAGAAACTCTCAGGGCCAAGTATGCTCTTTTCAAGCCGCCAACAGAGCGGGATCTGGTCTACTATGAGAACTCCCCCAATTTCTGTGAGCCCAACCCAGAGACAGGATCCTTTGGGACAAGGGACAGAACATGCAACGTCACCTCCCATGGGATCGATGGCTGCGACCTGCTGTGCTGCGGTCGTGGCCACAACACCAGGACTGAGAAACGGAAGGAGAAGTGTCACTGCATCTTCCACTGGTGCTGCTACGTCAGCTGCCAAGAGTGCATACGCGTCTACGACGTCCACACCTGCAAGTAAATGTAGGTAGGTCTCCGATGGATGGGAGGTTGCTGCAGAGCAGGGCCGAGGGGTCCATCAACCCTGTGATCAGCCCCCACACGGTGGCCTCACACTCCAGAGGATGGCATAAAAACATCCTAATGCCCTCGGTCAGGGCAGACACCCTCACGCAGCCAGGGAAGGCTCTCGCATCTCACCCACACAGGGCGGTGCGAGGGTGGACCTGGCGCTGCAGACACATCAGATCACTGATCTGCTGACGCCCCCCTGGGCTGTTGGGCTGACAGACTGCCTGGGGAGAAGCAGGGGCAGCAGAGGCCCAAGCACAGCACGGTCACACCAGTCAGTGTGCTGCCAGCACAGCATGCACAGAGCTTCCAGCTCCAGCCTCCTCTGGTGGTCTGGCCTGTGTAGATGCCAATACAGGGGTTTCAGGTGGAAATTAATTTTACACAGCGAAAGCTGAGCAAATACAGGCTGCCCTGCCTGCTGGCATGGCCATCCTGGTCTCCGCAGATGTGGTGAGGAGGAGGAAAGGAGCCAGCTGCCCACATCAGCCAGGCTCCTTCCTTCCTGCTCCGAGATGATGTTGGAAAACAAACCTGTTCGGGGACATGAACAGAGCCTTACAGCTGGTCTGTCACCTCCCCTTTTCCCTCTCTACTCCCCACAGCCCCAGGTCAACTCCCCTAACCCCCCTGAGGAGGACAGCAGGAAATCAGAGCCCAGAGCTGATCCTCTGGCGTTTGGCCCAGGGTGCACACGGTGAGGCTGCCCCCTCTTACATGGGGACCCATCGCTGCTCCAGCAGTCTCCTCGCCCTGCAGCTGCCTGTGGAAGATTTTTGAGGTTCTGGGCTGATCCACCCAGTTGATGCACCTCTTTGCTAAGCATTCCCTAATAGCACTTTCTATCCCAGAACGAGCTCAGAGCATCTCTCTGGGAAGAGGGTACCTGCCAGGCGAGCTGCTACACCAGCCCTGAGCGTCAGCAATAGACGGGGAGACAGGAGCCACAGCAAGAAGAAATTTCTGTCCAAGCCTTCTCGTCAGCCTTCCACCATCAGACAGACTTGTTCAAACCACTCCATCCAGCAAAGAGAGGCAAGGGCAGATGGGGAAGGGAGACCTTTATCTGACAGCTCAATGCCAGGCAGACCCTTTCCTTCCCACAGGATCTCTTGAGTTATCAGCAATTTGTTCCTTGGGGGTCCACATCAAGCACAGAGGCTCCACACCATCAGCAGGGGTGTGGGTCCCACGTGCGCGCACACACACACCATGACCCACCTCAGTGCAGAAGACTCAGCATTCATCCCTCCACCTGCTCCCCTGGCCACATCCCCATCCTTGACCACATGCCCCCTCATTTTGGGCTTTCATGGAATATTAACCCTTGAAATTAAAAAAACAAAAATTATCTCTGTCCTGGTGGGCTCCTCCACAGATGATGAGGACTAATAACCATGTTCCAATACCACCTCTCATGCATCAGTGATTTAACATAGAAATATGTCTAAACCATTAAAGCAGTGTCTTCTACTCCACTCACTTCTTTGTCCATGGGAAAGAGCAGTACACGGTACTGCAAAGAGCAATAAAATGGGTGAAAGACCCCTCATACGGAGAGCAGAGCACGGCTCTGTCACTCAAACCTGTGGCTGGAGAGAATCAGAGCAAAATTCTCAGTCCCTCCTCTGCAGAGCACAATGAAGAGTTCCTGGGTTCACGCAGACTGAGCAGCATCAGCTTTCTAAAATTAAAGATCACAGGAGAGCTCTAAGAAACCTCCCAGATTCAGAAATAAGCCGTCTTCTGATATGCATTCTATTTAAAAGTATATATTAAATTCTGTGTCTGGAAAGACTCCAAGTACCTGACTTTAAACAAAATCCCTTTTTTGTTTGTTTGGTTTTTTTTAATCAAGAAAAGGTATTTAATATTAAATAGAACATTTATTGCCTTGTAATTATTTTACTGTAGCCAGGTATTCTAGCACTGAATGGAAGATCTTTTTCCATCAATCTGCTTTATCCAAAGTTTTGTATAAAGTTGTAGAGGTCGATTTTTTTTTATTTTATATTCAGAAAATTTCTCTTTTTATAAGCATTATTTATTATACAATGTATATACTTGAGTTAACTAAGATTATATATTATATAAATATATATATTTGGAGAAAAATATATTTCAACTTGCATTTTTTTGTGGTACATCATTAAAGAGAAGGTAAAAAAACAAAAATATGCACTTGCAACTTGTGTGGTTTGCCTCTGAAGGTCCTTTAAGTCCTGCTGAATGACACCTACGGGAGCGGTGGTTCGTCATCCAGCTACTTATGCACAATGACAGTCATCCAAAGGCAAGATGATGGTGGCAAAATGTAGCAAATATTGGAGTTTTTACAGCTGAATGCTGAGATTTTTATTTATAGAATGCTATCTCACAGTGTGCACACAACGTGAGATTACTGGATTAAAACAGGCTTTAGGCTTCATATTCTCCCCCCACCAATGTACTTGCAGGCTGTCACGGGATCACCTCTGGATGGTTTGGACCGACTGAGAGACAAATTTTCTCATATAAAACCATCTCCTGTCCATGAATAATTTTGTGAGCGTTTCTGCAGCGTCTCCCATACGTTGACTCTTTTACATGCACAGTTTTCCACAGCTCTGGCCTCAAATACACCTACCTGAAGGGCAACAAAAAATAAATTCTATACCCTTACACCGATCTCTAATTTACACACAAAACAATTACATCTGCCTTCTTGCAGAATGTCGCTTCAAACACCGTGCTGCTTGTGCAGGAACACCCCCAGCTGTTCCGCTGCCCAGGTCGCGGGCAGCTGCTCTCGGCCCCCAGGGCAGCAGCGACCCTTCCAAGTCCCAGGAGCACCACAGACGTGCTGCTCACAACCCGGACAGCCGGGAAGTCTGGCCCCATGGAGGGTTTGAGCTTACCAGCTGTCTGTATGTCTGCCCATCAGCCCAAACCTCTCTCCACCACACTCCATTCCCCCCAAAACCCATCCCAACACTTTGAAATGTATTTGTCTTCAGTTAACAACTCAATTTTACAGACAGTTACATTGCTGGAAGGTTCAGGAAAAAGCAACAACAGGGTAAGGAAGGGGATGAACAGTTTGGCCCTCACTGTTTAAAATAATATACTTCTCACTGTAAAACACTCTTGCCCAGGCAGGGAGTTGTAGAGAAAATGTGGTGGGAAGGTGCTGCCAGGAGTCTTCTGCCACCTGCAGGAAACATCTTGGATGGAGATGTCAGAAAGAGGTTGGAAAGTTTGTCCTGGTTTTCCACCACGGCTTCTCTAAGTGTGATACACCTACCTTACACACACACACATGTGTCCATCTCGGGGGCTTCCTCAGCACCGCCAGGTACAGAACACTCTAGAGTGGGTTGGGCCAGAGGTTTCTCAGCCAGCTCCTTTAGGACCACCTGTGGTCGAGCTGTGCAGGCTGGGGCTGTACTCAATCCATCCGTGTTCAGGTCCAAACTGAGCATCCCCATGGCTATGCCTGGGAAGGGCTTTGCAATCCTCACATCATACACCAGCACTCCATACACCTCTGTTTGACCAGCACCAAAGACACAGATGGCTCCCACGAGTAGTTGTGCTTTTTATTGAATCCATTGAGTGTGCAATTAAACCAAATATTTATTCATCAATATAGTTCTGGACAAAGACACAGTAAGGTTTATATCATTTACTCTGAAATATAAGTTAAAGTGTGCTGCTGTCACTAGGACTAGCAGAGGAAAGAAAGGAACAAGTAAATTCATAAGATCATACACAAAATGAGAAGGAATAATAAGCACTGGGACTCACAATGTCATCACAACACAACAGCACTGCCAAAGGAAAAGAAACCAGAGTGGAGTGACTAAAATACTCCGACTGCTGCAAGTATGCACTAAGGACTACAGTACCTTCACCTTTGGGCCTGAAAGAATGTGAAGCACCCTCTTTCCCTGCAAATACACTTTGGGTACAAGCTGCTAGCCCTCAGCAGCGTGTCTGGTCAAGTTTAGGAAGCTACACTGACTAAGATCTTATAAATGGCTTTGATTTCATGCCCCACCAAATTGAGGTATGTTCCATGAACCTTACTGAACGTGTGGAGCCAAAGAACCAGAGGAGAGCAGCCTCATGCAGTCATCGTCGACAGCATCTCACTGACACGAGGTGACTGTGGGGGAAGGACTGCGTAGCAACATGTGATACATTCCTTTATTTCAGTGCAAAAACATGGCAATACATATCTCGTGCATCTGCAGAGCTTGGCTTCCTCTCTGTCTCTAAGGAGGAATTTTAACCTTTGGTAACATGGCAAGAAAAGTGGGATATAATGAGGCTGGCTAATCCCAAAGCAGCCATCTACACTGCACTCACTAAGAGCTTTCAGGCTGGAATCAGCATCTCTAAAACTGTGACTGAATTAACAACAAGCTTTGATGCCTTAAATACTGGATTTGGAAGTTTCCTCTACTCTCATCAGCATACCTCCCTGCCTTCTTCAGTCCCTAATGCCACTAGCCAGTCTCTCACCAGATAGAAGAGAAGCAGGTATCAGCATCTGGGCAGTTCGGAGCTGAATTATTGTGGGCACTGCCTTTATGTTATCAGCCTGGCTCAATGTTCAATGAGTCACAGGATGACATAACAAGCAAGTGTTCATCAGATCAGGATAAGACAGGGTAGTACTTTAATATGCCTTCACCACAGACTGTCAGGTTTTATTAGAAGACATGATTTCTTTCCTAATGTAGCAACTGGATACTGGACACAAGTGAGCGTTAGCTTCAAAACTTACAGGACATTTTCCCCATGCTAAAATCAAATGAGAATGCAGCCTCGCCTGCACAGAGACAGAAGCACAGTGTTCTAAAAGACACTTCCACATGACATCAGTATATTAAAGACAAAGAATAAAGATACTGTATTGCACTAAACATGCAGATTCCACATTGGGTTCTTGGAAACAGGGGAGCATTTCACTTTGTCCAGTCTGTTGAACACAGAAGAGTAAAGATCCCAGTGTATATTCTCCAGGTTGGTCACTTTTCCAGCTGTTGATCTTGCACTTGGTCCACCTTCAGTCTAGGGAAGGAACTCTTGCAAAAGAAGCCAAATCCATCAAGAAAGCATGCACATGTATAAAAGCATCAAGCACACACTGGAACCCACTCACATGTAGCCAGGATAGATACTGTTGTGAGTTTCCCCAGCAGAGGTACTGCCCTACATGTATTAGAAAGTCATTTTCTAGGAGATGCCACTGTCAAGACTGGGCTCAACTACTCTCTGTGATACCTACAGGGGAAAGAGTAGGACATCCTTTTCTCAGTCAGGAGAAATACAAGAAATCAAAGTTCCAGATTTTACAAAAGCAGCTGGACTTTAGCAGAATCTCTTCTGATTTACTTTAACTAAAGAAAGCTAAACTGTGGTCCAATATCTCATTTAAATTTTAAAGTCACAAGTAAATTAAGAAAAGCAAAGAATTCAGGCATGCAGGTTCTCAAAAAGTCTTCAGGACCCCCCACCTCCCAAAACAGCTGGCATATAGCTGTAAGAACTGATCTGATACACAGTTCTGTAAATACAGGAGGGGCCAACAGTGAGATCAGATATCAGAAACTACACTGCAGTTTCCCCTCAGAGATGTCTGTTTCTGAACAGAGAATTTTAAACAATGCTTTAAAATAAAAGTACTTACGTTCCTTCTTCTCTCAGAAGAGCCAAGAATTTTTTCACCCGATACTCAGGATCCATCTAGACACCAAACAAAACAGATCCCCATTAACGTGATACAGTCTTCCAAGTAGCCCACTAGGAAAGTCAGGCCATGAAGACAGCTGGAGGCGTGTGTGTGTTCTCTGCCTGGGTATCGGCCTGGCCAGACAGGAGCCTGCTTGCCCAGCAGCTCTGCAGTTACGTGGTGCAGACACAGCACTGCACCAAGAGAAAAAGCTGATTAGCACAGGCTTAGCGTGCTCACAGAGCTGGGAGATGAGCCAGACTAGAAACATGCACAAGCATTTCTATCAGATACTTCTGTTTTCATGGCAATCTGCACACTAGCTTCACCCCACATTCACAGCAAATAAACAGTCAGGAGCTGAAGACATCCTCAATTTTCCTCTGCTCTCCTTCCCCCTTTCAGCTCCAGCACCAGCAGAGAGGAGCTGTGCGTTGTGGGCTGGCACATAAGGGAAAGCTGAATCACAGCACAAGGCTTCCAGAACTTTCAGTACCAACTTGTGTTGTGGCTCCATCAACCAGGAAGATCCCCTGAAGATCAGCCCTGCCTCTGCCCCAGCACTGAGACAGAGACACCAGGGAAGGGGGAGGAAGGGCTACAGAGACTCGGGCTGCCATAAGAAGACACAACGTGCACCTGCATCAGTCCTCTGTGCTGATGCATGGGCTTGTTGATCCTCTCTGATGTGAAAGACTCCAGGCAAATTGCCATCACTACACCAAGATACAGTGAGTCGGGACTATAAACATTTGGAAATTTGAAACCATTGGCTCTCAGAGTATCTTTGTGTTATACTGCAACAATTCATTTGGCCTAGAAACTCTAATTTCTGTTCATTCTGTAATCTTCATCAACACCTTGTATCTTTAACACACTGCTGAAAACAGCAGGATCATTCTGAAAACATTCAGTAAAGGGTACTATGAAGCTGACTGCTTGTAAGATTCCCAGCTCTATCACTCACTTGGTAATAAACAGGAAAGTGCTCTACTAAAACATAAAACTGGCACTTAGCCTTGGAGGGGGAAAGTTTCAGCATGTGCCCTGGTCTCCCACCAAAGAGGTCAAATAAGGGCTCTTGAACTCCTCTACCACATTTTATATTCCTAAAGGAAAATTTCCACCAATTCCAGATGTGAAGAAGCCATCTATTTAAAATCCTGACCACTGTAACTGAGGGCAACACAAATGTCTTCAAAAACATCTTGGAAGAAAATAAATCCTAAAACAACAGTATTACCAGTGATGCAGGCAGGGAAGAAACAGCCAGTAAGAATTTCTGCTTTGTGCTAAGAAAAGCCTAAAAATGTATAACTTCCTATCACTTTGAAATATGTCAGCAAGGCCAATACCTCAATACCAACTACTGAACTATTTTTAGATCAGAAAAATAAATTCACTGAAACAAGATGATTTAAAGGAACTTACTGAGGATCACTGAGCTATAAAGTTGGGTTTTTAACATGCAAAGGAATACTGGTAGTGTTCAGGATCCCAGAAGAAAAGAAAGGCTACTCCACCACCTAAAGCAGTGTTTGAAATGTATAATACACAGCTACTGAGAGAGAGGGACTGTTGTGCCACACAACTGGAGGCCAGAAAGATGATGCCTGCAGTATCCCTCTAGCCTAAATCTTCTCCACAAGTGGACAGTAGGCTAGGAGGGAAGAGAACATCTGTCACTATTTCAGTTTTCCTGTTTCTACGTGTAGATGTGGCAGTTAGGGACATGGTTTAGTGATGGACTTGGCAGTTTTAGGTTTACAGTTGGACTCAATGATCTTAAAGGTCTTTTTCAACCTAAAGATTCTGTATCAGAAACACTGAAGACAATTGAGATCAGAGTACATGCACATGGGCCACACACCCTGAACACCATTACCTGGAAGTCCCCATTCTCTGGGGGAATCTACAGGTGCAATCACCCCATAAGGCTGAGCGTGACTCTCACCTGGCAAAGGGTCTCAGGTGTTCCCCATCCAGAGGACTCCGGTCTGACCCCGTGGCTGATCCTGGACTAGCTGACATCCTGAGGTGTGTTCTGACCTCATTTATCCTGCAATCCTATGACGACTCAGCCACATCTCTTCCTGTATTTCTGGATGTTTCCAGAATGTCTAGTACTTGATAAAGGCCATGACCACAACTCTGGGTGGCCACACAAACAAAGTGTCATTTACTGGTAAGTACAGACTAAGTAACTGGGACAGCACAATGGACTGAAAACTGGGTTAAAAAAGTTGTGAACCATGACATGAAATCCAGTCAGAGGCCAGTCACTAGTGGCATCTGCCAGGCATCCATATGGAGCCAACATTGTTCAGCCTCTACATTCACAAACAAGATTTGGGGACAGAGTGCACCTGCAGCAAGTTCACAGAAAAACAGAACTGGGAGGTGTGTTTCATGCACTTGATGACAGTGCTGCCATTCAGAGAGACCTCAGCTGGATGGAGATACAGACCAACACCAATCTCACACAGTTCACAGGGAAATGCAAAGTCCTAGGCAGGACTAGGAAAAAAAACCTAGGCAGGAACAACCCCACACACCAGCACAGCCTGGGGGACAACTGGCTGGGAAGTGACTTTGCAGGAAAGGACCTGAAGGTCCTGGATGTGATCCAGCAATGGGCCCTTGCAACAAAGATGGCCAACAGCATCCTGGGCTTCGTTAGGTGGAATGTTGCTACTGGACCTTCCCCTCTTCTCAGCAACACCACACCTGGAGGACAGTGTCCAGTTCAGAGCTCCCCAGTACAAGAGAGACAGGGACATAACACACAGAGTCCAGCAAAGGGTCACAAGGATGATTAAAGGTCTTGAGCGAATGACATATAAAGAGAGGCTGTGAGAGGTTAGATTGTTTAGTCTGCAGTAGAGACTCAGGACTGGGGAGGGAAGGGTAACTCTTGCCAACATGTATAAACACCTGGTGGGAGAGAATAAGGAAGAGAAAGATGCTCTTCTGAGTGGTGCTCATTGACAGAGCAGGAGGTCACCAGCACAAATCGAAATGTAAACAGAAGATAAAGTTTTTCATTGCAAGGGTGATCACACACTATTAGGAATCGCTCGTGGAGGCTACGGAGTCTCCATCCTTGGAGGTATTCAACACCCAACTGGACAGGGCCCTGAGCAACCTGATCGTGCTTGGTCAGAGCACGAGGCTGGACTAGACAAAAATGAAAAAATGTAACGGGTGTAGCAGAGTATCTGTTTAGCACCTTCCTACTCTCTAGGACATTCACCTGAAGAGAATAAGGCCACAAACAGTTCACCCTAGAGAACCAGATATCACCTGCACAGTGAGCTAGATGAAATGTTCACTGCAAGTCCTGGACAGGAGGTTCAAAAGCGGCTGAAACCTCAGGTTACATGAACAGCCAAAGCAAGTCTGGGAACCAGAGCTGCCAAGGCCAAGCTTAAGCAAAAAGAATTACCAGTACACGCTCTCTCAACAAGCTTCAGACATCCCATAAAAGAAAGGAATTTGAGGAAAAGGACAAAATACACTTGAACTTTGACCATGAGTAGAAAAGTGCATCTGAGAGGGATCCCCGACCTTCTCAGATAAGACACACGGCATTTTTGTAGCTACTGGCAGTGAAGATGTCTACTTCCAAAAGGACTTCTTCACAGGAGTTACTCAAGTGGCAGCCCACTAAGTCCTCAGATTTGACTTTTCATCTATGATCCAAACTCACAGACAGATTCTCCATGACAAAGCTGGAAGAGCTGGGCAAATGAACTGCCAAGAAGTGAACCTTCTGTCAAGGGTCCAAAACACAAACTTCATCCATTCCGGTCAGAGCTGGAAAGGCCTGTTCCCATCAAATGTTGATGTTGAAGAGAGTGGCGAGATGTCAGTAATGATCTACACATATGCTTTCTGAGGGTCTGAATTGGATTAGATGATGTCCCCCAAGGTGCTTTCCAACGAGAATGATTTTGTGATTTTAAAATCTTAAGTATTCTGCAAACCAGTGAAAGGCAGCTTGATGGTTAAGAACTCACTACTTAAGTACTTGCACTCCACACAGAATCACTGCTGAGGGCCAAAGGCAAAACCCATAAAGCACAGTAAATGTTTGGCTGCCAGGGACACCAATACCAACAGTCTGTTGCATGTAACAGTGAGTCAAGATACTTCTTGCAGAGGATACAAAACCAGACAATTTACCCAGTAAAGAGACAATCTTTCACATCTCAGATTGACCCAAGGAACCACAAACACTGAGACGGAGCAAGGCATGACTTCTGGCTATCGATGGAAAGCCCAAAGCTGACAGAAAGAGAATGTCAAAGGGCCTGGCTTATTCTACAATTACTTATCTCACTGACTGACCCAAGGATCAAGAGTATTATCTACCTCCAGAGAAGATGGTCCTGTTGTCAGAACCTTGGTGAAACCTTAGAAACCCACGGAAAAGTCAGCACAATCAGAAAATAACAACAAAGGACCAGTCAAATAGTTCTGTTCAAAAAAAATTTTGGTCTGAGCTGGATATATACAAACAAATCTACTCTTTTCATTCCTAGAAAATTTGTACTAATGCCACCAGCTGAAATTCAAACTTGCCAATGCCAGTGTGCTGTTTCCCAAATCAAAGATGCTGCCTCTCCACACCTTTTCACTTGGACGTAAGAAAGTGCCCACAGTAAGACACTTTGTCCATAATCTGTAATGACACAGCTTCTATAGAATCTTTGGGAGGAACAGCATTTTTCTGCAGACACAATATCTTGTCCAAAAGTCTGAAGCAGGAAGCTGAAAGGCAACAAAGAAGTTAAACATGATCAAAAAGCCTATTAAAAAATGCAGACCAAAAACCAGAAGGTTGATCTGCCCTGGAAGGAGCAGAAGATGGTATCAATAGAATACAAAGAGGAAGCAGTTTCAGGACTCTTGAACAGACCCTCTAGTGCCTTGTGAAAGGAGAAATGCTGCTGTCGAACTGGATGAAAGATTTTCTGGAAGAACAATGGAGACTGACTGACACAGCTCACACAGGTGGCAAGAAAACGGCTGTTCGTTTCAAGGTAATGCAGTAACCCCAGGACATGCCTGGGAGCCCTTAGGAAAAAAGGCAACTGAACAGACTTCATTAATCGTCAGTCCAGAGGAGAGGAGATACTCCACCAAGATGTGTATGCCCTTGGGTAGTACAGTACTCCTGTAAATCTGTCATAAAATCCAAACTCTTAGTATGTCCAGATACAGCATTTAGTTTAAAATAAGGCAGGCAATATTATATGATGACCTTTCAAAGTAATTTCCCATGTAAATTAAAATACATTACAAACAGCTTAGATTAAGTTATATTTATGCTAAACAGAAGTTACCAAATCAGGAAATACTGGAGGTGCAAAAAGGGGCTTTCTGGAAAGCTGCCTGGCTCATTCAGGTTCCTGTTCCAAGAAGGAGAGAGACCTTGGGTTTTGGAATGTTGCCAGTAAGGTCCAAGAGCAACAAGACAGGCAGGTAAATAAGCAGAAGGAAACAGCCCCCCCAGCTCTGGAAAAAGAAGGCTCATGTGTCCAGCAGCACCCCAGGGTAGGGCTGCAGCATCAGGGCAGGGTGAAGCTCCTGTGGCATCCGACAGCTCTGAGGTGAACCAGGTACCACAGCCAAGGATACTTCAAAACTAAACTTCTCTGGATTCACATGGCAAATCATGAGTGTATCCATTCATCAAAGACTTCTTTTGAACAAGAACATAACATCATTCCAGGACACTCAGTGTATACAAGATGACCAAAGTATGTGACACTAAATCCGAGTAGTTCGACATTAAAGAAGGCCAGGAATAGCAATAAACAGTTTGAGGGAAATTAAGTTGCCAAAGAATGTGGGTTTACAAGGCTTGTAAACAAGGTAACAAAGCAACCCAAGATACCAGAGCAATACAGTGGTTCAGGGTACTGCGAGAAAGGATTTTGATATTGAGAGTGGTTCAGCAAGACTTCAGTCTGAAACACACTGGAAGTCATTTGAACAGCTCAAGAATACCGACATATAGCATATATCGTGTTTACTAGTCTATTAATACAGAACACACAGATTCAGAGAAAGAAACTTTGCATTTTTTGCAAAGAATTTGTTCACCGTTGGATCTAATCAGCTGAATTTTGAGAAATTTTATCCATCACTTGCAATTTTTAAGGTATTTCAGATTCAAATCTCTTTCTAAAACGCTGTGGTCCAGCTAGGTGAAAAAAGAAACTAGTCTTGGACTTCTCATTCGGTGAACTTTTGCTTTCCTGTAAAAGCTAGCCAAATTAGCCAAAAGCTAGCCAAATTAGGTATCCCTGTCGCCTTCCAATGCATTCAGATACAAGTGTTCTCCTATTCAGTGAGAGCCTGTATTGCTTTCCTGTATTTACAGTAGCTCAGCAGATGGAGTCATGTAAACATCTCAGACCTTTTGGAACAGAACTTTTTCATATTTAGCTTCCATATCCTATTACCTATGCTACCACACAATTACCTGAATTGAGTGCAATAACATAAGTTGCCTTGCTAGCAGCCATGGATGTACAGTAGCCAAAATGGATTATCAGTCACCTAGGATGGCAGTAGCAGCCCTTCATTTTACACTTGTTCAATTTGTCAGAAATGGCACAGAATCACAGTTCTGCCTGTCTTCTCCCAGCCTGATTGGTCACGGGCTCATCTACAAAACAGTGGTCTGGTTAAAAAAAAAAAAAATATACAAGACCAGTTTATCTGTCTGCACAGCCCAGGGCAGCATGAAGACTCCCTCTCTACAGCACCACAGGCGTGCGGCCGTGGGGCGATGCTGTGAACGAGGCCAGGGTAAGCATTTCCACCCATGCTCCAGATTCAGAACTGCCCATAATTTACATAACCTTCACCTTCAGTTTTGAAAAGAACCAACACTTAAGGTCAAAGCAGCAAAAGAAAGTGTCATGTGTCAGAAGAAGGAATCCATTGTCAAGGCTAAGTGAAATGGACTGCAACAGAGCCAGGCAGCCCCCGAAGGCCCTGCACCCCTTAAATACATTTAATACATGTGAGCAATGACTTACTGACTTGCCTGTAGGTATGGAATTAAAAGCCAAGGAAGAAGAGGAAAAAGTAATCTAGATAAATGACTTTATTCCCTGAGGTGACATCCAGTCAGAGCATATCCTTAGTGCTGTGCAAGTTTTAACAGAATTGTGAATAGTGAACAGAGGGATACATGACTTATATGCTGCTAAACTACATGCCTCTTAGCTTATGCTCAGCCTCTCCTAGGAAGATCTAAGGACAGTTCACTCAGCTGCACTAAATCCATTTGATGTGAAAAGAGAGTGTGTGCGAGGGGGGGGAAGGCCTCAGAAGGGCGCTGAAATGTCAGCCGCGGAGGATTAGGGCTGCACGCTACACCCTCTCATTTTCAGCATGCACATACTGTCGAGCACAAGCTTGATGGCTGGCTTGCAGGCATAGATGATGGGTGCGGGGGAGGGTTAAGAACGACATATTTCTACCCTCTGCAATTATTTTCTTTAAAGTGCTGAAAGTGGAAAATAAAGAGGAGAGCAGCTGAACAGCCTGACAGATTTATCTTCTTCAGGGAAAGAGCACATACACCTGCACAGGCACCTTTTTCTTTAAAAAAAAAAAAAAATCCTAAGTGATTGCTATCTGTAATCTTAACATGCTGGGTGTAGAGAAGAAATTTCATGAAACGTAAGTTAATCCAATCCCTCCAGTTGCCAGATGCTCTTCTCTGAAGTGCAGCTCTAAACAGCCTATAGGCACTGTGGTTTTTAAAGATCTCTCCGTGGACCAAGACCTGGTGATTTCTTTGTTAGGAAAGTTTCTTCTCACTGTAGCTCTTTTCTCAATTAAACCAACTCAAAGGCTCCAATCACACAGCTAAAGTAGGAGTCTGCAGAGAAGTGGGAACCTCTAAAACTGCTCTATTTATGCCAGTCCTTCCTGGACCAGAATCATTCTTACTTGTAATGACATTTCTATCAGCATCAGCAGCTTCTTGATACCAATCCAGACAGACTTCTCTTTGACATTCTGTGCAATAGTGCTGCGTTCCTTGTCTTTGAAGTTACCCAGGAGCTGAGGGGGGAAAAAAAAAGTTAAAAAATAAAAATTCAACAACAGAAGACTATCAGTAAGAATAATGCTACCTAACTTGGGAAAAGGGGAATGAGAAGCTTGGAAGCATTTTTGAGCTCAGAAGGAAAATTTTTTAATATGTATCTAGACAAGGCAAAAAACTTCGATTCTTCTATTTCATAATGGTTCTCCTCATAACATCTCTAATCAAACAGTTAGTGACTCTCTTACAATCCATTTGAGGTTTTCTCCAGATGAGTCTAGAAGGAACACAGTGGCTCAAGCCACAGTAAGTTTTCAAGACTGCTGCATGTGTCCGTGTCTCTCAGGCTTTGACAATACTATCATTGTGACAATTTGGAAGTCTCCACAAAAGATCTGCCTGTTGAGTTTATTTTTAAAGCCTTCAATATTCACTACAGTTTCCACTATGGCATAGAATAAGAAGCCACTAAGGGCACAAATTTATAAAGAACCTATAATCTCTTCAACACCAAACATCTTCATTTGATGTTGTTCCAATTCATGAGAGCTTGGCACCCTCCAGGCACATTCAGTTTAAGTGCCTCGATTATATTCATTACCAACTTCCATGCCCTCAGAATCTTTCAATCCACTCCACAAACTTTTTCCCTAGACCTACTGTTCTCTCATTTTGCCTTAATTTATTGTATGAAAAAGTAATTTGGAGAAGTCTTAGAACTGTTATATTATGACATAATGTTAAGTGGGACAGTGTTCCCAAATGCAGAGTTACTGCAAAATCATCCACTTCCAGCACCTTTTGAGCTTGTTTGTCATCCTTGAACTTTTTCTCACCTCCAAAGCCTCCATCAGCTGCTCCCCCGTTGCAATGTTGGGCACATGAATCGTGGTGCTGAAAGCATTCAGCATTTCCATTTCCTGCAGGACATCTTTGCGGCTGGTGGTTCCAATAATTAGGAGCTTGCGACCCTGTCCACACAATGGAATAAGTGTCAAGAAAGGAAAAACAAGAGAAAAGAGGAAAACCAGCCTTGGCTAGCTTCAGCTAACTACAAATGAAAAACAGAATATGGCTATGTAAAAATAAAATTAATAGGCTTAACTCTCTTGGAACTGAAGAAGTCAACATCAACTATATAAGACCAGGATCAGATTCCAGAAATCAGAGTGATATCACCAACAGGGTCCAAAAATTATGGAACACAGAAGACCCGCACATACTCACAGCTTTCCTACCTTACCTTTCATTCTAAATTCATTATAAATAGCTGAATCCTCATTAAATTTAGAAGCATGAGCAAACCCCACTTCCTAAAGCTGAATTACAGATGACTTCTCAGGGGAACAGCCTGTCTTTAGAAATCCTGTGGGTACAGTGAATTCTCTGCCCACTGTACAGACAGTTCCAATGGTTTTACAGCTCACGCTTTAAGAGCGGAGGTTGCCATAAGTTCGTAAAACTTCCCATCGCCAGTGTGGTTGTATAAAAGGACAGTACCACGTCTGGCAGCCTCTGAGTTCAAACCGACAGTGCATACACCAATTCCAAGTTGGCCTGAGCAATAACAGGGTTTATAAATAATAGAGCAACAAATGGAAAACATCAACTGCCAATAAAAATCAACTTTTGCTAGTTCATCTTGGAAATGCCATTTCAATGCTATTTGAATTTCACCATGCACTGTTCAGACACTGCTAAGTGTTGGCTGGTGGAAGGAGCTGCTGGGATTATCAGCTGTGATCCGCCCCTTTTCCAATTCAGTACACAAGGAGCCCATGGGTTGAGGAGAGGCCTGGATGGCCAAGTATCCTCCTTATTTGCTGTACAGAAGTTTAGCTGATGCTCAGAGACAGAGTAAAGTTCTGTATTTCAACTTCATGACACAAACTCTGTTCATCATTATAAGCAAAACAAACAAAAACCTAAAAAATAATCCCCACAGAGCAGCCAAAACTAATTTCATAAATGCTTTGCATTCCTTTGACAAAGGATGAGAACCTATTTAAACTTAATACATCTTTGATGAAGATGATGCATCTTTGCAGCATTTGTTTATTTTTCCGAGTACCATTGTATTCACTGACTTTTTGTGTTTGAACAGATTAAACTTCTGCTTTGGGTGATGGACAATGAGGAAGCACCAGCACTGGTAACAAACTCAGCTGCTCACTTCAAGTTTGTTTTTAGCCTAAGACAACACAAGGAAGTTAATGCCTGGCAGGTTGAAACCAGAGCACGCCCCAGGTCACGAGCTTCACACAAAGGCTTTGTCAGGGAAACACTGTGCTAACCCTTCTGTGTATTAATCACTGTCTACATCTCAGGAGACACCACACTCACCAGCTCAGTCACCCCTTTAAGGGGGAAATCCTCAGAAACCTACTGGGCAATTTAATAGGGAAAAGCAGTCAATTCCTGAACTGACAACAGAAACACCAGGTTTAAAACTGCAGTGGGAATTGGGAATGCTTTATTACTAGACAAGGCTCACCTGCTGGTGGCACACAGCAAGCCAAAAAAGGTCTGAGTGTCTAAAAATGTCTGTAGGTAGCCTTGAGAAGGGCATACAATGTCCACAGAAAGCATAAATACAACTGTCCTGTAGGCTGCTGCTTCCACTATGTTCTGCATATCCACAGGTTTACAATTGCACATTATTCATTTCCTTTTTGATGGTCACTGTGTAGCAAAGCCAGGAAAATATTTTATCATTGTACAAGTTTGAGCCAAATCTGACCAGTTCAGTAAGATCTTGCATGCAAAGATGAACAAACAATGCACTCAGTGGAGAGCAAGGGAATGGCATTTGATCCTCACTCCTACAAGGAATTCAGAAAGCCTCACCAGGTGCTCATTTCAGCCAAAACACTTAACAGACCAAGAAAAATATATGATGATCAGCAACAGAAAACAAAATTTCAGTGGTTTTCATCTTTGGAAGGAGTTGGTAAAACAGACTTTAAACACGGGCTTGGAAGCTGTGTGAAATGAGTCCCCAAAGAACACCTGAACCACCACCTGCTCGTGAACCACAAAGTGTGATGCAGACACCTCTGACATTTGCTCTGAAGTTACCACCCAAGGACAAGGTTAAAAGGTGACTTCAACTTGCTACGGTATACATGGGTAATAGCAGAACTGATGCATGCTTAAAATCTTCAGAATGCAGAAACAGGGATTATCAGCAGATTCAATCGAGAAAATTTCATCTTGATTCTGATTTACGTTGCTCTACGTTTCCTCAACACTGTCCTCATTGAGGTTTTGTTCAATTCATAAACGATACTGCTATATCTGATATTATATATGCTGTAACTCAGTAAAAAGTGTAAGCCCTGTAAGGAGAATTTCTGCTACCTTATTGAAAAAAAATTGCAAGAAGTCATATGCATGCTGTCAGGCACCTTCAAACAGTTTTCTCATTATACAGGTAAGGTACTAGGGTACAAAGGAAGCCAAAGACAGACTCCTGAACAGAACTGAGACCACCAATGCCCTCTTGCAAGCACAAGTCCATGCAATGCTATACTACCAAGACTTTACAAGCTATAGCAATTATTTTAAAAAATTGTTTATTACTGTACGTAACTCTCAGACTGGAACAGCTTGGTTAAGGGATTGTGTTAGTAACACCTTCCCATGAACTCTGAGCATTTTAGGATGAAAAAGACACTCAACTGCAGCCAGCAAGGCAGTATCTGTTCCCAAAATATAGCTAACAGCATGTGTGCAGTGCCTGGCACAGCAGACAAGAATCAATCAAGGGAATAACTTGCAGACTAACTGCCTGAAGGATGCTACCTGAGCACCTTCTACATCGATGAGGACTATGCTTGATTATAATAAAAATAGAGTCTGGTTTGGGGTTTCAACAGAGACCAGGAAAGGATGTAAGCAGCACAGAAATGTAATTAGTGAAGTGAGTTTTACCTCTGGAACTTCAGGTGTCCACGTATGATCTTATTCTCTGCATTTCCTTCTCAGTTAATGAAGCCCAGATGACATGTACCTCCTCCCAGAAAAGCTGCCTACACTCTGGACTCATACAGCAAACTATTTTCTAAACAACTAGTTCAGTCACAGAAAACCAAACCGCTGACAGCCCCATTTAGTCAGATGAATCCCAAATTTGCTGTAAATCAGGCCAGCAGACAATTACTACACACACAAAAATTACTCTAAATGACTTATTACCATTTAGGAAAGCCACTGGAATCAGTCATTGTGGTAAGTTCTGTGAAAACACCAGCTTAATGCTAAACCTTACTCAAAACGCAAACACTCAGACATTTTTAGAATGGGAAAAGAGTAAAACAAAAGTCATTGTTCTACCATATGAACCCAGGGTGCTCTTTAAGACACTGTGCAATCCTAGCCATTTCAAATACACCACTGAGTTAGAGAAATCAGAAGAAATCAATGGGAATGGCCAGAAGTATGGAATAACTTCCCTAAACAGACTCTTAGTAAATTGATGAGGGGTAAACAGTGAGATCTATAAAACTGTAGAAGGTGTAGAGAAGTGAGGGGCAAAACTGCTGTTTCTCAAAAGAAAAACTAGGGAGCACTACACGGAATTACCAAGCATGAGTTCTAAACAACAGCATCAGTTTTGAACAAAAGGATGTTTGCTTTCACCATACAGTTTAGCTGAACTCAAGGAAGCACAACACTTAAGAACAGCAAAAACTTACCAAGATTCAAAAAGCAATAGGACACGCTAATAGAGGTCAGATCCATCAGCAATTTTTAGGTTAGGATCTCTGTTAGGATCCATGCGCAGGACCGCAAATCACTGATGACTGAATGGTTGAAAACTCCTCAAAACAGATGGCTACGCTGCAAAACAGCACTTAAAATTTAACAGCTCCACCCAAAACATACTGATTTTTTCCCTGCTTTCTTCAAAAGAAAGTACGCACTTCAACTTGCTACCTTTAAACTTGACCCACTGGGAAACCTGTTACTGTAAAACAAGCATAATCTCTGCTGTATCAATTACTAAAAGAAAATGAAGTGTCAGGAGCCCCTTGTACTCTTCAAAGTTTCAGGCAACTTGCTCAGCAAACAAGCAGAAAACCTACAAGTCAGAAATGTTTTGCCCCAGGCATTACCAGAAAAGCAAGAAAAGCCATCAAGCCAAATTGAAAAAGCTGCCTCATCCAACTACTCCGCAGTGACAACACATCACAGGGTATCACTGGACTTGCTATTGTGAGAGGTCCTGCTTAATTGCTCCCATTTTCAGAAATATTCATATTTTTGATCCTTAATTTCTACAGCAGTCACTGCAAAGGCAGTATGCCATGTGCTCAGCCCACAGAAGATCAGGATTCAAGCTGAACTTCCAAAAATCAGGCATAACAAGAGAGTAACTACCAAGTAAGGAGGAACTTGGCTTTTCAACAGCTTGGTGTGAGACTTATTACCAGGACAGTTCTAAGACTAGTTCTTTCATCAACAAAGATCAGATACAGGCACATCACTTCAGTCTGGATTCATCCTGCCCATTTTTAGGCAATAATAGTTCCCCAGTTCAGAGCTCCAGATCTCTCTATACCCACGGGGGGATACCTAGTAGAAAGGTGCACATCTTGCTCCGCTGACTTCCAGAAGTGGGATAACCCCAGATTTCACCTCTCTACTACAGGGGTCTTATCTGAATAAATCATGCAGAGATCTACGGGACTCAAACATCAAGAGGAAGCAGTTTTAAACAACCACATTTTCAAGCACCACAAGGTTGATTCTTCTAACACAGCATTCACTTCCTAATGGGCACCATATTATTGCATTGACTACCAAAGACAAACTAGAACATAAAAGAATTACACAGACTCTGTTACAAGCAAATGAAGTCTCAACATGTCAGTGGAGTCTCAAATTACAGAATTTCAGCAAATCTAGACAGCCTTAGGCAAGGGGAGTTGAGGCAAACTTGAACTATGCTATAACCGAGTGTTGTTGGATACTGAAAGTGCCTCTGCTGGTCACCCATCAGCTCTTCACTCAACTTTGGACCCTTGTATATTTATTTTTATGCATGTGCTTTGAGGTATCAACAATTCTTCACATGTAACGGCAGAAAACACGATTCCCCAAGTTTACAAGTATAAAGGTTAACGTCACTGTTGGAGTTGCTTCCAATTCACACCAAGTGACGTGGAATCAGGAATGCATCTGGGATTATATCAAACAAGGAGATTATTCCCCCCTTTCCCCCGTCAACTTTCATAAATCGGCAAAAGCCTCCAGTGTCCCGGAGAGGAAAGGGGCCGGGGGCCTCTGGGAGCAATGGAAGGGCATCCACCAGAGTGGTCGAGAGCATCTTACTAAGCCAGACATTTCATAACACTGCACAAATTGTACGTCCAGCTTAGCGCAGGGATGCTGCAATGGTCTTTCACCCTTTGAGCCAATTGTTAGCTTTTCACAGGAACCAGCAGGGAAGCACATGTGAAACCTCTGTGGGGCTGGTGAGTGTCTCCATGCCTTGTGTGACTCTGCATGTAGATGAAGCAGCTTCGGCTTTAGGAGCTGCTGCTGCTTAGTTCTCAGAGAAGTCCTTTTCTCCCGCTTGGCTCCCTGCTGCGACAGTCCTTTTCAGTCTTTCTATCCCCCCCCAGTCTCTTCTCCTGCACAACACAGGGAAACTTGATTGAAATAAAGACCCAAGAGAATATGGTTTATTTTCTTCTCTTCAATCCATTTTAGAAAAGATTTTTAATTGGTTTAAAAAAAGATGCTAAACAAAATGCAATGTTTTTCAGTCGTCTTGAACTAGTAGTAATGGATACCACTATTTAAGCATTGCTGAGTGGAACTAGCAAGCACGAGCTGTGACTGGGAATTTAAAGCAAACTCAGAGATGTTTCTAGTTTCTTTAAGTCTAACGTGTTTACTCTCAAAACTTCTGCAAAGTACAAACAAGCAAGAAAGCTCAGAACACCAAAAGCTTCCAGTATTTGCCCTTCCCACACCACACTAAAATAATATAGCCTCAATAGGAAGAGGGGAGTCTGGGAGGCAGCTTTCATAAACCGATTCAACAGAGACATATACCTCAATGCATAATTAATAAGATTTCATCCCAGAAATGCTCCTCTTACACACACAGCCTACAGTAATTGTAGGAAGCTGCTTGCACATTAAATATACTCTCTGCAAGTGATGTGACAACACCGTGTGAATACATAATCTGGGCCACAAAGATGGGAGCAGCAGAGCTGCGCTGCTGAAACGCACCCTCCGCTTCCCACTCGCTCCTTGCTTGTGGTTTCAACTGCTCCATCGTTCCTATTTCTAAGCTTTTCAAATCAACTCCATATTTTGGGCCCCTCTGGCTAGTGAAACAGTAAAGAGCCTATCTGATAGCAATGGAGACGGGTACTGTCTCCCCAGCATCTTGCCAACAATTTCTCTCAGCACAGGGACATGCCTGGCATGTCCCAGGACACTCCAGTTTTACAAGGAATGAACCTAACCCATGATCCCAATCCCGCAGAAATTTATGTTGGTTTGACCTCATGGACCAGGTTAGTACCACTGATGCTGTTCATGTATATTTAAAGCACATATCTGCATCTCAAATTGCAACAAAATCCCTGAAATTAGCCATTACTTCCAAATAAATTGCTCCCTAAGGGAACAAGGGAACTAGTCACCTCAGAGGGAACTTGGAAGGGCACTGATCAACCAGCAGTTCTATCTCCCTTGTGCATTTCTCACTTGAGCTTAAAAACCCCAAGGGTCTCCATGCCCAAATTCAATCTTTTTCACAGTAAAACTTCACAACAGAAAAGGTCTTTTCCTGCATGACTATCTCTTATACACCGTTTTGGGTTTTTTAATGAAAAAAATCCCCACATGTCATGATTATCACAGGGAACTCACAAGAAACAAACGTGCTAGGAAGAACTCTATCATCAGAACCACCAAACTAGGTCAGCCCAAAGGGTCTGTCTAACCCAATGTCCTAATTTCCACAGTAGCCAATAGTGGACACTTGGAAAAAAAAAACAAAAAAAAACCGCATCATCAATCAAACAATGACATTTCCTCAGAAAACTTTCTACCCGCCAACAATTTATGGCTTAAGTCACCATAATATTGGCTGTCAACCCGAAGTCTTCCAGCCTCAAGGGCATTTCAAACATTGCAGAGTACAAATCTCTAGCAACATGCATAAACTTGGCAAATATCTGAGAGCTTCAAGCCCTGTATCCTGCTTTCAGGGAGACTTGGGTGCCAACAAAAGTGCATCTAAACAGCAGAATATATTCAGAGGATGCAGTGATAAAATGGACAATTTAATATTTTAAGTTCTTTTGACAACTGAACCAAATCAAGTTCTGTTTTCCTCTATTTATAGGAACAATCATTTCCTGGTACTGTGGGAACACCCAGCAGCATGTCAATGATTACATGTGATTATGGCAATCGAAAACATTTGTGCTGTTTCATACAGGGAGCCTTTCTCTTCCAATGTATGTGGTAACAGAATCCAAGTCTTATGTTAGAGACTTCACATGGCACAGAAAGTTCATTGGGAAAAATCTTTCTTCTCCCAGGTTGACAGTCACAAGGGGAACTTCAGGGCCTGTGGCACTACAATTTAGTTCAAAGTTCTATATTTGAAAGGCCTTTTCACCAAACTCTCTAACGAAAACAATACTCACGCATACATTACTGTTTCCAGGATATTAAAAATGACAAAAAAATTGAGTTCATCCAGGTTGTGCTTCTCTGCTTTTTCCTGACAGCAACTTTCAAGGTTTTACTGTATGTTATTTATTCATGCAGATACTTTCACACACACAGAGCAGAATTGCAAGTAATCAACAGAAAAAATGGCAAACAAAAAAGAAGAGTCTCTGTCTGTTTGTATTTTTTCAGTGCAAGCTTCAGAAATATTATCACTTGTGATGCTCTTAAATCTCATCGAGCCAGAAAGTGCAAATATACAGGATCAGCATGAGATGTAAGATCTTAAGCTTTCCTCACTCACTGTAATTAACACCTGATAATTTCAAGTTAAGAACATATTAAAACCCTGACATCCACAATCATACGTTACTTAGAAACTGATTTCTAAATAAGGAAGGAACACGTGGTTGGGCTAGGGATTGATTTGGACTCAACAGTTCCTTGATTATTCAGAAAGCAGACAGCTTGCATGTTTAAATTTTACATGGTGAAGGTTAAACTTGTCTCCTTAGTATTTCTAGGGCTAACTGCAGAAGATTCAGCCTTAAGTAATTAGATAATGAAAGCCGAATCCTTTGTGATTATCCTAGAAATGTCTAACTGAATGAACAGCAGCAGGCTAGGATTAACTTGACTGAATCAGAGACAATAGCACTAATACCACTGGCAGCACAGCAGCTATCAGCAAGACACAAAGCTCTCCACTGTCAAAATTATTATAGGAATAGGGAATCTTGCCCCTTGATTACTTTCTTACCTGAGGGGGGGCCTTCTTTAGCAGTACAAGAAGGGCTTGCAACACCAGATTAGAGAACCGTGGTCCAATTGGGACATAATCTGAAATGAAAATGCATTTCAATGCCCACCAAGCAGATGCACGTTTAAGACACTTCACTGTATCAAAAACAGTTCAAAGCTCCTGAAGTAAATGGTTCCAGGTCATTTTCAGTTTGCAATATTTCAATAACGCAAATATTTCAATATTTCTGCACAGGAGACAACATAGGTCTCTCATCATCCTAACTCACCCAGAAGTCTTTCAATGTCATCCACAACAACACAGCTGAGTTGGGACTTGTACGCATCATCAAAGATCTAAAAAACAGCAAAATGACTCATTGTTAAATCTCAGCAGCAAAACTACAATAGTCATGATAGGACCTGTTGACGTGTTTTTGGCTAAACGCAGCAGTATTTAGGGGAATAAACAGAGAATGAAAAAGGTAAGTACCAAGGGTCTAGACTATCTCCATTTAATAAAACACTGCCAAACAAATTCAGAGCTCAGACTTGTTCATTTACTCTGTACACTTTTAAAAACGCCAGCTGCCCTGCATTTAACTGTAAGCAATGGATAAAATAGAGACCATTCCTCTAGTTTCTGCAGCAATACTGATAATATAATGATACACACACAAATCCCCCACAATTGTAATGCAGTTATGAAGCTTTTCTGCCCAGGCTGGATACTGGTGACTTTTCATAACTGCACACTGCCTGGAGAACAGACCTACCTGGGTACAGATCGAGCCTTCACATCACCCTTTATAGAGCAGCAAACCAGCATCCTACAAAGCTTTGGATTTAAACAGTAAGTAGGACTAAGGACTAAGTGGTAATGCAGGTCTCCCTCTAGCACGTGCTGATTCAAGTGAAGTCCAAAAGGCTCCTTTTTTTGAATCTAAATTACAAACTGGGCTTCTAGTTATGAGCACATTGCTTCTCTTAGAAACGATGCAATCCTGCGACAAACTGGAGTAACATTTCACTTATGTGCTTCATTCGGGACCATTCAGCTAGAAGGGTAAGTGCTGGCTTGCACTTATAAATGAAAAATGTAAATGAGTAAATGAAATCTTCCTTCCACTCAGATACTTGAAATGATTTAAGATGTTCAACTTGTTTGCATTCCCCTGGCTCCCCAAGTTGTTAAAACTCTTGTTTAACTAAACATTACCACCTCAAAACTATTCCTACTCTCATTCAGGCAGGATCTATTCTTTCCAAGTACAACCCTAAGGCCTTCCTGCAGACCTTTGCAGACACAGCTCCAGACTTGCTCATCACAGATCAGGTGTTTTGTTCCACTGTTAGTCATGATTATGTATCTGACCCAACTGGGACAGAGCCTTGAAATCTTCCCTGAGTCACTTAGTGCCAGTGCCACAAAAACATTCATTCAACTTAATAAATACATGCACAGGAATTTAGGACCTCCAGAGAGCACAAAACACAATCACAAGGGTAACTCACGTTTCTGCCCACTAGAGAACATAGAACTGTACTGTAATCAAGCAAAGGAGCAGGATGCGTAAGTACCTTCTTCATAGCCTGGCACTTGGCTGTTTCAGAAAATCCAATCATCTTATCAGGAGAACAGATCTTGATAAAGGGAAAGTTGGATTCTTCTGCTATTTTGGCTGCTAATGCAGTCTTTCCACTGTGGGGGGGACCTGAAACAAAGGGCAAACATAATGAAGAAACAAGGGAGAAACAGCTCTGCTAAGGCTCAGCATGGATGATATTTTAAGCATGTTTATAATCTCATTCAGAGGCATCTGCATTTTGAAATGACCTTTTCTTCTACTTGCAGAGGGAACACACTAACTCATAGTGCATTACAATCCTCCAGGTAAAGGAAATTAATGCAACTGCTTGAGCATGTGCAGACTGATTTACCATGAAACCATCACAGAAGAGGACATTACATATTTTTGCAGAACTGCCCACTGCACCAAAAAGCAGCTTGTGTTTCTATTTTGGAGAAACTTCTTTAACTATGTTTATGCTCCTTCTAAATATGATTTCTGCATACTGTGACAAACAAGTCAACAGCATGAATGCCAGGTAAATACTGACAACTTGTGAATTCACACCAGAATAATTCTACCAGAGACCAAAGACACATCTTGATCTATACACCCAACACAAATCCATTTGGAGTGCAAGAAGGTATTGCATACAAGCGATATGATGGCCACAAGCACACAGAATTATTCAGGGGATCTATTCAAGGTTAATCTCAAAGCTACAGACCACTAAGCAATAGTGGTAATCCACACATTTTACTTCAGGAAAAGAAAGAGTGAAGCACTAAATAACAAATTCTATTCCAGTATCTGGAACTACTCTCTTAGACTCTTCATAATCACTAAGAGTGCCTATGAGGACAATTCACTCTGTCTAACAGCAGACAAACTGTTGTTTGAACTCAGCTAATTACACTGATGAGCTCACCAGTGACTTCAAAAAGAATTTAGACAAGTAACTCAAGAGATGTTCACACTGTAAAACATCCACATTTAGGTTATTAGCTGGGTACGTTCACTTCTCTATTGTTCCAAGAACAGGATTTCTCTCAGGTTGAGAAGACAGTTTTTACATCTAAAACAAATTCACCCATGTATACCAAAAGAAATCAATTCTATTTTTCCTCTCATGTGCTTCTTTTACATACACTTGCAGGATATAACAGATGACCATTTGGGCAACTGATAGGAATAGCTTACAGAACTTGCTTGTGCTTTTTAATATATATTTTTTTCTTAAATTTACCTTCTAGAAGAACGCTAACCAAAGGTGTGCGGTCACTGTTCTTAGTTTGTTGAACAAGCAGCTCCCCATCATCCAATACCCTTGTTACTGGATCACCCCACTTAATAATACCATTCATGATGTAGCTGGCATAGTCTTCTTGGTTGGTTCCAAATGCCTGTATTAAGAGAGGGGACATTTCTTTTACTAGAGAAATTTTGCATCACATCACTTAAGATGCTTAAGTGAGACAGTAAGCACTGGAAGACCCATTAACGACACACAACATTTCAGTTCAAAGGACTGAGCACTGCTGGAGAACATGCACATTTAGAAACATCTTTTCATATACCCTCAAAACAGATTCTAACCAGTGCAAGTTGTCAGTGGGCTCTGAATCCATGTCATTTAAAGACAATTCTCAAAAACTAGGCTTAAACCTCCTACTACAGTCCATGTTAAAGCTGTCATCCATTAACTGAAAGTAGCCTAAAAGGAGGAGTGTACTTCACAAGGAGAAGAAATTCCAAGTTGTTCTCTTTGTTTGTTCTATTCCTTTTTATGATCCTTGCATGCAACAAAAGGTACAAACCAGAGCCTTAGCACTACAGGCAGACAGAGGCTCCCTACTTTCATTCCTACAACACAGGACACAGCACACCAGCCCATGGTGCACCACTGCATGTCTGATCCCAGAAGGAAGTTGCTACCTCATGTCACTAACTGTACTGGGTGACTATTACAGCAGTTACATAGTGCCTACTTACTGGTTTGATATCATTCTCCAAAGATGCAAAGAAGTCTCCTCTTGTCACACGCAAGCTCTCTGCCTTCTCCATATCCACTTCCACTTTGTTGCTGGCCTAATAAAGGCAATAAAAGACACTTTTAGGAGTACAGCAGTATGGCACTCGACACCTTGCCAACTTCCACCCATGGACCTAACCCTGTAGTTGGTCTGCATCAATAAAAAAAGTTCTTAACAGGACGTTTGTTGGACATATGCTTGATACCACTGGAGAAACCATCATCTTCACAGAGCCACATCTATACGCCGTCCCCACAAAGTCATTAAGTAACAGGGTTTTCCACTCCACTGGGTGGAAAGCTGAAGAATATAGCCACAACCCCACATTTCTGAGAAACCACCCCAGCTAAGAACAGGATGGAAGCTCTGCACCATCCCTGCTGCTGCTATGCCACCTTGACTACATAAACCAAGTGTCAGTGAGGCTCAGACTGGTGCCCAGGGTGGGACTGATCTCACCTAAGTTTAAATTTCTAAAAGTTATGAAGGTTCCCTTTTGAGTAGGGAACTATTCTTTCCCTTTAGAGGCTGTAAAAAAATTCTGTTATGCTTTATGGGTGCTGGATGGGAAGAGGATGAAGCTGCCTTCATTGTGTGAGCTTTATCAGAAAGAGAAATTAAAGTTTGGTTTAATCCAACTCTGAATCTACCCACACCATCTTTGACAACTAAGCCAAAAATAAGAATTACTCACCTCTATTTCAGGAACTTTTAGTTTTCTATTCAAACCATGCACTTTCCTCTCCATACAAAAAAGTCTTTAAGAGGATTGGTAAATAGTAGATTTCTCTCTTTGTCTTTATTTGCTTCAGTTCAACCAAAGCCATGGATCTTCCCAAGGCAGCGCTATTACTTGGAGTAAACACGCTGCAGTTGGCTCAGCTCATACTGCACTCCTTTCTAAAGCATCACCTTTTTCCCTTCTGCCATTCCCAAACTGCCCAGCAACATTTACAAGCTAAAGTCTGGAAGCAAATACACTGTAAGGACACCACTACTGCAATCTTCTCTTGTAAATCATTTCTCAGTCACAACTAGACGTACCACTAGGAGGTAGCCCAAAGCTGCTCACACTGTAGCCAGAAGAGGTTTTGAATTCTTGAAAACAACTTGAGAGCAGCCTTTAAAGTTGGAGCCTTTATTCAGATGTCTGTAAATTTAAAACGAGCTGTAGGTCTATTACAGAGTATGGCCACAGCTCTGCAATATGGAGCAGCTCCATTTACTATGATTATTTGTAGACTTGCAAGTATATTGATTGCCTTGGGCAGCAATCAAGAATTAAATGGATTTAATGATAGAATCATGGAACACCAAGTTAGAAGGGACCTCAAAGATCATCTGGTCCATCTTTTCATGGCAAAAGCACAGTCTAGACAAGATGACCCAGCACCCTGTCCAGCCAAATCTTAAAGGTGTCCATGGTGGGGAATCCACCACTTCCCTGGGAAGATTATTCCAATGGCTGATCGTTCTCATTGTGAAAAATTTTCCTTTTGTGTCCAGTGGGAATCTCCCCAGGAGAAACTTGTACCCATTGCCCCTCATTTTTTCTATGTGACTCCTCATAAAAAGAGTCTCCATCTGCTTTGTAGCCACCCTTTAAATACTGGAACATGGTGATAAGCTCTCCCCTAAGCCCTTCTCTTCTCAAGGCTGAACAGACCCAGTTCTCTCAGCCTTTCCTCACAGGTGTGCTCGCCAGCCCTTTGATCATCTTTGTGGCCCATCTCTGGACCCTCTCCAGCCTGTCCACATCTTTTTTGCATAGTGGGGACCAAAACTGAACACAGTGTTCCAGGTGTGGCCTGACAAGTGCTGAGTAGAGTGGGATAATGACTTATTTATCTCTGCTGACAATGCCCTTGTTGGTGCAACCCAGCATCCTGTTGGCTTTCTTTACTGCTGCAGAACACTGTTCTCTCATACTGAGCCTGCTGTGCACCGGGACCCCTAGGTCCCTTTCATAGAGCTGCTCCCCAGCCAGGAAGACCCCAGCCTGTGCTGCACTCCTGGATGATGCTTTCCCAGGTGCAAGACCTTACACTTGTCCTTGCTGAACTTCATAAAGTTCTTGTTAGCCCACTCTTCCAGCCTATCCAGGTCTTCCAGCAGGGTGGTTCTCCCTTCCAGTGTCCACTTCCCTGTTCAGCTTGGTATCACCAGCAAGCTTCACCAAGGTACACTTGATCTCATCATGCAGATCACTTATATTAAACAGCGTTGAGCCCAATATTGATCCTGGGGGACCCCACTGATGACAGGTTGCCAGTGTGAAAAGGAGCTATTTCCCACCACCCTCTGTATGTGGCCCGTCAGCCACTTCCCCACCCCCCCACAGACCACTTGTCTAGATGGTAAAACATCAGTTTCTCTAGGAGGAGGCCATGGGGAACCGTTCAAAAGCCTTGGAGAAATCCAGGCAGACAATGCCTACCACTCGCCTTTTCCAGTCAGCAGCACACAAACACTGCCTGTTACACACTGATCCTACAGGTGCACTCTGCTAAGGATCCCAACTGGAGTTAAAAGGTACCAGAAAAAGGATTAGTGACAAGATGAGGCAGGAGCTGATCTGTGAAAAGCAATTCATCTTACTTAAGTGGTAAAGCAGAAACCTATTTTTAAGTAGCACAGAGATGAGGCAAAAGATCTTTATTCTTTTCCACCAAAGAACAGCCTTGACAGACTTTTGATAATTTCTGTATTTCCTAATTATACTGCAACAAATTTCTCTAGATTGCAGAAGAAGTATAATTCTCTTTGGAAGTTACCTGAGTCTTACACCACCACCTACTTCTACTTGAGAGTATAACAGCCTGACATGAACTGATAGCTCAGGAAGTAAAAATTTGGGATTTTAAGAAATTTCTTGGAAGGCATAGCTACCTCTATCACCTTTGCCTAAGACCAAGGTGATGGACAAGTCAACTCTCAAAGATCTCTCTCAGAGACATCCTCTTCTGACTAGGATGATCTACAACACCTACAAGAACAAGGAGTGAATTTGAGTGTAGGAAGGAAAAAATAATAAAAATAATCACATGACACATGTCTTGCAGAGTAGCAAATGCAGCCTCTAAACAGCAACCTCAGGAACCCAAACTGGCCAATAACACTGTGCCAAACAAATTACTATAACCAGAGGATGGCTGAAAGGAGAGTCCCTTCTCACAAAAACACCCACCAGGCAGAAATACAGGATGTCAAATATATCAACCAGGTGGATCTTTAGTACAGGTTGATCACTCTCCTACTTTGCAGAGGGAAGTCAAGGTACTTGAAACACTATTAATATATTCCTGAAGTTGTTTGTGACCTAAAATAAGGGGGTGTTCTTTCTTTCCAATCCTTTAATGAGTTATGTTTTAATTTTTAACACAAACACACACTTTGACAGATTATCAGAAGAGTTTAAGTGATTCAGAAGAATAATGCCCCTTGATTTTCAATTTGTGCTCTTGCTTCTCATAGGTGCTTCTGAAAACTAGGTCAGGCCTATGATGTATATTTTAAATTTTGCAGTACTTGTAGGAGAGAATAAAATGCCTTAGTGTATCATTTGGCTGAAGGCATCTTCAGAATAAACAATAAGATTATCCAAAAATACTACGTCAGAGTGTTTGAAAAGAAAAACAAAGCGTAGCTGCCCCACATTTGGAATGCACACACATATGAGCCAGCAGTGTGCCCAGGTGGCCAAGAAGGCCAATGGCATCCTGGCTTGTATCAGGATTAGTGTGGCCAGCAGGGACAGGGAAGTGATCTTGCCCCTGTACTTGGCGCTGGTGAGGCCGCACCTTGATTCCTGTGTTCAGTTTTGGGCCCCTCACTACAAAAAGGACACTGAGTTACTCCAGCGTGTCCAGAGAAGGGCTACAAAGCTGGTGCAGGGTCTGGAACACATGTCCTGTGAGGAGTGGCTGAGGGAACTGGGATTATTTAGTCTGGAGAAGAGGAGGCTGAGGGGAGACCTCATCACCCTCTACAACTCCCCGAAAGGAAGCTGCAGAGAGCTGGCTTTGAGCCTCTTTAGCCCAGTAGAAAGTGACAGGACAAGAGGGAGTGGCCTCAAGTTGCGCCAGGGAAAGTTCAGACTAGATATTAGGAAGCATTTCTTTACAGAAGGGGTTGTTGGGCGTTGGAATGGGCTGCCCAGGGAGGTGGTGGAGTCCCCATCCCTGGAGGGGTTCAAGAGTAGGGTCAATTTAGAGCTTAAGGATACGCTGTAGGTGGGAACTGTGCTAGACGAACGGGTGGACTAGATGATCTCCGGGGTCCTTTCCAACCTAGATGATTCTGTGATATACTGAGATGTCAGTCACACACCAAGCTAAAGGAGGGGACTGCTCTTTTACATTTATGCATTGTCATTTTCTCTTCTCCCACTGTGACATTTTGGCACAACAGGAAATACATCAAAACATTAGTGGTCCCCAAACTCACCCAAAATTAAGCATTGAAAAAACATCAACTGTAAGCAAAACCAATTATTGAAGAAAAATGCTTTGCCTGCAAGGGAATGAAAATACCTCCAGAGGCACTGATTTTTTTCAGGACAGAACACAAGAAAATGAGAAATTGTTGATGTGTGGGTTTTTTTGCTGTAGGAAACAGTAACTTTCAAGAATTATGGCTATACAAGAAAAATTAGCAGAAAGAGCCACTTTTCCTTTAGTAAGAGTGCTCCCAAGAGATATAAATGTCTAAGCAACCAAATTATTTATCTCACTTAATGAAAGCATGACTTGCTTTCTTCATATTCAAACAGAATTTTTACTTAAAAATAAATCAGTGCTGTGGAACTGATGTCAAAGGCTTTTCTCTGTAGTAATTCACACCAGTTCTTGGCCACTAGAGCAAAGGGGCTGTGCCTTTCAGCCTCCTTCTTCACAAACTCATCATCTCATATTTCAACACCATCGAATACTGTGGTTTGCATCTGGATTAATATAACCTGACATTTCATGGTCCTTAACTCCTTTCTAGTTAAAGAGACACTGACCTCCCATAATCAGCAAACACTGGGAAAGCAAAGCAATGTTCCTCTAGGATGGAGGGAGCTGAGAACAGCACAAGTCTCTGGGCACTGAGACAATCATCAGTGAGTTCATTTTTGAAGACATTGTATAGGCCCCTTCTGAATTTGACCAAGATTTTAGCAGCAGTGACATCTTGGAGCAAATGATTCCTTCCACAGCTTAAATACTTCTTCACACAAGGCACATCTTTGCTTTGCTTTGATCATGGCCCTGCCGGTATCATTTGAGTTCTTGTATTAGGAAAGAGTAAACAGTCATTCCCTGTTCACTGATTCCAGCACATTCATGATTTCACAGACTTTTCATAACTCTTGACCAATTGTTTTTTCAGGCTGAGAAATCCTAGGCAACCATTCTTCCAATGAAAACCCTCCTATACCTCTGACCTTCCCTGCTGCCTTTCCAAATCCTAGTTCTACCAGAACCTTCTCAATGTGGGTGTTCCAGGAGTGCACAGATTCAAATATACCAGGGATTTTATCCACGACATAACCAAAGCCTCACTTTTGCTCTGTATACATCTCCTAGTAAATTCTAATACTGCATTTGCTTTTTTCACTGATAAGGACTGAGTTGATATTTCCAGACCATTATAACTCCAAAAACTTGCCCCCAAGTCATGGTCGGGTCAGTCCCTATCAGTGTCTACAGCTTTTTGAATTTTCTCTCACCAGTGTACACTTAAATTCACTGACTACATCCTGTGCACTCACATTATTTCAAATGCCTTCTGCAGTTTTCCACAGGTGGCCTTCAGCTTTATGACCACAGAACAGCTATGAGCTTGTAACCTCGCTTTTCCCCCCTCTTTACAGATCATTTATGAATACACTGATATGCACAGGCTCCAGCAGAGATCCCTCCTGTACAGCTGGCTGCTCTCTGGCTGCTCTCACTTCCACCTCTTGTCTTACGGGTCCAATCCATAAACTAAGCTCAAGACTTTCCTTTCAGTTTTTATCCAGATATATTGACAATCACCTTCCATTCCCACCAAGCTAGGAAAGAGGCACTCGAAGGTCAGGAGATGAAAGAGGTATGTAAAAGCACAGCGGTGGTGTCCATATTACCTTCATCTCCTAAAACATGCTGAGATGCCACTGCCCATTTGGAAGTAAACATTTAGCATAAAATTCCAAACATAATTATTTTTCCTTTTTTTGCTCTAGTGAGAGATGACAGGACTGACCTTAATGTGTCTGTTCATAGCAGTAGACTGAGCAGCTCGAACTAAACCTTCTAATTCAGCACCACTGAAGTTTTTAGTCTCAACTGCCAGTTCTGCAATGTCCACATCTTCAGCCAGCAGCTGGTGTTCCCGCATCCGTACTGTGTGAATATGAAGAATCTGAAATCGACCCTTCTCATCAGGCAAACCTGAGATTTTAAACAGAACACATGACAATCAGAGCCTCGGCACAGCAACTGCAGAGCAAAGCCCTCTCCTTGGTGGTCCAAAGGCTCTTTCTCACCTTGAGCAATTCATTTTTACAATTAGAATATTTGATAATGCTTTTATTTGACAATATCCAACTACACTAACTGACCTTGGCAATTGATTAGCATCAACACTAAATTAGAGAGAAGAAGCCTAAGGTTCAGATTCGTTCCTCCAAGTCTGTTGTTCTCAGGCTTCCATACCAGGAGTTCACCTTACACAAAGACAATCCGGTCAGTCCCTTGGCACCTCTAAACCCAAGCTCCCACCTTGAAGTTATCACAGAATCGTAGACTCCTATAACAGTTTGGGTTGGAAGAGAAGTTTAAAGATCTAGTCCACCCCCCCCCCCCGCCATGGGCAGGGACATCTCTCACTAGATCAGGTTGCCCAAAGCTGCGTCCAGCTGACTCCGAACACTTCCAGTAATGGGCCATCCACAACTTCTCTGGGCAACCTGGTCCAGTGTCTCACCACCTTCATCATAAAACACTTCTTGCTTATATTCAGCCTAAACTTGCCCTCCTTCAGTTGCCTCCTTTCACTTTAAAACCATTATTCCTTGTCCTGTCACTACAGGCCCTGGTAAAGACTTTCTCTCTGTTGTAAGCATTGCATGGCCACAAAAACATCTTCAAAGAGCCTTTTCTTCTCCCAACTGAAAAGCCCAAACCCCCTCAGCCCTTCTTCACAGGAGGGACAATCATCTCTGCAGCCTTTCTCTGGACCTGCTCTAACAGGTCCGTGCCTTTTTCGTACTGGGGACCCCAGAGTGGATGCAGTACTCCAGGTGGAGTCTAAGAGTGGAGGGGGACAATCCCCTCCCTCAACCTGCTGTCCACGCTTCTTTTGATGTGGCCATTAACAACTGGCTTTTTGGACTGCAAGCACACATTGACAGCCAATGTCCAATTTTTCAACCTCCAGTATCCCCAAGCCCTTTTTCACAGAGCTGGTCTCAATCCATCCATCCCCCAGTCTGCATCATTGTCGGGCACTGCCCTGACATTGAGCCATTGACTGTAATTCTTTGGACACAGCCATCCAGACAATTCCTTATCCCTCTAATAATGGTCCATCCATCACACTCCTGTCTCTCCAATTTAGTGGCAAGAATGTTGCGGGGGACCTTATCAAAGGCCCTACAGAAGTCAAGGTAAATGACAGCTGTAGCTCACCCCTTACTGACTCCACCACAGAAGGCCACTAGATTAGTCACACACGATTTGCCCTTTGTGAAGCCATGGTGGCAGCCTCTAACCACCTCCCTGTCTTCCACGTGTTTCAACATATCTTCCAAGAGGACCTGTTCCACGACCTTATCAGGCACTGAGGGGAGGCTAACTGGTCAGTAGTTTCCAGGGCACACCTTATTACTCTTTTTTCAAATGGGTGTGATATTCCCTTTTCTCCAGTCACTGTCAACTTTGGTTGACTGCCATGACTCTTCAAATGATGGAGAGTAGCTCAGCAACTACATCAGCCAATTCCCTCAGGTCCATGGGATGAACCTTGTTGGGTTCCCATGGTCTTGTGTACGCTCAGGTTCCTTGGGTGGTCTCAAAACCGATCTTCTCTTACAATGGGAGGAACTTAATTTTCCCAGTCCCTGTCTTGAGGTTCAGGGACTTGAGATATATGGGAAGTCATTACTAGTGAAAACTGAGGGGAAAAAAATTGTTGAATGCCTCAGCCTTCTCCGTGTTGGCTGCCACTAGTTGTCCTGTCTTATCTATTGAAAGGGGATGGGGGTGTACATTTTCTTCAGTCTTCCTTTTCTGATCAACAAACCTTTAGAAGCCCTTCTTTTATTCTTCATATCCCTTGCCAAATTCAGCTCCATGTGCCTTAGCTTTCCTGATCCCATCCAGGCAGTGTCCCTGCATTCTCTCCAGGATACATGTCCCTGGTTCCACTGCCTGTGCATTCCCTTCTGACACTTTAATTTGACCGCAACGTCCTTACTGAGTCATGCTGGTCTCCTGCCTTCCTTGCCCAACTTCTTACATGTGGGAATCAAGAGCTCTTGTGTGCCAAGAAAAATGTCCTTAAAGAGCTGCCAGCTCTGTTCTGCTCCTTCATCCCTGAGGACAGTTTCCCAGGGGGTCCCATACACTAATTATTTAATCAACTGAAAGTTTGCTCTCCTAAAATTCAGGGTCTTGACTTCACTATTCACCTGACTCATACCATTCTTATAACACATTCATTTTCTCTGACCAAGGTGATAATTTCCAAGTTTGCACCTTAGAAAGCCCCTTCTGAAATGCCTATCATGGAAGACACAGAAAAGCCTGGCACATTATCACATCATCAACTTGCTAAAACCATGCTGTTCTTTAGCTCACTTTACAACTTACCTTCACACCCTTTATTACAATGATCTGGTAATTTGCACTGATTAGTATTTGTGCTGAGAGTATGTGAAAAGACATTTTAAAATAATGTGCATAGTCCCCAGCAGTGTTCAGTCCTCATCATCTGGTAAATTATTCTAGGGATGCCTTGCTCAGTCCCTGGAATTTCTTTAAAAAACAAAAAGATGCAGGTACTACACCTGCAGTACAATCAATCTCACCTGTGTTTACTAATAACAGCTGCTATTAGGCCTCTGTTTTCAAGTGTGAGATTGTTCAAAGGCAACTGCCATTGTGGTTACACTTATTCATTCCTAAATCGCACTTTCTTTATTGGGTCTGTCCTTCAATTCCTTGTAGCTGTGTTATTTGTAAAGACTGTGTCTGGCTACAGTTTTTGCCAATGCTAATTTTATCTCATTACTATTAGTCAGCCTGACTTCCAATAATTCTCTGTGTACTGCTACAGACTTCTTTTCCCAATTTTTCTTTTCTGTGGAATATGCCAGGAATAGGCACACATTTCTTTCAATATTTTTTTACTGCATCTAACAAATGCCTTAGCTTTTTAATTCTGTCATATTTGAAACCATCCGTGTTGTCTGCGCTGCACAAGATTTTTAAATCCCAGCTAGTGCTCTAGTTGTATCTCTAGTCCTCACATCTTGCATGAGTTACATGCCCAGCAATGCCTGATATATACTGTCTGCTACAGTACGCAGGGACAGTGTTAACTCTGGAGCATAAGCATCAGCTCCCTGCCCGGGTCAACTCTGCACCTGCCTCAATAGTCATCAGCTTCACTTCCTCATTCCTTCTTCTGGCTAAAATCTTTTCTTTTCAGCTAACACAAAAAGTCTTTCCTGTTTCTGGCTTTCAAAGAATGACATTACCCTTTAATGATAAGAGAAAAAGTCCTTAGTGAGCTCTTACAATGACACTGATAGATCAGATTTCAAGAGTTTCCCCACAGTTCAGACCAGCACAGACAATTACAATTTTGCCTGTCACTCCAGTATGGTATCACGATTTTTAGAGTTATATGAACATTTTCACCTAATCTTCTGCAACTGAAAGGAAACAAAACATATTAATACTCATGGTCTTGCCTGTTCCTTTTTTATGACTCAATACAATGTGAGAATGTTTCCCTTTACAATAGTCAGTGCCCAGCTCAGAACACAGAAAATATTTTGTGACAGCTGTATGTCTGTGGAAGGTTAGGGGCAATTGTTTTACGCATTATTCCAAACTGCACATCTGAACCTCCCTTTTCAATCTCTAAATTAAACACAGATCTCAACCAATTTGAGCTTCTCACTGCAAGACAGGATCATTAAGCTTTTAATCAGTCTCAGGCCATTCTCTAGTCAAACTTTCTTCTGCGAATTGTTAACCTCAAACTGAGCACTACGGTCTTTAGAATCCACCAAGATCTTTACTGATCAAACTTCTGATCTCAAATGCAAAGTAGAGACTTGTTTTCATTAATCTAAGATGATATGGGCTTAACTTCTTAATAAATCTTACATTATCAGATAACTAATCTGCACTGGTGCCAGGCAGCAGTGTACAATTACAGAAGTCCCTTTTTAAGTTGCTGACAGACAGTGTTCTTTTCCAGCTCACTAGAATAAACAGTTAGCAGAGCTCTTCGGCCCACTTTGTTCTGTTGATGCAAGTAATCCCAACCTGCTGATTTTGGAAGCCAACAGTCGGTGCTGTTCAACATTTACAGTTCCTGCAGTGACACTCACCACTATCACTTCATGCAAATAAAATTATCTGCACTTCCAAGTCAAGAACTGCTCACACACTGTACTTGCCTGCTCTACAATTTCAACAATTCTGCAATTTCCATCTAGAAATTGTCTGGTGCCATTACTTGGCTCCTTTCATTCATGGAAGAGATTCAGGGTCCTACCTGCCCACATCTACCCATTATGCTGGACAGAAACTGGTATCAGGTCAATGGTTTATCAGTAGGTAAGTCTAAAATGGTATTTCAATTGGCTGATTAAATCTACATCTAATATTATGGAGGGAGCTGTATGAAGTTCAGCACCTATGCCATGCTGGGTAATTGTTCACATGATGATATACATTTGCTTTACTATTTTAAGTACATGTAAGCATATGAACTGTGATATGCCAGCTTGCTTACCAATCTCCATTTTCACCTCCAGTCTCCCTGGTCTCAGCAGAGCCTCATCAATCAGGTCAGGTCTGTTGGTCATTCCTAAATTCAAAGTTAAAAACAAAATAAGCATTATCTGAGCTTACTAAGTGGGTCTCCAACTCCTGAATACAGCCCATAGAGCTAAGAAGATACCTCAAAGAGTCTCAAGTAAACAGACAAAAGATACCCGTCTTCAGAAATATTGGGAAAGTCATGCCCTGGAGTAGTCAGGGCAACAGGGATCAGACCTGTATTTGTGACTATCTGCAGGCATCAGGGCAACTAGACAGCACAGCTAGAGAAGTCCCACTCCTTCATATGCCAATACATCAGTGCATATCATTCCTTGCAAGTTTTCTTAAACTGAATCACTTGTTACCAAAAGCTAAAGGAGGAGATTGTTGAACACAGCCGCATCAGCCAATTACAGCACCATCTCCCTTTAAATCTGCTGCTGATGCTTGCCAAACAGCAGCCCTTCAGTTTGGATTAGTCCAGACAGATCCAATACCAGTAATGCTAACTTAGCTGACATGCAGTGAGGAAAAATCAGCAGTTTTCAACCAGACCCCATAACAGAGAAAGGAAGCACCATCATACCAATCACTAGGATGTTATTGAGCTGCTCTACTCCATCAATCTTGGACAGCAACTGGTTTACAACAGTATCATGGACTCCAGTGCTACCCGCCATGCTTCCTCTCTGCTTGCAGATCGCATCAATCTCATCAAAAATGATGATATGCACACCACTGTTTGCTCCAAGCTATTGGAGAGAAAAACACGTCAGGAATGCCACATGTCATCATTGAAAGCGATCCAAACAAAACAGTAACTCCTCAACAAGCTGAGCCGCACAGACACAGAACACTGACACCTCCAAGTGTTTTGAGTCTCACGCCAGGTACGTATCAGACCCCCTTCCAGAATAACATCTTGGCATCCCCCAAAACGGGGTGGTTGGTGGGCTTTGCCCGAACACAGGACTTCACAGCTGACATTGGTAAGAGAAGCAGCGTTTCAAAGAAGAGGACTAGACTGAACAAGAACAGCAGCCCAGACAAAGGGTCACACTGCTCAGTACCAGGGAAATCCCCCCGAAAGGGAGACCAAGCACATCTGTGGAGGTATGCACCTGATGTGCAAAATACCCCAGGTCGTACTAAAGTTAGTAAATATACAGTTTGCCAGAACAGCTTTGTTCTTAATATTTTTAAGGAGTCCATTCGTTCAGTGCCAATCAGGAGCAGAACTGCTTATTTCCAGGTTCACTCAAAGGTGAAGCAGTTGCAGCTGGAAAGAGAACAGGATACTTTTTGTGACCATATTATGAAGCTTTTTCCCTTCAAATTCCACCTCTAAAACATCTTTTGTGGACAGTGGAGACCATGTTAACACTGGGTAAATGTGCTGTCCCTGGCAACCTGCCCCAGACACAAGTCATTACAATACCAACCTTTCCGAGACCTTTTTAATCTCACAACTTGTCATCAGGACCATCCCCTCCAGCCAATATAAAGTCTATTTTAACAGGTGTGTTATTGCAAAGGAAAAGAGGCTCACAGCTTTCAGTTATATTGCAACAACCAGAGAGAAGGAGACTGTTTACACCAGTATGGGTTACCATGCAAAGCTGACTAACTGATTAATAAATCTTTTGCAGAAGAAAACTAAATGATTTCAAGCTACTAGAAAAATATGCAGTTTTGTTAGGTATAAATAAAATTAAGGGATAGAATGTCTTTTGTTAATGTCTTCTGAAGAGAATTCCCTATATTTAACAATAACTTGCCTGACATTGGATTTTCTTTACCAGAAAAATGTATCAGCATTAAGTGATCCACAGCAGAGAAAAATTACCACAGCACACATTAAATAAGTATTTACACCTTCCAACTAAATACTGGGGTTTTTGATAGGCAGCTAAAGTAATGGATAAAAAAAACAAGTTTAGAAAAAACAATCTTTATCTCCACTGCCAGTTTAAGATCTCTGTTCTCTAGTTTTGAGATATTATTCTCATCCATTAGTTTTCTGCTGTGAAAAATTAACAATGTACCAATTATAACACTTCAAGGATTATAATATACTCATAAACCTGTAATGCAGAAACCTGAAACTGTGAAAGCTTATTTGAAATTAATCTTATGAGCCACCTGGATTTACTAGCAAAAATCCAAATAGATTAATTATATCTCCCCCCCCCAAAAAAAAAAAAAAGAGAAAACAAAAACCAGAGCAAAATTTTTGCAATCCTATTTTTAAGCACTTTTTGAGCAGGTGACACACCACATAATACAAAGCATAGCAGGATGGGCCCTACTGTATTACTTTAAAATAACTGCATGGAATTTAAACAAATGATCCATCTTCAGCATAGCTAGCTAGAAGACCAGCTACCTCTGCAGGTTCTAAGATTGTTTTTTCAACTGAGAGTGTGTGAATCTGTAGAACACTAATATTCAGTGACTTGCAAGGAGTAACTATAATCATAAGCTAAGCAGTGACTCAGTCTTTTAATGCAAGCAGTAATTTTCTGATTATAAACCTCCTTTCCGGGCATTCTTTAGGCACATTCATACTGACCATGCTATTTATCTATGTGTGCATTACCCTTCTTTGTTCTTCTTCTGCATCAGCAAACAGCTTGCGGATGTTGGCCTCAGATTCGCCCACATATTTATTGAGGATTTCTGGACCGTTGACCACCTTTGGTTCTCTGGCATTCAGCATCTTGCCAATCTGTCTCGCCATAAGCGTTTTACCACAGCCTGGAGGTCCATACAAGAGAATGCCTTTCACATGCTTGCAACCTAGAACAAGAGAGAACAAGTTTAGAAAGCAGAGTCTAGAGAAAGAATATAGCAGAGAGGGAACTGCTGCTTAGAGTAAGGGTGTTTTTACAGGGATCTGGCAGAGATGTGCATCAGCCTTAGCTCTGCTCAGTGCCTTTATCAGTGAAATTCAAACACAAAATCGCCAGATTGGATCAGAGTTTTTCCAATGATCTGGCAAGTGCCAGGAAAAATAACTCACAGAACAGCACAAATGCTCTCCCATGCGTTAGGCATGCAAAGGGAATGGTTAAGGACTGAAAGCCTGAATCAGAACGTCTGGTTAGTAATACAAAGCAGAGATCACTAGGTAAACATATGAATAATGTATTCTTCAGTTCAACAAAACCCAAGAGTAGGTCCCAGAGTTGCTGATCACCCCCAGGTAGTGAGGGGCTGTAGACCTCTTTTACATCACCATATGGCTGAACACCAAGCAAAGATGTACTAGCGATTTAGGACAAGCTTGTACTGCATCTGTTCATTTCTCTCTTCTCCTAGAGGGACACACGGTGCCTACAAAAGTAGTCTTCCTTCACACAAGAGTTTCAATTCAGTTTGATGTGCAGGTATGTAAGGAAAATCACACCCTCAAAGTTACACAATTGATGGTGAGCTCCCAGTGTAGACATAGATCAAACATTAATCTGATTCTTGAAAGAGAAAATGAGGAATACCATGTAATAATGCCTAACTTCTTGCCCCTGTATTGGGCTTCAGTGAGTCCCATATAATACATTTAGTTCTGACTGCAAGTTCATAAGACAAATATTGAGAAAACTGAAAAAGGCTTCTTAGAACCATCAGCCCAAAAAACATGACCTGAAACATTCCAATTTATTTAAGTAACAGGACTCTGATCACTGTGCATGAGCAGTAGCATTTAAATTCTCTCCTCTAGGGAAACAGAGGATACAATGGCTGCAAGCTAATGCTGGACATCTCCCAGTCGGCAACAGGCACAAGCTTCTAAGTGTGCACACAACTCCTGATAGAGGTCCCCAGGTGTGAACAAGAAAGGTTTCCCTGAAGGATTCATGGAATTGTGGATACAGCTTGTGTGCCCCTGACATACTATCAACTCTCTGAATATCCTTATGCCTGCGTATTTCATGCTCTGCCTCATACCCTGCTAAGAGAGGTTGTGGTACCAGCACGTCTACAGTGAAGTTTGGTTTATTCATTTAATGGGACTATCAGCATTTAGACAGGATCTAGCCAGACAGAAAAAGTAACTGCATCCAGACAAAACCTTTTTCCTGGGAGCAATCCGAAAGGGCTGGTGTTGGAAAACTCTGAAATAGGAACGCAGAGATCATGTATCAGCACAAAGTTTTAAACACTGAGCACCAGACTCTGGGAAAGCCTCAAATAAGTAGAAAGCCACAGTTTCATAGCAGAGGCATCTAACTATAAAAACAGCTAAGGAAAATAGAAGTTACCTAGAGAAGAAGAGACACAGGAGCTATATGCTGCCTATTTAAGACATGCACAAGACAGATTCAGGAGCAGAGTGAGACTGCGTATTGTCTGGTCACAGAGTGGAGAGGAGACAGGAGAGAGAAATATTTATTTTATCTGGATCCTTGTATTTCCAACACATCTCCTGTTTTCTGTTTTCCAGTTGATACTGAAGACCAAATTTTGGTCTTCAAATTGTGTTTACAAAGAGTAAACACAAAACTACAAGTAAACCAATTTCTTTGCAACACTTAAGACACGGCAGGTATTTCAGTAACTCATTTCTTCCTACACTATTTCAAGCACAATAAAAAGTATTAGTTCCTCACTATATTGCTTCACTTTGCCCATGAAAAAGATAGATGTGCAGACAGCAAAAACTCAGCCTTCTCATGGTTTACACCATCTTGGCCACACACAACACCAACAAGCTGACACTTCTGCATCTAACACCCTTCCTCTAGAGTAATAACTAACTCATGTCACCATCATCCTCACCGACAGACCAGTGAGGACATCCCAAGGAAAAAGTCCTTGAGGAAGCTGTAACCACTGGAGCCTACGTGAAAAGAGCATATTTGAAATCTGCCTCAACAAAAATCTTGACTTTGAACGCAAGTGTTTAATTATAGAGGTAGGAAATTCAGTAGCACCTTCTCCTCTTCTCTTGCTCTGGGTCACTGCTGCACGAAATCCCCACACATGTGCTCCAGATAAGCAAGGAACACAGGATATCACTATACTTGAAGATTAAAAAAAACCTGCTGAGTTTTGTTTTAAGAAAATTTATCTAAAACCTTCAGAATCTTGAAGTCCTAATTGTTTGAGGTGAAAACCAACACATTAATTAGTGGAAACTCTTCCATGCTGTAGATGATATTCATAATGCATTCACTGCATTCTTGCAGTTTGACTTCTTTAAGGAAGCAAACCATCCAACAAGAGTCCTGCTGTGCACATTAAAAGCAAAAACAAAAAAAGTAGCGAATTGATAGCACACAGAGCTCAGACTTAAAGGACCCGAGTTCAGCTTCTACCATCATCATCAGTTTAACAAGCTTAGGCACATCGAGTTATTTGTCACTCACACAGAATGACTTCCCTTCTGGTTTCTGGCTTGTCTCAGCTATGTGGGAAGTTCATCCCATACCACAGAGTCCTCACAGCTGCACAGACCTCATGGCAACATTCTGCCTTTAAAGAACAACTACTTTGGTCCTTTATTAACAATACTCAATTGTGATTTCATTTACTCCTGAATTTTACAGTGATCAAGAATTCAAGCTGAATAATTGCTCAATACAAAATAATTTCTATTATCCACATGCCCTGCTCTCTCTCTTTCAGGTTGTTCATACACTGAAACAAAGTTTGAGGAGAACACTGCTATGAGGAGCATCTGATCCCTACCAAAACCCCAGAGAGCAACAGTGCTGCACGGAATATGCGTGGTAATAAAACTGAAAGATTTTTCTGGGCTTCTCCACAGATAAAAACATTAATACAAAAATCAAGAGATCTAGCTAAGAAGAATTCATTAGTCAACTTTCAGGCATCTATGAGTCAAAAATATAAACAACATATGCTGTCAGTAAAGACAAATTTCACAGAGAACGAATAAGGCAGAGATAAATTAAAAGCTATTCCTGTCAAATCAATGTCACGAAAGGTATTGTTAACGTGTTCCATGGAGGAACATGATCACCTATGTAGCCAAACAGCACAAAGCAGGATTTCAATGATGAGTGATGCTTTGAAGGGAAATCCCAAGCAAACTGATGCTCAGACAGCTCCACTGTGCCCAAGCAAGAGAGGCTATCAAAAGGCTACCGGCAAGTCAGGGCACATGCACATAAACAGGCCTGGGAGCATCCTGAAAGAGGCAGGAAAATTGTATTGTAGAGTATCATTTTTCTCTAGTAGGCTTTCAAAAAAGAAACATGAGGAATAGTCTGTTCCTGGGTTTGGTTTTTTTTTCCCCCTAGTTCTCCTGCAATACACAATCTCTCTCCTAGAAAGATGTACAACCTAGTTATATCCACAAGCAGCTTCTCTTCTGCAGCCACAAAAAACCCTGAACTTCTTGAAAAGCCCGACTATTCCTCTCCTCCGCATGAGCTAAAACAGCTTAGGAAAGGGCTAAGGCTCACACACCGCCCCTGAGCTCTCATCTCCCACAGTGGGAGCCTATGGGAAGCACAAGGCAACTGGCACGGTTAGAGGTGATGACCCCGGGGGAACAAGACAGCCTTTTGGATAAATTTGTTTAGAAAGCCTCTAGGATTTTCACCTTCTTCCTACTCAAACTTGCTGATCCTGAGAATGCATCACCTCTTATCTAATAAATTAAATAAATGATAAGTAGCTGTTGCAGGTAGACAGAAGGCAGGTCAAAGGTAGGTCACTGCCAAGTCCTCAGCTGTACCACGCCACCAGCTGCTCACCCCTCTAGAGCAAAAATACCAGCTCTGGGACACAGCAGGCTCCCAGGGACAACCTGGGGACCACCAGACCCTACCCAGACAAGCCCAGCCAGTGCTGCCTAGTTCACGCTCAGTCTTTAACAAGTACCAACACACCTGTGTGTGTCCCCACCTCTGAACATCAAGGCCATTACTGACCATCTGCTGCAAGACTCAGTTGCCACTGACTGGGCAACACTGACAGCTGGGTCTTAGTGAGCTGGACGAACATTCCTGAAACCAAAGCAATTAGTTCCTCTTCAAATAAAATTGCCACAAGCTACTCTGGTAGAGATTTCCCTGTATAGCTGTGTTCACCTGGCTAAAATGAAAGTTTTAAACACAAGCAGGACTTTATTAAAATAGACAAGTGATGACAAACTACAAATGTTATGTCTCAAATCACAGTGGGATCCTGTGCACCACACAGGAATTTTGATTAAGTTTATCTCCCCTTTGCTGATTTCACCAACGCAGCCCAAATGTCAATACTATTATGAGAATCTTATAAACACAAATTATTAGTAGTGCAGACATCTCTAATTTGTTAAGCTTACTATTAGGACTCCAAACCAAAGGTCATTCCTGTAACATGATACATAATTATGCAATTTAATGAAATACAGTTAGAGGCTGAATAGGTATGAAGAGGAACTAAAAAATACCAATATGGGAAACATTCTACACAAAGTATCAGGGAAAAATCATAAAAACTGTTAAGAATGGGAGAGCTACTAGTGTTACCAAGAGAAGTCAAACACTGTTTTGAACCAGAATGTCCCTGGCCGAAAGACAAGATAAAGCTTATTTGTTCAACTCTCCCTATTCAATTTTTTTGAAAGATCAGAAGAAATGTTTCAGTATAATAGGTATTTTCTACTTGGGAGTGTAATTCCCCTTTTAATTAAAATCAAAGCATTCTGGTGTGATTGTTATCATTCAGATGCACCTATCGGGAATCTGCATCGATAGTGAAGTACCGATTCTAAATACATCAGGGAGAGATTCTTATCTTTGCACATTAATCTTCAAGCAGGTTAGAGTAAGATCAGGGTTACCAGACTTCACCTGCCACACAGACAAAATTTCCCCCAAATATATAGCTGCATGGAATTTCCCATTCCTCTTATCCTGTAAGACCAGCATTATTCCAGCCTATATCACTGCCTCCAAGTTAATCTTCCTGTAAGAGTTACACGCTACCAACAAGTAGCAAGACTGAAGTAGCTTATTTCTGCTTTTATTTCAAAGTTGGGACAGGGAAAGGGCTACACCTAAACCTTTTTATTTTAAGTTGACTCTCTATAGCCAAGTTTTTCGATTTATCAAATCATTTGCCACTGTAAAGAGAAGACAACCAAGTTAATTCTGTCTAGATGTTTGAAAACAGCTTTCTCACCATATCTTGGTTTGGCTGTGAGAAGTTTAATGCATGCATATACAAGGAGGCAATAACTAGATTTACAACAACAGCAGGGTATTTATCAATTTTTGATGGAATGTGTTAAAATTGAAAATCTGCTCTAGAGAAGCTTCCAACAGAACGCCTTTGGCTACACAAAATCATGACTCTCAGAAAAAGGGATTTTGATAAGAGTATACACAAAACCAAACTTTAGAAGAAGTCATCACTCTAGCAAAAGATTAAATGCCTCTGCCTCTTCTTAGAGGAGCTACAAAAACATAGCTAATTTTAAGATGAAGATTATGCAGAGCTGTTGGATAGATTGCTGAACACAGCAGCTGATGTTTACAGTCAAATCCCACCTGGTTGTTAATAGCCATAAATCTCATCAGCATTTTCTACTTTTTGGAATAAAGCTGGATCATTTCTGTCTACTTAGCAAGTCAACATGATATAATTTGTAAATGCCTTATGGAACACTTACCCACAGAGCATTACAGAGTAAACAAGTATCAACATAACAGGGTCACTGGGATGTCTCAAGGCCTGGTTTTCCAGCTAGAGAAAAACTGTAGTTGCCAAGCAGTGGTGACGATGCTGGTAATTAACACCACAACTGCAGCCATAGGAAGAAAGAGCATAAGTCCTCTCAGTATCTGGTGATGACTATGGCCATCAACACAGAAATGCAGAAATTCCTTGCAGCACATTTGGTGCAAAGCCCCTTTCCTTCCTTCCAAGCTTACACTCTGCGACCTTCACTTCACATTTCCACTTTCATGTGCTGAAAGAGCAAACATTTTTCTCTCCTGGCCATGCAGAATTTTGAAGCCCTCTCTCTCATATCCCTCCCACTGGTCTCTTTCCAAGGCTGAAGATCTTCAAGCCAATTCACTCTGTGTACAGAAGCTTTTCTGATCCAACCATCCTGATGCCCTCCTCCAAAGTTTTTCCAGTTTCACCACATCCTTTCTGATACAAAGACCAAGACTGCATCCAGCTATTCAATACGTGAACAAATTACAGATTTACAATTGCATAATTTTGCACTATTTTGTGGGGTTTATTTAATTCTTCTTATTACCAAATTCAAGTAGGAATTGACTGACCCCTACTCCACCTTTGAACAACTGTTTTTGTAGATATACTATAGCCCCAGAATTTTGTTCAAGTGGAAAGTCAGCATTTTACAAGTCATCATTTTCATGCACATCATTTTTTATTGATCAACATGAGGCTTCATTTGTTGTTTTATTACTGAGTCACTCTGACTTGGAAAGTCCTTCTGCAGAACCACAGAACAGTAGAGATTGGAAGGGACCTCTGGAGGTCATCTTGTCCAATCCCACTGCACAAAGCAGGTTCACCTAGAGCAGGCTGCCCAGTGCATCAGCCACCCCTCCCAGTTTTCTGCCATCTGCAGACCTGCTAAGGGTGCACTCCACCCTATTATCCAGAGCATTAATAAAGAGGCTAAGCACTACTGGCCCCAGTATGAACATGTGGGGCACACCACTATTAACTGGCCTCCATGCGGGCTTTGTACTGCTGACCACAACTCTTCGAGCCCAGCAGCTGAGCGAGTTTTCAGTCCACTGTGCTGCCCACTTACCCAGCCCATCTTCCATTGTTTTTTCTACAAGGCTGTTATGGGAGACAGTGTTGAAAGCCTTAATAGATTTGAGATAAACATCCACAGCGCTCTCCTCATCCCTTGAGCTGGCATTTCATTGTAGAATGTGTTTAACCAACCTGATAGCAATTTTTACTTCATAAAACCATGCTGACCACTCATGATCACCTTCACTTGTCTGGAAATGGTCTCCATTATTAGTTGCTCCATCACCTTCCCAGAGACCAAGGGTGAGGTGGACAGGCCTGCAGTACCTGGCTTCTCCTGCCTGCCCTTCTTGGAGAGAGTTGGGACACTTGCTTTCTTCCAGTCCTGAGGAACATCTCCTGATTGCAATAATCTTTCAAAGAGAATTGACAGTGGCCTCACAATGACATGGGCCAGCTTCCACAGCACTCATGGGGGAAAGAAAGTGAATGTCATCCATAATGTTACAAAGGAAAAGGAAAAGAGCCATGGGGTTGGACTAAATCTTGAGAGATCCCTTTCAATCTCAGCTATTCTCTGATTGTGTGGTATAGACCTATCACTAACTTAATATCCAGAAAATTCTGGCACAATGTCTTTTTTAAGTCGGTAGAAAAAAACCAAGAATACAAGAAATAGCCAAAAGGAATTTATTAGACCAGCCTGAGAAAATTTCCCTCTAGGAAAGGACAGGAGGTCACACAGAGGGTTTGAGAAAACAAATAAAGCAATAGAGGGAGATTTAGACTTTCATAAAGATATAAATAGGTCTTATACATCTTCATAAACATCCAGAAAAAACACAGACTGAATGAAGTTAAAAGCAGACAAAAAGTTGATTCAAAAAAACCCCACAAACTTTAAAGCACAATGAGAAATGATCCATCCTGCATTTACTGGCACACAGTGCTTTTATTAATAGCTTTGGAGAACAGAACAGAATGGACCGATTAAACGTGCACATTACAAAGTCAAGATCTACAAATCCACTGACAGGCAAGATTAAATTCATTTAAAAACAATGTACCTTGATGTGCAAGTTTCTAAATTGGGGTAGAAATAGTTAACTGCATGTTGCAAAACAAATAAATCATCCTATTGAGGCTTGTAAACAGTCACATAAACCAAGGCACAGACAAATCCAGCCAACTGACCTGGAATTGATTGGCACCTCAGCTCCCGTGCTGTCCTGGTCACCACGCTTCTAAGCGGTGAAGAATGACCAAGGGAAGAGAAACAACAACAATCGGTGCTCTAGAGGTTATGAGAAATGGTTTAAGAATCTGAGATCTAGCCTTGAGAATACTGAAGAGAAACACCGACAAGTACGTAAAAGCCTTGCTCAAAAACATACAAGAAATAAACAATATACAATAGGAGCTGCTGCAAGACTGAGAATAAACACTTGAAAAATTTTGACAGTAAAGATGCTCTTAGCAGTGGAATAGGTTACCTTGGGAAGTTCTGGCATTTCTATCACCTCAGTTACAAGTTACACGTCTGACACTAATTTTTCATTAAAATTATCCTATTTTAAGAATAGACTAGATGAGATCCCTTCCATTATTCTTATTCTCTTCTAGAATCTGAGTCCTTCAAGAACATTAATGTATTAATTTTTAAGACAGGTTAAAAGACAAGCCTCTACTTCACTGGCAGAATCCAAGAAAGCAAATAATATCTGAGCATCTGCTAATTTAAATGTTCATCTTGTGTTCTGTTAATACTTCACTTTTATACAGTGAGCTGTACTTCAAAAATACAGACCACTGAAACCCATTAATCACAAGAGGTCAGAGGACAAGTTAAGATGGTTGCCAGGAAATAGATTACCTTGGAAAAAGTCTGATTTAACCTACATATTGATGGTAACAGGAGAGGATGGGGAATTTGGGTTCCACTTCAATCTCTTAAAATGAATGTGATCTGTAACACCAAACACTTCCTTATCTGTTATTAAACTGTAACAACATGTACATACAGAATCTGCTTTTCCAGCAGCCTCTACAACAACTAATGTGCCACGTAAGTCAGAAAAATCACTTCCCTGCTGAAAGTGAAGCTTGTGTTTCAATGCATGGAGTCACTAGAATGTTCTTTAAAAGGAAAAACAAGAGTTCGGTACTAGCATTTTCTTTTCAGGTCTAAGAAAATGCTTTTCAGTTTTGCTGAAATTTACAGCTCCAGGCACCAAATATCAAAAAAATGAGTCTAAGTGGCTAAATATCTGTTGAAGTCGGGGAAGGGAAGGGGGGGAGCAGCAGGGGAAGAACAGTATTATAATAAATATTCAGCAATCATCTTAATGTTAGACAATGGCACAAGCCATTGAACGAGCTGAATTTAAAGTCTCAACAGAAAAAACAGCATTTAACACAGATGTGAAGAAAGTGCTTATCTGCAGGAATAGTTTAGAAAAATACAATATTTATCAAATAAAAGGAGGAACTTCAGCTTGAGCAAGAGGATGCTTTGAACTGCATCAAAAAGTATCCAAAAAACAGTCTGCAGTGCACCACGAAGTTGCATTGCTTTATTATGAGCTCAACGTCACAGAGATCCAGAAAGGGCCTGAAAAGGAGGACAATTTCCTAGAAACACGGCTGTTGTAGATCTGTTCTTCAGAAAGAGACTGCTATCTTACCTCCATCAGCACCCTGCAAGTGTCAAGTTCCTTCCTTACAAGTATCATTCATAGGACAGTGAGGCCTCATGGATGGCACTATGGGGTCCCCTCCTGTTTCAAGGCATCTTCCTCAACCCTCATCCAGATAAGGATTTATTTTCATTTAGCAGTCACAAGATTATTAAGAGTCAAACATTAGGTGAAAGGTAACAGCATCGCCTATGTTGGTAACGCTTCAATAAATGACTGTGAAACTGTAGCCTTATAAGCAACCAGATCAAATTCATGAAGGTCCCACTGTGGTTCAGAAGTGACCTCACCCCTGCTGCCCCTGGCATTCGTGTAGCTACCTCACACCAAGCCAACCTGGGACTTGATCTAGCTGAATGCTAACCCTATAACTTTTTTGTAGTAGTAGTATTTTTTGCTTCCAATTGTATTGGCTCTCTACAGAGCTATACAAGCCCAAAGCTACCACAGCAGAGGTGGCACATACGCCTACAGGAAAACCATGGGTAGGGAAAAATAAATTGCCCCTTTCCAGGGCAGCAGGGAGCTATGGCAAGGTTTAATGACCAGCTGAAGTTGATCTAAGATTTCTTTTCTTGGATAAACCAAAGACTGTAGCATCAAAGTAGTATTTACACCCTTGGATAATATGGTTAACTAATGTTGATTTATATGCTCCAAACCCAGAACATTCCTTGGAAGTTAGATAAACCACACACAAATTGCAAGTAATTTTTGAAGGGTCTATAGAGCCTCTATGTAGTTATGGGACAGAAATATTTATTGCATTTGGCATGGAAGTTGCAGTCTGTGAGCACTGGGCAAAAAACAGAAATGGGTGAGCAGTAGAGCACCAGATAGCAAGCAAATTCTTTCTTTTCCTTTCCCAATAAATTATATACAAAGGTGAACAGCTGTCACATTGACATTTCAGATCTGAAATATAGTTAAGAGCAAGTTATAACTAAGGCAAAGAAAATGAATGTCAGAAAGTTTTGTTTTTTCAAATTTCAGATAAGCTCTTTAGCCTTAGGGTTAATCAGAGAGCTAGAGAGCTCTGTTTGGAGTCTAACTTCTCACCAGAAAAATGTTTCTTTGTGTAGTATGTGTGTAAACATGCACAAGTAAGGGTATATGTATTTATATAAATAATATGGCACACCTTTAATTCATTGCCCAGGGTAATCAAAATACTAGTGGTCCTTCAGAGAATCTTTTTCTTCCTGTATTTAGCAACACCAATTAAGAGGAGGAACCATCTGAGCAGCATACCCTGCAAAGCAGCTCCACAACCTCACCCTGCAGTCAGCAAGGTTTCTGATCTTCTCCAGAGGTACCTGATGGAGATGTAGGTTCTCCATGGCAAAGTTAGCTGCTGCACATCATTAGCAAATTGTCCATTGTTAGCTGCTGCACATGATTACCAAATACCCAGCTGTCAAGTTAATTCAGCTAATGATAATACCAAGGGAGTATAATCGTAGTCTGACACATGACTGCTTCACATGCTGCCAGATTGCATGCAGCCAGGGAAGGTGAATAGGTGAAGCTATAGCATAATGAAAACAAGCTCAAATTATCTCTAGTCTATTAACATATTTCTCATCACAGTCCAGTGACACTGATGACAATTCCCAAAGTCCAAATCTTTTACCTTCACATACCATCACAACTAAGGACTCTGCACTGCAGCCATGCAGATACATGACAGCTGCTTCAAAAGTTCAAAATATTTCAAGAAAGGGATGCTGGTCAATCCAAAGACCAGTTGTCCACAACATTTCTGAACTAAACACAGAGAGTGCCTAGATAAAAACTTTTCTTTCTATAACCAGCACTATTTCTCTTAACTTCCTCTCTATGCAGAGCAGCTAAATATTTAAAAGTTCAAGCATTTAATATTCTCAAGAAGAGGCATAAAAGTTATGCAACAACAAAAACCAAAAGAACCAAGATCTGCCCCCAGAAGGCCCTGGCTATCAGATCAATATAAAGTAAAATGGCAGGAGAGAGAGAGAATCATGCACTAATTTGGATTTAGCCTACAGGGATTCTTCAGTGTTTCTCCCTAAGTGTTCAGACTGCTAATAAAAGCCCTAATTCACTTCCACAAGCACTGGAAATGGCCACACTTTACACAGCCACACACAAACAGGATGTATCTTCTGATGAAAATCTGTTTTGTAATCAAAATCTTGATTGCTTCATTTGTGGGGAGAGGGAAGGTGGATCAAGAAATATAAACATACACAGAAATTATACAGCTACAGATTCCAAGTTTAAATATGAACCCACAGAGATTATATTCAGAGAACGAGGACCAGCTATAACATCCCCAACCACTTCATGTGACAAAATAAGATACCTGCAGCTGCATATTGCTTACTAAAAATTAAAACCGGTACCATTTATCTGCCTGCCAGCACTGTTTACAAAGTAATGGGACTGCCTCTCCTTCCCCCAATCCAAAAAAAAAAAGTTATATTTAGAATCTGTGCTTTTATTTCACAAACTCCAAGACATGCCATAGCCTGTGCATCCTCTCCAGCATCTCAAATCTGACCAAGCACAGATCACACAAGATACTGTATTTATTGCACTAACGCTGTGAGAAGGATATAGGTTTATAGCACAACCACCAGCACAACAGATATTTAATATTTAAGGCAAGATCAACAAGACAGAACTTCCTTCGACCTCTACAGACAGCCCATTGCCAGTAAGTTAGGAACAGGAGCATTCTCACTGCTATAAATAAATGAAGCATTCGAACAACAGGGACCATTTCGGTTCCAACAGAAAAGTGTTCAGATAAACCATGTATCTCATTTGTACAGACATTTCACGTACAATGAGAAGTATTTGCATAGTTTCTTTGTCCTCCTCCTCTAGCCAAGTAACGAGAGTACGAAATACATTCAGGACCCACAGGGGAAGAAAAGGCTTTGTTAATCTATTAGATCCCTAAGCAACTGCCATGCTCCAGCATCACTGGTTAGTTGATAGCCAGTCTTTACAAACCAGAAACAGGCCTGCATCTGGTACCCCAGCCATACTTCTCTGGATTATACTCACCCATTTGCTCCACAATTTCAGGTGGAAAAACTCGAGAAGCAAAAGCTCGCCGGAAAATATCTGAGAATTCTTTGTCCAGGCCCCCAATGCCCATTTTCTCAAAATTCCAGTCTGGGTTGATGATGGACTGGCGGTTCTCCTTGGTCTTGGATTTACCTGGAAAAAAAAATAAAAAAAAAAAAATTATTTCAAACACGTAGCACAGCAGAATTATAGCAAATAAGTACAAACACTGGAGCAATTCTACCAGGTCAGACCCATGTCCAGGTAACTGGGTTTGGTTTCATCACACAGGAGGATGCACTGACAGGGCAGTATACCAGAGATTCAGCTTCCTTAGGAAACTATTTTCACAGCCTTCCAGCCATCCTGTTCAGGGATTTCTCAAGTCAGGTGTTGCTCCTATGTATTTAAGAACCCACAGTAGATTTCTGTGACCCAAGTTTACCAAAGTCCCTCTGGACCCATGTAAACTTTGTACCCAAAGTCCCTTACAGCTTCGAGCTCACCACGCCTGCTACTGCTTGCACAACCAAACACCTCCTTTTGCATGTCTGAGCCAGCTCCTACCAGCTTCATTTCATGTCCCCCGAGTCTTAATCTGAAGAGACAGTAAATACTATCAGTATTCACTCTCTTTCAGGCTACCTGGGATGATAATAGGTTTGTCCTGTATCTCAGTCATGCCCTTTCCAGACAGAGTCCTCACCACTTCTTCCTTCCTTACACAGCAGCTGCTCCACACTTGAGCACCCTTGTTCTCTCAGTCTTCTCTATTTCTACTACATCCTTTGACAGACAGGCAGGCTAGAACTACATGCACTGTGGTTTATCTGTATCTTTAATACAGGTACAAAATTATGCTCCGCTTCGTTCATATTCTTTTATTAATAATGTGTAGTAATTCTTAGCAACCACGCTTAATAGTCCTTAACAACAGAGCTCAGGCTGCTACTGAACATGGGTCCAGCATTTCCTTGTAACTATCATACCTGGGATCTTGGCCCAAAACAGCAATCATTTTTGACCAAAGTTAGGAATATTCTTCCTCCCATGCATCACTTCACATTTATTTGTATTGAATTTCCTCTGCCATTGTATTTCTTAGTCACTGAGCTCCATAAGAGCAAGCTTTGTCACCTCATTACTCAGCCTTTTTTCCAGCTTATTCAATAATTATCATGAAAAGCAAAGGCCCCAGCAGAGATTCATGCTGAACTCCACTGGCACTGACTGTTTACTTCTACCCTTTCAACACTCAATACCCATGCAAGGTCCTTCTCTCTTACTGATCTCTGTTTATCTTCTTTTTAAAGAAACTTTGATAAAGAACTTTGCTGAAAGAGCTTTGAAAAAGAAGCAGACTATGTGAGCCCTTATGACCGTGCTTTTTGATTCCTGCAGTGAACTCTGGTGGGACCATGAGGTAGGACTGCCCTAAAAGAAGACAGGCTGACCCTTCCGAGTGCACCATCTTTATAGAAATATCCACTCATTTAATTCTTTATTACAATTTTTATTCATTTTTTTCTGTACAGATTTCAGGTTCAAAGATCTGCAGCCCTCCAGACCTCCTCTGGAATCCTTTTAAAAACAGACAGCACATTCATCATCTTCCAGTCCTCAGGTACAAGAGCATTTTAAGGTTATACAAAACGATTACAAGGTCAGCTAGTTCCTTTACAACTCAGAATAATAAAAGCTGGTCTTGGACAAATACCACTGTTCATTTTGCCTGTTTGTTCCATAACCTCTTCTAGAGCTACTTCAAGTTGAGTCAGATCCCCTAAGCAAAGGTTTCAGTCTCCATGCAAGAGTGGAACAGCCCCCCCCCCCCTCCTTCCTGCTGACAAATCACACAGGTTTTTGTCTTACAGACCTCCTTATTCCCTTCTCAGAGAAGCTTTAAAGTAATCAGGACATTCAGGAGGTAGACAATAAGCACAAATGCTACTTTAAAGAATACTGCTGAGATGCTAACAGTCAATCCATGTAGTCTCACCTGATGTTTATTTGAGGACATTTATAAACAAGCACTGACACTGTTATCAGTCAGATCAACACTGGCAAATGGCTGTCAGCAACATCACTTTGCTTAGTGAAGAAACCACCAGTAATATAAAAATCCAGAGAGAAAGCAAAGACCTGAAAATTATCTTTAACTCATGCAGAAACTGGATGTCCTGTATTTTCTTGGATTTACACAGTGCTTTACAGGACTCACCTTGGGGATCATTATCTTCCCTAAATAGCCAGTCATGGGCAACTACCACTGTGCATTTTGTTGATTTGTTCCATAACCTCTTCTAGAGACACTTCAAGTTGAGTCAGATAATGAGCTAGCATCTAGAAGTCCAGTAAACAGACTAAATAAAAGTTCTGTGTTAGCTGAAGTAGACTGTTATTAATCTTGGACTAAAGAGACCTGGAATCAATACTTCAATTCCTAGTGCAGCAAAATAAACAAACAAGAAAATACCTCTAACACACACCTTAGGGACAACATGGTAGAACGTACAACATATAGTACTAATGCACAGTGCCATGCAGGGCAGCCATGAGCACTGATTCACTGATCACTGTGTGTTTATCATCTCATCACTCCACTACACTTTTTAGATCAGACCACTCAGCCAAGGATGTTTCTCTTCCTGTAGAGCTTAGCCTACACCTCCCTCTTCTGGCTGCATCTGATCACAATAAAATTCTTGCAGATCAAATTCAAACATCATCCATTGGTTTTATAACACATAATTTTATGCTAAGTAGAAGAAATAGAATTGGCTTTATTTTTTTAATGATCACAATTCTTTTCTATTAAAAAAATAAAGGTCCTTTTTTGAAGGCAGCACTCAGTCACTGTACTTTTATCTCCTCTCTCAGAATTTAATTATTCACAACTTTACAATTCTCCAGAGACTAACAAAGCACATCAAGTAGCTCTGCCTCAGATCAATGAGGAGATTAAGTAAAGTACAAATCTGACAGAAGTAAATTGAGGCATAAGCAACTCTTCTGCCTTGTCTGCAGACAATGAAATTGAATCACAGTGAAGGATTTCCATTTCCAATCAATCAGCTCTCCCACAGGGCCTCTCTTCACACCTGTACACGCTAGGAGGAAGATCACAGGTCACTATGTGGTTTTGACTATTAACCAAGTAAAATATCACTGCTTGCTCTGATGCAATAAATTGGATTATGTTAATACCTCAAGCTGTTCTATCAAAACACAATAAAAACTAAATGGGCTGTAACCATGTAATCACAGGTATGAACTAATTGCCCATGCAAGTTTCATTCAGTGCTCTTAAAACCTGTATCCCTGTTAATATGCTTAATTACAGTCACCTACAATTCAGCCTACCGGCCTCTGGTGGGGTTTTTTTAGCACAGATGACTGGCTGTGCTTTCAGATAAAAATGTCCATGTAAAATGCAAGGTATGTGGTTACACAACAGCCTCAGGTCTCCCTATTTTTTGGAGCAACTGTAGCACATGAAGCAGACAACTACAAAACATGAGGTCACAGCCTCGTATTTGAGGCAAGATGGCACTTCAGGGCAGCATCAAAACTCAGCCTCCGCCACAAACTCCTGCAACGCTGAATGAGTTGAATACTACTTTCTTAAGTGGCTACTACTCCCATATGTTTTATTTCTGTAACAAATACTGAACGTACTGAGCATTCCCAGTCAAGATAAGCTGTGCTTTGAAGCCTACTGCAAAAATAGTAAGTATTATAACTCAACTGAGTGGTCATCTGAGCTGGTCAGGTTCACTGAACCCCCAACTCACAGCAGCCTTCACCTGCCACTTCTTATCTGTGGAAAAGCAGAGCAAAACGAGACGTTTTCTTAGCTCACAGACTCCAGGAAGAGGGAAAAAACAGGAAAGGAAAATGAAATAAAAGTGTCTGTTCAGGTACAGGACTTGAATCACACCCAGAAAAGAATGCCTAGCTCCATATTACCAGCAGGGGAGGCATTTGTAACTGTAGGGTTGCCAAGTACCATCCACTTCGTAACACTGATAGGAAAAGGAGCAGCCAGAGTAACAGAGTGTGTATCTGTTCTGCAGGATGGCCACCATGGTCCCACGGCACACAACAAAGCCAACTGCAGGGAAGTGGCCCTCACTGCCCACTTTGTGGTCCAGGCCCCCATCATTCAAGCTGATGGCTCTACAGGAACACACCAGATTCCCCTCTGGCCCTACACCAGTTTCTTTCTAAATGAATGTGTGGAGGACACACCAATTATTACCTGGTTTCTTTGCTAGTGAGCTCTGAAAATGTACATAAAGATTTGTTTTGTTGAGGTTTTAGAAACTGTCTCTTTAAAAAAAGTTCATAGTTTTGTTAATAATCTTGCTGTGTGAAAAGCTAACACACACACAATGAACCCACTGTGCTGTGTTTCGCAGCTGTCATCAGTTTCTGAAGGGGACTTTAAGAAGTAAAGAAAACTGAAGTGCTCTTCAGAAGCTGTCCTCTCTCCTTGAAGAGGAGATCTCAGAGACAGGATTTCCAAAAGCTTTACACTCCCTTTGAAATTCTGGCTACACATTCAAAAAAGTTCTCAATTTTCTATTTCCCTGCTGTTTCAATTAAATTCAATTATAAAGGTGTTGGCTTGTTAGTATCTCTGATCTGTCATTCTCTGATGTTTAAAGAGTTAGAACACTTCAACTAGCTGCTGTCTTTTGCTGGATCTACTGGACCATTGTGCCTTTTTAATATAGGCCTAGGAGTGCAAGTTAACTTCTCAACTAATTTGATTTGCTGTTGTCAGAACCTCTCAGTCACACTCACCTTTCCTCCTAGCTGTGTCTGCGTTATTTTGGATACACCATGGTGATAAAATGGTATAGAGATCCACAGAACTGCTCTAGTATGTTGGTCAGTTGTGGAGCTTCATACTGGGAGGACAGTGAATTTTACAGAGCCCCCATTCAGAAGCAGAAAGATCTGCTGGAGGGATGACGTCTTCTCAGTGCAGTGGCTTTCAAGAGAATCCTGAGTATCCCCCAAACTGTTTCCTAAAGGGTGCGACAGGTTCCTAAGGGATCAAATCCACTCATCTGGTAGTTTAAACAGATAACCTGGGAGACATTTTGAGATGCAGTTTTCAGTGGATTAGGTCAACTGATGTAACCAGAAAATCAAACTTTGAAGCATACAAGTCTTGGAGGCCTGAAAAGCAGCAAACTTCAAGCATTATTTATCTCCTTGCATACAGTGGCACTTACCAATCAGATTGAGAGAGGAGTTCTCAGCCTTTTCAAAAGCAACTTGGCTGTTTCCAAGAACCAAACCAACCTCAATCTGCAAGAGGGAGGGAAACAAATAATTACACTGAGCCATTAGACTCAACTTCAGATTGGTCCTTAAGCATCTCCAAGCACATCTTGGCAAGAAACAGCAGAAAAGCTATACTACAAAAGTCAGTGGGAAGAACATGAAATACCAACACCTCCTCTAAACTAACATCACTGAACACAGAAGCTCATCAGGTATAATAAACTGGTGTTTTTAAAGTCATTTGTTTAGTTCAAAACACAGTATTTTACTTCAGCAAGATCTAGCAAGTAAAGAAGGAAATAAAATCATGTCCTTTCTCCAGAAGGAAAAATAAAAACTGGACATATCTGGAAGACAAAAAGGCTCAAGAGAGGACATTTCCATGAATTAGTACATAAAGACCAAAAGATATTCCCTGTATCTTCCCCAGCCCTGCACTTTAGCAGGTGCAACTCTAAGCTCCCAACTACACAAGCACAGGAGACTGCATTAAACTACAATGTTCCTTATCTTCTCTCAGGCAAAAGATGCAGCCAGGTGAAACAAATATGCAACTTCTCTAAATGCAAGTAACCTAAATTCATCCTTGTAGCAAGATGTGATCAGTACTTGAATCTCTGCAGTTCCTAGGGAACAAACATGAATTCCTGTGAGCCTACCTTCTGCTTTTTGCTTGCTCCAGACTCTCCTTTGAGAATGCTTGGGTCCATAGCTTCCATGTCCTTTACCAACAGGCCAAAAAGTTTGTCATTAAAGCTGAACACAAGCTGTGGAAAGAAAAAACAGAAGGGGACTTTAACTCGTTAAAAAAAAAAAAAACTAAAAAGGATTTTGAGAAGACTACTAAGACTTGAAGAGAGTGTCTTAGTCTGAAGACTAAGCTTACCACACAACAAATTCCAACACAGTTTTTACTCTGTAAAGGTCTGGTGTACTGAACATGTCCCTTTCAAGTCCCACACTTAAGGGTAACAGATCAGAAGTGGCAGAACATGAAGTCAATTGGAAAAACTCAAGAAAAATTCTCCTTCCAAGAAAAACCCCTCTTTCCTCCCTTCTCCTCTCCAGCTAAATGTTCTATATCATCTCTTGACATTTTCCTCTCACTTTAAATATTGGTGTTAGGCAAGGAGAACAATTTAGCTCAAACCTTTTTGATCTTTCACATTTCAGTTTGACAAGGATACTTCAAAAATAATGCTAACGAGAGACAGAATGAATATTGCGAGAAGCAGGGGCCATCCCACAGAAAAGCAGGCTGTCAATGCTCAACTCCTTTTCTCCAAGACATTTGCAACCTGCAAGTTGTAAGCTACTATGAGATAGACCTCAACCTGTCCTAAGAATATGGCAAACCAGAGGTTATTGCAGATGTTTGCAGGGGCAGAAGTCCAACTGCTGCAGAGCTGAGAAGGCGCAATTATAGGGGCATCAGCATTCAGAAATCCCTAAGTCAAATGCTTCACACCTATTCTATTACTGGAGTTCACAGAATAGCAATAAATGTTACAATAATACACTGCACTTGAAAGGTGCTGAAGAGAATTGATTAAAATTCGTATTCATTTTGATCATATGTAGAAGGTAGACAAAAGTGACTTCTCAAAAGATTCCAGGAGCTGCCATGCTTATATCCCACCAGGCACAACGGAGAGAGAACCCAGCTCTCTCAAGCCTTGGGATTTTCCTCACAAAAGCAGATTTCTTTACATAAGGAAAAGGAAGACCTTAAGCCACTCTGCTCGTGCTCTTCGTGAAAGTCATGATGGTTCAACTTTGCATAAAGAAATCATTCACACAATAAACAATTTCTGCCTATAAGCTGTCCTTTGCAGCACAGTCAGTACCTAGGCATTCTTCAGTATTTTACACCACTCTAGTACAAGCATGCACCTGTTACTTATGAATTCTCGCCCTAAAAAACAAAAAAACCACACCTGCTGGCCTACTGAGAAGGCTTGGCTGTTGAACTGCTGGATGAATTCTGCAGCCATCTTGTCTGTGTCGTAGGGGTTGGAGTCAATGTTCTTCTTCTGCAGAAAATCTATCTCAATTGTCATTGTGCCAATACACTGCTTAGCCTTGTCAAAAGTGTATGGGGAAACTGTTAAAAAAAAAAATAGAAGCAGTACATTTCAGAACAGCAAGGTCCCCCCACAACATATTAAACATACTGCAAGTTTGGCAATACATGTTTTTCCATTCATAATGAGTACTTAATAAAATTGAATATATTATTTCTGATAGAGACCAGTATTTCTCTTACACCCATGTTCTATTACAAAATCAAAAATATAGCAAATGTATCTCCACTGCATTTCTTTAAAAACTCTGATAGTCTTCTTTAAAAGAGCTCAAACACCATACAGGTTTTGGGGGATGAAGACAATGAAAGCAAATTCATACAAGCTGTAGTATCACGATAGCTATATCTACATCTAAGGGACTGGAGGACACGTCTTCAGAAAGCCCAAAAGGAAGAATTAAGAGTAGTCTTGCCAAAAAAAGCAATGACAAGAGGTCATAACGGGTTTTCTGTAGCAACAGATTGACTAGTTCTTCTCCAGATTCAGTAGCAGAAAGTTCGATTACCTACAAATTCAAGTGCAGCAATATGATCTATCAGCAATATGATCTATCAGGCTGCTACAGCCCAAAATGAAACATCAAATACTCTTCACCTCTGACACAGAAGAAATAGCCCCTACCCCAAAGGTGCACTTGGGCCTATCCCAGCGTGCCCCAGGTTACCTTCAGTAATGCAGAATCAATTGAACAGCCCTTGAACAGGGGCAGAAAGCAAAGTGGCATGGAAGGTACCTCACAGTCATTGCCAACTGCACCTAATGTACACAGGTCTCCAATTACATCATGGCAAGAACAAGAGGCCACTTAGGGCTGTTGCTGCTGGAGGAAAGAGGATAGAGAGGAAAGAGGATAGAAAGAGAAGAGCATGGTCCACAACTTCAGGGATACTGCCTCAGCATAACTGATCAGAAGGACAGGATCTCACAAAGCAGACAGTCCTAGTAACTCACAGACCAGCACGCAGCAAAGGACAGAAGCAGATGTTTCTCCAGAAGACTAAGGAACATTATAGGTTTGCTTTGAATCTAGAGAAGAAAGTCTCATCTGATACAAAAGTCACAGCTAAGGATAACGCAGTAGGAGGTGAATAAGAGAACTGTATTTCACGCATAAACTACTATTTCCTATCAAGCCTCTTGGCAGTAGAATGGTTCCAGAAAAAATCTGCAGACTCCTGGGAAGATGTGACATCAAAACAAACATCCAGCATGCTATGATACATGACTGTTCAAGTTAAAAGAATAAAGAGAGCCTGTCTCTTGCTTAAGTTGTTACCAGAAGACACACAGGACATCACAGCATGCCCATTTAACGTCCTTCCTGGTATAAGAATAGGCCACCTAGAAATGAGCTGTCAAAGATCTTCCAGGAAACGGGGATAAAGATGAAACACTAAACCGTTTCCTGAATTGAGGTGTATCTACTGTGTCGACTAATTATTTCAAAAAAGGATATGGCAGCAGGGTTTCACATCTGCCCTAGCTAAGGAAGGAGGAACTTTGGTCCTGCTTTGGCACAACAGGAGTTCTTCTTACCTTGCACATCACTTCAGGGCAGTTATTTCTTTTTACTTGCCTAATCTCAGGGCTTTATCAAACAAAAGATTCCAGAAAGAACACCAGTCCCTAGATCTGCTCACATCTCAGAACTGCGGTGTCACCTGACTACAAGTAGCCCTTACATCAAGGACTGAATGCTGGGGATGTCTGGCACCAAGGAAAACCCTAACACAGCACTGGAGATGCAGTCCAGTGAGCAACATACAGCACCAGCTCGAGCCCGTAACACCCTAGAAAGGGAGAGGCAGGCTGAGACGGCAGCAGTGACCTCCTGGAGCTGAGGCTGCCAGCCCCCGGCTCCAGGTGAGCAGCTCCTCCTGTAACACGGAGGCTGAGGAAGCTGAATTGTGCTGAAAGGGAGACAACAGCGTCCACTCGAGGCACTCAACCCTTCCACAAAGGCAAACACAAGATTCACTGGTCTGGAAAACTTTCACAATATCATTAAGGGCTCAACGGGACTCAGCTTCACTGCACCGCTAAGCACTGGACTGCATTTAAAACTGACATTTAAAACATAGTTTTCATATTATTAGGGGAACAAGACAAAAAGAGAGTTATGGTAAATCACTAGTTTTATGAATACTTCTCCCTACCTGTAGAATAGCATTACAAATCCTTTATACTCAGCAGGGAGTCATATGGCATTTAGTCACTCTGCATAAAATTACCACATTATTTTTCTCAATACATGTTCCCACGTAGTTGGTAAGTTTATAGCAAGGTCTAGTACAAGTACAATCACAAATCTGCTCTAGCAGCTAATCATGCCGAATATTAGTGTTTCTTTCCCCAAATAACTTCAGTTCTAAAAAGCATTTATCTGTAAGCCAGCTGGCACATGTACTATTAGCAAGCAAACAAGGGGGAGAAACATTAATTTATGGGTCTCCCCCCTCATTACAGGTTATTCTTCAGTTTAACAAAACAAAACACAATCAGCTAGCAGAAAGAACTGAATTCCAAGCAAGTTCTGGGAGGCATCTAGTTGTGTAGAGAGGCAAACAGACCCACTCTAATTTGTCACTACAAGAGATGCACAAAGCCATCAGACTTGACACTCAAGAACTGATCCATGCCCATGGACTTGCTGAGACCAAAGGAGCTGGGAAAACAAGCAGCCAAGGAGCCAGCTTCCCCAGCTGTACCTCACAGCCACAGCTGTACCGCTTCTCAGACCAGGCCCTCCTCACTTTTTGACCCAGGATGCAGCCATCAGCTCTGCCCACTATCCTCAACTGAGAGAAGAACTCCCCGAAATCACTGTCAACACCTCGAATGGCAAAACAGCAGCCTAACAGTTTGCTCCACCTCATGACCGTGAGCCAACCAGCCATTAGAGCAGGCTTCATCACAGCAACCTCATCAAAGAAGAGGTTGAGATGGCTCCCCCCAGGAGCACACAGGTAACTGCTGATGGTCGAAAGAACAGACACGATCCATTGCCTTGATCTGCTGTTGCAAAGGACATGGAGCCCCTCCTGCAGCAAGCTGCTGCCAGGAGTTTGGTCACTACTCCTGAAGCTACAGACAGCTTAAACAGCAGCACCTATAACTGACAGTCATGCCAATCGTCCATAAACCAGATGTAACAGTGACAGACAGCACAAATAAATAAAAGATACAGCATGCAAGCTGAGACACAAATCAGTCTCCTCTTCGAACACTGGCAAAGGCTTGTCAGGCTGAATTAAGACATGACATTGGAATACAGATCTTCAATTTGCACAAACTCGAGATGGCATCCATTTCCCCTTCATCATCCTGCAGAATATTCTAGTCAGTTATTAGTGACAACATCTGCGCTACTCTCAAAGCTCCGGCTATCCAGAGCACACTGCTGGCTTTTGGCAACTCTTAGCACTAAAACTTCCTCACTCGCAGTACTCAAATTCAGATGCCAAGAATATCCTCAACAACAACAGCTGTTTTCTGTTAGCTGGTAAGTGCTCTCCAAAGCCACAAGACTATGCAGGACATGTTAAATGTTCACATTTGCATGTGGACACTGATGTCCCACACAGAGCTATTCTGGTACCTTCAGATGTCTGCTAGTATAACAGTCAAAGTAGTCCCCCAGGTTCTGAAAATGTTGAGAGACAAAAAGCCTGCAGATACAAGAGCAACTTCCTTTGACTAATGAGGGTGTCCCATTTTTGAGGATCTGAGATTTTCCAATTCAGTTTCACTTCAGTATGGAAACACAGAATTCAGCTTTTATAAACACAGGTCATGATCGTGCTGCTGACTGACTTACCATCTATCTCTTGTCCGATGGAAAGTCCAGCCCATTTTCTCTGTAAAAACAAGACAAAAACTTCAGAAAGCCTGTCCTTCAGTAGTACAAATGCTCACTCAAAGTCAGCATCCTCACTCAGAAACACAGGCTCCCCCATGAGAACCTTAAGAAGCGGCAAAAAAGGGCAGAATGGGATCTTACATAGGTCAAACCAGAGTAATAGGAAACAAGTCAAAAAACATGGAATCACTTCTATTAATAGTTCTATCTTCTGACCTCAGGAGGCTGTTCTGTCAGACCTCCTTCATGTTATTGCTCACCCCACCATCTCGGAGGCACAAGTTGCTGTACTGGGCTTTTTGTCATTCTTTTCACTCCCTACCAAAGCTCAGGTGCTGATCCCACAACAGGTAGTGCAAGATGCAAGAAAGGCTGTTACACACCCCACGATCATTTTAAAAGCTTACATGTTTACACTAGTTGCAGAAAATTATTGTAATGTGCTTTAAGGTATAATACCACCTAAAATAAAACTTGTTCAGACAACTAGCAATAATGAACCTGTTCAAATCCTTTAGGTCCCTTCAAATTCCTTTAAAAATATTTGTGCAGCACAGAACTGCATAAGAAGTGGGAAATGGTTCAATAATTATGTGACACGAGAAATCTGTGACCTTTACTGTGTCAAAAGCTCAACTTGGTAACTGCAAAAATGGTATTTTCCCAATGGCTCTTGTGTTACAGATTGGCTAGTGAGTGTTTACAGACCACATCTCAGGCTATGCAGTATTCACAGTCTCCCAAATATCTAAACCTTAGAGAGGCATAAATCACAAAAATATGTAAGTATCATTACACAAGGCTCTAATAAGATCACATTTGAAATATTTTACTTTGTAGTCATTTATGTTTGACTTTTTATCTGGAAGGAACGAGTCTGGGAGAAGGAGTACAATGACCTTTCTTAAAAAAAAATGAAAATTTCCCCCTATACTCCCTCTCCAATATGTTCATGGTTCAACCTTAAGGAAAGAATTCCCTCAGCTTAACAGAGATCAACCTGTTAGAAATCAAAGTCCAGAGCAGGAAGTCTTACATGTACTTACTGGTATTCCCAAGAAGGTGAAAACAAATTTTGTTTCCATATTTAAACTCATGCTTCACAACTCCCACTGTTTACCTCCAAGACCAAGAAGAATTCTCCCCCTCCCCTTGACACTCCAATTCTTCAGTAAAGGATATCCTAAACTCATCTTCCTCTGACGAACCAGACACTGGCGACCATAAGTGCAGGCACACCGGTACTCCTGCAAACACTGGGCTTTACTTAAACCCTCCAGGTTAAGCCTATGAAGCCTATCACCAAATTTAAGGACAGCAAGGAAAGCTGTCCAAGTCCTGCTAGAAAGATTAGTTAGGATCTTTTCTGTGGCAAGAGATACAGCTCAATTCCTGTGTTCATTTGGGTGTTTTCTGCTAAGAAGTTTGTCATCACTGCACTGTTCTTCATCTTCTGGACACTGCAGTATACAAATTTTTTCATGCCTTTTGGTCTTTAAGCCTAAGGATTAAGATTATTACAGTGTAAAGGTGGTCAAGAACTTTATGTGCATAATGAAAGCACAACAAACAGATGTCCCTGGAGGTTTTAAAGCCTGCGTCCTCTACCTGACTGTCTGCAAACACGTAAGGTAAACACACGTTTTGTGTAACACTGGTTGCAATTATCCAAAGCTTCGGGAAGTACTGGAAATTAAAACTCAGCATCAGGAATACTCAAATAAAAGTTTCATCTATGAGCAGCTGTATCTAACATAGTCACTTCTTAGAAGTAAGCAACCTACCTTATTCCTTAGAAGGAGAGTTCTCACAGTTCTACAACAACTAGAATCTACAAAAATCAACCCCAAACCAGGAAGGCACCTACTTTAACCCTACGACAGAAATGTCTTCTACTGGTAACTGCTTTTCAGTCTGGACATCACCTATTCACCCAGTCATCCAGACAATCTGAATTTGCTCAACATGCCAAAACACAAGAGGATATTTTGGGGCCTATGTGAAGACATCTGTTGAGGAAAAAAAAAAAAGTATTGTGCCTGCAGCAGAGACTCAGCTTCTAGACCAGCTACTAGCAGGAAAACATGAAAGCATTAAATCAGTGACTGTGGTTGTTGCAGTTTTACATTATGTGACTAACTGCATAAGCCTGTTAAAGGCTGCAAGATCCATTTCTCTGTTTATAAGTTAATTGTATTAATTATTTATTCTAACCATCATTTAACATGTGATAACTTGACTTAAAGAGGAGACAAGTTAAATCTATTTTATACATTTCATTTCACTTTTCATCTAAATACACAATGACTGAACACAGCCAAAACTTCTGGCAGGTCCTTAAAAGAACAACACAGCAAAGAAAACTCTTTAAAGTCAAGGAAAACCAGGGAACAATAAAATTCACAAGGAACAGCAGACATTGCTTAAGATTTTATTTTTTAAATAGTTTGTTTCTGGTTGCTTTTTAAAAGGTTAAATTTTAAAACCTCTCCTAGTATCTTTATCCCACCATGAGCTAAAAATAGATCAAAGTAATATAAGCAAGTTTGTTTCAGTTATCATAAAAGTCTCCTTGAACTTTTGCTGTCAGAAATTAAATTTGCAGCCTACACTTACACAGATATCTCCCTTCAATTAGAAGTTATCTTCAATCCTGATCTCCAGAGAGATTTTGCTTATTCTATAGCAAAACGGTAAGTCAAACCATACAGTACCTGGGGCAAGCTGAATGCGATGCTGCCAGGAACAACCGAGGAATGGGTTCTCAGAGTGAAAATGAACTTGTGGTTGGGAGAAGTCTTCACAACTACATGACTAGAAGAGAAAATAGTATTTTACTTTGATTTATACCCAGGAGGATTTTGCGTTGCTCCCAGTGCTGTGAGAATTCAAAAGAAACACGCCAGTTTATATCTGGTCCTATAAAGGAAAAAACCAAAAGCTTTAGATGCACACCATGACACAGGCACACACAGTCCTTCACACAAGTCCACCACCTCCAGCAAAAAAACATGATCTCAAAGCCCAGCTGAAAGACACTGTACTAATAATTACCATTTACATTCCCCTACCAGTAGCCCTTTGCTTCAGGAATTGCACTATACAAATGTGAGAACACCAAATTTTAACCAAAGGCTAAGGCTGCTATATCTAACAATCAACACTGGTTTCACATTTCAAGCACCTAACCCCAAAGCATCAATACTTTACCCCAATACAAGCTGTGCTTTCAACAAGAAACAGATACAAAGCCTATACAGGGATCTTAGTATATTGTTTAAAAGTTTGATGGCAGAAAAAAAAATGGAAGGAATTTCTGTACAAGAAGTAAAATCACAAAGGTGCTGAGGCTATTCCTCCTGTTCGCTAGTGACTGAACTCAGACAGCATCTGAAGACCAGAAACACCGTTTATAAAAACAGAACCATATAGTCAGAAGCAGACACAACAGCAGCAGTTGCATGTGCCTGTCTGTCACTCTTAGAAGCTAAGCTGTCAGGAACAAAGATACTCAAAAGCTGCTTATAGTTATCCTCAGACTATGCCTGATAGCTCTTATCACGTGATAGGTAGACTTCTTTTTGGCATAAAAAAGCAAAACAAAAGGAAGATGGGATTTGTGTGCACTGGTGGCAGGGGTGATGGTGGAATCAGGTTTCATCTCATCTTCTCCACAGCTGCCTGTACTTCAACTACCCACAGGGTACCTGAGGCCACCAGCTCAGGCAGTGGTCCCCTCTCACCAACCCTCTTATCCATGGTCAGAAACCAAGGGCAAGATGAACTATGCTAAGAGCCAAGGCCCACGCTCCTGGCCACCCTCCCTCCCTGGCACAGAATATATTACATGCACATATGCTCCGTATATCTTCGTTTGCATATGCACAGAAAATGCAGCACCATCCAAAAGCAGATCGGCTGTACACATATACATTGGCTACATCGTGTATGTATAACAGCTTCAGCCACATGGTATGAAAGAACATATGGCCCTTTGAGACTAGAGGAAATGTGTGGCCTGCATAGCCAAAAACACTAGACATCGCTAGCTTTATCCCAAACAGACAGGGATGCTGGCAAAACCTTTTCAGGAACTGCTAGCACTTGATGGCATAGCAGGGTAAGAAAGCATTAGAAACATATCACACAGGGATACATCCCTCCCGTCAGATGGACCACTGATTTGACTCTTCACTGGCTCTGGCCCTAAATCACCCATTATCTGCCTAAAATTCCAGCTGTAGGGACACGCACCCTTCCTTTTCCATCACCTCCTGCCCCAAGTGTAAATCCAGAAATCTGTTACAGGTGGTACAGTTCCCTATAAATCTTACAGAGGGAGAACAAGACTGGTGGTTCATGGTGATCAGGGAAGGTTTCTGAGGACTGGGAGAAAGCAGATGTCACCGCTACCTTCAAGAAGGAGGATCCCAGGAACTACAGGCTGGTCAGGCTCACCTTAGTCCCTAGGAAAGGGATGGAGCAACTAATCCTGGAAGCCAAACTTACTGAAGGACAAGAAAGTGACTGGGAGTAGTCAGCATGGATTTACAAAGGAAAATCAGGCCTGACCAATACAATAGCTTTCTACAAATAGCTCTGAGGATGAAGGGAGAGCTGTGGATATTTTTAATCTCAACATCAGCTATGCTTCCTACACTGCCTCGCACAACAATCCTTACAGACACACTAATGAAATACAGACTAGGTAAGTGGGCAGTGCAGTGGATTGGAAACTGCCTGAACTGCTGGGCTCAGAGGGTTGTGATCAGCAGCATGAAGCCCAGCCTCAGGAATTTTAGTGCTGTACCTACCCCAGGCATCCATCTGGGGCCAAAACTACTTAAACTCTTCACTAATGACATGGATGACGGGACAGAGTTGCAACCTTAGCCAGTCTGCAGATGACACCAGCTGATCGTGCTGCCATTCAGAGGGACTTTGACAGGGTGGAGATACGGGCTGACACAAATCCCATCAAGTTCAATAAAGGGAAACGAAAAGTCCTCCACCTGGAGAGGAATAATCCCATACACCAGTACAGGCTGGGGGTCAAGTGGCTGGAAAGTGGCTTTTCAGAAAAAGACCTGGGATCCTGGCAGATCACAAGTCGAACATGAGGCAGCAGCTTTCCCTTGCAGCAAAGCTGGGCAGCAGCATCTCCAGCTGCATTAGGAACAGTGTCGCCAGGAGATCAGGGGAGATGAACCTTCCCAGACTGAATGCTGCTCCAAGGACTGCTTCATTTTAAATTGAGTAGTAGATAAAATAGAGAAGCTGTTCAGGAAGCCAGGACTGAAATCAGGAGGTTTCCAGCACAGAGTGCATCAGCCTGAATAATTCAAATTAATATCAATGCACAACCAACTGGAAAGCAAGGTATTATGTTGCAGAGCATTAGACAAACATGCCTGTAGGCAAAATACAAGTTCCAGCTATCCTACTGGAATACCTCACCAAGAAATACACTTGATGACAAATAACAACGTACTAGAAGCAGCTTATCAGACAGTAAAAGACCCAAAATTAAAACTTATTAAGTCTGAGATGAATCCTGAGCAGTGAAGTAAGTTTGGCTCAAAACACAAGTGACTTTAATGTGTATAGATTCAGCATCTCTGCAGGAAGAAACAAACTTCATCACTATTGGGTTTCACTTCAAAAAAGCAAAATGCAAGAAAATGATAATACCTGGTAAAAATACTGCAGGGTAGGGGGTGGAGGTTATTCACAAAGATTTGATACAAATTAAAATTACTATATTGAAGCACACCATTCACCAAAAACATTTCCAGCAAACCAGAAAGACAGCAGAGCCTAACAGCAGGAAAACAAATGCCAGGAAGAAAAAAAATGAAATAAATAATAGGAAAAAAAAAAACCCTTTATGAAAGAAATCTCTAGCCAAGTGAGAAGATTAGGAAAGGTCAAATCCTGACAGGTTCTTTGAGAAAAATCTGCAAAAGGGACAGGAACAACCATGTTTCTTCTCAAAGAAGCACACAGTTTCCAGTGGGCTGTAAGCAACCCAAGTATTAAGAATGTTCAAAAAAAGGCAATAGCAGGAAAAATTAAATGTATTTTCCCACATTTATGCTCACCAGGAAGGAGCTTGGAGAGCTCATGGAGACACATGGGGGAAATCTCAATCTCATTAACAGCTTCTGCTTACAAATGAACAAAAGAACAATGAGTCACCGGGGCACGATATCTCCCAAGAGCTGTAAGAGATGAAACTGCTGCTCTAATTTGTGTGTAAAGCCTTGCCTGAAACGATCAGAACCAAAAGATGGCTGTGATGCCAGTTCTTAAGGAGGACTGGGCCCAGGAAACTCTCTGTTGGTAAGTCTGCTGGCCAGGCTGAGCAAACCAACAGAAACTATAATAGATAATATTAACCTGTGAGTCCGTTAGTTTTTATGTTAGTGAAGAAAGAGCATAGCGTTTGTAAGGGAGAGGATACAAAGGTCCCAGTAAGCATTTGAACAATATGGGCAGATATTCCTCTGGTGCATGTTTGGAAACCCACATAAATTATTCAGCAAAGCTTCTCAAGGGCTCTTCAGATAATAAACTGGCATGACACAAGAGGGATGGTCTTCCCATGAGACAGCAGCAATAAAAAGTAAGAATAATTAGTCAGTTCTCAACATGAAAAAAACCTGCCACTGATATAACCTGCCCTGGCTTCCTCCCAGACTGCTGTCCCCTTCACTGCCTGGGTGTTTTCAGCCCTTGTTTCTCTCTCCAGAATACACTGGGAGTCCTCAAGGTAGAAGTACGTCACAGGAACCGAAGACAGTGCAACTTAGCAAACCAACATGGTACTATAATAATGCACCGCATCCCATGAACTCATGCGTCACAAAATGGTGACTCATACTTGTCCAACTTACAGGATGCGGAAGACGAAGCATGAAAAGATCTACAGTAGCATCCTGGGGATAAACCACCTCAGTGATCCAAGGTCAAACTCCCAGCTCTACACTGTGACCACCAAATGGAAGTGTTAAAGCAAAGCCCTTGTGTAATTTATCAAAAAATATTCTGTGCAGCCAGTCATGGTTAGGATGATACAGACCAAATCTGCTGACTGCCTGCAACTTACTGCAGCAGATCATAAGGACGGTCTTGCTCAGTATATCTGCAATGCAGCAGAATGACTACATCCTTCAGTAGTAGCTGAATATTGTGATGTTTCTCTGTACTCGAGTCTTACACTTTTCAAAGCGATTTATAGCATCTGCTCACAACGAAACATATGCTGCTTTCTTTAGGAGCCCCGATTTATAGAAATAAGCAGCTCTCTCGGGGAGCATCAGTACAGCCAGAACCATGGCCAGCCTGCTTACCAGGCAAGTCTCAGGATACTGGATCCTGCACACTTCCATAAATGCGATGAAGAAGGGTTCTCAGAGTGAAAGGAAAGCAGGTGGCTGCTGCAGGTCTGGAAGCTGGGTCCCTCCAGGACATTCATATTTGAGGAAATGAACATTTTCATAATGCATGAGGTACAATGCTCAGTTCAGGTATTTTGTAAGTCAATTACTTTAATAAAAAAAAAGTCTACCTGAGGAAATTTGGAGACTCAGACACTACCCTGTCCAAGCAGAAACTTTTGCCTGCTTCTAACTCTAAAAGTTGGGCTGGTTTGGGCTTTTTTTGTGTTGGCATTTTATACTAAAGTTGGGCTTGTGAAATCACAGTTCAGTTAATCACTAAAGGGCCAGGACAGCTCTCCAGGGTAGCAGCAGACTGACAGCACAAAGAGAGGCAAGTCTTAAAACAGATCACTCCCTTGTTCCCCACAGTTCCCCATCCTTAGCAGAATTTATCAAGGCCAGGTATTTCATGCTAAGGCCCTAAGTGTACCATTCAGTATCCTTTTTAACATTTTTTCCCACTTTTTCAAACCCAAGATCTTCTGCCTTCTGCTGCATGTGATACTATCTCTTTCTGCTGGTATTATTTACTTCTGTCTGCAATCTACATATTGAAATCTTTAAGACAGACGCCATACAGCTGCAGCAAAGCAAGGAAACAAATAGTTTGAATTGGCTTCTTTTAATATACAGCCTTTCTGTGTGGGCTGTGCTGAAAAAGTAATTTTCTAAGTGTTTTCTACCTTTCTCACAAAAGTATAACCCACAGTCAGCTTCTACTAGTCACCCCTGAAGGGTAATTAAAGAATACAAATTGTTGTGCCCACACTCTGGTTGCCTTCCCCTTTTGTGCTTCTCTGTTCAGCACTCCATTATGACTTGAAAGTGAGAAGACAATAACACAATTAAATGACAAAAATCTACTTGAGATAGCTTAAATATTCTAACAACGTAACAGGAACAATAACTAAAACAAAACAACAAAAAAGGTCAAAAAAGGCCTAAAGTCCTTCATTAAAATAGTGATTACAATTAGTTAAGCAGATCCCATTCCCAAGGAAGAAACGCTTAAGAGAAAAATTTACCATTTTTTTAGTAACTCCAGTTCTGTGGATCCAACACTTTTAAAGTTTTAGTGTCTAAAGACACAGAAGTTTTGTTAATTAACCTACTGTATTAACCTTCCCAAATCTGAAATTTCATTCCACCTCCATCCAAAATTTGAAAACAATTTGGTTTTGGTTAAAAGTTGAAAGAGCAACAGTGCACACTTACTGTCCAGACTGGAAGTCCTTCTCATTCACCACAGCACAGTTGGTTAATGACAGTTCATCGGTGGGACATCTTGCTGCTTGCATAGACTGTGAGAAAGAGACAGAGGAAAAAAACTGTCAAATAAAATTCTATTTTTCCTTTACTAAACCAAGCCTCAAAACTTCTGTAAATTCATAAACCACAAAGCAGGTCTCATAAGTACCGACATACTCTGAGAGCACAGCCCACTGGCACTGACAAGCTCCTCCTCCTCTTCAAGGTTTCTCCAAACACTTCTATGGGTCACAGATATTTGTGCTCAAAAGCTCTGCATTTTGTTAGTATACCTTATATTTTCTACCATACCTGCAAAAAACACTTTAAAATTACCTAGGAAAAAGCCTGCAAGGCAAATGCTGTTAATTTGCTAGGGAACCCTAGTGTTCATGCAACTTCCCTGAACCTGCCACAAGCCAGCAGGTGGCAAAGCACTGACTGAAGGCATTTCTTGCCAGGTAACAAGACACTGGGATATTCAGCAAACTGGTCAGGCAAAGCAGCCCAGACACAGATCAGTTCACCTACAGCCCGGGCTAACCCTATCTCATCATTCTGTGCTGGGTTAGAGAGACTATGTGGGGGAAATGGGGTGAAATAAAGATATTACCTTCCCTCTTCCCTGACATTACTCAGAAAAACTAAATATGAGCACATCCACTCTGGATATACGTACTTCAAACAAAGCAGTATAACAACAGCACTGAAAGTCCACAGGAAGATTTAATTCTCAGCCAGCTGCTATCCAACTCCACAGAATCTCTCTATAAAACTTCTCAAAAGAAATATCATGATGTAAATAATATTTCCTACTCTATATGGAACACCACAGATCAGTAACAAACAGAAGAAAATTAAGTTAAATAATCAGTTCCAGCCTATCACTATTAAAAAAGTTACTGCAACAAATTCTGTGGGGGTGTCCTCCCCTGTCCCTTTTCTTTTTTCCCTAAAGTGAAAGGAGTAACCTTATTTCCAGAATATCTGTTCAATTTTTTCCCCTCCACTATTACTCAAGAATCACCAGCTAAAATAACTAAACAACACCAACTCTTGGCCCAGGCTGCCCCATCCCATTCCAAGGCAGCACATACATATGGGGGAGTGCAGCAGAGGAGTACCAAAGAGAAACCTCAGCCCCTTTCCTACATCCCTAACACCATTTGCTTCTGCAGAATTATTCCACAAAACAATGGTTGAAAGATGAAAATAGGGTTCAGAATGCCTCTAGAAGTGGAGAAAAGGATGGAAAAGGCAAGATGTCTCTATCATTAGCTATACTCCGAAAAAAATTTAATTTGGAGAAAAGCTAAACTTGGCCCGCCAGTATGTTATTTTTAGAATCAAAGCACAACTGTTTTCTTTTCCAGATACAAATTTGCAGCCAGCACAATAGAAACTATTTGTCAGTGTCAACCTACTGCTAAAAGCAATTCAGAATGGATTTTCTCTTAAGACACTCTTAAACCCCAGCAACAAGACAAGGAAGCACACTGATCCTAACGCACACATCTAGATAATTTCCCAAGAGTTAACATCCTGCTCAACCTTTCTTCCCCCATCCCTCTGGGCCATTTGAGAAAAGAATCAGAGAAAATTCATCTCCATGTGGACAGAAGCAAGCCTGCCCTATAGCTCAAATCAATTTTTTATGTCATAATGTAATTCTTCTAGAGTACTTGCTATTTAGAAAAGGACTAATTCATTATTTTTACTGAATAATGCTCAATTGCCCTTGACATATGTAACAACAGAAAAGAATTCTATTTTCAGCATTGAAACAGATTTATCTACCTGAATCTGAAGTGTAATAAGAGCCTCAGTTAAATATTCTTGTAATAAAAAATATATGACCATCACTGAACTTCCGAAATACACCACCTGCCTGTTAATGCCCACCATCTTTAAGCACTCCACACAAAAAAGCATTCACCATTTTATCATTTCTCCTTCCATTTGCGATGGGACTATTTTGTGAAGGGCATGCCCTGATAAAACCCATTAGGTAGGATATTTCTGGAGAAAATTGAACACAGAGCTCCTGGATTAAACCTTTTTACAGCGCTAGTTCTCAATTGCATTTTTAATCCTTACTGACAAACCGCTTCCTACATGTTAACAGTGAGCGCCTGGCAAAGCTGCCATTCTTCTGTGTTATTCCTGGCTGCATTTGGGAACGTGCAAGCTTCACTTAAAGGAAATGCATAAACATTCAGGAATGCATTTCAAATCCAGCACCAAGTGATCCTTTTGCAAGCTCCACAGTATACTCCTTGGGTGTCTGAGATATGAAATAAGGTAGCTGCTTCTGCAGCAGTATCAGCACCGACTGTGCTAGCCAGCCCATAGCCTGGCTCATTCTCCTTCTGGGGTGTTTGGCAGAAGCCCATTTCTCCCTTGGCAATGACCAGCATTTCAGACCGCATCTATAATGCACGCTGTGCTCCCAGCTCTCCAGTATACGCCCCCCTCAAGCTCCAAACTTCTGCAGAATTTCAATACATTATCAATATACCAAAGTGTTTTTGACATAATACAGCTCACGCAAGAAAAGGGCACCACTCCATGAACGCAGGTTTTCATGAGTGTACAAGGGACGATTTGAGGAAATCTGTTCATGTAAGAGATGATGATTAAACTGGAAAGCACCCAGACAGGAACAAGGAACACACTGTTCCAGTGAATTGAAGGGGCTTCCTCCTACCTCCCCCCTCCTCACCCCAGGGCTCACATCCCCCAAAATGCTGCTCACAGAGCTCCTTGTCTGGCTGTCAAGCAACTGAGCTGCCGCAGCAAGGAGGCAGGCATTGGCTGCTCCTAAAATTTTCTGGCATAAATGCAGCAGTCCAGAGATGTAACATGAGCCACCGGAGCCTAGAGGGCTATCACATACCAGTGGTAGTACTGTCAAGGAACACTTTAAGCTCTTGCATTTTGGGTTCCAGCTTCCCAGGACAGCAGCACAAGAGGTCCCAGAGCCCTGCACCCTCTCCGCCACCCTGCACTTACCACCCGCACCTGCACACCACACATCAGGGAACAAAGGAAGCAAAAGCCTCAAGAGGAGTTCTAAGAAATCTTCAAGTATATTTACACAAGCTAATTTCAGGCTAACTAGCAGGTTACTGCTAGCAACTAGGCAAGGCAACACAAAGCTCCAGCAAACCCCTAGAGCAGATCTTGCAGCTGACAGTGAATGCCATCTGCTGCAGTTACACCGCTGTCAATACCAGTTTGAAGGTGACCCACGTACATCTTCACAGGTTACACCTGTGTCCACAGTAGAGATATATCAGGCTTAAAGTAGCAAAAATAGTCTTCCCTGCCTCCAGTTACTGTTCTGGTTTATGCAAGGAGGAGACTCCAAGGACAGAGAAGTTTGGGGGAGGTGACTCCACATGTGAGACAGCACCTTCATTCTAAAGCACCCTCAGCCAGAGGCACCCACCACCGGTCATGCAGCATCCGCTGTTAAACCCATGTCTACACAGAGTCTACTCCAACACTCCTGTTTACCAAGAGAAAAATGAGACCACATAATGCACTGATAAATCTCATCCTGAAAAACAAATATGAAGGACCTCCACTTTGGATTTATGGCAAAGAAGTAATGTTGCCTCTACTCCTCCTCTACTGAGCTGATGCTAACCATGAAAATCCAGTGCCAGGTGGCTCAATGATGCTGACATATTCTACTTTTACACAGTAAAAGTCGCCCCAAAGAACAAACATCTTCAAAACAGAAACAATCACCATAACATCTGATCTTTCAGAGATTTTTTTTCAAAGTTGCATGGATTCCAGTTTTCCTCCACAAGTTGTTCTTGCATTTCAGGAGAGCTCAGCCCAGAAAGCAATTCTAAGCATACATAAAAAACACCTTTTCTCCTTCTGAATTTCAAAACAAATATCCAAAGCAAAAGCAAAGCACTACTGATTTAAAATATGACTGGGGAAATTAATAATAAAATCTCTGGAATATTACATATAGTACACTATATTACATTGTTGCATGGGCGAGCACATAGTACAAAAATATGGTTAATATTTGTGAATTTTTAAGGCTGATGATAGAGGAAGCTACAGAAAAACATGTTTCCCATTACATAGACCACACAGGAGACCAGCTGGTGGTACATAATAGAACTGCATTTCAACCTGTCAGTTGTTACTGAACAGAAGAGCTAAAACATTAAACGGTAAGGCAGAGATGTTCTTCATTTGAAACAGCTTAACTCATTTAATTTCCTAATCCTACCCAAGAGATTATGAAACAGCTTCTAAAGCCGAGGCAGGTTTTGTTCTGGGCACTGTTTCTACATGGTCTGTATAAGACAAATATTGTTAAAGTGTTATATGTTTAAAAATTTATTTTGGTTAAAACATATAGACATGGTTATACATGCATATATGTATATGCATATGTACATATATATAATTTCTGTCATGCAGACATTGACAGACAAGTGTTAGGAAGCATGGCAGCTCTGGGTACTAGACATTTAAGTTTTCTCTATAGAGCACACTGCCAGCTGCATAGAAATGGGGATCCCCCCTCCAAAAAGCATCTAAGCTCTACTATAGCAGCTGAGCAGCACCACAGTGTCTCTAAGCCCAGAGCTCCATCACCCAGCACCCAGAACCTGTTCAGGAGTTATTCTCCAGAAGAAAGTTTAGTCCATATTCACTCCTGACCAAGCAGGTGCGTGCCTGCGGGGTGGCTGTGTGCTAGCATGGCTGACTCAAAGCTGTTCAAAGTCACTCATTCACCGCTAAAAGTCTGTGAATAAAATTAAGTTCGCATACTGAAAGAAAGAATTATTATATTAAAGGAGCTCTCAAGATAAACAGGGAACTGAGATGATGATATGTAAACCCTACATTACCCAGGACTATCCTCCTGATGGAAAGTGGATGTGCACGAAGCCTCACCTGATACAGCCTGAACCTAAAGATCCAACGGGCCAAGCAACAACAGAATCTGAAATGAATGTTAAAACGTGAGGAGCCTGCTGCACACAGATGACAAACACCAGCACCAGCATGCATAAAGATGAGCTGCAGCAGAGCTGGGTCAGCAATAGCCTGGGAGAAGGAGACAAATCAAGCTCTCCCAGCACAGGACAGCCTGAGGAGGATGATGACTACGTTCTCTCTACATACACACACGCACCATGGAGCTGAATAATGGAGAAGAAAACCAACTCTACACTAAAGGGCAGAAGAAACTGGTACAAAACAATAGCAACACTATCACAGCTACTGACTAGCAGTTACAAACAGGTTCCTAAACAGAAGAGGAAACGGGCACTGTAACAGTGTATAGTGGGAAACAGTAAAAAAAAAACCAAAACTCCTTTAAAGCAGGCATTCACTAATATTTATGATAGGAATGTCGACTTGATGCCTACATCAGAGATCGGACTCAGCAACAGGAGATGTCCTAAATGCTGTGTTTCTAAAATAAATTTAAAAAAAATCAAATAAGTTAATAGTTTGCAGGTTTTTCTGGACATCTCAGAAAAAAACCAAACCAACCAAACCTTGAATAACGTTTCCAGAGTTCTGCAGCTACAAGAAGAGACCAAACACCTACAAATAACTTTTTGGAACAGCAGGTTTGGCAAGACAGGTTTCCCTTCCAGATCTGCAGTCAGACAGAGTGTGCCCTGCTGTGCCCAGCAGGTGAAAACACTCTGTTCCCCAGGACAAGCAGCCCTGACTGGCTGCTCAGGACCAGCCTTTCCATCTGCTCCATCTGACCTCTAGTTTACTTTGGTGGGAGCTTTTAATTCTCATTGGGAAGGAGCTTTCTCAATAACAAGCTCACAAATACCAATTTTCTTCTCCTATTAAAAGAGTAACAAATTAGAAAAGCTAAAATCTCAGAATTAATATTCAATTTTTAGTCAAAGCCAGGAACCTTGAGCAAGCCAACACCCAGACAGCCTCAATACCGAGTCCAGACAAGGAGGGTGAGATGGAACCCTCCTTCCCACGACCCCCAACGTCACACTCCCACCGGTACGAATCGCCTCCCTGCGCTGGCTCAGGCAGCCAAGGAGGCACCAAGGCCAACGTGGCCACGCCGAGCACAGGCCAGCTGCTGGCAGACACTGAAGCCAAAACAGCTCAAAATGAGAGGGAAGAGTTCACATCACGAGGGCTGGAAATGAAACAGGAAACATTTTTCCCCGCATTGCTCTGTGCCTGCACCACCAGTAACTTTCTCATCTGATACCAGAATTACCTACATAAGCAAAGGAGGTCAAGCCCAATCATCAGGGGGGATTAGCAACACAGACACCCACTAGTTGTCCCTGGCAGTTCTTTCTATACGATATACACTTAATACGTTCTCCATTTTCTTTATCTAGTAGCTGATGTGTGCCTCCCTCATGGCCTGGGCAGTAATCTAGAAATTCCTTCCATCTTAGCACATGAAAGCCACTTTATTGGGGCAGAAGTACCTAACTTAGCAATTAAAGGATACTGGTTTTGAGGGTGGTGACTGCTGCTTACCATCTGTTTGCAAAGTTTACAGCAATGAATTCAATTCTGTAATGGAGCTTTGTAACTCCAATACTATTTTACACAGCACGGTTAAGATGTACCTAGCTTTGGGATTTTGGCTGTACTCTTTCCATCACTTTGAAATGTTACCAGAAACACAATTTACAGTTCCAAAACTGAAGGCTTTGCCTGATCTAAAAGAGCAGAAGAAATAAATGCACTGAAGCAGAACTTCTACAAGCTACTAGTATCATATAGCATCTATAATCTAATTAAACCAGTTGCTCTGCCCAAAGATGTCATTCTCCACACCAGCTCTTTACAATACGATCAGTAAAGTGATTTCTGAAACTCTATCTGTACCTGTGCTGCTGTGCCATATAACTGGGAAGCTGCTCCTGACAGTTTAGCACAAGCATCAACTCCACCTTTCAATTAAGCAATAACGACCCAGAATATGTGCACTTGTAATTAACACATCCATTTTTGGAGTGGATGTTGCTTCACATTTCTTTCAGGAGACAAGATGATCAACAGTTTAATGACAGGGAATTGCTACTTGTTGTGCTTCATCTAAACCTCTTTTTAAAATGCTTAAAGGAATGAAACATCACACAACCATGTCTAAGACGTCAGCACAGGATGCAAGTCACAGGATTTTGACACCCCAGCTGTGAGGACACCTAATGGATGCAAATTTCTTCCCATTTATTTAGAAAAGCTACGCAATGGCAATAGGGACGAGGTTAAAAATAGCTCCTTAAACTTAGAATCTGCCTTGTGAAAGCCTGAGACGCTGCTATCCCTGTGTATTTTCAACTCACCCTACTGCTGATGGGCTGCATCTAGCACTAAACCTCGCCAGGACACCAACTAACGTGCAAAACACTACCCAGTTATAAGCAGTTTGTGTTTAAGATACAATACCTTGCAAGTATTTCTGTATTTTCTACAGAAAAAGCATGTAACTTGACACAACTCTAGGGCATCAATTACTCCAGATTATTTGATAGAAGGTCATTGCTTTATTGCATCCCAGAAGACTAGAGAAACATGTTAAATCTTCTTATGCTGCAAACATTTGACCTTTCTGAACTAAGCATCTGAGAGACATACGCAGGAAAGAGCACGAGTGCAGCAGCAGGGCAAGACAGGGGCTGAAGAACTATATATTCAGCCTTGATTTAACAAGAAGGAGTATTAGCAGTTGGCTCAAACGCAGAATAAAAGGATACTGTGTTGAAAGCTTTTTTTATTAACCGTAGTGACCGTGTTCCTTGCTTCAATTTTTCTGTTCACAGATCTCCTCCAACACAACTCTGCAATTCCTGGAGGCCAAAATCTTATAGAGGTGGCCAATATGGAAATTTAGCCACAAAACTCTGGTCTGCTGCCAGAGAACTTCTCTGATTTGAGACAGCATCCTGACAGGTATGCGAATGACTGCATCATGTAGAGACCACACTCTGAACCTCGTCCTTCCAAAAAATACTGCAGGTACTAAGATCATTGCTATCTGTCACACTGCTCAGGGGTCAGCTAGCCCTCACTGCCCCAGGTCTTCCTAAAGCTTGTCCTCTCTCACACTTCTGAGTGTACTTGGACAGTACCAACCCCCAGATCAAAAAACCATCAAACCCCCTGGATCAAAAAAGATCAAAACATAACAAAGACCTTTATTTTAGTTTTCAGGGGGTTTTGTACATGTTCATGTAAAGAAAGGAATCAATGATAATTTTATTCCACTGAAAACCATATCCTGCCTGGTGGGTAATTTAGCAAAACATAAGTACCACTATTTTCAAAAGGACTGGTTTTCTTAGGAACTGAACAGATAGGATTTTACAACAGAACTTCCCCCAAATTCATAGCTAGGATACCTCCTAAACCACAGGGTCTTCTCCTGAATGGCCTCTGTGCTCTAAGGTACAGGACACAGAACAGAGGATAGGAAGAGATAAGATCTTGCTGTGCTATGGCAAAAAAAAAAAATGTAATATTTAAGAAATTTATACTTTATAGTATCTTCAAAAGGGTTTTTTGATTTTTACATTTTTCCTACTAAGAAAAATTCTTAATAAAATTTAGTCATTCTGGCCTGTCCGCAGTAAGAAAGGAGGTGTGACATACCAGCATCCCCAAACTGGAGACGGAGAGAGAGCACTGACATCTCCCTATCACACTGTCTCTTTGGGTACAGGCTTTGGAAACCCTGCTTCTGACACACTAAGTCGTGCAACAAATGAAAGTTAATCAAAGATTACAAGGCTTAGATATCCCATGCCCACAAACATTCACATGGTCACGTGTCTGCCAGAATTTTATTCTAAATAATTTAGCATGGGGTTTTATAATGCAAAAGTCCTGTAAGAAGGATACAAGTCTATTTGTGATGATTTCACAAGACAAGTACACAGTTGCATAAGTGATCTCAGAAACAGAGATTCAGATTTATAGTTTTCTCCCATTTCCCCAAAAACATTGCTAAAAACCTATTTCTTCATATTACATATTAGGAAACACTACAAAAAGATAAGTGATGTGTCCTGGGTTTGGTGAGACTAGTTAATTTTCTTCCTAGTAGCTGGTACAGTGCTGTGTTTTGGATTTAGTATGAGGATAAAACACTGATGTTTTAACTGTTGCTAAGCAGGGCTTATCCCAAATCAAGGACTTTTTGGTCTCCTGTGCTCTGCCAGCAAGCATGTACACAAGAAGCTGGGAGAAGGCATGGCCAGGAGACCTGACCAAACTAGCCAAGGGCTATTCCATACCACAGGGCATCATGCCCAGTATAGAAACTGGGGGGAGTTGGCCAGGAGGGGCCGATCCCTGCTCAGGCAGCAGTCAGCAGGTGGTGAGCAACTGCATTGTGTGTCACTTGTCTTTTCACAGGTTTTATTTCTCTGTTACATTCCTTTTCATTATTATTATTATATTTTATGATAGTTATTGTTGTTGTTATTATATTTTATTTTAGTTATTAAATGTTCTTATCTCCACCTGCAAGTTTACTTTTTTTTCGATTCTCCTCCCCATCTGGGAGGGGGGAGAAGCGAGCAAGCGGCTGTGTGGTGCTCAGCTGCCAGCTGGGGTTAAACCACGACACGCTGAGAGAAGGATCAGTACCACACTGCAAGAAAGAACTAAGCTGATTCACAAATGTTCCTTTAACTGCCTGATGATACCTGCATCTAGGAAGGCTGATTCCACATGTTAGCAGAAATCAGATTTTACAGCTTTAACTCATAAACATAAAGTCTAACCTTCATTATTTCAAAGTTTCTACTAAACTATCCAACTTAAAACTGCCTTGGGATTGACTGCAAGGAGCATGAAAGAGCACACATTAGTCCAGCAGCGTCTTCAGCACTGTGGAACACAGAGGAATGCAGCCTGTCCTCCACCAGCCGTCCCACTACTGCGACACTCCCACCATTTGACAGTTGATTTCAACAGATGTCAGCAATACACATCCTGCTCAAGTCACAGGCTCTTCTAGAGTAGTTACGGAACAGTTCCACAAGGTAAACCAACATCTACTAGTACCTGAATGGAACCAAAACCATTACTGATACATAGTGAATCTCTTCTGAGAAGCAAACAGGCGAGTGTCTCCTGTCACTAGGCTAACAGCAATACCACTCCAAATGAGTCCCAAATAGCAAATAAACAAAAATTAAGGTGTTACACCATTTATACCATATCAAACAGACATTACTTCTAATCATCACGAACTGTTAAACAAGTTTCAGCTGTTACAAAACTTTCATTTTCCTTAAAGAAAAACACACCACTCTCTTGGATAGGGGATCATCACCAACATCCACACTACCAAATCAACATTCAACACGCATGATTTCCTCTTTGAAGAAGGCCAGACCTCCTGCCAGCTTGCAAGAGTAAAGCTGCAGCCCGACAGACCTGCTTCATTTCCGACATCACTTCTCTATGTAGCTCTCCAATCTGGTACAGTACAGGCAGAAACACAGCCTGTTCTGGATCAACAGCTCGACACTGGCTGGAATAAGGTAGAGAACTAATTCCTAATGAGAACTAATTCCCGATGAGGTTCAAATCAATTTGCTACAGACAGCACCGGTTAACTTCTAGAGGTCCGGTCTTGGTACAAGGGATCTGTAACCAACTATGGACAGACCAGACAGCTTTACACCATTGCCTCTTCCGTAGCAGATGCTGGCTGACACCTTGGCAAGACTCAGTGCTCCGCTTGTGTGCCTAATGATTACCATGCAGAAAGAGATACAGAATAAATTATAAGAGAAACAGCCATTATTTTTAATCATCATAAACTATTTTTCCTGTAAACTTCAATCACCATTAATCACTGTCTCTTCACTGAGATTGAGGAAACCCAGTGCAATTAAGGGAGTAGAGTAACACCTGAAACAGCACTAGACAATTTATAAGATTTGGTTTATCATTTGCCTCAATTATTTAAAATGTTACTAGAAGCTTAGAGATTTTGTCTCTCTTCTACATCAGGAAAGCCATTCCCTTCCCTCCATAAAAGTATACACACACAAATCAAATCACATGAGTCTAATAAAAGAGACTAAGCTCTAAATTGCATTGCAGGATATTTTTTCAGGGCAGGACTAATCATTGAAGCTTTCTCTATCCATTCTCCAGGTTTAAGCACCATTTAAGAATGCTGACAGCAGAATAACATCGGTGTTCCAGTACCAGACTCACCTGTTGTACCTAGAGATATCACACACCTCCATCCTCCTACCCACTGTTTTTTATTTATGCAGACAAGGATCACAATAGCTCCACTGTCACATCCGAAGCGTATGCTGTTGCTTGCTCACCCTGACCTCCTCATCCCCTCCAGAGCTGCTGCTATCCCACATGCAAGCTGGAGGGAGCAGGCAACCCGTTTGTTAATTAACACTAACATTCAACATACTGCAAGATTGGATCGAGCTCAGAAAACGGTATAAAACACTTTAAGAACTCTCTCTGCAGCATTCAATAATCTGATAATTTTACAATAATTATATTTGTAGACAAATAATGAAAACACTAAATAGTAAGCTTCCTGGTAACTCAAGGAAAGCATCTCCCATTCAAATTGCCAGATTACAAGGCAATTAAACTCCAATCTTCCCCTTAAACTTGCATAATTCCCTCCTTTCCTCCACCAGGCTTCGAAGTTGGCCAAATAAAGGCACATTTTTTCAGGTGTTTAGTAGCACAAAAGCTCAGAGAAGCAGGAAGAAGCTGGGTCTGATCCCTCTCCCTCCTCCCCACATCTCCAGTCACCACCTCTAGCACTCAGATGGTTCACTGAGCCTTTGCAGCACTCGAAGGCAACTGAAACCTAACTCATCAAACTACACAGATAGTTTTCCCTGTCAATTTAGCATGCTGGAAAGGCTCGGGGGAGCAAGTGAGTAGGGGACAAGACAAGACCACTGCAGACAGATTGGTTTTGGCTACAAGGAGCCTCAGAACAACGCTCAATATGGCCAAAATGATCTTACCACTGATGAAAGCACTGGGCTCCCACTTCTGGCAACAGAAAGCTGAAAGAAAACCTAGTCAAAACACACAGACTTCTCCTGGGTTAACTGCAAAGGGTGAGATGAAGAAAAAAGGTGTAAGGAAGAAAGTGAGGCCACATATCTGGACCAGGGACAGAAGAAAAGCTCTTAAGAAGAGAGAACCTGCAAAAGGTGATTTTTTTCTCAATTCATCAGCAGTATTTTAGAGCTGGCACTCGAGTAGATCTGCTCACCTGTGACGCACAGCTCAACACTGGGCCAAATTTCTCACCACTGCTCTAACCTCCGCTGCTCTGCATCACACCACTGCACCATCTGTCGTCGTATCCACCAGACAAACAGTAATAAAAAAACCTATGAGAAAACCTATTCCCTAAAAATCTCAGTCACTGAATTGTTTGGCCAAGATAGAAGATTTCAGCCGGAAGGAGACACTAATGAAAAATGTGACTTTCACAAGCTGACATCCAGCAAAGCATGACTGAGCTTACAGCAAAGAGAAATCTTAACTGCATCTTGCAGCACTTGGAGATGGACATCTGAAAACAGAGGGGAAATACAACGCACTACAAAAAGTGATTTGACAGACAAGACTGTTCCTTCACATTTTAAGGCCTTTTTGACCACTTGCTGATGTTATCTAAGATTCACCGATAAGGGATTTTTAAAATAAACGTAGAATAAAACCACTGCGCAACCCTTAAGGTGTGTTTTAAAAGAATTTGGACCCACATCACAGAATGGAGCTTGGCTGGTGCCCCCAGGGCAGTGGAGTCTCTAAGGGCCTCAAAGAGCCTTACAAACCTGCCCCACACCCCACAGCACCAAAGGGTCACCAAGGCCTCATAGCACCCTTAGGGGACTCTAAAATCCTGTCACGCACCCCATGGGGACAGGGGTCTCGCGGTGGCCCCTCAGGGAATCCCACAATCCTGCCCCACATCCCAGTGTACCAAGGGGTCACCCCACTCTCATAGCATCCTTAGAGGCCCCTGCCCCACAACCCACAGGGAGAGAGGTCACCACAGCCCCATAGCACCCCCAGGGCACCCTAAAATCCTGCCCTGCTCCCTATAGGGCCTGAGGGCTGCTGGAGCTTCACAGCACCCTCAGGGAACCCTAAATCCTGCCAACAGCACCGCTGGATCACTAGGGCTGCACCACACTCTTAGGTGACCCCCTAATCCTGCCCCATAGCCCATCAGGAGAGCAGTCAACCCCGCCTCAGGGTGCTCCTGCAGGAGCCCTAGAAGCTCACCCCACAGGACCGAGGGATCACCACAGCCTCACAGCACCCCTAGGACACCCTAAAATCCTGCCCTGCATCCTGCAGGGCCACTGCAACCTCACAGCACCCGCAGGGAACCCTAATCCTGCCTCACACCCACCGGTACAGTGGTCACCCTGGCGCACAGCGCTCCCGGGGGAGCTCCACAGTCCTGCCCCGCACCCCACACCACCAGGAGGCCACGCCGACCTCACAGCAGCCCTGGGGGACCCTAAAATCCTGCCCCACAGGGTTAGGGGTCACCCTGGCCTCACAGCGCTCCCGAGGAAACCCTACAGTCCTGTCGCACACGCCACAGCACCAAGGGGCCACCCGAGCCTCACGGTACCCCCAGGGCCCCCTACAGCCCTGCCCCACAGGGAGAGAGGCCACCCCGAGCTCACAACGCCCTCAGGGCCGGTACACCGCGGGGGGGCACCACAGGCTCAGAGCACCCTCAGGGGACCCCACACGCCCCCAGGGCTGAGCGAGCACCCCGGCGGCGGGGCTGCGAGGAGCCACCGGCCCGGCCCGGCCCGGCCCGGCGTCCAGCGAGGAGCAGAAGCGGGTGGGAATAGCAGCGGGGCCGGGTAGGGCGGGAAGACTCCGTCCCCGTTCCCCCCCCCCTCCACTTACCCGCCCCGCCATCTTGCCGCTGCGCCCAGCCCGCAGCGCCGCCCGACCGCCGCGCCGCAGCCACGGTCCCGCCCCGCAGCCGCCAGGGGGCGGCGCAGCGCAGGCGCCGCGGCGGGGCTGGGCGGGTCCCTGAGGGCCGCGGGGCGGTCACGCCCCCCTGAACGGCCGGCGGCTCCGGATTGGCAGTTCCTCCCGCCGCGCTCAGGCATTGACGGCCGCCTCCCCGCAGCGCCGGCTTCCCATTGGCCTAGCGGCAGGGCAGGGGAGGGCGTTCTGCCATAAGTCACGGGGAGCGCTGCCGCGATTGGCCTGCTGGCCGGGCGGGGCGGGGCGAGGCGAGCCGCCGGTCTCAGGGCGGGTGGGTGCGGGGCTGCCGGTCGCTGCGGTTTCGCGGCCTCCGGCCCCGGCGGCCTCACGGCGGCCCGCAGAGCCGCCTCGGGGCGCTGGGCGTGCCCGGCCCGGGAGCGGGCTGGGTCGGGCTTTGCCCCGGGGTGTCCGGCAGGGCCGCGGCCCGGTGCGCTGCGGGCGGCCTGGGCCGAGCCCCGCGGTGGGGACAGGCCGCCCCGCAGAGCCCCCGCCGGCAGCAGGACGGGCATCGGCAGGGCCCTCCCGGGGCTCGGAGCCCCTCGCAGCTCCGGGCCCCTGGGCAGGCGAGCCCCACGCCGCTCTCGGTGGGCGCATTTCCCGTGCTCTGTGCGATGACTGGCTGGTGGACGGCTCCAGACCGGCGCTGCAGCAGTACAGCAGCGGCTCTAGGCGGGGTGCTGTGGCCTCCTCCAGTACCGCCAGTGGCTCACCTTGCTGAAGCGGCTACCCGTTCCCCAGCGTCTGCCTTGTACTAATGGCACGTTTCTATGCTTTGTGCTACAAATTACCGGTGTGCGCGAGCCTGAAAATCAGATAATGGGAGCTTAGAGCTGCTACTCGGGCCTCTCGGTGGCACGTGTCAAAGCCTGGAGTTAACCCCGTTCTTCGGTAAGGAGGGATTGGGGCTTCTAAAGCCCGTTGCTAGGCCTTCGCTCACGGCGTGGGTGTCTTGTGCTCAGTGCAGCTCTTGCTTCTATGTGGAGCAGCCGTAGCCTGGTCCCATTTGAGCACTTACTGAATGTTTGTGGCCAGATTTATGGATATGGATCCGTACGGGGGCCTACGCCTGGGGTTTGGCTGAAATAGTGCTTCACTCTTAAGAGCAACAGATCATATTGGATAAACTGTCTCTTGCTGAGAGACAAAAATAGCTTGTTCACAGAGCTGCGTCCCCCTGTGTAATGTTCTGCAGAAGAATGAAATTCCAATTACGGTCTTTGGTTTTGACTTTGCTTTAAGGCAGGAAGGTGGCAAACACTTGGACTCCAAAGCAAGGTTCAGTAGCATCTCCGCTGCCAGCCTCAACAGCCTGGAAATCAATTCAGGGAGTGAGCTTTAATGCATTAGCAACCTGTCACATCAACTTCCTGCACAGGGCTTTGACAACATAATAAAATATTAATGTTGATTTTAACTGCTGGTTGGATGCCTTGAACAGGTAGCAATGTCAGCTGTAACCCAGAGGGGAATGCCAAGTTCATGAAAAACTGGGGGGGCCACATTAATGCAGTGGGCCGAAGCAGTCAATACTTCAGGCCAGGGATGTACCTCAGTGCAGAGTATGACTCTGTGGGTAAAGAAATCAGGTCGATACCTAAATCTGTTCTAGGTGGATCTAAACAGTGCAAAAAATTTGTTTTCCCCAGTGAGACCATGTTCTTCCTGCCTGCACAGCAGCTGAGCAGTTTCCCCATCTAAGTCTCTCAACAGAAATCACTGCACTGGAGAAACATCCCTGAAAATTGGTTGTTAAATATTGCAAATAACCCCTCAGCTTTGGGCAGGTAACTGCCAGGTGGCTCCTGTTGGAGAGGATTTGCTTCCTGGCCTCTGTTTCATATGAAACTGGTTGTGAGACGGACAGGTGAACATCCACATCAGCTAAAACAGCATTTTCCTCTGCAGTTAATAAAGGTGTCTGGCCTGGAGGGTCACCCCTGGAGGAGGCTGCTGGTGCTGCTGCACCCCCAGCAGTGAACTCTGGCCAAATGATACAATATGGGGGGGGATTCTCACTGCTCTGATCTTAAATCTCTCCCCTGCAGCCTTGAAGGAGTCTCTCACAGAAAAACAGACACAGGAAATACAACCTCTGATTTTGTAGTCGAGGGGATGGTGAAGGCAGAGTGGCTGCACTCCCCCACCCTGCACCATTTCAAAGGGGGGAAAAAAGCAAAGCGAAGCTCCCCAGACCATATGTGAAGGTCACACCAGTTTCTCTTCAGATCTGGGACCAAAGAGGACCCCAGCCCACCCCCACTTGGTCCTGAGCTCCAGCCATCACTCCTCTGCCTGGGGGACAGGACTGCACCTCGAGGAGCTTTGGGCAGCGCTGGGGCATGTCCCAGAGCTCTGCCCCACAGCCAGCCTCTCCTGGGGGCAGGGAGTGAGGGGTGAAGCAAGGGACAGCACACACTGTGGAGCCCAGACCTTCACGGCTCACCCCTCTGCACACCCATCATCTCCCGGAGTGAAAGCTTCAGCTTGCAGCAGACACAACATCTGCGCCCTGAACCCCGGGGTGGGCAGGATGGCCCCGCTCCCCAGGTGGGTTTATGTAGGCAAACGGCAGGATCCAGCCCCCCAGGCTTGCCCCACTGACCTCCCCATGAACCTGCTGGCTGGTAGCACGCTGAAGGGAGGAAGAAGGCTGGAGGCTAGCTAGTGCTGGAAAATAAAAAGAGAAAAAGAAATGTATGCCTCTAACGCCATGAAGTTATCTGTTTGCTACCTTTATCCACGCAAATAGAGATGGCAGCAGAAATTATGTCCCTAGATTCTGTAAAAATAGCTTGAGAAGTGAAAACCAAAATAGCTCAGGAACTGAAAAGCAAAATATCTTGAGAAACAGAAACAAGAGCATGGTTTGGTTTCAGGGCCTTTAGGTTTTCCTTAGTCCTTTTTAGTGAAAACACTGATACTCATACACTTGGCAGAGCAGCAACGATGCGAAGGAAACAAGGTGACCTGCTGCTTGAACCGGGCTCCCTCTTCTGTCGGGTCTCCTTCCAACCCCGCAGCCCCGGGGCTCTGGTGCACCCTCAGCCGTTGACTCCCCAGCAGGGGCTCAGCCCCGCAGGCCGGGAGCCACAGCTCCAGGCCGGGTATTGCTGCCCCGGTGACGGGTCACGGAGGTTTCCCTTCTCCCGTGGGTGATGCACAGGACTGCGGCGTCGTGGGGGCAGTTTGGTCCGGGGCAGGGCTGTCCTAGAGCAGAGCCGGGGTGGCAGCAGCTGAGAGCGGCTTCGCTGGCAGGGCCCGGGGGCGGCAGGGGCTGCGGGAGGTGGCAGGGCCCAGCTGCCGGGCCGACGCCTGGGCCGCTCTCAGGGGAGGTGCCGGGGCAGCGCTCGGCGCGGAGGGGCCGCCCTGGGAGGTCCCGGCCGCGGCCCGGGGTTGCGGTGGGAAGGGCCGGGGCAGCTCCACGGGCAGCGGCGCTATCGCCCGGCGAACAACGGCTCCGCGGCCCTTGATTGGCGAGAGGGGCGAGTGAGGTGATTTTTCATTGGCTGGGCCTTGCGGACAGGGGCCAATCGCAATAGAGCTCTGTTACCGTGCGCCGGGCGGACGCTCTCGGACCGCGTGGAGAAGGGAGAGAGTCATGCGGCGCGCGGAGGCTCGAGGCAGCCGCGCGGCTCCTCATTGGCCGGAGGCTCCGGGCTTGGCCAATCCCTGCGAGCGCGCGGGGCGGGGCGGCGGTTGGCCCGGCGCGAGGGTAACGGCCGCCGCCGCCTCAGGCGCCCCGCCATGACCGCGCGCGGGGGGCGCGCCCGCTGCCCGTAGCTGTCGCCGTCGCCGCCCGCGGGTCGCCCATGGAGGTGAGGGACGGGCTGGGGAGAGGCTGGGCGGTGCGGTTCGTCCTGTCGGAAACCCGGGCGGTCGGGTGGAGCTGTCCCGGGTTGGGCTGCTCCGAGCGGCGGTGCCCGCCTGTGTGGGGCCGTCTAGACTTGGGCCTGGCTTGTGGTAGCGGGTGGTGTGAAACCGAGCTCGAAGGGGTCAGGAAAACCCGTTTCATTGTCCTCAAAAAGTTCCACTTGGGAAAAATATGAGCGTCTATGTCCTGGGGGGTGTGACAAATGTGTACCAGCTCGCTGGGCCTCTGCATCCGTTATTTGTTGATCACAAATCACCTAAGTGCTGGTGCCCTTACTGAGCAGGGAGACAACCACAGAGAAAACGTGGTGGAGTTAGTGTAAGCAGTGGAGCCGTGCTCCACACTAATTCTGACTTTGCATGTTCACATATTTGTAAAATGTGTCTTAGAAAAACAGTGTGTTAATGCATTGGTGTAACTGTGGTGTAAACTCGAAGGAAGATCATGCTGCACGTTAGGTATGGAGTCTGTTTTCATCAGATACAGAACATTTTTTTTAGAGAGAAATGCTCATTCAGAATGCTTTCAGAATACTAGTCCTGTGAAACTTGAACTTTTTCTGAATGTAGTAAATGTTTCAAATGAGCAGCTATGGTAATATTTTAAATATTATGCAAATAGCTTCTTTTTTTTTTTTATTTGTGAGCTAAGGAGGTTTTAGCTAGTCAGTTTTATTTTAACTATACATTTCCTTGTATACCTCACCTGAGGAAGGGAAGGCACCTAACATTTTGTTTTCAGTCCTTGTTCCTACTGGCCAGCTATTTTTGAGCACTTCCAAGTTGATGATGGGGAGAGGGGTGTTTTTTAGGTGGAAATTGTTTCTCCCATAGTTACAGAATGGGACAGATTTCCACCATAGGTCCCAGGGTGTGTATTACAGCAAAATTCTAGCTCCTGAAATCTGAAAATGCACATACATGCTTTCATGTAATGTAAATGATGTAATAGAAACAGTGATGAAAAGACAAGGGGTGTCTGGTGACACATGGAAGGCTAAATGGTGAGAGGGATGATAATTCTCCTACTTCTGCAGTTGATGTCATTCTGTGGTGGTTCAGCCCTTCAGAAGCTCAGCTAATGTACATGGAGAGAATGCCGGTTTCTTCTTAATCTGCATTCCTCGATCTGTAAACAACATGTGGATTTCTTGTGCTTTGTTGGGTTAAGGTTTTCTCTAAGGGTAAATGTGAAAGTGTTCTAATGTCAGCATGTAGAACTAGTTCCTTGAAAACTCATGGAGGGAATCCATCTGTAAATTAAAGTGCTAAAAAAGTTAATGTTGGTATAAAATCTACAACTCTCAGGTCTATGTGTAATTATGTCCTTTTATGGCTTTTTTTCCCTTGTCTTGTGTAGCCTAAAGTTGCATTCAGAGGTGGCAGTCGCTGCTGGAGTAGCGCGGAAGCCGGCGGGAGGCTGACAGACATATTCAGTAGCGTAATGACAGGCTCTGGCTCACTGTATGGTTGCTACAAGTCACAGGTTCAGTTGATTTTAAATGAATTTTTTATATCTGTAAGACTTTGGGTTGCTTGTAAACAAAATGGTCAAAAAGTATTTCTAATACAGTTGCTTATAGTGGTGAACATAAATCACCATGTTTGATTTATTCATAATAAATCTCCATTGTATTAATGTTCATCAGAAAGGACAGGGGCTTTTTTTAATACGGTCACAGGTGAAGCAATATGTGGTGCTTTGTAAAATTTCATTGTGTTCTTTGTTTTTCTGTTAGCATAAACAATTGTAGACAAAGCAAGGAGCAAATGACTGTTTTTAGGAAAACTGGGAAGTCTGTAAGAAGGAGAAGCTTGGGTATTTCTATGGCCTACCACAGACAGAGTCCAAATATCACATACACCAGCCTGAGGAGCAGGGGGTTCTTAGTCTGACCAGTAGAAACTGCCATGTCAGTTTAGTACATCAGGTATCTCTTTTCATTTTTGCCTTTCATAGGCATAAGCTGTCACAGAGGTAAAAGACTCAAATGAAAGCTCATTCCCAATACCTCCAAGAACAGACCTGTTACTTGCTCTATCCAAGACCTGTATGGCTTTGTTCTTCCATGTCCTCCAGTCCAGCAATTGGGCATCTTTTTTTGCTTACAGAAGTATTTTACAGACATGGAGGCATGGAGACACCTGTCCATAGTTAGGCAGAAAGCCTTACTGGGAATAAAACCTGGATTTCTGTGTCGCTTTCTGTAGGTGCTGGACTACTTTGCTCCATAAAGGAGCACATCATGTATCTTCAACATTCAACCTTGTGAAAACACCATTTTTTTCATTTACTAAGAGCTGAGAAAGCATATCATGTTTAAACCAAACAAGCAATGGCCCCTTTTCACTTAAACTGGGTAGAAGGCCTTTCATCTGGAAAATAATTAGTTGTCAGTTTTCTTCAGTAGCTTAAATAACCTGTAATGACTGGGAGGAAGGGAATGTCTCCTGACTCCTGTCAGTGATCATCTGTTACAAACTAGTGCAGATGTTTTAGGCTAACTTGGCCTGAAACTTTTACTCCTGTGCACTGAGCAGTAGTCGCCAGCAGAAGTTACCTGTAGCATTGTGTCAAAAGTATGTGGCTCGCTTGCTTCTCGTGATCTGGTTACTCTGAGAGGGAACTCAGTTACAACCATGTAGAGTGTTGAAATGACAATTTCATGTGTTAAATATTTAAAGCACTGCTTTTATTGTACATAAAATGCAGAATGAAGAAAATTTAGAGCTACCTCAGACCTACAGTTCTGCCCTTTCAACATCGGACTACTCTGCACCTCTGGACTCTTCCCTGTTGTATACACCATGGTCGACACATGGAGATGATACTAAGCAGCTTGCTGCTTCTCAGATTAATGTGAAATCCAGGTAGTCATCTTTGACAAAGAATGTGTGTGTTGATGGAGTAGGTGGATTATATTTTTTTGCTTAACAGAATATTTTGAATGAAGTAATTGTTTTAACTAACAATGCAACAATGCAATCTGTTTTCAGGATTCAGCCTGAACAGAATGATTATGGCAGTGAAACAGATTTATATGGACTGGTGTCTAACATCTTGGAAGAACAAGATAAGTCGCAGCCATATTGTGCTGAGGGGTGAGTGTGTTGCCATGCAGGCACTGCTGGCATTCTCTTCCTCTGACAAAGACTTCCCTCACCCATCTCAGTGTCTGTGTTCTGTTAGTCATCTTCCTTTGCATCTGCTGCTGGCAAGTCCTCGTGCTCTTTATGCTTTCCCTTCCTTCTCCCTACTCTTCTAATATTTCACTTGTGATACTTGAAAGATTTTCTCTAGGTACTCAAATTACATGGTAGCTTCTGGCTTTCTGGTATTTGCAAAACTTTTTAATTGGCACTTCTAAAATTAGTCCTTAACAAGCATTGTGGAAATTCAGTATTCAAAGAAATCTCCTTTAATATATGCCTTGGCCTGGGTTTTTTTTAGATCAAGATTGAAGTCAGACTTTAGGTTTCTTTCTTAATTAATTTCAATTCACAGAAAGAATATACAAAACATTAAATCATACTCTCTCATGCTTTCCTGAACTGGCAGGAGAGAAGAAATCCTTGCAAAATTAATGTTTCTTGATGTGAGTGCCACCTAAGCAATTTTACATATCTAAATGTCAGATTTATTATGCTTCTATTCTAGCACCGGAAGAAACTGTTAGATAGTCAAAATAACTTGTGACAGAAGGACCCCTGAGAGACCTTGAGAGTTCACTGTCTTTTGCTTAAATCCAAGTATTCGAGGTCTGAGGGATGAGACAGGAAACCCAGTTCCCAAGGTTCCCAAGCCAGGCACCACTCTTCCTTTCTGTCTTTCCAAACAATTCCACAGATTTCTGCATGTGTGCTGAGTTCTGTGCCAGAAGTGAGGGACGACTTAGAGTTTTGATCAATAGAGAGTTTATTAATTCCTTTGCTTCAGACAGTGAAGGTTGGATTTCTGTTTTCAGTACTGCCAAACTTGGCAGTGACTGTAATGACTTCCAGGCACAATTCCATTGTTTACTTAGTCTGTTTACAGTTTTCCTTGACAGTCGGTGACCGATTGTCCTGTTTAATTCATGGTAATTAGTGGAAGGAAAGGAAATGTGCTGAGATGCTTTTTCTTGCTGTACCTGCAGGAAGCAGTGTAAAACACGGACGATTCTGAAGCAATAAGCAGGATGATACAGAGAAGCGTTTTGTCTGGAGTGCTAGGACGTGGCTTTGAAAGGTTGTGGGTAGTTTTGGCAGTATGGTTATCTTAACTTGTTACTTGGCCAGGAGTATTTTGGTGGTGGTGGCTAGTAAATCTCTTGACAGGATCGACTGACCATAACTTGGTATGTGCATATCGCTTGCAGCTTGAAGGCACTGTATGTAGCTCCTAAGGTATATGGGTGGGTTTAGACAAGACAGAATCAGTTTTCTCATCTAGTTAAGGAGAGGCAGCAGTGGGTAGAAGTTGGACTAAGACATCTTTGAATCAATTGAGAGAAATGATTAAGGAAGAAGGGGGTTCTTAAACCTTTTTCTGCATTTGGGAATGGAAGAGGAGCACCAAGAGAAGAATCTAACCATGTATTTCTTGTTTTTCAAGGAGCTGCCCTTCCAACTTGAAGTCAGTATGGCCCATGAATGCAGCCAGAATCATAGACCACCTTGACCTGTTGCCAGAAACTAAAAGACCAGTTGTTGGAGCTGTATCACAACAGGGTTATTATAGCAGCGAATCTGTATCTGCTGCCGAAAAACAGTACTTGCAGAGTGGTAATTTTGCATCACAGCAAAAAGCAGATGAATGTTATTGTGGGTTTACTGGCATAGACCTTGAAGAGCAGTGCTTATACCCTTCTAGGAACGATCATGGCAACTGTTACAACATTCAGACTAATGAGAATATTAAGACAACACCTGTATATCAGAACTATCCATACATAAAAAACACCTTTACACCCCAAGTTGGGCACTCAGAAGTATTCAAAGACTGGGGAGCCGATGCTTATTCTTACAGAAGGGAGAAGGTGTGTCTCAAAGGAGCAGACACACAGTGGCACCAGAAGCGGGCAGAAACGTTTCTTCCACAGTTTCACAGATATAATGAAAACCCAGATTATAGTAGATACACTGAACATTCTCATGCTACTAAAGCAAAGCCTAACAAGAGTACCAGCCTCCAAGAAAATAAGTTAGTAAATGGAACCACTGAGGCACCACCTCTGGATGCAGAACCCTATAGTAAATCATTTCAAGTTAAATCAGGAGCTCAGAAGAAAATAGAAGATAGAATTTCAGATCAGCAAAACTTTACATTTCCCAAGGCTGTAGGATTTCTATCAGAAAAACAATTTGCAAGTGAAGCTTCATTCTGCACTGATTTGGGGCAAAAATTTGAATATGGACTAAAATCTTCTGCAGCTTGTCCAGGGAATAGTGACTGTGCAAATGGTGTAGAAAAGCAACAGTTTTCCAAGTTTGATTTTCAGAATTCTGAATTCTGTAAATCACTTCCACTGTTACCAAACACAACAAACCCTTCAGCAGGTGCTAATGTGAGGCCAGCTTGGATGAACGTTCAAACTAAAGCCACTGCTTCTGTCCCATTTCAGAATCCAAGTCCTTTGTTGAAACTGAATAATCATTTACCTGCTTTTCCAAAAAGTTCTAGTCATTCTAATGATTTTTTTCAGTTACCATCTTCAAATTTCCCTTTAAATAGTAATTTATTTCACAAGTACTGTCAAGATAATCCATTTTTTTCAAGTCTTGATTTTGGTTATAACACTGCAGAACGAGCTCGGAGTGCTGCTTGCATGGAAGCACTACTTAGGAGTAGAGATGAAAATTTCATCGAGTATTTAAGTGAAAAGAAATTAAAGCAGCCAAATAGATTCTATGACAATTGTTCAGCTCAGCAGTTTGGGATCACTGAAAATATGAACAAACACCATTTCCACTTGAAGCCACAGATGGAGCGTTATGATCTGGAAGGACAAATACATGCAGAGGAGTTGTTACAGAACATGTACCAAGATCTAATGGAGTCTCAGGGTCAGTTTAATCTCAGGCAGGGAAACAGAGACAGTAACACCATCAATCCTGTGACCCGCCTGCAGGCTCCAAGCTTTTCCAACAGTTGCATGATGGGTGACTTCAGACACAATAAGCAGCTGTGTTCAAGTTCATTCCCCTTGAGATCAGGCCGCCTTGTTGGCCATTCCATTGTCCCCCAGATGGAGTCTCACAACCTTTTCTCCCATGATGATTTGAAACGCTTCTACCCTTATTTTAATGATAAGATATATGGTGACAGTGCTTTTTCTAGTTTTATACCAGCATTTGGATTTCAGAAGCGAGTTAAAACCCGTAGTGGGCCTGCCAGCGAACTTCATGTTAGGCTAGAAGAATGTTATGAACAGTGGAGAGCTTTGGAGAAAGAAAGAAAGAAGGTAAAAAAAAAAAAAAAAGCCATATCACTGATTTGGTGTAGATCTCATCCTACTCAGGCCAGGTAGTTATGAGTTGAAATGCTTAATGGGACTTCAAAGTTAAAAGAGTTTGCTTCCCTGTGTATTTGGACTGAAAACAAGTTTTGAAGGTTTGTAGCCTGTTTGGGAGCATAATTTATGTCGTATTGAATGTTGCACTTAAAGCAGGAATTCAGTGACTTTTGCAGTCTGTCTGTTGGGGTTGGGGAAGGTGTTGTATGACTGACAAAACCATGGGGGTTTTTTTAACACAATAATGTTAAATAAATGTTAAATAAATGCAACGCCTTTGGAAACTTTGAAAGCAAATCCATTAATTATATGTTGAATTGGGACTAAACTTTAATCCTTTCAAGAATTAATTAAAATTCTTAGGTCCTATGCTTTTAGTTCTTAAATGAGTTCTTCTAGCTCCTGTTTCCCTGAAGTTTTACTGAGGATGAAGGGACTCTTCTCCCGCCTCCCACTGAAACAGAGGCCGAGGAAAGTCTAATATTAAAACACTGACAGATTCATGTAGTTCTGCATAAAGGCCTACTCAAAGCACTTGCCCTTTTTGGTCATCAGTAGAGGTGCTTCCTGCTACCCTTGTTGAATGTAAAAACTCTTAATTTCACCGGTTTAGCTGGTATTGAAATTCAAAAAAACGATCTGGAGCTGTGACTTCCAGAGAGGGAAGCTTGGCCAAATGTTACCTGGGAATCGTGGGGCCGGGCCGTTTGGCTGACAGCTTCTCCCTGGAAACGCCACCGAAAGAAACTGAACTGTGAGGGGATTAACACGGGTTTTTTGCCAGAGTGCTTCCAGACGAAAGACGAAAGACGGTTGTTGCTTTGAATCACGGGATTAGGGGGAGAATGAGCTTGGTTTGAGGAGGGGAGGCTGGTGTCCAGGCTTCACGGAAAAGTGCAAAAGAGATTGTTGACACATGCAGGGGGGGATGGGGTGGTGGTGGTGGAGAAAATTAGGCTGCAGCTTTATGTGGACAACCACAAAACAATCTAAGAAATGCAATTTAAAAACAGATTTAGCTAGCTATATATTGTTACAGGTGTTCCAGACATAACAATGGGGTGAGAGGGATTGAAATTTGAAATCTTGAAGTCAGGTTTCAAAGTAATTTTCTGATGGCAAAATAAAATTTTATTTTACCAGAAACAAAAAATTCTTTCTGTAGTTTGACAAAATTTAGGTTAATTGATAACTTAATTTAAATTTTATGGGTGAGATCCAAATCAGTTTGCTCATTTTTTTCTTGTGTTGTAATTCTGACTGGCCTCCATTTTATTTCCAGGCAAAATTGGCACAGGCTGTAGTCAGAGTGTGTGAAGACATAGCACTTCTGAAACACATTATGTTGGCATAATTCAGTTGAACTGCTTTGAGTAAAGGAGTTGTTTTGTCTTACCAAATGGTTAAATCCTAAATGCCTGAATCCTCATTATCTGCTTTAAAAAAAATGCAAAATCCTAAGGGAAAGGAATTGTATATCAGATATTTTTTCTTGCCTCTGTAATAAAGCATACTTTGCAGCTTGCATTCTTACTCTGAGTTATTCTTTTGTTTTCCTGCAGACCGAATCAGCTCTTGCTAAGAATTTCCAAGGGAAAAAGGTTTCCAGTGCTAACAACACTCCAATTCCAAGGCTGACCTCAAACCCATCAAGAGTTGATCGCTTAATTGTGGATCAGCTACGTGAACAAGCCAGAGTGAGTTGTAGGACTAAAAAAAATAAATCTATTGAACTTATGACACAGAACTTAGAGTACAGGGTAAGATATGCTTAAGATGGTCAGAGGAACTTTTACCAAAATAGCTTTGTTCTTAAATGTTGTGCAAGGAATAGTATTTCAGCAGTCTCTGCTAGAATTTCTACTGCTCCAGGTTCACTGCCGCTGTTACCAGGGAGCCCGCTGAGCGCTGAGGCTCACGTTTACATCCCTACGTGCCAGGAGGAATGTGGTTTCTAGTACGTGTGTGAGATGCCAGAATCCAGTCATCTAGCTGAACTGCTTGCACAGCTCTAAGATGTGCCTGCATTTTGAGCTGTCTTGAGCAGCTCAGCAGAGAAGTGTTCACTGTAGACACTGCATTAGAGGAGGTGTTTGTGGAGGAAAAAAAGCAAGTTTGTTTAATGTTTGTAAGACTTTGATACATGTTTGCTTGAGAGTCTTGATTTTTTTAGTGCAGAATGGTTATTTGATGCAACTTCAGCCTGAATTTCTACGTTATTAGTTTGCTGCTTAAACCAAACAGCCATAACCTGTAGGATAAGTGTGACTGGTGTCTTTTGAGCTGCCTGTGGCTCAGTGGCCAAACGATGGTGCCAGTGTGCAGCATCGTGCTGCTTTGTGAGGCGGCAGCCTGCAGAACTCTGCAGGGGAGACTAGAGGGAGGAGGCGAGCACAGGCAGAGCTGAGCAGAGCCGCCAGTGGAATCGCGAGGGTCTGATCTGGCTCTTCGGAGGCTGAAGGGCCCGCGCCAGGCTGCTCCTGCTGCAGGAGGAGAAGTGTGGGCCGAAAGTGCCGAGCCGAAGCCTGCCCCTGCCGGGGGTTGTGGGACTAAAGGCAGCAGCTATGAGAAATGCTGGTTCTTGGAGCAGCCGGTGCTGCTGAGCTCAGCTGCTCCCCGGGCAGTGCGGGGAGAAGCGGTCTTTCCTACCCATCTCGCCCAGGTGAAATAAGCCGTGGAGCCACGTCTGCTTAGTGCCTGCTGAAATCCATCTTGTGCAACTGCCTGGTTTAGTTCATACAGCTGAGTAGAGAGTGTAGTGAAAGACGTGTTGATGGGCTTACTGTGCGCATTTAAAACTACTGTTCTGTGAACCCCAGAATAATAGTCTTGGGGAGTTTCCACTTTCAAAAGGCTTGCCTGTCCTTGTCCTAGTACTTTAAAACTGCATCTAAAAAAGGACTTAATCCTTTTAGCCATTTGAGCTAAACTTTAGGGTACAGAACCTCAGACACTTGCTAGGTAGTCATGGAAAAGTAGTTTTAAGGATGCTCAAAAGCACAGTGGGGCTGTTGGATCTGGATTCTACCATCAAAAAGCTTAGTGACAACCAAAGAGAGACACTGGTGCAAAGGTTCAAGTGGAAGTTGGACTGGATGAGTCTGGGAGTAACTCTTCTTAGTGTGGAGCATCTAGTTAAATCCTCTTGGTGTTCACACACTTTGGTTTTCTTGTTTGAGACTTCAACTTGCAGTTGCTTTCAGTTCCAGAACAAAGCATAGCTGATGGAGAGGTGACAGTAGCTTCCTTCACTATGTCATCAGTAGATATTAAAGTACTTAATAGTCAAAGAACAAACTTCAAACCAGGATCTCCTCCCCGCAGACTGTATCTTGTCTGCCTTGTGTCTGGGGAGATACAAGGTGCACAGCTCTGTGGGAGCTGGAGCATGCTGCAGTCACCCCACTGTGGGGCACGCTGGGCCTGGATGTTCAGCTCGTTCTGTTGAAGCTCTTCTGGACTGATGGTGATTTCTGCCAGAGAGAGCAAACAGTCACTTGTTTCCAGTAGTGAGGGTATCTATGGGCAGAAGAAAGCATTAGAGTTCCTGCCCCAAATACAGTGTTTTGTGAAGAACAGTCATCAAACCTGTGCCTGAAATGTCAGCTCTTCCCCCTGGGGTGTCCTTACTTCTGGACTGCGGGGCCCGCGGCTCTGCGGGCGGTTTGGCTGGGACCCTGCGCTCCAGACTCGGCCTCAGCTGATGGTTCCTGCTTATCCCAGTGAAGGATCCGAACTACTTAACAAGCCCTGTGACAGTCAAAAGGCATCAGTTGTGCATTGCAAGAGAAGGGCAGGTTTAGGTAATGCCTCTGAGTCATGAGTGGAAGGAGGTATCTCTTGGGAGCACAGGATGAGCTCCTGAGGGATGGGAAGGCGAGCATTGGACCCATCCGTGGTTCCTGGTGGGCTGCTGGGGCAGCCCAGCTTTGCTGACTTTTGTGGATTTTGCTTTTAGACACCTGGCACTTCTCCCAGGCTCAGTGTAAGGAACATAAGCATTTAACTAACTGTCAGCTGGGGATCCCACTGGATGAGGTTGTGGTACCTGAAAACCAGGTCTTCAGAATGTAAGTCCTTTTGTGGATGTGGACATACTACTAAGACTGGGAAGTACAACTGTCAGGTTCATCTACTTTTTTTCACTTGCTTATGTGATCCTACTACAGCACTCCTTAAAATCTAGCTTTATCTTTAGAAACAACTGTAGTGATTTTCAAACAGCCTTATCTATTTTAGTTTCCTATCCTAGTGATTGATTCCTCAGTTGTTCGTGTGAAGTTCTTCCTTCACATTTTTTAAACTCTCAGCTTCCTTCCTTACCTTTCCTTTTGGGGCCACTCCTGTTTAACATCTTTATTGATGATCTAGATTAAGGGAATCGAGTGCCCCCTCAGTCAGTTTGCAGATGACACCCGGTTGGGTGGGAGTGTTGATCTGCTCGAGGGCAGGGAGGCTGCAGAGAGACCTGGACAGGCTGGAGCCATGGGCTGAGCCCAACTGGGGGAGTTTCACTGAGGGCAAATGCCGGGGGCTGCCCTTGGGCCACAACAACCCCCAGCAGGGCTACAGGCCTGGGGAGGAGTTGCTGGAGAGCTGCTGGTCAGAGAGGGACCTGGGGGGGTGATTGACAGCCGGCTGAGCGTGAACCAGCAGTGTGCCCAGGTGGCCAGGAAGGCCCATTGCTTTGTGCTGGCGCAGCACACGGAGATCATCTGGGTGAAAACTGGCTGGTCTTTGTGGGATTGGTTTTCACCCAGGTAAGTACAACAGCGCTGATGGGAGGACCACAGTCATCTTGATTCAGAGGAATGCACGTTGTCATGGAACCCCCTCCTGTTACCTGGTTGTCTCAAAGTTGTGTATATCTCTTATTAACTAGTAAGCTGTGTGGCCTGATACTTGGGTATTTTAGCTTTGCTGTTGTGCTGTGCACACCCAGGTATTCTAGAGCTTCAGCTTTGGAGAAGAAGAAATCCTAGGTAAGAATTTAAAACTACTTCAACTATAGTTTATGAACTGTTCTTAAAAGAAAATGATTATCATTAACCTGCTCTTCCTAATCTAGTAAATTTTTATGTAAGTCTAGATGAATATAGTTTGAACTCCTGTAACATGTAAAATGTCCATTAGGTTGTGACTTTACTGGGAAAAATGGAGCGCCTTCGCAGTTCTCCCCTTCATGCTAACATTTCTACTGCTCTTGATAAACACCTGGAGGTAATTCGTGTAGTGCAGTCACGTAGAAAAGATGAAATTGTAAATGCTTCAAATCGACAGAGGCAAGGAGCTCCCAGATGCCAAGATGACAGAGGTATAACTTATGCTCACATATTTTTATAAGGTAGCTGAAAAATTCTACACATATAAAAGTCTATATAAAAAATAAGTGTGAGGGGTTTTGTATTAAAGTTTTCATTCGGTTTTCAGTGTCTAGAGCTTTGGGAAAGGCGTATGTATGGGTTTTAGATGATGGTTTTGAGAGGATACTAAAACTGGGTTTTAGAGATAAATGGTTTAAGTTAATTTGGAGCGCATTTATTCAGTTAATAAACTAGCAAGTAATGAAAAGGTAGTGGGTTTTTGGGGGGATTGGAGATGATATTAAGATATTGCCTCTTCTCGCTGTCCCTCATATTCCCCTTCCCATCACCTCTCTAGCTCGCTCTCTGTTTCAGTGTAGAACTTCCTTGGTATCTCCATGCTGAATGTGCAAAGAGAGCAAGATGGCCTTGCGTTATGAATGGATTTCCTCTTCAAGCATGTTCTGTCATAGAGCGACATAAAATACAAGTCATATTTTGGATGGATACACAGAAATATATTGGTCAATATTTTTATTCTTAATGGTATCCAACAAAATATTCAGCTTAATCTTTCACTAGTGCACGGGCAGACTGGCAGGTTCCCTTCTCGGAGATGGGAGTCAAAATAAACTCCTGCAGCCTGGGATGCTCTGACCTACTGCTTTGTGCTGGAAGCTTTCTTACATCTCTGAGAGCCCTCTGTTCACTTCCTGCCTTTCCTTCCAGAACTCAGTTAGATGGATTGTTTTACTTCTTCAGGGTGTCCAACCATGCAGTTCTGTTTTTTCTCAAGATTACTGCAACAGATACACTATAGCAATTTGTCTTTTCACCTGTTCACCATCCTTCTTGTTTCTCTTTACCTTGATTGAAGATTCTGTGACTTGTTAAGATAAAGGGGGGGTTTGGGGTGTTGAAGCCTGTGAAAATAATTGGTGCTGGCTTTACTTGGTGCTACTTCTTAACCAGTGAGCGCTTTGGAACTGAGTCCTCTGGGAAAGAGCTGCCAGACCTCGAGATCTGCTCCCTGGTCCAGCTGCCTTGAGAACAGAAAGAAGAGGACTTTGTGCAGTGGGATCCACCTAGAAGGGTTGTGCTTTCCTTGTCTACCTCATCCTCCATACTGGCTGTCTGCAGGCTGTGTTAGCCTGCTGTGGCAACGGGGGAGGATTTTCCAAACAGTAGATTATTGAATGTAGTAACTGTACATGCTGCATGACTGAGAGAGATTGAGGCAGATGCCTGAAGCTGTGCATCTCCTCCCTTTGGCAGAGCTTTCTTGATATTAATAGTTTAGTTGTCTTTGAAAAGAGGTCTTCCCCGGCCCAACCCTGTTTACACAGCACCTCTTTATTCCATCTGATCTGATATTAAGTATCTGTCTTACCAGGCAGGACCTGTCTGTTGTGTCCTCTATTCCAGGAACTTTGATTTAAACAAAATTCAAATGTAAGCCATGGTTGCCTTTTCTCCCAGCTCCCCCCACTTTAGTTATAACACAGATTTACTTCAGTGGGAAGCAGATGGACCTGAGCTGCCTCATACTGGTTGTATTCATGCACAAAGTGGGTCTGAAAAATTTTGCTGTTACACACTGAAGTTGTGGGACTGTACGAGGTATCTGGCAGTTGTTTGTAAATGTTTTTGACCATTTAATGAAGTTCTGGAAGAAATCACAGTGATCAGAAAAATGATTTATGGAGTGCTGTCTGTCACCCAGAACAACCATCAGGCCTTTCAGAGCTGTCTGACCATACCTCTGCTTTGAGATTGCCCTAGATTTAGTTTTCAAGATCTTTCAGAAGGATGTAGACGTTACAGATCATCTTCTGAGGGGAGAAAAGACCTTTTTAATATCTCTAACTCTCAGGCCCTGCATTCAGCCAAAGACTTTTCCTTATTACTGTGGGATTTTCCCATCTTCCCTGGGTAGTGACGCAAATGCCAACCATCTCTTACAGCTTTGAGACGCACACTTACGTCAGTGTCACTTGTTTCCCAGCTGCTTCTCAGCACTCCAGGTGTCACCGTTCCTGTGGTCTCTTCTTGATTCCACAGAGCTTGGTGTGGAAATTGGAAATTTGAAAATACAAGACCTAATAATCACATCCTCCCACTCTGTATTCTGTCCTTTATTTCTCTGGAGTTCTCCTTCCAAGCGCTACCTTCTAAAATTCTTTGGGTGGCTGACACTTGTGTTGGACAAGTGGATTTTCATGGTGATTCTTCAGTTACCCAAATAGTTTCTTGTACCACTCCTCCTAGCTGCTTTAGCAGTGGTAGTGGTAGAGGAATCAGTGGTCACTCTGTGCAGAAGGAGGGATGTCTCGGAATGGGTTTCACAGAAACCAGCCTGGGGAGTGAGAACCAGGCAAGCTGGTGGAGGGGATGAGGTTAGGCCTTTAAATTCTGCCCTTTTCTGAGGCACCCCCAGACCCACCAGGAGGGCGTGCCTTCACCTGGAACAGCGACTCCAAGCATATTGTTTGAAGGTAGGTGCCAGCTTTTTGCAATAAAATGAAACTGCAGTTGTGCTTTACTGAGCACAGGCCCTTGGAAGAGCAGACTTTGACTTAAAGTCTTCCGATGCTTCCAGACCCCACGGAAGCATTTGACCAGGGAGGCAAACGCACACGTGCTCTCAGCGCAGCCCAGTGCACAGCCCGGTGGGAACCTGCCCCAGAAGAACGTGGGAGTTCTGGCTGAAAGCTCCAGGGCGTAGGAGAGGGGATTGAATTTGTTTCTCCACACAGAGTCTGGAGTTAAAATCAAATCTATGCATTCAGTTGTTGCTGTTGAATAAATGGACCACAGCACCACCTTACCCTTTACAATAAAGCGGTGGGGTTTGACCCGTTTGCAGAACATGATCTGTATGCTTTCATCAAATGCCATAAACAAGCTATTCCTTCACCTGTTTTATGAACTTCTTATGCAAGATGGGCAAAGGATCCACTTTGTGGATGTTCAGGGGTTGCTGTGAACATTCAGTAATGAGCTCGCACAGGAAGGGGCGAGATGCCTGTAGTATGTGTGTGTATGTGGAATTCTGTCAAACCCAGAGGTGACCGTAAGGCTTTAGGTGCTCCTGGGAACAGGTGACAGCTTAGTAGGAGCTTCAACAAAATAAGTACCTAAACTCCACATACCTGCCTCCTTGTACAAGGGCCTAAAAATCACTACTAAGATTCAGCTTTTACAACCTTACAAAGAGACAAGACGCAAAATCAGGCACTAAAAGGGTCTAAAAAGTTTTCCTGGTTTTAGCATTGCCAGGGTGAATCAATCCCCAACAGTGCTTGCTGATGCCCTGTAATTAAGATTAAAATGCCATTTCTTCCCTGCAGATGTGTTTGCTCTTGCTTTGGCAATTAAAGAGATGAGCGTAACAACACGTAAAGCACGTACAACTCTCTGGTGCGCGCTCCAGATGACCTTACCAAAGTGGTTAGCTGGAAAACTGGATCCAGAGAAAGCTCGGCAGGAGACAGTGCAGCCTGAAGAAAAAGTGTGTGAAAATACAAACAGCTGCAGCATCCTAAACCCGAGGGCTGAAGTGAGCAAGCACTAATGAATACCAGTTGCACGCAGAAATACACTCCACTGTGTGCATGTGTGAGAGGTGATACACTAATTCTTTTAAATTATTTGTCAAGTTTGAACTCCTAATATTCTTATTTAAAGCTGTATTTCAACGAGAAGTTGAATTTGCTTTAAGGGCTCTCGGGTTTTTCTTAAACTGTTAACATGACAGACAGCACTAGAATATTGTAAAGCCAAACTGGTGAATGTTAATTAATTAGTCTGATTATTTTTTAACAGCCAAGATGTTATTTAACTTCTGCAGGTGAACCCTGGTGTACAACTCCTCTGATAATTTCTTTTAGATTTGCTTTAAGAAATAAGTTTTAAAATAATGATTCTTGAAGACTGTAGTTTAATGGAGTGTCCAACCAGTATCAGATAAGATTGTGATGTAAAAATACTTTCCTTATGGAACTAAAACCTGGAAACAGGAAGAAAAAATACTAAGACTACCCAATATTCATGTAAAATTAAATATTTGAAATGTAAGTATTTATGAATTTGAGATTTTAAAATGTAAGTTTGTGAAAGGAGATGCACCAGGTTCTACTAAATTACTGGTATGACAAAATTGCTGCTGTGAAACCATGCAACTTAGTAAATGTGTTCAAATCATTTGTGCATGCTCTTGGGGGAAAAAAAAAAAAAAGAACCTTTGTTTTAAAGTATTTAAACATAATGAAAATATGACCCACGCACAAGATTGTGCAGCAGCTGAAATAATGAGCATTGGTTTTAACACCTTAACTTTAAAATTGGAAGAGGTATCACAGAGTTCTGCAATTTAGGTTACTCTTTCACTAGTTTGGGTTGAGATTTGGTTGTCATATTTTAGATTTATTGGTTTACCTCTGCATTTTTGACAGCTACTAATACTTGGTGGTTCATCTGCATATCTTAATCTGTAAGGAATAGAAGTAACTTATTCATGGATATGAAATGTTGGTATTATGTGGCTCAGGAGATACAGGGTTTTAACACTTCTAGCATCGCGTTTATAATGTGTGGATTAAATTTATTCAGCTGTCCTTGCCTAGATACCCTGATATTTTAAATGTCTCTGTTCTTCCTACTTCTGGAAATCCTGATAGGCAAAAGGTGTGATCACACCACGTAAATTGTTGTTAGATGATGTGGGAGCGAAGCCGAATGAGAATGCAGCAGGAAGCGGAGTGGCTGCTTTGATCCCTGCAATGACCAAGAGCTCTGCCAGGTTACGGGCAGGAGAACAAAGCACATCTTCGTAGCACAAGTCACTGCATTGAGCTTTGTTGAGTTTAACCCAGGATACGTTGATGTTAAGAGCAATACTGTACTGACTTCAGTCTGTCTGGTAAAAAATAAATCGGCTGTTGTTGAGCATTTGTTCTGCGCTTTTCTTCATAACCTCAGCTCCTAGAACTTAATCTGGTAACGGGGATTGTAATTTCCAGTTGGTTGTTGAAGAGTTGAGAGGTACCAGGCAGGGGTGATACTGAAATTACTCTCTTGCAGGGAGAAATAATGGTAACATTTGACAAACCCAGGGAAAATTTTATCAGTGCAGTGAAGCCAACGTGGTGTTTTTCTCCCTGTGGTTACGGGCTCCGGGCTTCCAGAGGAAGGTTACACAACGGTTCCGGTGTCTGCGGGGGAGCTCGGGGGGTCCGGCCGGTCCCTGCTCCATCGTCCCTCGCTGTTGATGCCAGGACCCTGCCTATCCCCGGCACCAGCCGGGCCCAGCACCCGGGACTGGGGGGCTCACGGCCAGGGAGCAGCTGAACCCCCGGGGTGCCGCGGGGTGGTTGTGGCTCTCCCGCCCTGCCCCGGAGTGGCTGCGGAGGGGGGGGCTGGTGCTGCCCCGGCCCCAAAGGGCCTTTCTGAACGGCAGGAGCGAGGGCTTGGCTGGCCAGGCCCAAACCCCCCACCCCGCGCTGGGCTGTGCGCAAATAGCACCCACGAGATGAGGGGCAGCTCCCACCCTGCGTTTAAACCCACACAAACTGCTACAGAACGTAAAGGTTTGGGCACACAGAGCACAGCCTTTTGTTCTTTGGCTCCTGAGCGCAGTAGCGGGCAGAGGGGCTTCAGTTCTTGTCTGAGGAGGTGAAGGCAGCTCTTTTCTGTGCACCTTTACAGCCAAAGGAGCGACTGAAGGAGCTGGGAGTGTTCAGTGTGAGGAGGCTGAGGGGAGCCCTCATCACTCCACAGCTCCTGACAGGACATTGCAGAGAGGCTGGGGCTGGGCTCTGCTCCCAGGGGATCAGGGACAGGACAAGAGGGAACGGCTGGAAACTGCCACAGGGGAGGGTCAGGCTGGGCAGGAGGAGAAAATGTTTCCCAGCAGGAGTGGTCAGAGAGTGGAACAGGCTGCCCAGGGAGGGGGGAGTCCCCATCCCTGGGGGGGTTTAAGGGCCGTTGGGATGAGCTGTGGGGGGATGTGGGGTAGGGGAGAACTTTGCAGAGTCGGGCTGAGGGTTGGACTCGATGATCCCGAGGGGCTTTTCCAACCTGGCTGATTCCGTGAAAGGGCTCCAGCAGCTGTACGGGGCTCGGCTGTGCCGGCAGCCCTGCAGCTCCGGCCCTGCCATGCTTTCCACTGGAAGCAGGGCAGGCAGGGGGGTGGTAGGAGTTCAGCACCAGGTCGCAGAGTTCTCGGTGCTCAGCTCAGGGACACAGGCAAACCCACAGCCACTGCTACCAGAGCGACTGTGGCACACAGAGAAGCACTGGATCGCCCTGGATGGGCCGCAGCTTCCTCCAACCCACCTGCAGCTGGTTTGGGCCTGGTCCCCCCCAGGAGTTGCCAAATGGTTCCAGGTGACAGGAGGTGAGAGCCAGCCCGTGGGGCAGGGGCTGTGACACCCCCTCTCCCGCAGCAGCTGCCACCCCCTCCCTGCCCTGCACACCCACAGGTGCCTGAGCTACCCTGAAACACAGTGCCACAGCCAGGCTCCTCCACAGCACAGCCCTGGGCACAAGCAGAGCTCCGAGAAAGAATGGGAGCTGGGGAGGGCTTTGGGGGGAACACGAACCAGCCAGTCTCTCAGCAGAAGAGAAGGATAAAGATCTTCTCTTTGAGTAACCCAGCACAGCTGTGGGATATGGAGCAGGGAACCAGAATACAGCATGCCCAATGGCAGTGTAAGTCAGGACATGTTGCCTCAGTGATAATTATGTGGCTTCTCGGTGTAAAAATCTTGAGTTGAATGGATTGAGAATTTGTCCTGGAAGATTAGAAATTTTTTAAAATTAAAAAAAAAAAAGTGGAGTAGCTTGAGGGAACTGGAGGGGTTTATTCTGGAGGCTGAGGGGAGACCTCCTGGCCCTCTGCAGCTCCCTGCCAGGAGGGTGCAGAGAGGGGGGATGAGTCTCTGGAGCCAAGGCCCCAGCGCCAGGCCCCGAGGGAATGGCCTCAAGCTGCCCAGGGCAGGGTCAGGCTGGCTCTGAGGAAGGATTTCTGTGCAGAAGGGGCTGTTGGGCGTTGGAATGGGCTGCCCAGGGCAGGGGGGAGTCCCCGGGATCCCTGGGGGGGTTGAAGAGTCGGGCTGAGCCAGCGCTGAGGGATCTGGGGGAGTTGGGAACGGTCAGGGGGAGGTTCATGGTTGGGCTGGAGGAGCTGCAAGGGCTTTTCCAACCCGGATGATTCTGTGATTAATTTCCTGCAAGGCGCTGTGGAAGAGCACTGTGGGACTCCAGGTGAGTGAACAAGGACCAGCACCACAGCAGCAGGGTCAGCCCTCAGAAACGCCGCTGCCGGGCAAGGGGATGGGGAGGAGACAGGGCAGGCACGAGGGGAGCCCCGCACTGCAGGCGCTACCCATGACATTCACAAGAGAGGAAACTGCTTCTTGGCCAACCAGTTTTATTATTCAAGTCCGAAGATAAAGCAGTTATACTCACGCTTGCAGCAGCTGGTTAAACAGGAGGCACCGCCCTTTACTGAGACGTGCCGAAAGCAGGCGCTGGGGCCGGCGCGTCCAGCAGCCAGCACACCTCGGCAGCGCGGAGCAGCGCAGGGATGAGGCACGCCGGTTCCTCCCGAGCCCCCGGAGGCGCTGCAGCTCCTCCTCACGCTCACTTCACAGGAATTAGTGTTCCCGTCTCCAGAGGCGGTGACACGGCCACGAAAAAGGCTGGAAATGAGCCGGTAATGAGCCCTTGGAAGGCGGCTCCCGATCGCAGCTCTGCCCCGGGGGAGCGACCGGCTTGTAACTGCAGCACATGGAGCTCCCTTACAGCCGCCGCAGAAACAACAGTCCATGTTCACCCACACGAAACACCGGGGAGCACCATTTTCCAGTATCAGCACAAAGTCTTAAAATAGCGTAAGGACTCAACCAATTTGCTACCGCTGGGGCTGATGCTCAAATCAGCGCGGAGTTACCTCGCCCAGAGCCTGCAGGTGGTGCAGTCTCGTAGCTGCAACTCATCTATATTTCATAACGTTCCCTTCCTCTTGCTGCAGAACAGCACTTGCCCTCACTGAGGTCAGCTCCAATCTCTGCGCTCTCAGCTCAGCCGAAACAAAGACCTTGCATTGTTCTTGGCAGCATAAATACATGTATTTGCAAATACATTTTTCAAGGCTAGTGTTAAATCACATTTGCCCTGTAGCAGCAGGTCCTTAATTACATGTCAGGAAGGGGCTCTGCTCTGTTCACAAATCCTAACACGCTGTTGCTGCAAACCAAGGCCGGCAGGAGGACGCAGCCAGCTCGGAAGCCCTCTCCTGCAGCTTGTTTTGCTTTGCTTGAAGTGGTTAGGAGTAAAACTTGATCAGTTTAAAAACACGGACAGAATTACTTCACCGTTCTTTGGTACAGACATTGGCCACAATAACTGACTGGGACATCTGACACCACAAGCACATGGCACACTTTGAGTTTAAGAGGTGCTTGAAATTTCTTTTCTGCTATGTAAAAAAACCCAAAAAAACCCCAAACAAAAAACCCAAGAACGCTTCCAAAGAACCACTTGCCAGCCACGTGCCCAGAATTTCTGCTGCTTTTTAAACACACACCATATTCATAATTAATTTTATCCCTTGAGAGTCCAACTGGAAAACCCTGGCTATCGCTTCCGCTCGCCTTTTTGTGTCCTTTTCTTCTCCTTCTCCTTCCGCTCCTGCTTGGCAAGCTTATCCTTCTCTCGCTGGAGTTTATCTTGCTCCTTCTTCTTCTGGAACTCATCTCGCAGCAGCTCCCGTTCTAGCTTCCTGGCATTCAAGACATCCTCCACGTTAGTGTTCCGGAACAGCGCTGGCGCTGCGTTAAGGGCTGACAACGCTCAGGCTGAAGCCGCGCAGCTTCCGCTCCGCAGCCGTATCTCAGAGCTCTGAACTGCTCTGGCTGCAGCTCAGGGGCTGGTTTGTTCTACCTTCACCTTCTGCTTCCTCACCAAGAAGGTAAGGAACTTGGGAATGAAGAATGGAGAAAGAAAAAGGAGTCTTGGCTTGTTTTTTCAAATAGAAAAGTCATGTAGTGTAAATGCACACTCCCTAGAAAAGGATTTTTTCCTACAGAAATCAAGTTGCCTACAGGGTCTTAAGACTGAGCTGTGAAAAAATTTGTAAAACCTCAACAAACTTAAGAGGAAGGGAAAGAACACGCACGGTACAGCCTCCTCCCGTGGCCTGACTCCAGCTGGGCGTACGACAGACGTGCAGGGGTGTGTGTCTGCACCTCAGCCGCTGCAGTGGCAGCTGACGCCCCGCCAAGGGCCCACAGCCAGCGGGTACCAGGTGTCCCAGTCGCTCCCGGCCGCTGGGACGGGAACGGGGCAGCTCTGCCCATCCCACAGGCCATGCGGGAAGGCTGCAGACATGGGAACGGAGGAGGCTGCTCACACCAGGGAACCCCACAGCCTCGTGTCCTCCCTCCCGCAGCGACTGGTGCCAAATGCTTTGGGAGGAGCATTAGAAGAGCAAGTGGGTGTCTCCTTCACTGCTTCCTCCTCCTAACCATCAGTAATGTAGGGACAAGAATAATTTAGGCTTCACTTATAATTATGTGATAAAACCTGCTTCCATCTTAAACCTGCCAGCTGGTGAGCTCAAGGAATATCCCAAATTATTGTGTTGAGAAAAATATGGGATACCTGGTACTTGTTCACCATTAAAGTTCAGCTGCATCACGGCCTTATGAGTTTCACAGTAGTTTTCTTTCCGTTACATTTTTAGTAATTCCTGACATGATTTACCTCTCCGTACACCAGTTAACGTTAAGCTGATGTTCTGGGAGAATTATCCCTATTAATAAGGATGTTCTGTGAAGCTTCAGAGAGTGTGGAAGAGGGAAAGAAGGAACAGAGGAGAGAAAAGAGAATGAGCGGATCAGTCTCAGCTGTGCGCACAGGGCAGAGAGCAGATGGAGCTCTGACCTTCATTAGGAGCAAGGTTATGAAAAGAAAAATGAATTACCAAACTTAAAAGGTGGCCCTAAAGAAACAAGGAGTATCAACACGGACAAGGAAGGATGGGAAACTCACCATGGAAGCTGCCTTCCTCCCAAAACACCTTTGGGTCACTGACAATTCAAAGGATACATTTTTCTGATCCAATATTTACTGCTGTTGCAATCGATCCATCCTGTTCATCCTCACCAGTGAAAGAATTAAGGAAATACGGACATCAGTAATGAACTTATGCCTCTATGCAGTCACACTTAAAACATGTCAAATAACTGTTTTATCAAGCCACGGGGAAGAAGCTAGAAATTAATGCAGACAATCAAGGACCAAGCAAGCACAAACCCCCATGTTCAGCTCCTTCCCGCTGCTCCAGGGTCAGGGACAATTCCCTCCCATTCAACTTTGCACTTCAAGGAAGAACCTGTTCTTCAGCACTGTGAAGACATAACATTACACTCTCCCAGTCTACATGTACTATCTAAAGAGAATCTTTTCAACAGGTTTCTCATCAGAAAGCAAGCAATAAATGCGATACATGAACTACCGTGCAGTTACCGGGAGGTGATTCACTACAGCAACACACCTGGACTGGGCAAACCTTACCCAGCCGAGCACATGTTGGTGGGGAGCGTGGAAATGGAGGAGAAACGTACTCAAAGGAGTGTCTGCTCATGGCACTCCACAAACTAGGAGTTTGCATGCTTCTTCCCATGGAAGTTACTCTGTCATGGAGAAGGAAGATTGAAAGGTTTCCCCAATTCTCCCCCCTAGACACTGCAAAGCTGGGAAAGGGTTGTTTTAGGAGATTTTTAATAAACATTGTCCTTCAAAACACCAAGTCTCAACTGGGTCAGGAAAAGGATATTCCTCCTCATCCGTCACGTTGGCATACTGGGCCAGGAGGGCAGCTTTCCTTTGCTTCTCCTCCTGGGAGACCTCCTTTGGCTTCACCACTATCTTGGCCTGCTTCTCCATCATGCTGGCGATGGTTTGGATCTCATCTGCCCAGGAGAAGAGTCAGAGCATCAGTCAGGCCCTGCAGACATGGCAGTGAAGCCCCAGCTGAGAGATGCCCCACGCCCGCATCTGCAGTCCCCAAAAGGCTCCGTCCCCCCGTCACAGGCTGTGTCCCTGTCGCCGGGGACAACACGCTGAGCTAAAGGGAGAAGTCTCACCCAAAACCTTCCCCACCCTCCTCCCACGAGCCTTCTCCCAAGGTCACTAGTGGTGCTGTCAAGGCAGGGCACAGCGAGCCAGCCTTTCGGGGAATTCAACCTGACTTGAGAGCAGGAGCTGCTGAAGAGCCACCCTGGGGACGGCTCAGGCCAGCGGACGCAGTGACGTGACACCAGCTTCTCCCCGCCAGGAGGAATCCCCTGGTGCTGTGCACAGCCCCCATCAGATACTGTTTTTCCTGGACTAAGGGAAGTTTCACAATGAAACTTTGAAATCAGTAACACTCTTGCTAGCGAAAATCCATTTTACTCCCAAGTTGCACTCTCTTCTGGTTAAAAGCAGTCAAATATGTTTATTTAACTAAAACCCACATCAACAGAAATTCTGAAAACCGAAGTGACCGATCAGTTTAATATTCTTTCTTTTCTACCTACCCAAGGAAACAAACAACTGAATCACCTTTTAACACTGAAGTTCTGCTGCCTGTTTCTCAAAGTGACTTTTGGGGTTAGACACCAAATCTTTTCTAGTTTGTTAATAACTTATCCTCAGGATTCTGTTATTCTAAGTAGATATGGGCTTCATTGGGGATTTATCCTTTTATGGAACCACAGTGAAATAATTAAATCCTTGCACTTCTAACAACCTGGACACATACTGCTACCTCCTTTCTGTGACAAGTAAGAAAAATCCCTGCGGGTAACCAACGGTGAGGAGTCCAGCAGCAGCTCCAGCAATTCCAATCACTTGTCCCCAAAAAGAGGAATTTATTTTATTTAATCCACAGAATAGCATAACTTTTTCCTCTCCCCAGCCAAAGGCAAGGTTGTGCCAAGGACAGACTTCAGTGAATTTTCAGGGAATGCCACTGAGCTGCTGTGTGGTTCAGCCGCCTCATCTGTGAAGAGGAGGTGAGTGATCTTGGTGAAATGCTGGGATTTAGACAAGAAAAGCACTATATAAATGCAGCCTCACAATAAGGTTCACTGGGAGAACTATTTCTAGAATGACATCCATCAGTGACAATATTCTGTTTGCAACCAGAACCAACAAAAAAAATGCAAAACAAACAAAAATCAGGATTTAGCCAAAGGGGATGTTACATTGTCACGGGCTAGGGTTAGGTCTGTGCAGTTGCAAGATTACCAATTGATCCAAGCAGTATGCTTAAACCAGCAAAATCCTTCCAGCATATGACTTCATTGTACTCCAGAGCTCTGCTCAATGACCAGAACAAGCCTCCCCAATGAACAAGAACAAGACGGAGGTGTTGGCGCCCGAGCCGACAGCTGAAGATGAGGGATGAATTCAGAGAGGGTACAACAAAACGGTGGGACTACACACAACTGGGAAAGGAGCAGCATTAGTACAGCAGCAGCGGCCTCACAGAGCTTCCCCCCTACAAGCATTTATAGAAAAAAGGGACAGTTTTAAGAGAAGATTTTAGAAAAGGAAAATAAGGATGGTTTCCTGTCGGGTACCGTGGTGAGCAGCAGCAGAAGGGACAGCACAGCTCTCTATAGGAGCAGTTGTAGTTGTATAAAACCACCTGCTTTCCAAACCAGCATAAACTGAAGTAGCATGGGCATTTTATATTACACTATACCACAATAACTGCAGCTGCCATCAGCGTTAGCTGCCATCACTACATTGTTATCACTGAACAGAGAGAAAGCCCTAGGTGTTTTAGGAAAGAAAACTGAAAAAATCTTACAGAAGAAAAAAAAAAAAAAGAGAGCTTATCCTCTGCAGCATTATGAACCCAAAGAGCAGCAGAATGCTAGGGACAGCCAAATGTGAAACTACTCATCCTCATTTCATATTTCAAGACAAAACAGTAAATAAGCAGCAATGGCAATGAAAAGAAGTCAGATCTGCAAACATATTAATGCAGCATTGGTTTTAACTCCTAACAGGACAAACATACAGTCCTCATCTTGAGAAGGCCCTGCAAATTACTCATACCACAAGGAAAGGCACACCGAGCAGCGACACTACCTTCTTTTTTCTCTTTGGCGTCAACAATCTGAGATTCAGACCACTTCTCGACTACTTCCCTGCAAACATCGTTTAAGAGATCTTCTTCCTAGTAAGGGAAAAGAGACTTCTCAGTCTTAGAACAAAGTTGGTCTGTTTTAAACAGGCACGAATCAGATATGAAAAGTACCAGCTGCAAAGAATCTGACCCAGTGAGCTCAAGTGATACAGCTTTTCACTTGAAATCTACTGTTCAGTGACACACAGGACTTGTGTTAACCTGGGGATGATACGAGTCATGCCATGCACTTACTTGTTGACACAGCTCAGGACTAGAGAATGCATGGACCCGTGAGGCAAACACAAGGTGTGGAGGCTGCCACCCAACAGCCCTGCACCACACCAGGTGATGCCTTAGCACCGCGGCCGTTTACTTTTCACATGACACAGCTTTGACACCACACGCTGGTTTCGTAGTGGCTGGCTCTCCATGTGCAACAGCCCTACAGACCCTGAGGAAAGGCAACTGGGGTATCTTCACTCCAGAAATCTACTGCCCAGCATCATCTCTCTTCTTTGAGCAAGGCTGCAGAGAAGCTACTCAAAGGCCACCTCCAAACAGTGAATAAACCAGACTGGTTAAAACATGGGTCAGGGCCAGCATGGAGCTGAAACCACTCTGGTGGTACCAACAGACTATCTCCTCCCACCAGCAGGGATGTTCTCATCCCCCTTGACCTCCTGGAGCATTACCCACGATCTCCGGGTGGCAGTGAAAAGCATTTACATTGTTGTTCATTACTGAGGAAGACTAAACTGAAGGGAGAAAGGAAACACACCCAACCCCACCAGGATGGCATCCCCATCACCAGATCCTTCCCTCCTGCAGCCCCACCTGCCCCGCTCTCTCCCCAGAGCCTAAACACAGCTTCTCCAGGCACTGGCCACCACCATAACTCAAGTAGACAGGCAACACACTACCCTACCACATCTCAGCACACACAGACACTGCATTTCTGCAAAAACTGCCCAGTATGCAAGTTCAGAAGCTGAATCCAGGCAAGAAACACAATCCTGATAAAGGAAAGCGTTTTGAAGAGTTACAGCCAGTAGCACTTCACTGAAAAGACATATGTGTACAACAAGCAGGGAGTTTCAATACTTATTTATTTTGCTCATTAACACTAAATGGGGTTTGCCCACGGCTTAGAAAAACACAGCAGCAGAGAGGCTCGAGGAGAGTAGATATCAAACAGAAACTAGCTGGCCAGGGACACCTCAGGACTGAGCCAACTGGGACTGAGACGTGCCCTTCCCCTGCCCCTTGGTGCATGGCAGCTGCTCGTGCTCAGGCTGGAGCCAGCACTCCCTGCAGGTCCCCGCGGTCGCCCCGCTCCCCCCGGGCAGCAGCACCGTGCTCAGGCAGGGACCAATCCAGCAGCAACGCAATGGTGACCTCTTACTAGAGCTGTTCTGCCAGCCCTGACCATCACCTACCCTGCCTATGCCAAAAGGTAGCTCTGAGGCAGAAAACTAGATAACTCGGCCTAGAAAAGAACTGCTTTTATAGGTGTGTGGGAACCAGACCTCCACCGCCTGCCCCTTTCCCCACCTTTCACAGCCAGGTGTGCAGCAACTGGCATTTCAAAGATAAGCACATGTGTACAAACTTCCCACCAGAAAGACAACAAGTTCACAATCCTTATCTTGAACACTTGGGACACCAGGTACCTAAAAAAAGCACCTTCCAGGACAGACTGTCACTGAAAACGTTACCCACCCAGCAGAGCAAACCTCACCTGCATGGGGGACAGCAAAAAAAGTTGAGTTCTCCACAACTGTGGGACAGATGAGGAGATAAAAACATACTGAAAAACCTCTCCACCTTTTGCTCCAATACAAATAAAGAGCAACTCAGAATAAAGTCCTCCCACCCCGAGCCTACAACAGCTAAGCACAAAATCCTGCGTGAAACAGGCAGATGGCAGGAGAACCGAGACACAGCCGTCACACAAAGCGGCTGAGCACTCAGATCACCAGCCCAGTTCAGGGCCGTGCACACACAGAACAAGGTCCCCGGGCTGGGGAGGAGACGCTACAAGGACAAACACGTGGGATATTTGAGGTGATTTGCAAACAGAGGCAGCAGAAGGATGAAGGGTTTGTGATTCCCACCGATATCAGACTGTTTTAAGACGTCAACATGCCTTCAACAAGGGCAGATCCAGAGGACAGGATGATGCCTAATCTGATAAGATCAGGTATAAGAACAGGTGGGTCAGGTCTAGAAGAACCTGCTGACCCCACTCCCACCAGGAGATGACATCAAGATCCTCACAGGAACACGTGCTGGATGAGCAGAACAGCAACAAGGATGATGTGCACAGAAACACCATTTCAAGTGCCAGTCTGAGGGACCCTTCCAGCCCTCAGACACACAGTAAATCATGACACGGTAACAAAAATCAGCATGGTTCAAGGACACAGAAGACACAAAGGTTTTTAAGTGTCAGAAACACTCATAGTAAAAGGAACCTCCTTAACAGATGGGCTCCCCTGAGTGCGGGGCATATTGGCCCACTGGAATCAAAGCTGGCAAAATGACGAGCAACTCTATATTAAGCCAGGAGAGAAGGTTGGAACCTGGTTTCAGTGTGCAGGAGGAATAAAATCAGGCAAGGGATGAGAAAGGAATGGCAGCAAGGAGAAAGGAAAATGAATGGCAGAAGACTAACAATGAATGCAGAGATCTGTGCAACCTTCTAATGAGGGTCTGAGCAATATCAGGTATTTGTGGATCAGTGGAGGCAGGCCTGTGAGGGGAGAACACAAAAGCGAGATGTTTTAGTGATCCCAGAAATGATGAAAAAACAGTCTTGGAGAAAGGCAGAAACGAAAGACCAAGGTGACAGCCCATGAGTGGACATGAATGAAGCAACAGAAAAGAAACATGATGGGGCAGGCTGCGTGAAACTAAACTGTTATAAGAGGAAGCAAAGAGAGTTTCTGTCATGCAGTGCAGGCCGTTTGCTGTAGCACCCTTCTGTCTCACTGCACTCTGGATGGAGACCTCCAACACAGTGCTGACTTCCGTGCCTCTGGGAGACTCGCTCCCCACATGTAAGAGCAAACTCTGCTAATAGTGGTGGAGTTCAGAGAGCTGAGGGGGAAGCTGCCAAATACTTCCATCTAGTATTCCCCAAACAAACAAGAAATTACATTGGTTTAGAGGTTAGTAAATACAGAGAAAAATTAACTATGGAAAATACAAGTGAGCTGGATTCTGCCTGGTTTAAAGAGAAGAACTGAACAGAAATAGATCTCAGTTCTAAGTTTCTTGATTTGAAATGGTTACATAAACCCAGGGAACTAATGCAGGACACTGTCAGGACTGAGGAACCAGTGACATGAGTGCAGAGGTTCCCTGAAATTCATTTTTATGAAGGTTGTCAAAAACAAACAAAAAATTACCTGGAATTTGTGTATAGAACAAAGATAAGCAAGAAAACCCCCAAATTAACATAATAAAAGATTGTTTCAAAAGTCAATACTGAAGCACAGCATCTATAAATAAAGGAAAAAAACCACACCAACTAAAGTAATTAGAAAGTCTTAAGAATGTAATTTTAAAGAAAATACTTTAAGAAATTAATTTAAAAGTTTGAGGGTTCAAGAGACAAAAATGTTTTACAAGAATTGCAGAAAAATCCAACTGAGCTCAAAACTGCAACCGAAACAAAAGTTAGCTGTGACTGTGTCACAAAGAAGACAGAGAGAAGAAACAGGGCTGGGGTGCAACATGTAGAGGAGAAAGACAGCCCATAACTCACTGAACATGAAAACCCCACACCAGTCCCCAAAATGGGTGGCAGTGCAAAAGAAGGGTCACTCAGCACTAAAGAGAAAAGGGGAAATGTCAAAACATAACGCAGGCCGCTGTGGGGTGAGGGCAGCCACCACGCTGCACACCCCAGCAGCTCACACTGAGCTCAGCGAGACGCCAGGCCCAGCCCAGGCTTGAGAGTCTGCAACGAGCCCGGATAAGGAAATTAAATGAAGCAAGTCTGATAATTACAGGCAAGTTAATCAACCTCAGCTGTTTTAGAAGAGCATTTTCCAAAGACATTTTGCTCTGTCCCTAACACCAGCAGGATGCACTCTTTGCTTCTCCTATTATTTTAGGCACAAAGCCACACTGGCACAGTTATGCTTCTTTTATAAACTACAGTACTGCTGGTGCCCCAAGGTGGGGAAGGGGTGGTGGAAGGCAGTGAAGAGGTGCTTATCTCTTAGGAAAACCCATTTAAAAAGGCATGCAGTTGGTGCCCAGAAGAAAATACATGATATAGTTACCTAGGATAACAAAAAGCTGACTGTAGAGACTAAGTCCCTTTGAGTTTTATGCTCCTATACAGACATTTTGGGAGGAAATCAACAACAGCCATTGAGCAGACTGTTATTCAACAGCAGCAAACGCTCATTACTTAAGGTTTTACACTAGAAAATACCCATCTATGCAACACCCTGAGATACAGATACTGTAAAAATCCTACAGCTCCCTGTGGAGATGTCTGTTGAAGAGAAACTCTTTTCTGCACTCTCCTAAGTTTCTCCTAGAAATCAGGTGGGGGCAGAGGCAAGCACTGCCCACCCCTGAGAGCTCCAGCCTCGGCCCACACAAGCAGCATAGCTGGTGTCTGTTCCAGCTGGGAGCTGTGCTGCAGCCGGAGCCAAGGGCCTGACTCCGAGGAGACAACCCAGTGCTCCAAAGAATGAGACCTGCTGGAGGAACGATGACCACTTAACACAGCGATCGCTGGGCCACTCTAGTGAGCTGTCATTAAAAATGATCTCTTAAACCACAGTTGGGTGCTACCAGAAAGCCACCCAGCTCAGAGGCTAAACCCCGTGTCCTCCGCACAAATAAAAGTGACCCCTTTCCTCCCCTACACAAGCAGCCACGCTCCACAGCGCCTGTCAAAGTTTCTGATCTGTCTCAAAACTGGCCCAAACCCCTCTACCCAACAAACAAAAAACCCCAAACAAACTCCAAACACCTGAAGGACCCAGAAAGGCCCCCAGAGAACCTAGAAAGGTCCTCGGAGATGTCGGGGACCCCCTGTGGAAGGCGCTTATCCACGCCAGGGATTCGGGGGAGCAGCGCCCGCGTGTTCCCCGCGGTTCTCCACGCCAACCCCACGGAGCCCCCGGAGCCCAGCGAGGCCGCAGCCACCCGGCACCTCCTGGGGGCGTGGGGGAGTCCCGGCGAGGAAACAGAGAGGTCAGGGGCGCGGAGCTGGAGGCAATACCCGCTGGAACCAGCCCCTCGCCCCGGGAGGCTCGTCCCGCCCGGCCAGGCCGCCGGTGAGAGGAACCCCCCGGCCCGTCCCTCACCAGGCAGGCGGCCAGGACACCGCGCAGCGCCTCCAGCCGCTCCTCGTCACTCTCCTCTTCGCGGAGCAGCCCCTGGATGTAGGCACCGTAAACAGCACGATCGAGGCCCAGCGCCTCCAGCCGCGCCGCCAGCCAGGCCGTGAAGCCGCCCTCCACCTCCCCGCCGGGCGCCGCCATCTTGGAGCAGCAGTGCCGCCGCGCATGCGCACGCGGCCGCCAGCAGAGAGAAGGGACGGGGCGCGACGGTGGCCGCGGAGGCCAAACTTGTGGCGGAGCCGGAGAGGGAACGGCGGTGCTCGAGGGGCCAACCCGCCCGTGCCCGCGGCCGGGAGCGGCGGGGACCAGCGCGGCGGCTCGCCGGTGCCAGTGGGCAAATCCTCTCCCTCGGGAGCGGCGAAGGCGCTGCCGCGCCTCGGCGGGGAGCGGCGTGTCCCCGCGCGGCCGCCGTAGCGCCGCCGTTAGGGGCGGGGCGGGAGTTTAAATGGCGGCGGCGGCAGCGGCGCCGCCTTCCCGCTCGAGCGCCATGGCGGGCCCGGCCGCCCCGCGGCCTCTGGGCGGGAAGTCCTTCTACCTCGACCTACCGGGCGGGCGGAGCGCGCGGGAGCTGGCGGAGACCATCCGGCGCCTCGGCGGGGTGAGCGGCCGCGGCGCGCCCGGGGCCTCCCTCGCCTCGGACCCTTCCCCGCCTCGCACCCCCCCCGCGGCGCAGGCGGCCCCGTCTCCGTTCTCGCTCTGTTTCTCTATCTGCCTTTTTTTTTTTTTTTTTAATAGTTTCTCTATTTTTTCGCTCCTCCTGGTGTTGATTTGGCGTCGCAATGCTGTCGCCCGGCTGCCTTTCCCGGTGCCCTGTGGCCGCCCGGCCTCGCCTCGCAGCCCGTTAGCCTCCCTCCACCGCCCCCCCCGGCCCCTCGCTGACCCCCACACCACACCCCCCAGGCCCCTCGTTTTTTGACTGCCTGGTCCTGGCAACATCTTCTGGGTGGTAGCAACTGGTTGCCCAGCCATGGGAGCGCCTTCCAGGCGGTGGTAACTAGTTCCCGGCTATGAGAGCACTTTCCAGTCAGGGGTAACTGGTTGCTTGGTCCTGGGAGCATCTTCCAGTAGATGGCAACGGGTTGCCTGGATGTGCAGGTGCCTCCCAGGTGGTGGTGACTAACTGGTTTTATGGTGATGGGAGTTCCTTCCAGTAGGTACTAACTGGTTACTTGGTGATGGAAGCATCTTCCAGTCAGTGATAACTGGTTGCCTGATCATGGGAGCACCTTCTGGTTGGTGGTAACTGGTTACCAGGTGATAGGAGTACCTTCTAGTCAGTGATACTGATTGTCTGATCGTGGAGAAAGCTTTTTGAGTGGTGGTAACTGGTTGCCTAGTTCCCCCTCATAACACACTGTGGCAGCTTAACTTTTTAAGGAAGTTGTGAGACTTCCAAATATTTCCAGAAATTCAACACAGGGTAAAGTAACACCAACCAAGTCTCTTTTGTCATGTAGCTGTGTGCTTTTCTCATGATTTTCCCAGAAAAGCCATCTGGACCCTTCCCTGTGAGAAGCAGTTGTTTGGGTGGATCTGTACAATATTCACTGTGGTCTCTCCAGTTTTTCTTGGTGCTGATGCTGCTCACCAATTCCTTATATCCTCTCCCAAGACCCTTCAAAAAGTATCATCGCTTCAGTCACCCAGGCTGGCACTGAGGACAGGAGTTGTACCCAGCAGCTGGTTGTTCGTCTGTCTCATCTTTCAGTTTCCTTATGACTCTTAAGTACAGTTTGGTTCTAATAGTTGTTACTGTTTTCAGACTGTTTAACCTCTCTGAAGTGAATTTCTCAAATGCACCCCAAAAACTTCCTTAAATCCTTCAATGCTATGCACAAGTGTAAAATTTTCATTTAGTTTTTGTTGCTGCTGTATCTCTGCTGCCAGGAACATGTGTTGGCTGTAGAGACATGTGGGGGAGCTGGCTTGCACTTTCTTTCCTGGTTTTTTTTAATCATGCTGAACTTGCTGGTTTCTTTCTGTCCTCCCCGGTACACTCAGGGACACTCTTCTTGTAGCATCTCTTATTTAGCTGTGCGTCTTCAAGTTGGAGCACTACTTGCTCCCTACAGTCAGTTATTTCTCTGCATAGCTGCCACATACTTAGAAATAATTTTAGCCTTTCTATGGTCTCTCTAGTTTCTTATCAAACATCATCTCAGGCCACTTCCCTCTCTGAAATGCAGTCTACCGGGAGTGGAGTTCTCATTCCTCTTGTTCCTGTGGAGATACTGCGCTCAACTATACCACAGCCACCATCTGTATAACAGCTCTTCAACAGTAATACCCAAATCCAGGTCCTGGGTGTTGTTCAGGACCAAGTTAAGGGCATTTTATGGCCTTGGACTTGCATGTATATCTTGTACTTACCCTTGACCTAGGGCCAGTAACATCCTGGAGCGTTATTTGGATGGGGAGATTTTGATTTACTCTTCTCTGTGCTTGCAGCCCCCTTGATCTCCTGTAACACAAGTCACCGTTGCAGGGCGGTCTGCAGTGTCGTTTGTGGCACTTCACACAGGTCCAGGATATGGAGCCACAGGGGTCTGTAACGCAGCAGAGCCGCCTCGTTCGGCAGCCGTGACTTCCAAGTGCTCAGATCTTTGTTTTCCCGTGGGCTCCACAGCTGTGTGTTAGTGGCCCACGGCTGTCTGCCTTCTGCTGCATTTCTGATAAGCCTACTGTTAGTACGACAAATTCTGGTTTTTAACCTCTTCCTTGAGCTTTGAGCTTCTGTGCAAAGGTGCGTGTGTGTGTTTTGGCTTCCTAGTTCCCTCCTGCCCTGTTCTATGTGGAGCTGCTTGTGCCAGCTGTTCACTTACTACTTTATTTTGCTAAAATGAGTTCTGTTCTCCTGAGAACAACTCTTATACACTGATACATGGTGTCCAGGGCCTTTTTCTCAGCTATTGCTTTTTTCTGAAACCATTGCTTGACCAGTAGATAATGGTAGACAGTGTCATGAAGGCCTCAATGGGAAGGTTCTGGTGATTATTTGCAGTGTATCTCTAGGGCATGCACTCTGTGCATCATGAGATCCCCTCTCCTTCTGGGAGACAGCAGTAAGGAATGGAAGAAGGAACTACCTGTTGAGATGAGTACTTCCAGCAGTTCCTTAACTGTGTAGGGGAGTAAACTAAAGGCAGTAGTTCTTGTTTAGCAGGATCCTTCCAGCTCAGAATTGGACAGTTTCAGAGCTGCTCTGTTCTGTCTCTTGCTGCAGGTGACCGAAAGCTTCCTAAGCAAAGAAGTCAGCTACGTCGTTTCCAGCAACAAAGAAGCTAAACAAGACAAAGCCCAGACTCAGACTGAAAAGTGGAGCAGCATAACTTCAGAAGATGCAAAAGCCACAAGCCCAATGCCTTCTGCCTCCAAAGGGAACCACACCAGACCTCACCAGAAGCCACCAGACACTGTAAGAGCTATAAAGGTTTAGGCATCTCAAAGTTTGGCCCAAGGGATCTGTAGAGTAGAACCTGAGACCAGTGTTGGAAGGTAAAGTTATTCCTGCTCTGAGCAAACATGCTGTGGTTCTTTTTCCCCTGGTCTTGCTGTTCATATTCCTACCCCTGTTCCTTGTATCTGCACATCATTGTTCACTCAAATGTGCGTGTCACGGCTTTGAGCTAGTAAACAAGGATATCTACTCAAATGGCAGAGGAAATAGAGGGCTTGGCTGGCTTCCTGATAGAACAGGCAATTGTCCTAATGTAGAGCTGTGTCTAGAAAAGCCAGAGAAATGAAAATAAAGCTGTTGCAGGCTCTGGAAGTGTGCTCACAGACACAGATAGGGCAAGGCCGTTGTAACCTGGGAGGAGATCTACAAGGGTAGCTTGCAAGGAGGGATATCTCTAGGTCCTATTCAGCCTTCCAGGGCTGGGATTTCTGGTCAGCAGTGCTTGTGGCCAAAGCTCCAACATCCTGCATTGAACACTGGCGTCTGCTGGAAGGTGTCACTATTAGCCCACTCTCAGCCAGGGGCATCTCTACCAGCTGGCCCACGAGCACCTGCAGGTGGGAAGCCTGAGCTGATGTCAGGGCTTTGACTCACGGGTTTGTTCCCCTGTCATTGCTCACAGTGCTATCCACCTTCTAACAAAGAGCTTAAACGATTTGCTGAAATAATTTCCTTGTGAATGAGGCTCTGTTCCCAGGAAGGGCTAGCAAGGATGTTCCTAACCCCTGCCAGCCCGTTGGGATGTGGCAGACAGAGTTTCCAAGCTAAGCTGCTGCTTCCTCTTGTCTCTCTCTGGAGTATTCACTGCTGTTCAGTAAAAGCCAAGCCTTGGCGAACAGCTGCTTAGGGTAAACCTAATGGGTGCCTTTGCAGTTTGTGTTCTCTGGAAATGCTCAGTCCTGCTGTCTTAGAGATGAAGTGTTGGCCAGACTCCCCTCCCCAGCAGGGAGCCAGTATCACTAGTAACAGTTCTTACTGGACAGCCCCGCTGTCCCCAGCTTGCCGCTGCCTGGTAGCTCTTTGCTTTAATGTAGTGCCTGGCTTCTTCATCTGCAGGCCCTGATCAGCAGGGGGAAGGAACTGCTGCAGAAGGCCATGAAGAATCAGGTGAGCAGCATGTGGATGGGCTTTTCTCTAGCTGAGTACGTTCAAAGTACTGCTGAGCAGCGCAGAATCCGTGCCAGACGCTTCTCCAGAGCCCCTGCCTGCTGAAGGGAGCAGGCTCTGGGGCTGGTAGAGGTATGAAGCAGTTGCCTGTGGCTCTGCAGGATATTGTGCAGTGCTTCTGGGCACTTTTCTTCATGGAGCCATGTCATCTGTCCACTTTAGTACTTCTAAGGCCTGTCCCAGTGATCTGGATGCTCAACACAAGACCCGTTGTTAGATGAATTTTTAGCCTAGAAAGAACTAAAGCCATATAGTTGGGGCAAAAGGCTACCCAGAAGTGCTTTCACTAATGTCACAAGTGGCCAGAAGAATCTCAGTGCCTACCGAGAAGTTCATGCTATAGCAGGGATTAAAAATTTGACCTAGATGCTACTATTAATTTGGGGTAGATAAAGCATGGCTTCAAACCCTTTCTGCTGTGCCCTGAATTTAATAACAGCTACACAATGGTCTGTCAATTGGACAACAGGAATATCTCTCTGAAGTAGATTTAGAGCTGCATGAGCTCATACAGCCCTCTCTGCTTTGAGCTGTACCTTGCCAAACCTCTCTGTTTGTACAGGACACCTGTGGTGGCAGCAGTATCCTCGCCAACGCTCGCCTGTGGGGAGTCCAGATCTTGCACGTGGATGGTATCCTTCTCTAGAGGCTGAAATTTAGCTGTTGGTAATTAGTGATTTTTGAGACAGGTGGAGCAGAAGTGGTGTAGTGAGTGTGATATGGGAGAAGGAAGAAATTGCAGGCAGTACCTTGTAGCTGACTTATGCTGTCCTGGCCATGGCTGGCGAGGTCTGCCCTTCAAAAACCAGATTAACTTGTCCAGAATATGCTACTGTCACATTTACAACAGCAAACACTGAGTATTTTGTAATATACTGAAGCTGTAATATTAGAAAATGTTAGTAACTTGGTCAGTGCGTTAATTTGTGCCAAAAAGACCATTTTTACTAATTGACCTGGAAGTATGGATCCTGATAATGGCAGGATTTAGTCGTTTTAATTAGGAAGTGCTGATGTTTGAGGATCTGTGCTGGAAGGCATTTCCCGTCTCAGTGATGAATGGGGAGGGGGTGATGGGAAAGACAGATGGTGAAACTCTGATTCTAATAATAGATCTGGAGTAAAAGGTTCCTGAGTGTCCAATGACAGTGACATACGGCTGTGGCTGAGCTTGTCTGGATGCACGATGGAGGCAGCTGCTGCCAGTACGTGTTCCTGAGCAGCAGCTCTGCTGAACCGCAGCGGCATTGCAAGCCTGTCAGGGCTTTCAAGGGCCAGGGTCTGGTCTGCATGCTGCAGAACTCCGAACAGCATCTTGTTTCTGCAGAGACTTAAAGCCAGCTCCAGCTCTGTTAAAGAGCAAAACCGTGTTATCCTTCAAAGCACTCTCTCTTGGCTGCTCCTTGGGCAAATTGTGTAGTGGTGATGTTCTGCCAGGGGATGGCAGGCTCAGGTGCCAGGTGCTTTTCCCTGGCGCAGATGGGGAGTTACACTTGTGCTGCAGTCAGTGCAGGGGAACAACTCACCTTCTCTTGTTGAGCTCTTTGACATCCCACCTGCGCAGAAATGGTGTCATATGCTCAACAGCTGCTGCGTGCTGTCTTGGGAGCAAGGAAACGGTGCCAGAAGACAGAGGTAACTGTCTTAACTCCAGCCAGTCTGAGGCGCTTAGGGTCCCTCGGTAGCTCTAAGTAATCCTCCTAGCTCCTCTAGTGCTAATGGGCTAGTAAACAGGGTGATTCCCTAGGTTTTCATCCAACACTGAGCAATCTGGTACTTCTCTTTATTAATGGAGATGACAAAATGAAAAGAGTTTTTCCTTTTATAAAGTGACGGTAAAACCAGATGAGAGTGAGGCAGCTGTTAGTTATCAACATCATCTGTAGCAGAACTAATACTGATTTTGACTTGTACAGGACTAAGGGTGAAATGAAGATCATATGCAGCTAATACACTGGCTTTCTGAGGTGCTTTTTAATGCATTGGGGAGGTCAGTGAGAAGGTAGGGCCTAAGATCAGAGAGCGGCAGCCTGTATGTTGTATTTAAACTAACTCTAGATAACTTGAGAGACAAAATATTAGGGGGAGGTGATACAGTCTCTGATGCAGGAGCTCTGAAGTGGTGGGTGAGACTGCTCTAATCTCTTTGCTGCTCTGGGATCAGTAATTACAGTTCTGCCTGTGCTGGCTCCCATGCTAAATATGTCACTTTTTCCTTTAGGCAAAATGCCTTGCATCTGGATCAAAAATTCGCAAAGGTAGGCTCAGAAGTTGTGCTTCTATTTACACTTAAGAGGCAGAGCTGCTTGAAGAAGCCTTGTTTAAAATCTGAAAATCCATCCGAAACTTAAGCAATCAAAAATATGCCAACTGTTGAGGCTGTTTCTCTTGAATGGTTTTTTTAACTCCTTGCCTGAGTCTAGCTGCAACCTCCTAATACAGCTGAGGACATTATGCCTTTGATTTCCAGCAGTGTTTTTAAAAATCCCATAAAATGTTTGCAGTGCAGCTCCCAGAATCCTGAGGCACCTGAGAACTGAGCTGCTGGCACTGCACACTGAATCCACTGGCTCAAACGAAGTTTTGAAGAATAATGCATCCTACAGAGGAGAGCGTGTTCCTCACAACCCACTCACTTCTGTTAGGCTGAAATGTACTGCTGAGACACCAATCTAGGGATAACATTTCCAAAGGAGGAGGGAGGGGGGGAAAAAAGCAGGTTCTCATCTGCAATTAGACAAGAGCCAATTGTGGTACTGAGATTGGCACCAGTGATTTAAGTTAATTTGTGACTTTGCTCGTTGGGGAGTGAAAGCTCAGTAATATCTCAGAGCGGGTTCCAGCCTGGATTCTGTGTGTGACACTTTGAATATTATTTTCCAGTCTTGGGGGGTAGGTGGTGAAAAAAGGCTGGAAAAGCTGTTGGATAAGGCAAATTGTCTGTTGCAGGCTCAGAGCTTGTCGTTGTGGCATACTCTGAACCCTGCCTGAGGACTTGTGGTGACAGCTGAACCGTTTGTCACTGTTCAGCACTCTGCCGTGAGCGCAGGACCTGCGCACCAGTCTGAATTTTATCTAGGGCCTTAAACGTGGCCTTGCTTTCAGGAGTGCTAAGCATTTGGCAGCATTTACGTGGAAAAATTGATTCTGTACTTAAATAGCTACTTTAGTGACATAACAGCACATTTGATGCAAGCTCAGGATGAGGCTCGAGGAATTAACTGGTGAGGACAGGTGAACTCAGCCTTCCTGGAGAATGAGGTTAAATTTTCTTTGGAGAAAATAGCATTGGTGCCAGTATCACAAGGAAAAAACCACCTCGCCCTTCAGAGGCAGTAAGAGAGGCACAGGAGGCTTGGTTTCAGGGTCAGGCAGATGCCCTGTGGGAGTACCTTGGTGTTCATTTGTTTCTTAACCGGATCTGTACTCATATTTCCAGGCTGAGCGTAATGTTATCACTTGCCAATTGAACATACCTTCGAGGCAGGAGGGACCCAGTAGCCTCTTCTCCCAGCCTGGCTCTGAAAACCTTTTCCCTGAATGTTCCGCTGAGGCTTTCTTCTGCTCCCTTAATATATATTATGCCTCTGGAGGAAGTATAGCTGCTGTTTGCCCTCCTTGGGGACCAAGTAAAGGCCAGATATTGCTCTTTAGCATGCCAGGCTTGGCTATGCAGCATGTTGGTTTGGCTCCAGCAGCTCTTACTGCTTTGAGTTAACTGTCCTGGCCTGAGCCATTCTGCACTCTGGGCTGTTGTGTAAAAGTAAAGGGAGAAAAGGGTGCTGGAAATGTTGATGCAGAGCTCTGTGCTTGTGCAACTGCTGCTGCAGTTTGTTTCTTACAAATGCATGTCTCGTGCTTGGCGGCATGTTGCATTGAGGATGTGACAGTTCTAAGGATCTGAATCAGAATTGGAGGCTTGGGGTTAGGTCACTGGCTGGTAAGACTGAGTAGACATTAAAGATGCAAGGAGCTTAGCTGGAAGTTCTTTCAGAGGTGGAAACAGTCCACAGTTGGGCTGCCTCTCGGGTTTGGTCACCCTGCTGAATATTCTGGAGGTGGGGTGGGGGTGGTAGATTACCCAAGGAGCTCTTTTGGCTGCACTTTAGCCATCACTTGGCATTCACGGGTGTCAGAAGCACTGATGAGCCTGGCTCTGCAGTCCAGTTCTGTTGGGGAATGAATAAGTAGGGTATTTGGCCAGGGCAACTTCTAACCAGCTTGCTTTCTAGCAGGAAAATTGAAGCCCCCTTTTCTGAAGGTTGAAGACCAGAGCAGGTAAATGAGGTCTTTCTAAATATCACACCTTAAGACCTCGGGGCTCCCAGGGGGGGTGTCCTTTACTGGTTTTATTTGCAGTGAATATTCTGTCCGCAAGGCAGAGCGTGGCTTCTCTGAGGACCCTGTTACACACCAGCAAGTTGACACTCTCCTAGAGGGAGGCAAACGGAGTGTAGAGAAACAATCTAGGTGGCTCATATGTCAGGGGGGGAAAAAGGTGTTAAACGAGACTTGACAACAGAGTTTACTTCCTTGCTTGGGTTCTGTTTGTGATCCTCAGCCGGTCACTTAATCTGCTTGAGCCCTCTGAAATGAGGAAAGAGATTGAAACATGAGGTCAGGGCCTGTAACTTGATTACAGCATTCAGCACAAGGGGATCTGATCTCTGTGGTGTTTCTAACAACTCTGTAACTCTAACAGTATCCAGAGTGCTAATTAATTATTCTGAAGACAACATTTAAAGCAGCTTTAGAGTCAAATATTAGGGTTTACATGCTGCATGCAATAAAGTGTGAAGAGAGAGATGTCCTAGGAACCAAAACCTTCCCATTCTGCTCTGTAGCTGAAAATACTGCACTGGCTGCTGCTGATTGCCTCGGGGGCAGAAGGTGGGTTTTTAGCTGAGCAGGCAAGCCTGCCTTCTGTCCAAAACACCCCCTGTCGATGCTGTCACTGGGAATCGGGTTTAGTACTTCCAGTGAGAAACAGGGAAATCTCTGGAACAGCCAAATGAAAGGACAGTGATGGCCAGTATCCATCATAAGTAAGACAGCACCTTGAGCCTCTCTCGGGGTGGGGGTGGGACGGACACGGGACACGGGGACAGCTCTCTAGTCATGCTATCAATGCCATGTCTGATGTCCTGATCTGCTGCTTTCAGGCAGTTCCGACCCTTCCATCACCAGTTCAAAAGCTTTCCTGACCTGAATTTCCTGGCACCCAAAAGCTCCAGCCCATTTGAGCCTCTGAAAAGCCTCTCAAATTCTTGCAGAGCCAGGTAAGTTGTAGCTCTTTCTGTGCAAGTTTTTAACCCAACTCCTCTAACTGCTGCCCTGCTGGCTCCTGGGATTTAGAGAATCCCTTGCCTTCTGGATGCAGGCGAAAGGAGCCCTGTTCTGGGTTGAACAGCTGTAGTTATAAAAGGCAGCACTGCCTCCCTGCCCCGCACACCGGCAGCTGGGCACCTGCTGCTCTGTCAGGTGAGGGCAGGGAGGATCTTTGCTGTTCCTTGCAGGGCTGTGGAGGGCTGTGCGATGCGCAGCGATGGGGAGAAGAGCCCCCGATCCACAGCGGTCACTGTGCCCAAGAAAAAGAGGGGATTTTGTGAGTGCTGCCAGGAGACCTTCGAAGAGCTGCAGAAGGTAAAGGCTCCCCTGGGACCTGGTTCCTTGCAAAAGTTACAGGGGCCACTCGGCAGCTTAGTTACGGTGATGTGCCTGTTACCAACATGAACCCTTCGGGAAGGAGGGCCGGTGGCTGTACATGCAGCCTTGGTGGTAACTCCTGGGATCAGCCTCGTGGATGAACACCACAGTGTGTCTGTGACCTCCTGGTCTGTACAAACAATGGTATTGAAGATTAGAGCACGACATGCTCATCTCTGCGGCTAGGAAATCCTTAAGGATCATCCCCTGACCTGATCTGTGGGGTGGGAAGCCTGTTCCACAGCGGCTGGGGGACACAGCCTACGTATTTGGAGTCTGCTTTTATACTAGCTGCTGGGCAAAGCTGTAGGCTGCTGTTGGGTACAGACACAACCTCCTTTCAGCAGGTGTCTATGGGAACAGAACACTCGCTGTAGGCAACCGGGGGTAACAGCACTGCCTGTTTCCCAGATCTGCTTCCCAACAGCAGCTCTATCTGATGAAAAGGCTGTTTCCCTCTAGTCTGTTAGGCTGTGGAAAGTGGTTGTTACTGCAGATTTCCCTCCTGTGAAAGAATAAGTGTTGCTAAAAGGGCCTCTGCCACCTTCCAGCATCTCCAGAGCCCTCAGCACAAGCAGTTTGCGCTGGACGACTCGCAGTACGCCCCTGTGGATCGTGTCATCTCTCAGCTCACCAACAACTTTGTGGAGCAGTCAGACAAGTAAGTCTTTGCAAAACTGGTAACTCCTGGATCTGAAAAGCAGCACAGTGTCACACAGGCAGGCTCACAGTCTCTGCTGCTGTAGCACTGGTCCCTAGCTCATGTCTTCTGCCAGGGAATGGGCCGGGCAGGAGCAGAGGGCTGCGGCTGACTGCAGGCAACCTGGCACCTGCCAGGCAGAGTTCAGACAGGCTGTGGGAGATGTTCTTGCATTTCTGTGGCTTCTCTGCTTCGGGGAAATTCCTGTGGATTTCGAGTGCCTCTTAAACTAGGGAGGGCAGCTGAGCCCATCTCTTCTGTCCCCATGTCTAATGCAAACCCTGCTGTTCTGTAGCACTCCTGCACACGGGCCCTGGGCTGTGGAGAAGGCCGAGAGATCCTTCATGCTGCCCATCTCCTCTGCCAGCAGCAGTATCACTGTTTGCTGAGCCTCACCAGTCTAAAATTTCTTACCGCCTCCTGAGCAAGGGCTTCAAACACCCTGCACTGCAGAAAATGCTTTATCTCTGGGGGGGAGGGTGTTGCTAGGCCCAGAGAGAGTGAGCATTAACTGATGGTTCTTCTCAGGGTGCTTCAGTCCTGCCTGACAGATGAACGCGTAGTGCCTCAAGCACAAGTTACTGGAGGAATTGAGATGCTGACAGCAGATCTGGGAAAGGAAAGGGAGCAGACTGGGCAGGGTGCTGTGGAACTGGTAACTGATACGGAGTGTGATCGTGGCCTGAAGACCAAGGGAAGGTCCCCTTGCCTGCCCAGGGACAGGGTCAGTAATCTCAGAGGAGGAGGAGGGTTGCCAGAGAACTGCTCTCTGGAGCTTCCTGTCCGACCAGGACTTGCCAGAGGGGTCTGTGCTACGCCTGGCACCGCGGAGGAGGCTGTGGTGGGGGGTACAGGTTGGGGCTCAGCTCCTGACCTGGACTGGGCTACTCGTGTGGTGACCACTTGTGTCGGAGAAGCGACTGCTACTTCGTCTGAACCTCAGAAACAGCAAGTGCTTGGGTCTAGCAGCCACCTTCCCCAGGCAGCGCCTGCCTCCAGAAAACGCCAGCTCTCCTCCAGACAGAGCGACCAGGTGGAAAAGAAGCCCCGGCAGGAGCTGGGTGTTGGCCCCTCTACCTGCACGCAGACAAACCCAACGGATGGTGGGGTGGGTGGACAGGGTGCAGGACAGACGTCTGAGCTTGGCTTGCCTGGTGTGGTGGAGGCTGGCAGCTTGCCTCTGAGCACAAAGCTCTCCAACAGACCTCGTAGCTCCCTTGGTTTGGAGCAGTGCCTGTGTGGGAGCCCTGGGGACCCTGCATTGCGGCCGGGTTCCCTCCAAGCTGTGTCTGTGGGTTTTGATCCCGCAGAGGCTCCCGCTGCCAGCGAGCATGGCTGGAGCGGAGCGAGCACGAGTTCCCAGGGGAAGCAGCTCAGAGGGGAAAATGAAAACACACCCAGAAATGTGAATAGTCCCAAGCTGGAGAGCACAATGAGCAAGACCAGCTGTCATACTGGCTGGGTGCCCTCTCCAAAACTGCCTGTGGCTGAAGCCAGATGTTGCTGCTCACTCTGTGTCAGAGCAGCAGAAAAAATAGCACCCGAACTACCTGACCTCCTGGGCCACAGCAGGGAGCAGGCTCCGTGCCCTGGGCTCCTCCAGCCTCTTCCACGTAATGCACAGGCTGATCAGGACTTCAGCAAAAGTTCTTCTGAGTCGGACTGGGATGTGCAGCTGCTCTCCACCCTAACAAGTGTCCAGGACGGCAGGATTCAGGCTGTGGACAGGGACTTGCTCCAGAGGACACATGTCAATGTGAGGGACACTGGGTATGAGTCTCAGCTCTGCTCAGTCCTGAAACAGAAGTCAGAGCTTGCCTGGGCAGGCAAAGAGGACAAGAACTGCCGGAACTGTTGCACAGAGACAAAAGGAGCCTCTTTCCCCATATTTGGGACCTTTTTTGGCAGCTGGACTAGTTAAAACCACCTCCTGGGAGTTCTCTGGGCCCTTAGCGGGAGCTGTGAAGTGGCTGGGAAGGGATTTAACAAGCCACCTCCCTGTCAGGACCAGGAGGCCCAGCCGAGAGCCAGAGTGAGGACCATGGGCTGCACAGTGGTCTCCAGACAGCGCAGACAGCCCAGCAGCTCTGCTGTTGGGAACTGATGGGTGATGCAGCAGTTTCACCGCCCTCGGCTGGGATCTTCCCTCCTCTCTGCTGGTAACATTTAGAGCCAATAGCTTCCTCCTCTATCTCCTCACTGGGCTGCTGACAAGATGGTCTTTCTCTGGAAGTATCTGTTCATCAGGAATGTGGTCTTTGACCTTCCAGAAGGAGAGCACGGCCTGTTCCTCCTTTCGCCCACACCTTGGACGTGCATGTGGTGGAGAGGAGCGCCACGGGGGTGAGATCTGTGTTCTTCACGTGGTTTGGGGGTTTGTTGGATGTCTGAGTATTTACAGATGTTTGTAACTGGCACCGTTTGATTTTTATTTTTTTTTTTAGCAAACCTTTAAACTTTTAAATAAAATGGAAGATGAGATCCTGCTCTGCTGTGTATGCTGGATAAAACATACTGGTGGCCTAAGCATAACCAAAAATCTTGTGGAAAGTCTGTCAGTAGAAGTTGGGCGATGTCTGGTCAGAAGCCTTGCTGGGAGGGATCTGTGGGTGGTGGTGAACACCAGGCTCTGGCCACCATACGTGGTTTGCCCTAGGGATGGGGTCAGCGAGCTGTGGGAAGCTGCTGTGCCCAGCGCAGGGCCTGCCCTGTGTGGGATGGCCCTCGGCAAAGAGGCATGTGGAGAAACGAGCGCAGCTGGGGGGAGACTATTGACCTCTCCTGGGCATGGGGCCAAGGAGAGGAGGTCAGAGCTGGGCTGGGTTGGTCTTGCTGAGGAGGTTCTGGGGTATCAAAAAGCAGCCTGTGACTTCTTGAAGGGCGGTTCCAAGTAGGACGGAGCCAAGCTTTCCGTGCTGCAAGCTCGGGCTTCAAGATGCAGGTTGGGAAAATGAAAGGCTCCCTCCCCAGGAGGGTGGGACAGCCCTGGGCCAGGGACCCAGAGGAGTGGGGTCTGTGTGTTCTTGGAGATTTTTAAGCCTTGAGTGAAGGACAACCATCCCTCCTTCACTCAGGGCTTGAAGTGAAGCCCTGAGCAAGTGAATAAGGTCCAGCCTCCTGCTCACAGCAGGAGTACATGAGACTTCAGAGGTTCCTGCTGAGCTAAATCATTCTCCAGTGCATCAGCCAAACTCCAGCTGTTCTTCACCTACTGAAGAAGCTGTGCAGGTTATGAAGGGCTGAGCAAAGCTGCTGCAGGAGCTGAACCACACCAGGCGTGGGGCTTTGCTGTGGACATGTCCCTGTAGCTGTTTGATGTCCCAGCTGGAGGATAACCCTGGAAGAGAGGTAGAAATGGGCTTGGTGCACCAACCGGCCAGTCTCCGTGTGCTTGGTCTCCTGGAGGGTGACACCAGCTCTGTGCCCCTCAGACAGCGAAGAGGGGTGACCCGGCCTACAGAGTGAGCCAGAATGAGTCCCTCCAGACCACTGGTAGGTGTGACCAAAACTCAAGGTGGCCAGTTGTCCCCTGCAGAGATTGGGCTACCTCATGGCAGCATGCTCAGCAGAGGAGGCTTCCCTGCAGTGCCAGCAGAGATGCTGTGGGAGATCAGCTGGGGGGTGACTGTGGTTGTTCCTTCACCACGCTTGGCCCTTCTGTGGAGGGGAGAGGGAGCCCTGGTTGCAGCCTGCTCCCTCCTAATGTTGGCCAGTGGCCTACATCATGGGTCTCCCTAGTCATGGGGAGATGCTTTGTAGACCACGGGGGACTATTCAGGCCTTGGCTCAGATGTTCTGGCTGGAGATAACGCTTGTCATCTGGTGCAGACCCTGTGTAGTGCCTGGCCTCTTTGTCACTGTGGTCCTGAGGACCACCAGGAGAGCGCAGGGAGAGGAGGTCACCCGGGGGCCCTGCAGCCCTCCCTGAGGTGCAGAGCAGATGCTGGATCAGCTCCGCTGTGCTTGGTGCCGCAGGTTCCTCGCCTCATTGCTGCGTCTGTGGCTAATTATTGTGTGGAGGAAGATGAAGGCCTGAGGGTTGCAGGTCACAGCTTCGAAGCCCTGCCTGCCCCATGCTGGGCTTCACGGGAGGGAGGTGTGGGCTGCTCCGGGCAAGGTCAGCCCTGGAAGTGCCGCTTGGCAGCTGGGAGCCGCCGCAGCGTGGCCAAGGAGACGATCAGTGTTACCCGGAGCCTGTTCCCCGTGCAGCTGCCTGACAAAACCAGCGTGGGAGACTCTTCCCTGCACGTGCGCCGGCCCCCGTGCGCACGGGGTGGGGGGTGCTGCGGGGGTGACCTGAGCCCCCCAACCTGAGCGTGACCCTACAGCAGCTCCTCTGCTAAAACCAGGCCGAGATGAACCTGCCCCCTCCGTCCCCGAGCTGCTGCAGGTTTCGGTTCATTAAGGCTCTGCAAAGTGTCGATGGTAACGAGGTGAGCACCAGAGTTTGGGGAGGGGAAAGAAATGGGGCTGGGGCTTGTCCCCCTCCCTGCTCCCCGACCCCGGCTATGTCTCTGCCCTGCCCTGACTTCCCTGCCACCTCCAAATGCTTCTGCCCCCCCACGCCTTTTGCACAAAAGTGATGAAAACCAAAGTGGCTGCTGTTAATGGGGGTGTCAAAGTGGGTTTTGGCACGGGCGGGGAGGGGGCCTGTTGCCCTACCGTGACTCACCGCTTAAAATACTCGACAAACTTCCCGGGAAGGTTAGCCCAGTGCTTCTGCGGGTGGCTTTGAGCTGCATTGCTGCCACCGGGTACCCAAAGGCTTTTGTCACCAGCATGCATGTGAGTCCTGGGGGGGAGAAGGGACCGGGTGCAGGGGGGCCGGAGGAAGGTGTTTGGAGAAGAGAGAGATCCACAGGGAGGGGGCACACACACTGGTGTGACTCCCTGATGTCCCGTGGGGAGGGGCTGGGTGCTGGCATGAGCAGGGAATCCTTTTCCTGGGTTCATCACGGCTGTGGGAGTGCTGGGAGGAGGAGGTGGGGTGCGACGATGCCTCTGGGAGATGCGGGGAGGCCCCCCGGGTGTTGGCTGCCCTGACCTGAGGTGGCACAGCAGGGGTTTAGCAGGAGTGGTGATGCAAAATGGGTCAAAAGACTTAAAATGTGAGATGAGTTGTCCTGGGGGAGGGTGAGATTGGGAACTGGGGGTTCAGGCCCCCCGGCTTGGTCTTTTGTGGGACTTCCAGCGCCCTCCCAGGGCAGCCGGCCTCTGGGATGAGCTGGGGGACACCGAAGTGACTGAATCGCCCCCCCCTGCTCTGGAGCACCGTGGTGGCTGGGCCTTGTCGGGGCAGGGGCTGCCTGTCACCACCTGTGGGGACACCCAGCACCCACCTGGGTGCGGCCCCGGGTGGGGGTGATGGTCTCCGGGAGGTCTCTGTCCCACCTCCGGCCCCGTCTCTGCAGTGGAGGGATGAGTCCCCCCTGCGCTCCATCACCCCGGGGCTCGGAGCCCCCTTGTGCCACCCAGAACAGTCCCTCTGTCCCCCGTGGGGCTGAGCATCACAATGCTGTCCCCCTGCCTCCATCCCACAGCTGCAATCAGCAGGAGCTTACTGGGGCTTTCCACCCCCCCAGATTGTTCTGTTATCCCCAGGTGGGGAATGTGGCCTTGCAGCATCCCCTGAAACTGGGGCAACCCAAGGGATGGGGGGGGGGGCTCGTTTCTGGCACTTCCTGAGGGTTCCGTGTGGCGGCGGGTGACAGCACCCACCCACTGGTGACGGCCCGGGGTTGACCCACTTCCTCGAGTGCCGTGGGTGCTGGCACCCCCCTTCCAGCATCCCGCCGACATCAGCACCGACCGGGGACCCGGGACCAGGCAGGGACCAAGGCCCAGCTGGGGGGGGCTCAGTGCTGGCTGGGGGGCCGTGGGCCCAGCGGAGGGGCTCTGCTAATGGCCGGGTACCAGTTGGGAGCTCCGGCACTGGCTGGGCACACTGGAATGGCCACGGGCGCTGGGACTGGGGACTCAGTCCCAGCTGGGGATCTGCTACCAGTGGAGGGGGGCTTGGTACAGGCTGGGGGCCCAGTACTGGTGTGGGGGGTCCTGTGCTGGCCGGGGGGGGCGGTACTGTTTGAGGGGGGCCCAGCACTGGCTAGGTCCGGTCCCGGTGCTCCCGTACGGACTGGGGGGCTCTGGTACTGGCTGGTCCATCCCCATCCCAGCTCGGGGGCTGGACTGGGCGGGGGGGGGGGGCGGCTCCGGTACCGGCCGGGGTGGGGGTGATGCCGGCCGGGGCCGCCGGTGCTGCAATGCCGCGGGGGTGCCAGCGGCGCTGCGGCAGCCGGGGCGAGAGGGGGCGGGGGGGGACACGGGAGCGGGGGGGCGCGGCGGGGCCGGGGCGGGGCGGGGCGGCCCCGGGGCGGGCGCTGCCGGTGCCGCTGCCGGCGCCGGTGCCGGTGGCGGCGGGCCCGGTGCCGTGCGCGCGTGCAGGGGGCGGGGGCGGCGCTCCCGGCCCGGCGGCCGCTTCCTGCCCGGCCCGGGGCGGAGGGACGGGCAGGACGGTCCCCGGCGGTCCCCGGCGGTCCCCGGCTCCGCGGGCCCGGCGCGGCCGCGCTCGGATTATGAGGGAGCCATGAGCCCGCTGCGGGGCTGCCTGCTCGCCGCGCTGCTCTCGCTCACCCCGCGGGCAGGTAGGTCCCGCTCCGGCCCCGCTCCCGGCATCGCCCCGCTCCGGCCCCGCTCCGGCCCCGCCGCCGCTGCGGCTTTTTCGCTGCATCGACACATTTTTCCGCAGCGCCGCCCCGCAGCGCCCCGGGAGGGGCCAGGCCCGAGCCCCCCCCCCCTCCACCCCGACTCTCCATCCCCGCACCTGCCGCCCCGCGGTGGGGGGGGCCCGGCCCCGCACCCCCGGGTGTCCCCGCACCCCCGGGTGTCCCCGCGGGAGGGGTCCCCACACCAGCTCTCCGTGTCCTTTCGGGAGGCGGCCCCGCAGCGGCCCCCCTGTGTCCCCTGGGTGTCCCCTCCGGGGGGTGTCCCCACAGCAGCCCCTTACGTCCCCTCTGGGATGTGTCCCCATAGCGGCTCCCCTGTCTCCTGGGTGTCCCCCCAGGAGATGTCCCCGTAGCGGCCCTCCATGTCCCCTTGGGAGGTGTCCCCATAGCGGCCCTCTGGTGTCCCCTGGGTGTCCCCTCTGCAGGTGTCTCCACACCAGCCGTCCTGTCCCCTGGGTGTTCCCTCTGGGGGATGTCCCCACAGAGGCCCTCCATGTCCCCTCAGGAGATGTCCCCCTACCAGCCCCCATGTCCCCTGGGTGTCCCCACCAGGAGGTGTCCCCATCCCAGCCCTCCACCTCCCACGAGGATGTGTCCCCATACCGGCCCCCCATGTCCCCTGGACATACCCCCAGGAGGTGTCCCCATCCCAGCCCTCCCTGTCCCCTGGACGTCCCTTCCAGGTTGTGCTGCTGTGCCCAGGCCCCCCCTTCCTGCAGGTGCAGTGGCATTGCTGGGTCCCCCCCCCATCCCCTGGGTGCCCCACTCCGGGATTGCACCGCTTTACCAGCCACCCCTGTCCCCTGGGTGTTCCCTGGGTGTCCCCTCCAGGATGTGCCACTGCACCTGAGGCCTTTGAGCTTTCCTTTCCCAAATGTGTCCCCACACCGTCCCTCCATGTGCCCGGACACTCCCCAGCCTGTGCTTCCTGGGTGTCCCCTCCTGGACACACCACCGCACCTGGGTGACCCCCCCACATCCCCCACCCTGGGACATGTCCCCGTACTCACCCGCCGCATGCCCTGGGCCTCCCACCTAGAACACAGGTGTCCCCTTCGGGATGCAGTGCCACATGTCCCCAGCCCCGGTGCCCCCCGCCCTCCCTGGGCCGCCGCGACTGGCTCCCCTCGCCCGCAGGTCCCGCCGCGCAGGCCGGCTCGCTGCCGCGGAGGCTGCCCCGGCCCGGATGGCAGGACGGGAGGGTCGTTGCCCAAATCACCCACCCCAGCAGGTTGGTGGGGCAGAGCTCCGGAGGAGAAGTGCAGAAGCATCAGCTGGACACCAGGGTCAGGAATGAGCCTGGAGGAGGAGGAGGCCCCGTAAGTGAACCGCCGCCGCCCCCCCCCCCGCCATCCTCTCTATTTCTGGGGTCCCCCGGTGGGCGGCAGGTCCCCAGGCAGCTGCCATTGCTGCCCTGGCTGCACCCCCCCCACGTGCGGGGCCACCGGCACCCCACACCGGGGCCACCGTCCCCCCAGGGACCAAACCACTGCCGCCCCCCCCGCGGGGCACCGATGTGCGCCGTGAAATCCCGTTAAATCTGAGCACCGGCGGCGCGCGAGGGCGTTGGGAGAGAAGAAACGGGAGCGGGCAGGCAGAGGCAGAGGCAGGCAGGCAGGGGCAGGCAGGGGCAGAGGCAGAGGCAGAGGCAGAGGCAGAGGCAGAGGCAGAGGCAGAGGCAGAGGCAGGCGGGCAGGCAGGGGCAGGCAGAGGCAGGCGGGCAGAGGCAGAGGCAGAGGCAGGCAGGCGGGCAGGCAGAGGCAGGCAGGCGGGCAGGCAGGGGCAGGCAGAGGCAGGCAGGCAGAGGCAGGCAGGGCTCCTGCAGAACGAACGGGCTCATGGCTCCGGCGCCAGGGAGGACGGATCCAGGCCACGTGGGAGCAGCCCCCGCATCCCACCCGGTGCCGACCCCCGACCCGCCGCCGTTTCCCCGCTCCGGGCTCGGTGCACCCGCACCAGCCGGCGACTTTCACCCCGGGCCGGCGGCCGCCGTTACCGGCATCCCGGGGCGCCGGCACACGCGTCCCCCGGCGCGGGGCGGGGGTTGGTGCTTTCAAAGAGGCGGCGGCGGCTGCAGAGGCCGGCGCGCATCGATCCCCCATCCTCACCGGATGAAAGGTGAAATAACGAGCTGCAGTCGCCGCAGAGGTGATTTAAACCCGGTGTTAAGTAAAACCGCCGACGCCGGGAAGCGCTGGGGGGTGGCTGGGCCGCAGCTGGCGCTGCCGGGATTTCAGGGAGGCGTTCAGCCAGGGCGTCGCGGGGGGATGGAGCAGCTGCAGACCCCGGGGAGTCTGGGGCTGGGTCCTGGCAGCGGCACCGGCAGAGCCCCCGCCAGCCTCCCCCGGCCGCGCTGCCCGACCCCGCGGACGCCGTCTTGGCCTGGGCCGTGTCCCCCCGGGGAGCTGCGCGGTGGCAAATGGGTCCTTGTCCCCACGTCACCGTCCTGCGCTGCGCCCGGGGCCTCAGCGAGGGACCAGGCACCCCAGGAAAAGTTTGGCTTTTCCTGGTTGCCGATTCCCCCGGTGCGAAGCCCCAGGACTGCCGAGGTGGTGGTGGACCCTCACCCATGCGACGAGTTTGCCGGGTCTCAGGCGGGCGCCGCAGCGCAGCTCCTGCTGCTGCCGGCAGAATTAGGTCAGGAGCGCTGAGCGCCGCAGGGCGGGTGAAGCGCCGGCTCGGCACTGCCGCGGGGCGGGGGGATGCTCTGCCACCCCCACCCCTGTATGGCTCCTGGGGTGCCGGTGCCCTCCTGGCACTGCAGGAGTGATGGTTTGGGGACCAAAAAACAGTGTTTTCCTTCACATTTAATTTTTTGGGGTTAAAAATAAAAGTGCACCTTCAGAGGCTGCACATCTGGGTTGGGTTTTTTTCTGTTAATTAATTTTTAATTTTCTTGGGGGGGGCCTTTGCGGGAGGGCTGACGACTCCAGCTCTCTTGCAGGGGCTGCACCTGGCGCGGGTGAGCTTCGTGGTGCGCGCCTTCGGCTCGGCCTTCACCCTCGACCTCCGGCTGAACCAGTGAGCAGGCCCAGGGGTCCTGACGGGGCGGGGGGCACCTGCCGTGGGGCTGCTGCTGCCCCCCAGCAGGAGGGAGGGGGTGGAGAAGCCGGGGGTCTGTGGGGACAGGGGATGGGTTGTGCGGGGCTGTCCCAGCTCCAATACTGGGACTGAGCGGGGGGGTGGATGGGGGAGAGGGGCCCATGGGGTGCCAGCACCCTCCAGAAGCAGGGGGGTCCCATGCTGGGGTGATGCCACGTGCACGGGTGTGGGTGGGTGTACGACGAGGGTGCTGCCGGCAGGGCCACGGCTGCTGCCATCTCCCTTCTCCTCCTCCTCTTCTTCCTCTTCCTCCCTGCTGCCACGGCCTCTCACCCCCTGCCTGCTCTCGGCAGCCACCTCCTCGCATCCCACTACGTGGAACGGCACGTCGGCACGGGCAGCAACAGCAGCCACAGCACGGTAAGCTGTGTGCCGTGCCGTGCCGTGCCGTGCCAGCTCTGGGGTCGTGGTGGCACATTTATGAATCCAGCAGACGTCCAGCAGTGGCCACCCCCAGCTCAGTGTGTCCATCTGGGTGGTGCTGGGCTGCCCCCCGGTCCCTGGGGTGCCCAGCCCATGCAGCAGGGTGCTGCCCCGGTGGGTGCTGGTGGGTACTGGGTGATCCCCAGGGTGCTTTGGCACAGGCTGCCAGCCTCGTCCGGGCAGTGGGTGCCCACCCGGTGCCACAAGCGCCGGGTGCCCCCCAAGGGTGACAGGCAGTGAACCCCAGAGCCACCAGCCCAGGGGCTCCTGGGGATGCAGCGAGGGGGGCAGCTGCCTGCACAGCAGCGGGCAGGATGGGACCCAGGGGCAGGGGAAGGGTCTGCCCAGCTCAGACGCCTTTCCCTGCTCCGGCAGGGCGCGGGGGAGCACTGCTACTACCAGGGCCGGATCCGGGGGCAGCCCCGCTCCTTCGTGGCACTCTCCAGCTGCCAGGGCCTGCGGTGAGTACCCCATGCTGCTGGGCAGGCAGAAAGGGGGGATCGGGGGGGCTGCACCCCTCTGCACCCTGTCACCTCCACCTCTCCTTGCAGTGGGGTCTTCTCAGACGGCCGAGCCACCTACCTGATCGAGCCCCAGGCGGGCGCCGAGCACAGGCAGGTGAGTGGTGGCACCGGGACCCGCCCCGTGCCTGCCTCAGCTTCCCCACTGCAGCATTACAGTCTGGCTGCAGCTCGGGACAGCCTTGGGGACACGGGGATGTGCTGTCACGTCCATGTGTAGCCATGACACTCCTCTCCCCATGGCAGGGCCTTCGACCACACGTCATCCAGCGCGTCCCCAGCTGCGCCCGACTGGGTGAGCCTTCACGCAGAGCCGGTGCTCGTCCCCAAGGACCCGTGACAGTGGCCTTGGTGGCCTCGTGTCCTGTGCCCCACCAGCTCTGTCCCTTCCCTCCAGGCTGCCTCTTCCCTGCACTGAACCAGCGCGTCACGGGCGGGTTACCAAAGCTGCGGCGGCGGCGGCAGGTTAGCAGGGACAGTGGGGGACGTGGGGCAGGGGACAAGGGCACTTGACCCTGGTTGGTGTCCAGCTGCCAGCTCAGCCTCGCTGGGGGGGGCCCACAGCACGGCTCTGCCACGGGTGCAGCCGGGCTGGTTTGTGGGTGCTGGGGTTGTGTTTGCAGGCTGCTGCTCCTGCACAGGCTCGGGGATGCTCTGGGGACTCTCTGGCAGTACCTGCGGGGACCTGCCCCAAACCCACCCCTCCACGCAGCCCAAATATCCCCCATGAGCAGCCCAAAAGGGCTCGAAAAGCCCCTTCGCTGGGTCTTGGCAAGTGGATCCTGCCGGAGGCGGCTCAGCCGTGGGCTCCCACCGGCAGGTACGCCGAGCCCAGCACACGGTCCACAGCGAGACCAAGTACATCGAGCTGGCGGTGGTGAACGACCATCAGCTGGTACGTACAGGGGGTCCCGGGGATGGGGGGGTCAGGGTGGCGCCCCCAGCCCAACCTGGCTCTTGGTGCCCTCCCAGTTCCTGCAGCTCCGCAAGTCCGTGGTTCTCACCAGCAACTTCGCCAAGTCTGTGGTCAACCTGGCTGACATGGTGAGAGGGGGTTTGTCCCTGGGGGGGGGTCCCTGGGCGGGATGTCCCTGGCACCTGGTGGGTTTGTCTCTGGCGGGTTCATTCCCAGGGGGTTTGTCCCCAGTGGGCTTATCCCTGGAGTGAGGGGGATGTCCCCAGTCCCTGGTGGGTTTGTCTCCTGGGGGGGTTTGTCTCACTGGGGCTTTTTTCCCCAACACCTGGTGGGTTTGTCCCACTAGTGGTTTGTCCCTGGGGAGCCCAGCTCCTGGGGGATTTGTCCCCAGGGAGTTTGTCCTCAGGGGGTTTTGTCCGTCGTGGCTGGTGTGTTTGTCCCTGGGAGGGTTGTCCCGGGGTAGGATTGTCCCCAGGGGGTTGTTCACTGGCACCTGATGGGTTTGTCTCTGGGGGAGTTGTCCCCAGCAGCTGGTGGGTTTGTCCTGGGGAGGGGTCTCATCGCCGGCACTGTCCCCTCGCTGTCTCCCCACAGATCTACAAGGAGCAGCTCAACACCCGCATCGTGCTGGTGGCCATGGAGACGTGGGCGGCGGAGGACCGGATCCGGATGGGGGAAGACTCCCTGGAGACCCTGAACGAGTTCGTGAAGTACCGGCGCGAGGGGCTGGCAGAGCACAGCGACACAGTCCACCTCTTCTCGTGAGCACCGTGGCTGCGTCCCCTCCCCGGGGCCGGGAGCCGCCGTCCCCCGTTCCCACCGTCCTCTTCCTCGCAGGGGTCGGACGTTTCAGAGCAGCCGCAGCGGCACCGCCTTCGTGGGGGGCATCTGTTCGCCTGCCCGCGCCGGGGGTGTCAACGAGGTGGGTGCAGCGAGACCCCCACGAGAGCGGGCTGGGCCTGGGGGGGTCCCTGCGGTGACCTCCCCGTCCCCCCTGCGCAGTACGGCAACGTGGCGGCCATGGCGGTGACGCTGGCGCAGACACTGGGGCAGAACGTGGGCATGATGTGGAACAAGCACCGCACGGCCGCAGGTACCCACCGCCCCCCCGGAGCGGGGCGGGGACACGGGGGACATTGTGGTGCCACTACGGTGGCATCGGGACGTCCAGAGCACCCCCAGCCCACCTCTCCTCCTCCCAGGGGACTGCCGGTGTCCGGACTCGTGGCTGGGCTGTATCATGGAGGACACGGGGTGGGTGCCCGCTCAGGGTGGCACTGCCACCGTCCCCTGCATGCCTCATGTCACCGCCCACGGCGGGGCCATCGCCGAGGGTCCTGCCCCATTTTGGGTGACCAGCTGTGCCCGGCGATGCCACTCGGGTGGCACGGGGGGCTGACGGCAGCCCCCACCCCGCAGGTACTACCTCCCGCGGAAGTTCTCCCGCTGCAGCATCGACGAGTACAACCAGTTCCTGCAGGACGGCGGCGGCAGCTGCCTCTTCAACAAACCCCTGAAGGTAACGGCCCCCCCGGCCCCCGATCCTGGATGGCCACTGGTGGGGGGGGGAGAGCGATGCCCCAGGGGTGGCTCTGAGGGTCCCTTGGGACTCACAAGTCTCCCCCAGCCCCTGCCATGTCCAAGGTAACGGCGCCGGCGTTGAACCCGGTGTCCCCCGTGGGGGACAGAGCCGGACCTTGTGCTTGGTGGCAGTTGGTTTGGGGGTCCCACCATCCCCTGGGGACATGATGCCCTTTTTGGGGGGCTCACAGCAGCACCCAGCTTGGGCCCCCCCCAGCATCTCTTGCTCCCCCTCTCCTTGGTCCCGGTAGCTCCTGGACCCTCCGGAGTGCGGCAACGGCTTCGTGGAGGCAGGCGAGGAGTGCGACTGCGGCTCGCTGGCGGTGAGCGGGGACCGGGGACCACTGGCTGTGGCCAAGCTGGGGCCACCAGCCTTGCCGGGTTGGCTGAGGCGCGGTGGGGGCCGCTGTCCCGGCAGGAGTGTGCGAGGAGCGGCGGCAACTGCTGCAAGAAGTGCACCCTGACCCACGACGCCATGTGCAGCGACGGGCTGTGCTGCAAAGGCTGCAAGGTGCGAGGCGGGGGGGCCGGATCCGGGGTCCTGCGGGCTGTCGGGGTCCCTGGACCACCGGCGCCTGACATGGCGGCGGCTTCACCCCCCCGGTGCAGTACGAGCCGCGTGGCGTGTCCTGCCGGGAGGCCGTGAACGAGTGCGACATCCCCGAGAGCTGCACCGGGGACTCCAGCCAGGTGAGCCAGGCCAGGGGGGACGTGGGGACACACACCGCAGGGCCACGTGGCATCACTTATCCTCTTCTCCCTGTCACCCCCCCAGTGTCCCCCCAACCTCCACAAGCTGGACGGCTACTTCTGCGAAAACGAGCAGGTGAGTCCAGCCCGGCGTGGTGGGACATGGCCACGGCCCTCTGGGCCCAGGCAGCTCCCGTGGGGCTTGGACACGTCCCTCGGGGCTCAGGGATGTCCCTGTGGGCTCCGGCATGTCCTGCGGGGCTCCAGCACGTCCCCATGGGCTTGGGAACATCCGAAGGGGTTCAAGCATGCCCCCGTGGGCTCAGGCACGTCACCGTGGAGCTTGGGCATGTCCTGCGAGCTCAGGCACATCCCCCTGGGGTCGGCACATCCCTTGGCCTCAGCATGTCCGCGGGGGCTCCAGCAGCCTGGAGCTGGGCTGTGCTCACAGATGCAGCCACGGCCGAGCCACACACGTGTGCATGGGGGTGGGGTTCGGGGTGTAGCCGGGGTCCCCAGGGTGTGTGAGCCCTCCTGAGCACCGGCCCATCAGCCCTGAGCCACGCAGCCTTTCCCTGGGCAAAGCAGGGCCACGGGCCGTGGGCCATGCACCTTCCCTGTGCGCGTGGCCGTGACCACTGTACCCTGTAATTTTTCCCATCTGTGTGCTCCTTCCTTGCACTCACGCACCCGCAGCGATGGGCCATGCAAACCTTCCACACACACATGCGTGGGGCTCCGTGCCCCAAACGTTGTCCTGGGGGGGGTGTGGGGTGTGCATGTGGCTGCTCTGTCCCCCTCAACCTGCCTCTGCAGCCGGGATGGTGGCCCTGGGGCATGCGGGGGGGGGACATTGTCCTGGTACCAGCTCTGTGTCCATGCACATGCGCGTGCAAGCGCCTCCCCATCCTCGTGACCCCTCTCCCTGCTCCCCAGGGACGATGCTACGGCGGGCGCTGCAAAACCAGAGACCGGCAGTGCAACGCGCTGTGGGGCCGCGGTAAGTGCCAGCGCCAGGGTGGCTTTGTCAGGGGTGGGGACGGGGTGGGGGGACACAAGTGAGTGACACCCGTTTGCTCCCAGGCTCAGCCGAGCGCTTCTGCTACGAGAAGCTCAATGTGGAGGGGACCGAGAGGGGCAACTGTGGGCGCGAGGGCCTGGGCTGGCTGCAGTGCAACAAGCAGTGAGTGAGCCCTGTGCCCCATGTCCCCCCCTGGGTGCCCCCCGCCCGTGCCGGTGATGCCACCGGTGCCTTGCAGGGACGTCCTCTGCGGCTTCCTCCTCTGCGCCAACATCTCGGGCGCGCCCCGCCTGGGTGAGCTCAGCGGCGAGATCGCCGCCACCACCTTCTTCCACCAAAACCGCTACGTGGACTGCAGGTGGGTGCCAGCGCCACGGGACGGCCGCGGGCGTGGGGGGGTCCCGGTGTCACCCGCTGTCACCGTCCTGGCGCAGGGGAGGCCACGTGCAGCTGGTGGACGGCTCGGACCTGAGCTACGTGGAGGACGGGACGCCCTGCGGGCCCGGCATGCTGTGCCTCGACCGCAAATGCCTTCCAGCCACGGCCTTTAACTTCAGCTCCTGCCCCGGCAGCTGGGACGGGAAGATCTGCTTCGACCACGGGGTGAGGGACACGGTGGGGACAAAGGGGACCCGCGGGGGGGTCACGGCAGCGAGGGGGTGACGCCATCCCCTCGCAGGTTTGCAGCAACGAGGGCAAGTGCATCTGCCGGGCCGAGTGGACGGGGAAGGACTGCAGCGTCTACGACCCCATCCCCGAGCCAAAGCCGACGGGGGAGACGGAGCGATACAAGGGTCCGTGCGCCCCGGGACAGGGGAGGGGACAGGATGGGCTCCCTGTGTCCCTGCTGTTCCCCCTCCCCACAGGCTGGGGCGTCCCACTCTGTCCCCAGCCTCCCTCCCCCGGGGGCCCAGTGTCACCTTCCCCCCCCTCCCCAGTGCCCTGGCTGCACTGGGCACAGCTGGGTCGTGTCCCCCCCCCATGTCCCCACAGTGCTGGGGCTGCCCTGGGGCTGTGTCCCCATGTGTCCCCCCCACTGACATATGTCCCTGTCCCCTCCTCCCTGTCCCCTCTGTCACAGGTCCCAGTGGCACCAATATCATTATCGGCTCCATCGCGGGGGCCGTGCTGGTGGCCGCCATCGTCCTAGGGGGGACAGGCTGGGGATTTAAGTAAGCGGCCGCCGCATGGCTCGTCCCCTTCCGCTGCCAGCACGTCACCGGCCACGTCCCCCCCCCGCACTGTCACCACACCAGGGCCAGGCCCCTGCCCTCCCGGGCACCCCTGGGTGGGGGCAGTGCCAGCCCCCCCGAGCTGGGCATCACCTGCGGTGTGGCCCCTGGTCCCCTTGTCCCTGCCTGGTCCCCTTGTCCCTGCCTGGTCCCTTGCCCCAGCCCCTGCCTGACCCCCCGGCCCTGCCTGCGCTGCCTGCATGTGGGTTCACTGTCACCCGGACCCCTGCTCAGTCCTGGCTGTGTCTGTCCCCAAGCATGGGGGGGCCGGGGTGGGGGCTGTGTCGGTGGCCCCCGTGTGCGTGCTCCGGCCTGGCACTGGGACACATCTGCCGCCTGTGGGACACTGAGGGGGGGGGATGACACAGCGGGGGGGACACGGGGGTGGCACTAACACTGTTCTCCTCTCCCCCCGCCGCCCCCCCAAGGAACATCCGCCGAGGAAGGTACGACCCGGCGCAGCAGGGAGTGTAACCGTCCCCCCCCCATCATCTCCTCCTCGTCACCGTCACTGTCACCGTCACCGTCCGGCAGCCTGACGGCGTGGGAGCCCCCCGGGCCCGTCTGTCCGTGTCGCTGTGTGTCCGGCCGTGCTGTCTCCATCTCTGTGCCCCCCACAACTGAAAAGAGACGGTGGTTGGGGGGGGCCTGGCAGCAGCCCCCCCCACCGGTGCTGGCTCTTTTCAGCTCAGTGTCCCCCCCATGTGTCCCCCCGGTGTCACAGCCCCACACTAAACACACCCCACTTCTGTGTTGCAGGTCTGGGGGGGCCTGAGTGGGGCTGCTCTGCCTCACCCCACCACCCCCCCCCAGCGCCTCATTAACAGCAATTAAACGGGGCGCCGCTGCCGAGAGTCCGGCCGAGGAGGAGAGCGGGGGGGGCACCCGGGACCACCCCCCCCGACCCCCACCGCACCACCACGAATGTACGGGCCCCCCCCGGCCCCCACCCCGGGGCTGGCGGCACTCCCAGCACCGGGATGAATGTACCTGTGGGGGCGAGCAGGGACCCCCCCCCAGCCCTACATTCCGCCCCCTCTCCCCCCCCCCATCAGCATCTTCCAGCTTTGGGGCCTGGGTCCCCCAAGTGGCAGGCCAGTGTACCCCGCGATGAGGCCAGTATACCCCAGTACCAGGCCAGCACCCCCCGCCCAGTGCAGGGCCTGGAGTCGTGTCCCCCCCACCCCAGATGCCAGGTCTGGTATGGGGTCCGTAGGACCCCCAGATGTGCCTCCCCTCCCAGAAAGAAGCAGCTCAGCAGCTCCCCCATGTGGGCTGTGTCCCCCCAAACCTTCCCCCACCCCCAAACGTCATGGCTGTGCCCATCCAGCCTTCAGACCCCGCGATCCCCAGCACCGGGGACTGACACCCAGGGGTGCCAGACTCTTCCCCCGAGGGCAGGGACTGACACCCCCCCCCCCCCCCCCCCCCCCCCCCACACACACACACCCCCCCTGCCACTTCCCCAGCTCAGGCAGGTGAACCCCAAACTGGTGGCACTGGGGCTGGTGGAGGGGCAGGTGACAGCAGAGCCCACCCTGGGGGGCTGGGGTACAGGGTGAGCCCCCGGCTGGTGTCACCCCAGCCCCATGACAAGCTGATGGCACCTGTCCCCCCCGCGGGTGCGTGCACAGCACCCACTGGGTGCCCCCCATCCCCATAACAGGTGGGTGGCATGTGTCACTCCATCCCCATGGCCATGTGGCACTTGTCACCCTGCATGGGGGGGCTCCATGGGGCCACCCAACCCACAGCACCACGGAGCACCAGGGGCCCACGATGGTCCCTTCAACCACTGGTGGCACTCAGCATCGGGGCGGGGGGGGGAACAGGACACCCCTCGTGACAGTCTGTGTATGTGTGGGGACAGTGGGGGATGACACCTCCTGCCCACAGCGGTCCAGGGGTGTCCCCTCTGTGTCCTCCCTTGCCCAGCGTCCTGCCCGCCACCGCGCCCCTTTTCATGGAGGCAGAGGGTGACCAAGGGTGTCCCCACGCCCAGCCACGGCCGAGGCACACAGTGGCCCCCAGCGTTGTGTGACAGCCTGGCTGGGTGCCCACAGAGAGGGGAGAGGGCATGGCTGTGCCAGGGTGTTGGGAGGTGACAGTGGCACAGGGGGTGGCTGGACGTCCCCAGGCTTAGCTTCGGTGGTGGCTCCTCGCATGGCACATCAGTGATGGGTGATGGGGCCTGGAGCCACCGCGGGCACGGGGGGGTCTGGACCAACCCCCCACCTCTGTCACCACAATGTCCCCACAGTGCCGGGGTGGTCCCCACAGTGAGGGGATCCCCTTGTTTCAGAGCGAGAAGCCACCTCTGTCACTGGGTTTGGGGACAGTAATATATATATATATAAATATCGGGGTTTTTTTCTTAATGATTTTAACGCTGTAAGGTCAAGCGGTGCCGCTGGTGCCGCCACGGATGCGCCAGGGAGGGCCCATGGCCGGGATGGGGGGTGCACCCGGTGCTTCCAGAGCCAAGAGAACAAAACACACCCCCCCCAGGCCCCCCAGCAGGCTGAGCCCCGTCCTGGCACGCGGCAGGGGACAAGCACACAGGGTCGGCGGCAGACCCCCGCCCCGCCAACTCACCGCCAGCCGCACCGCCACCCCGCCCCGCCTCGCTCCGCGCTACCCTCCGCAGCCGGGACGGGGCCCCGGGCCGTGGCGGAGGGGTTCACTGCCCCCCCCGAACGCCTGCGCCTCGCCTCGCGCTCCTGCTTTGCACGCGCTGGGGAGCTGCCGCCATCGCCGGAGATGCCGCGTGCTCCTCGCTCGGCCCTGGCTCCGGCCCCCGGGAAGCCTCCTGCAATGTCGCAGAATTTATTTACAATAAAGATTTGGAAAATGAGGCGGGTTCTGCTTTTCACTGGCACTGGCAGTGGGGGGTATGGTGCCAGGGAGGCAGGAACCTCCCCAGATTTCATCCATGAGGATGCTCTGATCCCGGCTCCCCTCCACCCCAGCCCACCAACATGCCCCTTGTGCCCCACGCTCCACCCCGGCCCATCCCCAGGGGCTGGGACTGTCCTGACCTTCATGACCGAGTCGGGGCTCCCACTCTATGGAGCTGGCGGGTGCCACCGAGCTCCCTCCCTCCAAGCTATTGCCCGGCCAGGGACCCTGCCCCACCGCCAGGACACGTGGTGCTCCCCATCCCTCTCGGTCCTCGCCTGTCCCCATGTGATGACACCACCCAGCCCTGTCCCGCCACATGCACCCAGTCGCTGTCCCAGTATGTGCACTGGTGCCCGACACAAGAGCCGTTCAACACCGCAGGGACACAGGGGCAGGTCCCTGTCCCCTCCCCAGGGCACCCTCAGGCTGGGTCAGCTCCCTGCAGGGTCCTGCCTGGATGTGCAGGGGGGAGCAAACCCTGGCAGGCAGGGACCCGGGGACAGGCCCCCAGCTCCCGGAGGATGGAGCCTCTTCCCACGGAGCCAGGCTGGGTGATGCTCAGCTGGGGCTGGCTCAGCACAGTTGGACTGACCAACACAGCCAGACTGTTTGGCACAACTGGACTCGTTGGCACAGCCACAGAATCACAGAATCACTGAGGCTGGAAAAGCCCCTGAAGCTCCTCCAGCCCAACCATGACCCTCCCCCTGACCCTTCCCAACTCCCCCAGATCCCTCAGCGCTGGCTCAGCCCGACTCTTCAACCCCTCCAGGGATCCCGGGGACTCCCCCCTGCCCTGGGCAGCCCATTCCAACGCCCAACAGCCCCTTCTGCACAGAAATCCTTCCTCAGAGCCAGCCTGACCCTGCCCTGGGCAGCTTGAGGCCATTCCCTCGGGGCCTGGCGCTGGGGCCTTGGCTCCAGAGACTCATCCCCCCTCTCTGCCCCCTCCTGGCAGGGAGTTGCAGAGGGCCAGGAGGTCTCGCCTCAGCCTCCTCTTCTCCAGACTGAACCCCCCCAGTTCCCCCAGCCGCTCCCCAGCAGACCTGTGCTCCAGACCCTGCCCCAGCTCCGTTGCCCTTCTCTGGCCACGCTCGAGTCATTCAATGGACTTTTTGGGGTGAGGGGCTCAAGAGAGCCGGACTTGTCAGCACAGCCAGATTGCTCGGCACAGCCACCACGAGAGGGCTCCCCCAGACCAGCCCGTGCACGCCTGGACTGGACTGCACAGGAGCTGCTCTGACATCTCTGAGATGCTCCAGGGCTACATGTGACCCCGCGGTCCCCAGCCCCGAGCTGCAAGGACAGAGCCTGAGGACAAAGGCACAGGCTGGGCAGGGGGCTGCACCACATCCCCCCTGTTCGGGGTCCTTTGATGGCAAAATCGGTGGCAGATGGGGAACACGAGCGATGCCACCAGCCCCCTCAGTCCTGGCAGCAGTGGGAGAGGCCCAGCGTCTGCCTGAACAGGGGGGTCACCTCCCTGGGGCAACCCCCTCTCTGCCAGCCAGGGACGAGGGGCGGGATGCAGGACAACGCACACTGCAACCACCACCCTGGAGGGGGCCAAGCCCCCAACCCGTGGGGCTGGAGGTGCCCCTCGCTCTGCAGAGCCCCCGAAGGACCCGCTCTGGTGTCCCCCCTATGCACAGGGCACAGAAACATACCCAGATCCAGCACCCTGCAGGGAGATGCTGAGCACTGGGGCCCGCACACACGATCTGGGGTGCTGGGTGGGCGAGGACAGGTGCTGCCGGCCTTGCCCCCCTCGCTGAGGGGGCTCAGGAGCACCTCAGCGTGCTGCCAGGGTGCTCCTTGAGGCGCTGCCTCCCTCGGGGAGACCCAGCCCCCGGCGGGGGAGGTCTCTCTCCTGATTTCAGAAGGGTCAAGCCCACATTATTAAAGCAATCACCGTCACCCGCTCGCTCTGTCCCCCGCAGCCACGGCCTCACAGGAGGCAGCGAGGGCTGGGGAAGATGCTGGAGAAGCCTCCAGCCATGATGGGGCATGCAGGGCAAGCAGCCTGCTGAGCTTGGAGGGGGGGTCTGTGCCAGGAGCACCCCCCACCCTCACTGCCTCCACAGCCGCAGTGTCCTCCCCTGCCAGGGCAAGGCTGGGAGCAAACAGGGCTGCTTCTCCCCACGACGCCATGAGCCCATCGCAGCGGAGACATCTTTGTACCCCGTACGGATTTTAGCCGCAGATTTGCTACCAGCCACAACCGAGCTGCATCTCGGCAAGGAGCTATTTTGGGCTGGTGTCTAGATACCAGGGTGATGAGTGAGCCAGAAATATTCCAGATGCACAGACTGTTTCTGAATCTTGAGTTATTCAGGGCCTTCAGGGTCAGAAGGGCAAAAAAAATGACTTACAAGTCATCACAGCTCCAGCCCGCAGCCCCGCAGGGTCAGGCATCATCTACAGGGCTGCGTGTGCTGGGGAGGCTGAGGCTCACAGGGACACTGCGGTGGGGCTGGACGTGCCTGGCACAAGGGAATGCTCTTAGCTGACTCCCCAAGACCACAAAAACTACAAGAGGCAGCAGGGTCCAGCATCCAGAGCGCTCGATGCCCCAGGCTGCCACTTCTCTCCATCGCAAACTTCTCCAGCTCCTTTCTAGCTTCCTCCATTGCATCACCAAGCTCCTCTGCCCTGAACCGCAGAGCACGAGCTGGCTGGATGCTGCAGCATCCCTGCCTGGCCTCAAGCTCCTTCTCCTACTCCTAACTCGCCAGTTTTATGTTAGAGACCAGTCCTCATGCTCAGCTCTTATCACCCCTCGCCCACCACTGCCAGAATTGAGCTGCACTTGTTAAAGGTTAACCACGTGGCCCAAGGGGGAACCCACAGTCCCCCATTTCCATGCTGGGTGCCACGATGCTCCTCTGACAAAGGCTGTGAGGTCGACATGGGGGGTCCATGGCAGAGCTCTCTCCCTAATCCCGGTGTGACACCCTGTAACACAACACAGCTGGAAGGACCCGCAGGGAGGAGCAGCTTGGGCAGGCCTGGGGATGCGCCTGGCTGAGCAGCTGTCACTGAACAAGGATAAACTCAAAGACTTACTCGCCCCTCTTTTCACTGAAAACAGCAACGGGCCTCTAAGGGTGGATCTTGCCAATCTCAAACACCTGCTATGGGGAAAAAAAAAAAAATTAAAATCCCTCATCATGAGTAAAACCAAAGAAATAAGAAACCAACTCTTCTGCAGCCACCTCTGTGTCTGTGCCATTACATAATGGGAAACCCTTCAACCTAAAATATCTCCGCTCCTTTGGTTGCCGAAGCTGATGGTTGACCATCTGGCTGCAATTTTTCAGCTATAATCTAACGAGGCAGACTTTGTTTTTAGGGTGTGCAGAAGGAAGAAAATCCTCAAGGACTCCCCAGGAATGTGGTCACGGCAGAGGCCGCAGGGTGGGGGGGCCACCATGTGAGCGGCAGCTTGTGTGAGCAGAGGGAGGCGATGGATTTTTCAGCTCTTGTGATCATAAGAAAGATGTTTGGGTCAGCTTTTGCGAGCAGAGGGCGACGTCAGATGGTCAGGAGGCAAATGCTGCCGTGTGAAGTGAAATGGGGAAATGTCGTCCTGAAGGGAGTTTTCTCTGGGGAAAAAAATATCACAGGTGAGAGAAAGTAACACCCAAACACTGGCTTCACAACGCAGCTGAAAAAACATGCTCTCATTTTCCACACAAATAAATGAAGAACCTGAACTGAACTCTGACCACAAACCAGAACATGCATTTTCCAGCCAGGAAACCCTCCGAAGGCTGACACAACCGCACGGCACAGAAGCTGTCCGTCTGCCCCTTCCCTGAGGCACTCTGGTCATGCACTCGCACCCTTGAGCAACAGGCACTTTCTACTCCAGTGACAATGCTGGAAGGCAGCGTGACTCCTGCGGGCTGTGTCACCTCCAGTTCCTGGTGGGAAACGGGGATGGGGAGAGGAGAGGAGAGGAGAGGAGAGGAGAGGAGAGGAGAGGAGAGGAGAGGAGAGGAGAGGAGAGGAGAGGAGAGGAGAGGAGAGGAGAGGAGAGGAGAGGAGAGGAGAGGAGAGGAGAGGAGAGGAGAGGAGAGGAGAGGAGAGGAGAGGAGAGGAGAGGAGAGGAGAGGAGAGGAGAGGAGAGGAGAGGAGAGGAGAGGAGAGGAGAGGAGAGGAGAGGAGAGGAGAGGAGAGGAGAGGAGAGGAGAGGAGAGGAGAGGAGAGGAGAGGAGAGGAGAGGAGAGGAGAGGGAGAGGATGGGAAGCACAGAGCCTGCTCTGCCTCTGCCCCAAAGTCTCCTGGCACACAGCGTGGCTGGGGCAGAGCAGGACCAAAACAAGTCCTTTCTGTGCCTCTCTGAGTCGAGGCTCTTATTTGGTACATGGAGATTTCAGGGAAATTAACTTTTTTGTCACCACAGAGAAATTCTGCAGGCAAAAAGCTGATAAATGGTCAAAGGAGTATGCACACTTCAACTAAAAGCAGATCCCAGCTCTATCTTTTCTGATGATCTAGATTAAGGGAATCAAGTGCCCCCTCAGTCAGTTTGCAGATGACACCCGGTTGGGTGGGAGTGTTGATCTGCTCGAGGGCAGGGAGGCTGCAGAGAGACCTGGACAGGCTGGAGCCATGGGCTGAGCCCAACTGGGGGAGTTTCACTGAGGGCAAATGCCGGGGGCTGCCCTTGGGCCACAACAACCCCCAGCAGGGCTACAGGCCTGGGGAGGAGTTGCTGGAGAGCTGCTGGTCAGAGAGGGACTGGGGGGGTTGATAATGAGCCAGCAGTGTGCCCAGGGTCCAAGAAGGCCAATGGCATCCTGGCTTGTGTCAGCACTGGCGTGGCCAGCAGGGACAGGGAAGGGATCTGAGCCCTGTGCTTGGCACTGGTGAGGCCGCCCCTCGCTGAGTGGGTTCAGTTTGGGGCCCCTCACCCCAAAAAGGCCATTGAATGACTCGAGCGTGGCCAGAGAAGGGCAACGGAGCTGGGGCAGGGTCTGGAGCACAGGTCTGCTGGGGAGCGGCTGGGGGAACTGGGGGGGTTCAGTCTGGAGAAGAGGAGGCTGAGGGGAGACCTCCTGGCCCTCTGCAACTCCCTGCCAGGAGGGGGCAGAGAGGGGGGATGAGTCTCTGGAGCCAAGGCCCCAGCGCCAGGCCCCGAGGGAATGGCCTCAAGCTGCCCAGGGCAGGGTCAGGCTGGCTCTGAGGAAGGATTTCTGTGCAGAAGGGGCTGTTGGGCGTTGGAATGGGCTGCCCAGGGCAGGGGGGAGTCCCCGGGATCCCTGGGGGGGTTGAAGAGTCGGGCTGAGCCAGCGCTGAGGGATCTGGGGGAGTTGGGAAGGGTCAGGGGGAGGGTCATGGTTGGGCTGGAGGAGCTTCAGGGGCTTTTCCAACCTGGATGATTCTGTGGGAATTTTGCTATTTAGGCTCCAGCTGGAAACAAGAAACAAATCAATGCACAGAAAAGAGGCAGTTCAAGGGAAAACAGCAAGCGTCTCCGAGCAGCCTTGGCTCCGCACATCTTACACAACGCTGTCAGTGCAAATGGCACTCCAGCGCGCTGAGCAGAAACCAGGCGCTCCAGGGGGAAGGGGAGCATCAGCACCTCCAGGCTCCGACAGTTTGCAGAGCACGACGCATCTGCAGCGGAGGCAACTCGAGCAGTGCAGGCTGAGCTGAACTGGATGGGACTGAACGGTCACAGGAATTCTGGCAAGTGCTCGTCACAGCTTTGCAAACACAACAGGCCGTGGCAACCACACTCACCTCCCTCACCTCCTCACCTCCACAGGCTTCCTCCCACTAGTTGTGCTACAGAGCTCATTAGGGGTAATAAACACAGCCCATGTTACATGGTGCTTTAAGTATTTTGCATGGGAAAGCTGAGTATCATTCTGCTTTTAGGTAAACACAAAGGCATCAAAGCTGAAACCTTCTGCTGACCCATCTGAGACACCAGTGACCTGACTTCTAATGGCAGTGAGGAACCCTCCCCAGCAGAGACTGAGGACGTGAGCAAAACCACAGGCCTCCCAAGCCTGCACACAAACCAGACACGTCAAATCCAAAATCACTGTTAAAAAGTCTTTGAGGGTTTACAGTCCCAACATGGGTGCACTAAGGCTGCTTCAATATCCTTCCCTACACGGCCACAGCACTGACTGCTCCAAGTCAGGGCAGAAAAGGAAGCGAGGAGCAGAGCCTCCAAGGACAGCTTAGCAGTCAGAGCGACAGGTAAGAGCAGCCCCACGGCACCAGTGGCAACAGCCAAAGTCCAGATGGGAGTAAGACAGACCCGCTCACAGCCAGGGGCTGCTGCCGGCCACGCGCACACCAGGGGCTACGGGGCAGAGCGCGGCCACATCTGTAACCGCTCGCTTCGGAGAGAGGCCCATGGGCTGGAGGTGCATGGATAGCCCCAGCCAACGAGGGGACTGGAAGGATGTTTGCTAGCCCACAAGACAGCCAGTGGCCTGAAAACGTGGCGGAAGGCTTTGGTGAGCTTTAACTTCGGCTGCACAGCCTCCAGCTCCGGGGAGAGGGTGCGAATAACCTGGAGGAAATGGGAAGAACCCAGTTCCTTGAGTCTGTCATGACTAGACGGTACAAAAAATTTCCAAACACCCTTTAAGGAGCAGTCTCCTGCTGGCCAGGATGCCGACTGCACTGCCTTCCTTGTAGGTCTTTTCCAGCTCAAAGACCGTGTCATTCCAGGCACGGGCCAGCTTTGCTGCTGCTTTTTATTAGCAGTCCCAAATGCTCGCGTTCACGTTTCTGCCGCCGGTAAGCTTTAACCCACAAGCAGCCGAGGCAGAGACGGGCGTGACTCAAAAACGGCGGCTGATTGCTTCTGGGATTGCGCGTGCAAGATAGGTGCAGCCTGTTTTACAGCTCAGCAGTTCAAATCCAGGTCAGCAGAATTTAATTGAGATCCCCAGCGGGCCCATTTCACCTTGTCAGCGCAGTCAGAGCGGAGAGACAGCAGCCGCTGAACGCTCCGCTCCACCGGCGCTGGCAGCCCCCGGCCCCACGCAGGGCGCAGCACACAGACCCGTCTCTCACCCACCCCTGCCTGGAACTTATTAGCTGATGTTAAACTGCAGGAGCCAGGGATCAGAGATTGTTGAGTAGAAGTGGCACCTGGCAAAGAAAAGGATCCATTTTCCTGTTTTCCTGAGCTTTTCTTCCTAGTTCTTAAGAATTTAAATTCCTAACTGCAAACCAGCAATTTATTAAATTAGCTTTGAAGTCTCTCAAGATCTCAGCTCCCCTCTCTGGGATATCTGCAGTACCATGGCACTCCAGGTCAGAGCAGTTTATGTAACCATCTCTTGCCCCTGCACTGGCTACTGTCGGTTTACTGGGCTCTCCTTTCTTAACACAGATCTTCTCTTTCCTTACTGGCCATCAAAATATGCATGCAAGTAGGAAATGCATAAAACCCTCGCACCGCAGAGGAGAATAACTTTTTTGTTAAAAAAACAACCAGATCATTATGTAACACTGCTGCTCCAACCAGCTAGTCAGCAAGAAAAAGCAATAGGTAGTGAGAAACCAGATTTCAGAGTGATCGATTAAACCAGAATTTCATCTCACGGCCTGGTGGCATCACCTGAGCTCGTCCCCTCCTGTGACAGTCCAGCAATGAACAGCCCTCCCTCCCACAGAATAGAGGGGAGAAATATTCAGAGACAGGGTGATCTAATAGACATGCTGATGAAGGAAACTTCAGGGCAGCTCGAGTTTTCTTGGAAATTCCATGTTTTGAGTGAACGAAAACGGTGTAAAGCTTTTCCGTTCGCCCTCGGTCTTGCTACACTTCTGACATTTAGGACACGGTGGCTGGTTTTATACCCTCAGAGCACCAGGGCCCCCAGCCTGCCCTGCAGCATGTAGGTGGTGCCACAGCACACTTGGCAGTAAGGACATCCCTTCCCTCAACCTGAACTGTGCCGGGCAGATCACACCCATGCTCTGCGCGGAGGCAAAACCTCTATCTGTACCTTGCTCCCTGAATTTCATTTAATAAACTCAGTTTCTGTTCGATACAATTGCATCTCTTTCCCTAATCTAGACATTTCTAACTGCTGCAAGGCTCCTGGCCACGTGTCCCCCAGCGTGCCATGCCCTGGCAGGCTGCAGGAGCTGCTACGTGACCCGGCCCGGCCACACTGCAAAGTCCTCACTAATATGTATTCGAACCTGTTTTGAACAGAACACTTCTGGCCACCACCTTTTCCCTTTCACTTGCTTGAAGTCAGCCAGCACCTGCAGGAGAGCTGAAGAGAGATGTTAATGAATGGGGCAAGGCTGCTCCCATTTCCACACTGAAAAGCAGTTTTGTTCTGGGAGGGGGAACACTGCAGCCCCAGGTCACGCCAGGTCCATAGAGTTGCTAACAGCTGTCACTCCTGTCTCCAAACCTTCACCGGCTTCACAGAACACCTCTCAGTTCCACGTCACCTGAAAATTCCATTAGTACATCTGATATTTGGTGTGTGTGGGAGAAATCAATGAAAATGTCACGAGTTTCGACCAAGATATCAAAATAAAGCCTAATAGCACAGTTCCTTCTGCCCTCCAGACCAGTGATTCCCTATTCTCCTTCCCGTGCTCCCATCACCTATGGCACTTGCTCTTGTGCATTTTATCTGGCTTGTGAGAACAACCCATCCTATCTGGCCAAACAATTTCTTACACAGCACCATAACAAGGCAGTGACTGATGTGCAGAACGTTTACATTTAGTACTTTTCTTGTCTGAATCATGTATCTCATCACAAAATTGACCAGATCGATCCAGTCCCAATTTTCAGAGATCCTCACTGCACATTTACCACCTCATCTTAAGAACATCTACAGTGGCATGTGCTGATATGAGCGAAGTTATCTATTTTCTCATGGAGAATATGGAAAATACACTCCCAGGGAACCTATGTGTTAATCTCTCACACTGAGCGTGATCCAGCTACAAGCCCATAGAAATTCAGCACGCAGCTGATGTAATCAAACTGACTTTGCAACAGCTCCCTCAAAGACCTTTTGAAACGTTAACAAGTTTATTACCAAATATGGTTGACTAATCAGCCGCATTTTCTGATTCATGCTTTACATGTCAGATAAAGGGCTCTGTCTGGGCTGGAGGCTCACGCTCAGCTCAGCAGAAACCAGCTCCTTCCAAAGGGCTGGACCTCCTACAGAGGCTACAGAGTTTATAAAATATCCATCATACCTGCGAACAGACCACCAGCCTTCAATTAGCACCGAACCCAATTAATGAAACGTGATGCTTGGCTAAGCAAATTCCAGGAAATTTGATTCCTGTCCTCATGCTCCTCATCCTCTGGGCAGGTACTCTGGATGAAGCTGACCTGAGCGGCAGGCACGGCGCTTTCGGGGGTCTCTTCCCTCCATTAAAAACCACAGACAACCTGCAAACTTCTCTCTGTAACTTCATATTTTCACCAGTGCACACCAGTGGGACTTCTCTGGTGTAATTCCAATTAATGGAAACACTCAAAAGATCTCTGTGATGCATGAAGTCTTATTTTTTTGTATATGACATAAGAATACATGCAGCAACGAATCGCTCAATATTGTAACACCAGCCTCAGAGGAAAAAAAAGAAATATTGCTACCAGCAATATAAAGCAAGAGAGGAATTTTGTTTCAGAGCTTGGAGTCATCACATATAAATTCAGGTATCATGGGTCAAATCCCCTCACCTTCTTCCCTGCACAGAAAGTCAGGGGGTATAAGAGCCAGAGGCGATGAGGTAGCTCCAGAACTACTGACACACACACGCACGCCGACACCTGCCAGGATCAGTGCATTACCAGAAACACTTTCCACACACAACAGGCTTAAAAGTTTTCTGATAGTAGGTTTCCAGGTGATTTTAAGTTTATGGGAAAAGATATAAAAAGCCTGGCAAACATTCACAAATGGGAATATTGATTTTCTAGGGATAAGATATACTTAGAAGGGAAAAAATAAAAGTAACTCGCGTAAGTCACAATATGTCTTTAAATAAGCCCAAGATGAAAGCTGAGAAGTTGGCATGATGCTTTCCAATACTCACAACAAAGCTAAAATATATCACCGCTTGTTTGCTGACTTAAGAAATTTAATTCATTGCCAGAGATTGGGAACCTAACTTCCACCTGGATAGCGAGACCAAGCCCCCAGCAAAGCGTGTTAGAGGCGACCCACAGGTCTGCAGGGCAGAGCCTCGGCCCCGGCCTGCCCTGGGGCTCAGGCACAGCCCACAGCGGGTGCGCAGCCCCTGCCCCTGCTCGGCCGGACCTCGCTTCCACACAGAGAAATCCAGGCCACGAGGCAGCAGAAGTCACAGACCCGAACAAGGGTCACGTGTAAAACTCCTGGGGCATAACCCTGTGTGTGGACGCAGCTGCAGGGGCCTCGGTTCTGCTCCTGGGGAAGCAGCAGGCTCGGGCCCACAAACGGGCAACACATCCTTTGCCAAAGCACAACCAGAACATCCTGTTCAATAAAAAAAAGGAGGAGGACAGCAAAATCTGAACTGTATAGAAACTACTCCATAGCACTGACAAGCATTGATCAGATGTCTGTTAATCCCCTTTCCAAGGCATCTCTCCCCAGCTATCAACACAGAATTTACACAATGATAATGTCACCCAGTAGAAAACAAAATGCCATTTTCCAAGCAATGATGAACTGATATTTGCAGTTCCCTCTGATCTAGAGAAAATGAATGGCAAGCCCTGCGGGAGCAGAAGCCCCTGAGCTCCTTCCCACCATGCTGTAGGACGGTGGGTTACATCTAGTTACACCGTAATTTAACTCCTGCAAAGGGATCGGTCTGTCAGGAGCTGTTTCACAGTAACTGCACAAGGTGCAAAGCACAGCACGTCCAAACCACAGGAGCTGGGCACACCGCAAACACCCCGGGAGCCAATGTGCACGTCTTAACCAACAGCTCCTCCTGAAACTAATGTGTACCTGGCAGGTTATACACCCAGCATCAAGAGTTCTTGAATTATTAACAAATCAAGCGACAAGAATGGTGTAGTTGCTACAAGGTTGTAGTTAAACTACAGGCAGGAACACTTAATGCTCACAACATTAAACCCCTAACCTATGCTTCCAACAGGAAAATTATTCCACAGAGAGGATCTAATTTATACTTGCGATACCCGGTACGAAGTAAGCCGCGTTATCCTCCCTCTAGAGCAGAGGAAAACAAGGTGGAGCTGTCAGCTGGGCTGCCCAGCGACACGCGGGATCCGCTGGGATCACGCCGAGGTGCGTGGTGCTGCCGGAGAGGTCCTCAGGCCCCCCAGGCATCCGCACAGGGCTGGCAGATGTGCCACAGGACCCCTGGGAGACGCGTCCTCTCGGAGCAGCAGCTGGAGGCCAAATACCCGGGGGCATCTCAGACAGCACCGAGCCTGGGGTGACTGTGTGATCCCGGCTTTCACCCCGGGGTTTGCCACTCCCGGCCTGTTTCTGAGCTCAAGATCAAATACAGCCATCACAGGATGGCTTCTCTTAGACAATTTCCCAAGAAACACAAGCAAAGAGCACTGTGACCGTACCCTTCTTTTTGCAGTTATGGTCAAATGCCCGAAGCAGTTCAGAATTTCTTGCTGCAAATTCGTTGTTACACGAAGGCTTCTGCACTTTAAAACACTTCAGCACATGCTCAGCTGGATGCCTGTGGCTGGCTGCACTGACTCATACAGAGATAATCACATGCTTAAAGACAACAGGGAGGTTAAGTGTCCTTCTGGAGCAGCAGAGGTGACGCAGCAGGAGCCCGGGCCCGCTGCACCTCTCTGTTAGCCGTGCACTTGAACCCGTGCCGCGGGGCTCAAGCCGCCGTTACTCCGCCTGGGCCGGAGGTGGCGACCGCGCCTGGGCTGTTCCCTGCTCCGAGCGCGGTTCCCACTCCGTGGGGACTGACGGATGATCAGGCAACCTGAGAGCTGGTAAAACACACAGAGTTATCACCGCTGGATCCTGCCTCGGTCACCACCACCGGCCCTGCCACCACAGCCCTCGCCAAGGCTCGGGACACAACGTGCCCCGGCAGCAGGAGCAGCGCTGCCCTCATCTATACGGCTGATTTTTTTCTTTAACTCAGAACAAACAGCTTTTTATTCCAAGCCCACACCACCAAATCCATCTCACTTCTAGCCTTCTCACAGCTGCATGACATGGCAAACCACTTAAAGCCTCCTCAGACATACTTCCAATTTTGAGGCCAAATTTGCAGCGAGGGGAAAGCATGGGACAGTTACAAAAGCCATCTTTTGTGACGGCAAAACAGACGGGCATTCAGCTGCAATTTTTAAAAGGATCTGGGCAGCCAGCTCCCGTATGTTCCTTCGAAAATCGCAGCTAAATTAGGCCAGCTAATGCTGCACAGTTCACTGGACAATATCAGCATGCTCATTCATATGCATAAATGCAGATTTTCATGTTTTCATAAGTGGTATCCTTCTCAAGGTCTGACTTGCAAAATTTATAATTTTTCTTTTTCTAATGCAATTTTTCTTGTCACTGAAGAACAATCCACATGCAGAAAGGCACAGCTGGTTTCGAACCAACTCTTTATTATGCTAAACAAGGTCAAATATATCAAAATTCCAAGTTGTGGCTCTAAGACAAATCATTAAAATATCCCTCTCCCTCCCTCACATATTCAGAGCATATTCTATTGCTGGAAAAAAGAAACCATCTCACTCAGACTGGAGTAATCCACTGGATTTAATAGACTTTTTTTTCCAAGCTGCACCCAGAACCAGAGAATCACAAGACAAACCCAAGTTACGTTCAGTATTTTTTGTCCAAAAGTCTCTTCTGAACGTTTATTTCGGAATGGCCTACATTAAGCCAAAGCAAGAGAGCATTTTAAAGTAATGCATGTATCATTTCTTCAAAAGGAAAAATCAAGCCTGATGCTTTGAAACTGAATACAGTCACAGACATGAACATTTAGAGCTTTAACAGACATCCTCTACTAATAACAAACACTCAGTTTCAAAGAAAATGTGCACTTTATACACAATTAAAATTAAAACAAAAAACAGTAATAGAAACAGCTCCATTACTTTGCATTTTCAGAATGAATTCAGTGCTGGGATCGGAATATTCTACGCACTCTCCTCACTAATGGTGTATTTACTGGTGTGGACAGCTCACAGGACTGACCTGAGACGGCAGCTTTAAGCGGGTAATAGTTTAGATCATTAATTGGGAAAGGGCTAATACAAACAAAGAGCGAAGCAGCTGTCATGGACCGGTTTTATTTTAAGCCACTAATAAGGAAATTGCTGCAGTTTGCATAGAGAGCAGCAAGGGGAAAGGATTTCCACTTCTTGCCATTCGGCTGGTGAAAGGCTGTTCCACTGCAAGGGGTTAAGAGCAATGTAACCCTTTTGGGAAGCTGAAAAGAACAACCCAGCCCCAGTGTGAGGATAATGAGTGGATTGTAGCCACGAATCCACGAACCCGGGTTTATCTCCAGGCTCCAAGTATCTCTTCCTAGTACTTTCAGACCACATGTTTGCCACTCAGCTTCTCCATCACACTCCCAGCTTTCTGGTGGCAAAACCTCTCTGCCCTGCATCAGGCAGCATGCTTCTCTTCAGACTCCTGCTTAATTAGAGGTGCACTATTAATGAAGTCCCTCTCCCCCCACACAACTAGTCCCACCTCACTGGCTAGCCGCTCCTGCCTGCAAGTCCACTCCAGCTTTTAAAAACTGTCAAGTACTCACTGTGTTATTTACTTATACTTACTTAAAGTCATCACCCTGAAACTTTATGCATAAAATTCAGAGGTTGCTCCTTTCCTGGAGCAGCAGCCAGGAGTCACTGCTAAACAAAAAGCCAGAAAGCAAGTTCACTTCCAACCGTCTCTGCTGGAGATGAACTGGAGCAGCTCTTGCCGGCTCACACAGAGGGTTGCATTGGCTCTGGGCACGCTTACACCTCTCTAAAGCAGAGCTGAGAGAGAGCGGGGATCTACACCCAGGCTGCCTGGTGTCCCAGAGTGAAAACACTTCAGCAAAATACCTATTTTCAGCAAGCGCTTGGGTAGAGGATAACCGCAAGCATGTGCTCGTATCCTCTTAGTTTAAACTGAACATAAAGCCTACGCTTAGATGTTCTGCAGGACAGGGATGGAGTGTGGGTTTACCTGTGTCCTCCACAGAGCCTCACTTCTCAGCCCTGTCCCAGGCCAGGCTGTAACGAGGGCACTATGGACTGAGGTAGCCTTGAAACAGAAACAGTCCCACTTGAAACAGGCCCCCAAAATAGATTAAAATGCACCAAAACCTAACAAAAAAGAGAGAGCGGAACAAGGTCCTGAATACATTATAAATAGTAGCAAAAAGCATACACATTTATCAGCATCTCTCAAACATTAATGCGCATCCTTGCCAAAAAGACACCGCCAAAGGCAGTAAATACCGCATTCTCCTTTTTCTAATTATAAATTCAAGTTTAATGCCAAAACCACAGAATGCCAAATCTGACTGGTCTCTCAAGCAGAAATTTAAATTAAACATGCTGCTCTTTCTGAACTAAATTCCTCAGACATAATGGAAGGAAGATGGGTCAGGAATAAGGCAATATCACTGATAGTCAGAAAGGGCTTTGTAAAACTCCTCCAGACAGCTCGTGTGTCCTGGCTGACGGGAGGAAGGTTATTCCTTGAGCGTAATGCACAGAGAAACAAAATTACCACGACTCCTTCTAACCAGATTACTTCGGAAAAGACAGAAATCTTATCAACAAGGTATCATAACAACTTCACGCCCTTGGGCAGCGGGGTGTTATGTAACAACAGACCTCAAAACCACCCAGATATCACATGAATACGTGGAATTACTGAAGCCAGTAATTTCTATTTACTCTTTTTTTGGATGTGTTACAAGGGTTTGAAGTCTCTCTTCCCTCCTGCTGCATAAAGCTTGCAGGGAGGTCTGAGCACTCTCTCTGTTACGGCTGGCACTTACTCTGAACGCAAGTACTCTCACACACGTACATTTTTCCTGTAAGTAATTTTCCGTAGGGCAAAAATCCCCTGTAGTACATAGTAGTTATAGAATGACACTTCCATTTTATAAGTAGCACATCGTTTTTGTAAAAGACAGAGTCAAGAGCACCATTAACAGATGTTTTCCAAATCTTTCACTGCTCTGCTGCTCAGTGACTGGCACCTGTGGGCTGCCTGGACAACCAGAGGCTCCTCTGTGCTGTTTGCATGTTCAAGGCACTTTTGAAATGCAACATAGAAAGTTTTACATTTAAAACAATGAAGAACAACGACAAAACTGCAGACCACAGTAATAAAACTAGCAAAATGCTAACAGCTACTCATTGCTTCTCCTTATTAATATAAAAAAGTGTAACGTCAGAGATCCAGTGTACAAATACAAAAAATTGTGCATAATAAATGTACTACAATACTGTACATACAGCATAAACCGTTCAATGAGAATGATTTAAATATACCTATTTGTCTCCTGACTTGGAAGACAGAAGAATAAAGTTCTATAATCCTAGAATATGCGTATAAACCCTTTCTGAGAGGTTGAATCACTAGCCAACGGTATCCCTGAAAATAAGCAGAGTCAAATATTTACTTAATGGAAGCCATTATTCACGGGGTTGCTGGTTATGATAAACTAGGAGAAAAAACACAATATATAAACTCAGCCAACATTAAATCCAGACAGAGTTCTTCCCATCGCCTGACTTGCTACTGGCACTGCTTTTGTTTGAGCCTGCTTTGGATTTCTTCTCTCTGGAACTGACGGGATTGTTTTGGTTGTTGTAGGCCTGGATCGCGAGGTCCAGGTGCTCCTGAGCCTCCTTGATTTCCCTCTGCAGATTTTCCAGGTCGGCAGGAATGTTTTCTTCGTTGCTTCCATACTGCTGTTCCTGAGCTATATTGGCTTTGTTCTGTTTGTAGGCCATTTTGGCGTTGGACAGTTCAGTATATTGCATTTGCTCTGGCTTGACCGCGATGTTATAGCCAGGAGGAGCAGATGGCGTATTCCAAGTGAAAGGGTAGTTGTAGGTACCAGAATCTTCCAGCTCTTTTCTCTTGTTGTTCAATGTGTCCCGGATTGTGCCAAATCCCAAATGGAGCATCTCCCAGACATTCAAAAGTAAACACATGCAGCTCACTCCGTACATTATTAGCAGGAAAATGGTCTTTTCGGTTGGCCTTGAAATGAAACAATCTATCTTGTGCGGGCACGGCTTCCTGCTGCACACAAATATGGGGCTGACCGCAAAGCCATACAAAAAATACTGACCCACCAGAAAGCCGATTTCAAACGTAGTCCTCGCCAGAAGCTGCAGGACATAAATTTTCATGAGTCCATCTTCACGGATTCGCCGCCTGCCGTCATGCTTAGCTTTGGCAGGGGCCTGCTGCTCTTTATTCTCCCGTTCGCTCTCCAGCTCTATTTCTGGGTACATCATCGGGTCTTCCTCATGGTCCTCCTCAGTCTCCTCTAAGCCACGATGTTGTTTCCAGCGCATGGAAAAGCTTTTGCTTCTGATTCTCCTGTCAGCTTCACCGTGTTCCACCATCCGGGCAATTTTATGAATTGCGTAGCCTAAATACATCACAGATGGAGTGGCAACAAGAATGATCTGAAAGACCCAAAACCTCACATGGGAAAGAGGAGCGAAAGCATCATAACAAACATTCTCACAGCCAGGCTGCTCCGTGTTGCAAACAAACTTGCTTTGTTCATCATAATAAATAGATTCTCCTCCCACAGCAGTTAGGACAATCCGAAATACAATCAACACTGTCAGCCAGATTTTGCCAACAAAGGTTGAGTGATTGTGGATCTCCTCTAACAGACGGGTCAGAAAACTCCAACTCATGGTGATCAAATAATTTTATCTAAAAAACAAACAAGATGCCCAAATATTTATGAGTTTATCAGCTTGAGCTTATAAGGTGCAAAATTCAACCAAGAGTCAGAAAACTCTAGAATTTTACAATCAACACACAACAGTGTTTGTAGCATCACCTGTTATCGTGAAACTCCAGCTGCCAGAATCTGCTTGAAGATCCTACGTCTCCTCCACAGGCTTTTGAGAAGTCTGCTACAAAAAAAAGGAGCAGTTAACTGCCATTTCGCAAACCAAACGTGCTCCTAAAGCTATTCCAGAGCAGAAGATGCGGCTGCTCTGTATTTCAAATATTAATAAAAACATTTACACTTGAGGCTGAAGTCTCCAAAACACAGTGGATCCAAAGCTAAGCTCCCGTGAAATTTTATGGGCACTGTTGGCTACATCCCACCACTAACAGTGAGACTTATTTTAACTGCACGGAGGTGGCCAAGCCTTGTTAAAGCCTGAGCTAGTGATCTCGGCCTCGACCATAGCCCATGGAGAGAAGCAGCTCTCTCCATGGGGCAATGCCAGCTCTCTTGAGACAAAAATGAACCACCCAGCCCAAACCTGAGCAGCAAGCAACTGCTATTATCTTTCATTTAAAGGCAGGACAACCTGAGTGACCTGAGCAGTGCTACCCTGCAGGTCTAGTCTAGAGACCTAGGAACGTCTGAATTCTAGCCTGATGCTCAAACTATTCTGTGGATTTGGGTTCAGTCCCTTAGGAGGCTAAAGATCTCCCTTCCAGGGTCAGAAAAGACTTTAGCAGGTATGTTGTAGTGGGTTTTGGGAGAGCAGAAGGAAAACCTAGTTAAAAAAGTTACCTGTCAAGAAGAAGAGATACTAGATAGCAATCAATATAAATTTTCAATCCTAACAGTAAAAAAAATAAATCAGTGGAAACTCACAGCTGGCCACACTGTAAAGTATTACAGTGAACGAAACCTAGAGACACTACAGACCCACCCGGAGCTCTAAGTAGTAAAACTGTAAAAATATTAAGCACAGAAAGAATTGTTTGATGCTGCTATAGCACAGGGTATAAGACATCTTTCAGTCCTCTGATGATATCAAATATTAGTTTGTCAAACATTATTAATAGAAATTTTTACATCAGAAGAACACTTGGTGAAAGACCCTAAAACCAGAATTGAACAAATCTCTGGCACTCTGATCTTAAAAATGATTTATTCTTGACCTGGAGAAATTCCAGGCGACTGGAAGAAAACTAGTATTTGCAACTACTGAACTTCTTCCATGTAACTACAGAGCTGTTCACGGGCAAAATAATGAAATTTGAGGGGATGCAATCAATACGGAATTAAAGGATATAAATGTAATCCCCCTCCTGGTGAAATTCAATGTTTCACTGAAAAGGCAACAGCACAGACATAATGCGGATGGGCTGTGTAGGACATTTGATTTATTACTTTATGACAGCGTGAGAAAAAAATAGCACAAGAGAGTATTAAAAAAGACCATACAAGTGGGTCAAAAGTAACAAAGGTCTTGACAAATGATTCCCACATTAGAACCAAGATCAATTGCATGTAATTACAGCAAGTTCTGTAAAGACCAGAAACGGGCCTGGCAACTAGGCTGCATTTTCTCCTTGATCAGAAAATGGCTGCTGACAAAATCTGCAAATGGCACAGAAGTTTCCAGGCTGACAAATAAAGATGAGAGTTATCAGTGATGCAGAAAAACACAGATTGCTCGAGAGGCTGAGTCCACTCAAACAAAACCTCCGCTTTAACCAAGCTTAATGCAAAGACATGCAGCTAAGGAAAAGAACAGCCATCTTTTTTTTTTTAAAGGAGAGAGCAGTGACTCTGGAGATCAGTGAACAGGGAAAGGAGTGAGGGTCCTAATGGATAAGCATCTCAACGAGAGCTGGCGAGATGATTAATGCAACCCTTGGTTGTGTCACGTGCAAACGGGAGCAAGGAGGGTGATCTTACCTCCTTGTTAGCAAGACAGCGCTCAATGCCTGTGTCTGCATTCTTCAGGAGTTGCTTAAACATCAGAGAGTGAATATATTAGCCTCAAAACCAGATGAAGAACGGGGAAGATGCCTAAAAGTGAGAGATTTAGAGAGTTCAATATGTTTAGCTGGGAAACATGGGAAGAAAATGAAGGATTACCGGTGATTCACTTAATCTAGCAGCTGTCAATTAGGCATGCAATCAGTCCAAGGTTTACAATCATAGCTCTTCCTCTACGCAACCATGTCACCATTACACTGTAGACAGAATTGGCCAAAACAACATGTTTTTAACAGGAAAAAAGACCAGAGTGTTCCAGTCCCAGTGCAGTGCCTTACTCCAAACGCCCATTTCAGAAAGGCACCCAAGCACAGCGCTGCAACCCCGAGTCCTGCATGGGTGGGACGAGAGGCAGGGCTTCAGACACCCGCACACCCGGCACGTCCCAGCGGCTCGCTCCGACCAGGAGTCAGAATGGGTGGCAGAGCGAGACTGCCTCTGGGGGTACCCTGTGCACCTGAAGAGTCTCCAAGACACTGAACAGAAAAGGGGAGTGAACCCCACATCTGGAACTGGGAATTACAGAGGTAAGAGCCACAACACCCACATTCACACCAAGTCGCACTGTTGCTCCAGGCACCAAGCACGGATGCTAACAGGACACATATGTTGCTCGCTGACATGTCATGATTTGTCAGTTAAAAATGAGACAAAACCCAAATGAGCTTAAGAAGGGGTTAATTTTCACTCACTGAAAACGCTAGGGCCAAACCCTTTTCAAAAAGTAAACTACCAAGTAAATTTTAAATAAATTAAATACTGCTGACAATATAAATTTGGAACAGAAGCAGGAACTAACCTTTACATTCCCAGATACTGCCAGTGTTTATTCATCAGTGGTTAACAACAGAGAAGTTTGAAATTAGTGCTGGTTTCACTAAGAGAGGGGACACTGAATCTTTACTTTTAGATGAGCTGCTACCTCAACATCTAATAAACTCTTTCAAGGTTTTTATCAGCTTTTCAAGGTGTGTCTTCTGTCTGCAGACCACACAGCTGTGGTTGGCTCAGATCGTACCCCACCAGCTCTGAAGAGGAAGAGGTGGGGAGGGGGTAGATGATCCCGAGCACAACACAGCCACTGGAGGGCACAGCGCATCTGGCCGGCTTCAGAACCTGCTTCAGGAGAAAGACTCACGGCCTGGATTCCACCCGTTACATAAATGAACAGCGTGACAAACCTACGTACAGACACTGACCACACAGACTTAGACATTAACCACAGCTTTCAGATGCAGAAGATGGCATTATCAGACGCATGGTTAAAAACCAAGACCTCTATCAATTAGAGAGTTCTGGCTGCAAAGATGTGAAGTTGCTGAAGAGCTCTGATTCTAAATTTATTCTAAATTTAGTTTTAGTGCAGAGCAGAGCTACTGACACAAATATGGGAGGGATCCACCAGCAGGCAAAGAACTTCCCTGTCTTTAAGGAAACATTTTGGTTCAAGCAAAATGACCTGTCATTAAACCTTTCTTTCACTGGAAATGTTCAGCCCATTCAGATTAAACATAACATGAAAGCAAAAAGTTCCGGGCATCATTATGGCATTTGAAATGGTGGTATTCTTCAGTTTTGTGAGATCGGCCAAAGTTAGAGACTGCACGTTTCTGTCTTTACGAGACATGTACTGCAGGACCCAGATATATTGCAGCAGCCTTCACCTAACATACACTTAGTGTCTCCCAGATTTCTTGTTCTGGCAACATTTAACTCAATAATTTTCCATTGTTTGAAATAAAAGTCTATGGATGCTGACACATATCTGAAAAAGGCAAAACGTCAGCAATTTCAGCTAATTTAAGTCATGCCAGAAAGTACATTTGAGAGAGACTTTCACTCCTTGTATTTATCATAAGTTCATTCCAGCACTTCCAGCAGAGGAGGCGCCTTAGCACAGGCAGGATATACAACGCAAGTAACATGACGCTTATCTCTGACAGCAAGCTGGCTCCTGTGAATCAAAGTTTTACAGACACTGACATCCAGAAAGGCTAAGGAAAAATTTGGAGCAGGTACATGGGAAAAAAGAAATCAGCTTTAGGTTAAGAGATTCACTTCAGGAAATCTCAAGTTATTTCAACATGGCTATTGTTCACAGACACAGTGCACGGCCCCTTGTGTGGACCTTCCTCTGTCTGGACCACATGTGGGTTTGAATATGAATTTAGAAATGGGATTAATTTCACCTCATTTCAGCTTTCTCATCTACCTGCGATGGCCTCCCGCCAGTCAGGGAGGGAAGAGCTGCACCTTGGAGGAGCAGTTTACTGTGACAGCCTTAAACTCCTGCCTTTGGATGGGATGGCTGCAGCGTGTCAGGGACGGACAGTGGGACAGGAGGAATGGAGGCGGCCGGGACCACAGTTCCTCTGGTGAAATGCTCCCAGAGGTGCCTCTATACCCTGGAGACATACGGCACCTCTCAGGCAGCGCAGCGTACAACAGCCAAGCTTTAACAACAGCCTCACTCCTCACAAACACCTTTGGGATGTATGATATCAGGACTCATTTCATGTCATTCCATCGATGACATTGACAGTGGGACTGAGTGCACCCTCAGCAAGTTTGTGGGTGACATCAAGGGTGCACTGAGGGGTGCAACTGATACACCTGAGGGAAGGAAGGGCTGGGGATGCCATCCAGAGGGATCTTGACAGGCTGGAGGAGTGAGGCCATGTAAAACTCATCAAGTTCAACAAGGCCAAGTGCAAGGTCCTGGACCTGGGTTGGGGCAATCCTTAACATCAGCACCGAGATGGGGGTGGATGGATGGAGCAGCCCTGCAGAGGAGCACCTGGAGATAGCAGAGGCTGAAGAATTGGACATGAGCCAGCAATGTGAGGTTGCGGCCCAGAAAGCCAATCATACCCTGGGCTGCATCAAAAGCAGTGTGACCCACAGGTCGGGCAGGGGATGCTCTGGGGTCCCCAGCACAGGACAGACATGGACCTGTGGGAGCGGGGCCAGAGGCCACGGGAACGGTCTGAGGGCTGGGACAGCGCTGCTGCGGGGAGAGGCTGAGAGCTGGGGGTGCTCAGCCTGGAGAGGAGGAGGCTCGGGGAGACCTTACTGAGGCCTCTCAATGTATAGAAAGAGGCTTGTAGGAAAGTCGGAGAAAGACTTTTTACCAGGGCCTGCAGTGACAGGACAAGGGGCAACAGCTTTTAACTGACAGAGGGGAGATTTAGACTGGACGTAAGGCAGGAATTCTTCCCTGTGAGGGGGGTGAGGCCCTGGCACAGGTTGCCCAGAGCAGCTGTGGCTGCCCCCTCCCTGGCAGGGTTCAAGGCCAGGTTGGACGGGGCTTTGGGCAACCTGGGCTAGTGGAAGGTGTCCCTGCCCGGGGCAGGGGGTGGCACTGGATGGGCTTTGAAGGTCCCTTCCAACCCAAACCATCCTGTGGCTCACGACTGGCTGGGAGGACCCTCCAGCTGACCTCTCCACCACAGCTGACCAAGAGCTCTGCGCAGGCACAGGCCAGCCCACCCCTCCTAGCCCAGCCACCTTCCCACCACAGCTGGAGACACCCTCCCCCGGCTAAGTCCACACTTGGGACATGCTTCAGATGACAACTAACTTTTCGCTGGAACAGAGGTTGAGGTGCCGTGCCCGAGCGCACCTTCCAGCACTGAGACCCAACTCCCAGGGGGCAACAGGGAGCTGAAGCTCTCGGATCTCTCTGAATTTCAATAGTTCACCAACTCCTCCTCAGACAAGGTTTGCCTTTAACAGCGTATGTAGGAGAAAGCTTTTGTAGCCAAAAGGCAGTTAATAAAGGGAATATATTTATGGGAAAGACTTTTATTTTCCCCCTTAAAATATGTCCTCCCATGTCATGCTAATGAAATTTGATTAATTTATTAATGATATATTTGTTTTGTTCTGTTTTTAAGCAGTTTAAAAAGTCGTGTGCTGAGCAGAAAAAAAAATCAATAATAAAGGCATGGCAATTCTGTTGATAATCAAAAGAGGTTTCATGCTGCATGAAAGTAAAATTGGGCCCACAGGCTAATTAAAATAGGATTTGAATTAGGGTGAATGAATAATCAGCATTATTAATTAAATTCTCATCTACATTGAAATGTAAGAAATCACATGATTTACAATTATTTTCGAGGAAGCATGGGGGTTCCTTTTTTTTTTTTTTAAACCTAAAAAATGAGTAAGCCTTTACTGTTCAAGAAAGGAGAAAGTTGTGGCCAGAGCAAGTACTGGCAAGGTACCAGCACCCCACAAATCCTTTTGGGTGCCGAGGCCACCCGCCTTTCCAACCTGAGAAGCAATCCCAGTGTCCATCCTCCTAAGAGACACGAGCAGAAGGATGTGGGGATCTTCCTGGGATAAGACAATCGCCCTTCCATTATTTGTGAAGGGAGTGAGTTCAATCGCCACCAACTTTATTCGTATGTTTTTCAGAAGTGTTTACAGCATTGTGCAGCTGAAAAAGAGTAGGAAAACTATTGTACTGAATTTTATTTTTAATCTATATTATAGAATATTTGGGAATTAAAAGGCTGGGACTTTTTGGAGAACACAGAGCACTTTTTCAAGTAAATACTCTGTCATCTGACAAGTGTCACGTGGCAAAAAGCAGAGAATGGTTTAGAAGAAGCCACAGCATCAGTGTCAATTTGGAAACAATTTCTGAACAGTACCTTCAATCCCAGGCATGCTAAGAAGGTTCTGCTGATCCCCAGACCAATCCCCCTGAGTCTAAAAAAACCACTTGTTCAATTAAGAGACCGCAGAGGCTACGCAGAATATAAATAGAACACTAAAATATGGGTAAGAGGTAGAGATATAATAAGATTCTTGTGCTGTCAAAAAAATAAAGATGTCAAATATATATCTATTTGAAAAACAACATACATATACCCACCCAAGCATTCATCTTACAGATAAACTGGAATTTGCAGATAAGATGTGAACCTCCAGTAGCCTCAGCATGCCCTCTAGGTGATGCTAACATGGAAAGCCAAGTGACAATTTTAGCAACACTCCCCCGCAGTGACACAATTCAAATGAAATCGCGACGCATTTCATGCTGGCCAAAACTAGCATTTACTTCACCTACAGCGACCACGCTCCTCCAGGAAGCATCGTCTCCAGGGCACACAGGCCAGAGCATGAAAGATCCCGACTTTGGAAGAGCAGTGTCCATCGGGGCAGCCCGCGCACCCTGTGCTGCAGCACGAGGACATGACGAGCTGCAAGCCTGACTCGAATTCATCTGAGCGCAGAAGCCTACAGCGAGAACAGGCTTTGTCAAAAATGGAGGCTGGGCTGTAGAGTCTCTGTTATGAGATATTTTCAAGATCTGTTTTGAGGTCTGTGTCAGTCTAAATCCCTTTATAGGTGCTCAGCATTTAGCACCCCTTACAAATGATGGGAATGAGGTGTACCAGCCTGGAGACTGCCACAGCGAGCTCCTGAATTTGGCATTTCTGCAGCGACTCAGGACAGAGTTGTCAGATGCTTAGCAAACCTGAGCAGGCTGCTCTTCAGATCTGCCCTACAGACCTGAGGCGTCAAGAAGCAGAAGCAGGCAAGCCCCAGTTGATGCCTGCACTCTGGTGATGTGAAATATAATAACAGAGAAAATAAAATGGTCAGCAGATTACAGGGCGAGACACAGCACGCTGTTTGACAGTCTTTGCAATGAAACACTTGATCCTCGGGGCAACGAGCCACCGTCAAACTGACACGGAATCATGCCAAACCTTGGTCGTCCCAGCACAGCAGGACTGAACCCTGCAGCACAGGTAACCACTCTCCCTCACAACGCAGCTTGTGGATTAGGAATGACCCCACAAGCGAAGAGCTGTTACACTGGAGCACAAAAACAACCCGGGAGTTAACTCTGCCCAAGCTCTCCAGGGCACCTCCTCTCCTGTCTCACCCATCTCTCTTTTCTAGAGTCTCACACACTTCAAAGTGTTTCTCTGCAACATAGTTTAAGCCTGCTAAACCTAGATGGTTCTGAGTAGCTCCTTTACAAACTGGCCTCATCTAGTGTTGGCAGGTCCAGCATGATTTACCAACCCAGGCCCTGCCCTGCTCTTGGCCCCAGCGCTGCTGCGCTCACTCCTCGCTACATAGGAGCCAGTAACATACAGCAAAACTCTCCATAACTTAGTTGGAGACTGAAAACAAGGAATTACAGGGTAGGTAAAGGGCTTTTTTTTTTTTTTCCAAAGAGTTTGAATCTGAAGATCAAGCCATGCTCGAGAAAACACCCAACACTGCAGGTCTGAGATGAAGGCCAAGTGTTTAACCAAAACCTGAGCTCCCGGATTGTCAGCCCAGGCTGTCTGAAGACAACGTGGCCAGGGACTGTTATTTGTACCCTCAAAATCCAAAGATCAGGAGGGTATCCTCAAGAAAGACTGTTCCTACCAACTCCAATGACCATCAGACAGGGTGAACATGGTCTCAGTATGGATTCAGGTCCATCAAACACTCCGGCCAATTCCCTTTCTTCCACACCAAGTGGACCCTGCAAGCTTTTCCACAAGATGATCATACGCATCCAGCACTCATCCCCCAGCTCCTTCTAGGAGCTGCCCCCGAACTACATATCCATTTAATAAGATGTTGCATTAAAGGAGTGACGAATAAATTTGCTGTGAGATGAACCTCGTCGCGTTCTAGCCAGTCCTCAAAGATTAGAGCAGCTGGGGACAGCTGGGCTTATCGCTTAACAGATAGGCCAAGGATTGCCATGACTATAGATCTGACACCAGATGCACGAACAGCTCGTACGCTGTAGGTCCAGTCGCATTCAAAAGAAGCGGTCAGATGCACCAATAGCAGGGTTTATTCTTTTGCAACATTTACAGATTCTATGAGATTGCCGGTGATAAATTCACTAAACTGCAGAACAGCTATATAGCTCCACAAACAAAACCGAAACCAACTGCAATCAGAAGCTTAATTTCCCAGGTAGCCCAGGTCACAAATCTTACTGGCATCTCTTCCGGGAGGGGCAAGGAGAACAAACCTCTTGATCTGTCCCAGTGATCTGGTGTTGAATTCTTGTCCCTCTGAGTCAGGGACAAACTCGGGGTAGTATTTATCTACTATTGTGCCAAGTGTGTCAGGTGGGGGGGTTGGGGACTGTGGTCCTTGAGTTGCAGCACAAAACATTTCTTGGTAGAACTTCTGAGCAGTTGTGCAAAATATTTCCTGCAAAAAAGTGGAAGAAGGGGACTGTGTGGCTTCTCGAGTTCCTCCTCGGTGCCATGGCAACACAAACCACTGCATCTTCACCCCATCCTGTGCCTGCTCTAGGCACCAGGTGTTAGGGAAGTGTGGGTTTTGCAGTTTTTCACTCTTTTGTGCTCCCAACACTTCCAACATAAGACACCACATGCTCCTTAGCTCAGGGCTACTAAACCCTGGTACAGACACATGAAGTGTTACCACTTGCCAAAATACTTCAGAGATCAAACACACCAAATGCCCAACAAGTCCAATGCTGCGACAGCTTCTTTGTAAGTGACAGAACCACCCATTTACTGCAGTCACTTATTTATATTTTGAAGATGCCTAACCTCTAAGTTCCCTTGTACCGATATGCATTGCCCTAAGAAATGTCTAATATTCCACCAACCAGTAGTTTAAACTACCATATTCTATCTCCCAAAGCAGGATCAACTAGAGCAGGTTGGCAGGTCCATGCCCAGCCAGGTTTTGAACACCTTTGAGGATGGAGAGTCCACAAGCTCTCTGGGCAACCTGTTCCTACATCTGACCACACTCACAGTAAAAAAAAAAAAATATTTTCTTATGTTTAAAGCAGAATTTCCTGTGTTTCAATCCATACCCATGACCATTCCTTGGGTACTGCTGAGAAGAGTCTGGGATAACAGTAGCAAAGCAATTTCTCCTGTAAGAATTAAGGTAACACCAGGGGGACAAATTACAGGGACTCGAAATACACTGGCAAGTGATACAGCGATCTAAGAGCCTGCCCGTTCCCAGTGCGGGACAACGGCCCAAAACAGCACGGGCTGCTGCTGCACAGCCCACCCGGCACACCCCACGCACCCCCACTAGCACTGGCGTGATATAAACACAATATATTGCTAAAAGATTAAAAATATTGTACTATTGACTATTGCACCTCTGTTCTCAGCGGTTATTTTAACAAATACAGGGAATGGCAGGGTAAAGATGGGAAAAATATGGTGAGGATGACAGCACAAGGCAGGTACCAAGTGACCAGCACCACTCTGACACAACAGAGCACGACAGCCAGTGGGGCTGGGCTTACTGCACACACCTGCCAACGAATTCCACAGATTCAGCTCATTTCAGGACACACTTGCCGGTGTGTGAACAGTGGAGGGAAAGAAAGTGCAGGACTGCATCCCACTTTAACTCTGCAACAGGCCCTGCACAGGCAAGCCCAGCACTGTCGTGCAGGCTGCACCCAGGGACAGGCAGGGGAAGAGCAGAACAACTTGTGCCCTCAGAGGAAAGGGGAGCTTCTGACCGACAGACGGGCACGTCTGCACCGAGACCCAGAGCACTGCAGCAACAAAAGAAGGAAATATCCTACTTTCCCAGACAGACCCAAAAGGTCTCTGGTCCAAATCGAAGAACACACAAGTACCGTTGTGTGTTACACCAACAGCAAATCCACGGAGGGACACGTGCTGCTGCAGAGCAACAGCCTTTGCATGGGCTAGAGCGTGCGTGCACTTACCCGGGTCCCTCCATCCCTCTCGCAGCGAGGTCTGGGTAAGGCCATCTTCACTCGCATACCGTTTTAGTCAGGCATCAGAGAGATTTCTCTGTCTTGACATGATGAGCGATTCGAATAACCACAACACCCCTTTAACTACTCCTGATTCCACTGCAGCCAACAGCACCACAGCATTTCCCCATCGGGCTCCTCCTATATGCTCAGAGGGATGAGTGTCAAAAGAAAATGACACACTGGAGGCAGCTGACCCAAATATCACTCTCACGGCCATTTCGGGAAAGGAGAGAGAAGCCAAAAGAGAGCAATTCTGTCGGCTCCTGTACGTCAAAAGGCTCTCACTCAGCTGAGCAGGAACCAGTCGAATGGGGATGAACACCTAATTCACCCACCACCATATTATGACAGTCAAAAGAAACTACAATAGTGTTTGCTTCACAGATAAGCCCCAAAAAATAGCATGAATGGCTTGTAAATAAAATAGATACCACATATCATGATGCAGCTTGCCACAATATCCTCAGTCACTCATTCTGCAACATGGCAGCTGTTTCACTGTGACTCAAATTAAAAAAAAATTTATACTTCTATTTCCCAGTTTTGTCATCTGCTCTAGTACAAGACACCATCTCACCTTACAATTATAACAAATTCATGTAACGTTTTCTTCAACAGCAGCTTTGTAGAGAAGGAAGAACGTTCAGAAGCAGATGAGGACATTGCAAACCCTCCCCAACTGCTTTACAAGACATCCAGCACGTGGACCAGCTCTGCCAAACCTGGTCAGGACTTTCAACTTGCTGAGCTACGGAGGACCAGAAAGGTTTGCAGACCTCTGTGACTTCACACAATTGTACATCTCCTCAGGTGGAGAGCACTAAGCTCAGGAGGATGGTAACCAGGCACACCAGAAGGCCATCTTCTCACCGCCAATTAGCTGTATGCCACAACTATCTATGAGGATGGTTCTGGGAACACCTACAGCCAAGGAGAGACTGAGAGCACCTCGCCAGACCATCCACACCACCCTCTGCAGGGAGGCAGTGCCCACACACTGCACAGAGCTCCCTGCAGAGCTCCGAGCCCAGAGCACGGGCTCCCACACAACAGCACAGCAACACTCACCAGCTTGCCAGGCAAGCTCGCTCTCCTGCCAAACGCTGCTGCTTCAACTTCTCTGAAGTGCTACTAAACTGCAGAAATAATTGAAGTTTCCTTTCAGTAAATTGGTTTGAAGTACAGTTTGTTTTGAGGAAAGTTGCGTAGTAAATCAGAGCAGACTGCTATACTGGCATTAAAATGTTACTCCAGCTTGAGTTCAACAGGAATCTTAACAGCTTTATTTTGCCAAAGATAAAATTTAGAACATAAATACACACATAAATCCACTAAGTGAATTATTTGTTGAAAAAAAAAATATTATTTCCTATAGTGAAATAAGAAACCAAAAATTGGCATTTTCTGAAAGAAACAATCTTCTAGACACCCTTGGGAAGAGACCTGAAGCACTCGCTGATTGAACTCCCTAAGCTCCATCACACCAGCTGGGAGAACACAGATACCAACTGTTTTTTTTCTTTCTGAGAATAGCCACAAATAACTTCTATTTTATGAGAGGAAGCTAGAAGCCCTTTTCCCACCATGCCTCATGCCACAGAGAAAGGCACACTTCACCAAGCACAAAGTAGGAGGCAGCTCATTTTTTGCCACCTGACTGCTTTACATGGCCATGTGTTTTACCAAATTTATTATCAACACAGATTATGAAAATTAGCATCAAATTTAAGGCAGATAAGCCTCTGAAATGCATGTAGACTGCTTAAACCATGCATGTGACTTGACATGAGAGTGCAAATGGGACGAGGCTATGGTATATACTGCTTTTTGGTCCTGCTGGAGGTGGAAAAAAGCACACTGAGATACTATGGGCCCAACTGAGGGCGATTCGACAGTGCCAAGCTTCCCCTGGTTTCTTATTTCCAAGATTTCACGATTTTAGGAGGGTGGTTACATCTTGATACAACCTTGTTAGTCACTGAGGGAAGTTCATGCTTGTTCTGTACATGTTCTCTTCAAGCTCCAACCAGGAGACAGCAGATCACCACCGTTTAGCAAGGCCAGGGAGAAATCACGACTCGCTGTCTCAACACTAAGTGGGCGTCAGTGTAAACAGGATTATAAAGCACTGGTCAGGTCAGCCGTCTGGCTTCAAAAGAACTTACTTAGAAAAATATCTAGAACACCAAAGATTGTAAAAAACCTTATTTTTCTTAAGACAAAAGGAAAATAATACGAGCATATGACAGGGACTGTACCAACAAGAGAAATCTCCTTTTAGAGAGCAACTGGCAGCCTCTCCAGGCTTTGGACAAACCTGTTCACTCCAAGTCTGAGTAAGCCCATGCTGCAAGTTTGGATACAAGTAACTTCCCATCTGCGTTACCAGAATAAAACATTCACAGGAACATATGAAGTAGAGACAAAAAACATTAACACACTAGATAGCTTTAGTGATGAATGCAGACACAGTCTTACTATTCTACCTCGCACATATTCAAAGATCTATCACCAACCACACCAGCTTTTGCTTTACCAGTTCTCTGAAGGGTTAAATCACTGCTATGTGCAAGGGGACCAACCATTCTCTAACGCAGAGGTGAGTAGGTCTGCTTGCAAAAATGTTCTCAACACAAAGGATATTCGAGCATCCACTTTATCACATCTCATTCACTCAAAGAAAAGGGGGATTAGCTGGAAGCAAAGTAATTCCTTATAAGAGACCACTGATTCTCTCACTAAGGCTTCTCTCACTAAGGCAACTCATACCTACTCTGGCAAGTTCACAGAATCACAGACTGGTTTGGATTGGAAGGGACCTTCAAAGCCCATCCAGTGCCACCCCCTGCCCCGGGCAGGGACACCTTCCACTAGCCCAGGTTGCCCAAAGCCCCGTCCAACCTGGCCTTGAACCCTGCCAGGGAGGGGGCAGCCACAGCTTCTCTGGGCAGCCTGTGCCAGGGCCTCACCCCCCTCACAGGTAAGAATTTCTGCCTTAGATCTCATCTAAATCTCCCCTCTGTCAGTTAAAAGCCGTTGCCCCTTGTCCTGTCACTGCAGGCCCTGGTAAAAAGTCTTTCTCCGACTTTCCTACAAGCCTCTTTCTATACATTGAGAGGCCTCAGTAAGGTCTCCCCGAGCCTCCTCCTCTCCAGGCTGAGCACCCCCAGCTCTCAGCCTCTCCCCGCAGCAGCGCTGTCCCAGCCCTCAGACCGTTCCCGTGGCCTCTGGCCCCGCTCCCACAGGTCCATGTCTGTCCTGTGCTGGGGACCCCAGAGCTGGATGCAGGGCTCCAGGGGGGTCTCACAAGAACGGAGCAGAGGGGCAGCATCCCCTCGCCTGACCTGCTGGCCACACTGCTGTCATCTATCCTATAACTAAAATAGTTTCTCCCCCATCACTTTGTTACTGTTTCAGATACCCATCTGCATCTTGAGGGAGCCTCCCTGCAGAAAGCCACCACCAGAAACAGGTTCATTTCTTAATGCTACTAAAAAGATGACAATGCCACACCGGCAAAATTACTTGACTTCTTTACACATGTACTAGAAACAGTCCCAGCCTCCTCACCAGCCCCATTCCTCCAGGGACTCTCTGGGAAACTCGCTCACACTGAAGTGACTGGAGAAGAGGTTAGAGAGTAAAGAGCCAAAAAGAAGAGTAACGGGTTGGGAGGACTGGGTGACATTCACCAAAGAGGTTAATGGAACTCCAAGCTGGAGCAGCCAACCCGGTTACAGCCTTTCTTAAAATCACCTTGGTACACAGAGTGTCATGCCAACTCTGTAAAACAAGGGTTGCTGAGAAAATGCTGGTGAACTGCAGGCCTCCAAACCCAACATTTGTATAGGACCAATTAGACAATATTATGTAGAGTAGAACTAGTGGACAATTGATATATCTATAAATACTGGGGGCAAAGTCAGTGTGGCTTCTGTAAAGGCTTCCAGCCTCACAAAAGCCTCCATACTACCTGGATTTTTAAGATCTGTGAGTCTATCTCTCTCATCAGAGGCTTCTTGTAGGGACACCAAAAGGCCACACTGGAAAAGGGACTGTCCCTGCACAGATAAACAACTTAGTGAAGATAACAGAGTAGGAGTAAAAGGTCATTTCCTGCCAGGGAGGGAGGTCCCAGTAGAGTTTCACAGGAAGAGAGGCTGGGAGCTGTGCTGGACTAGGACTTTCTTTGAGTAAAATCCAACAGCAAGGTGGGTGGGATGTGACCAAGGATCCTGATGGTAATATCCAAGGCAAGGAAGCCAGGTAACTGAAGAACAGCGGAAGGGCCTTACGACTCCAAGTAACCTGCTAATAAAATGGCAGTTGAAATTCCACGTAAAGTGATGCATACATTGAATAAAAAAACATAAATCCCAGTTTCACACTAAAAAATATGTGCCCTGAGATGGCCTCAGAAAGCAGGAGATGTTGAGGCTGGCAGGCTGCTCCATGAAAGCTCCAGCACCGCTCAGCACGGTCCAGAAAGCCAGTAGCATTTTACTGGTGCTGGAGGAGGAGCACATGAACAGCACATGCTACTGTGTCACCGTGAGCACCCATGGTTCACCCACGTCCCTGCTGCAGAGATGGCGCTGGTCACTCTCCCCATCCTCCATCTCAGAAAGAGAGAACAGAAAAGACTTTGGAGAAGAGGTATGGACTGGCTGGTGTAGGAAGAACAGTGGAAAACCAAGAAGGCTGATGGAGAAGAGGGTAAAATCTGGAGTAGCCTGGAGAAGGAAAGCCCCTTAAAAACTGAAAAAAAGAGAGTGCTTCACACAACAGGTAAATCCCCAGGCAGAAAGCAGTCAGAATGCTGAGAGGCGTTTCAACCATGCCTCTCCCATGCTTTTGCCATAGCTTCCACTTGGACCAGTGTCAGAAAGAGGACTCCGGACCAGGCAGACCTTCAGTGCAGCTGCTCTAACAGAGCCAGGGGGGCTGTGGAAGAGCACGTTAAGGAATCAGCTAAAAGAGAGGCACCAGCAGAAACCAAAAGGAAAAAAAATGGTACCTCAGGTTATTAATCATTGGCAAGTTACAGCCGATTGGTATTCAGTATTTACTTGTCAGACAAATCTCAGCAGTCGGCGCACCTGAAGAGCAGCAATGATTTCTTTCTATCAATACCCCTCCAGCACAATCCTCCAGGGAATCAGATTTTGCAGACACCCCGATCGATAAGGTTTTGCCTTTACAGATTGCAAAGAGAGCAAGAGCAGGCTGAGGAATACAGATCAAGGTGGGTATTGCCACAGAGGTGGACGATTCAAGTAAACTCCAGAAGGAGTGAAGACTTTACATGAACCAAGGAACAAAGATCATTTCCATATGGCCATATGGAAGATCACCAAGTACTTCCTCCCAAACCCTTCCATTTTATTTTATATTTTTAATATCCCAGGAATCACAGTTTCCACTATGAAAATTCTTCTCCTTTTAAAAATAGTTTAGCTATGTATTTGAATGTCAGCTAAGTAACTCTTGCGAATGAATGTCTGCTGTAATTAAAATTCAGTCACTTCTTAACTACTTCAACATGTTTACTGTGAAAATCAGATTTTTAGACTTTCAGGAAATGCTGCATGCGAGACAGCACACCTGCAAGACACACATTAAGAACCTTAATTATTTTATTTTTACGCCATTTAAAAATGTCTTAACACCAGTTCCAGCCCCACGTGCACAATCTACCACCAGCCCCTTGCCTGCCTACAGATGCTCCTCTAACCTCAGGCCCCTGGATTACGCAGCATCACTTGTCAGCTGTGCCCCTGAATCCATAACAGAGCAAGACTTCCAGGAGTTAACAAGGAGTCAGAAACTCACCCTCAAGGTAGTGTGGAAACCATCTACACACAAGAAACACATCACCCTTCCAGGCTCTCTGCTATTTTAAGCATGAGAGAGATACAGAACTTTACAGACTGTTATACCTGGGTCTGGCACAGCTGCACCGCTGGCGAGCGTCCGACTCTGGGATGTCACCGCCAGCAGGAGACAACATCCCTGATGCCACAAGCTCTGGATTCCCAAGGCACACCACAGCTAGACTCAGAGGTTGAGTTTCTCAACTCTCAGGTTGAGACCCAGAAGTCATTTTTCCTCATTCATTCATCAGTTTAGCTCAATCTGAAAAGCAATGTGGAAACAACCGGCTCCAACACTGCATTTTTTGGGAGGGCTTTGGGAATTTTTAGAAGAGAGGAAGAGCTGTGCACAGCTACCTGCAAGACAAATAATACAACCCTGGGAAAGTGGATTAATGGCTGAGAGGAACATTGCAATGGGTATTCCAAGGAGGAATAATAACATGCAATTGTTAGCCACCTCTCCAGCATCACCAAATACAGCATTTGTACTAAAAAGAACGGTAGGCACAATCTGCTGGTCATCCATATGTATGTCTCCCCTTTGTACTTCGACAGTATCTTAAACGAGGTCAGGCACACACACTCAGAATTGTTTTCTGACAAATTTGTTAACTAAGAAGGTGGAACTAATATCTGTAAGAGCCGAAAGCTGGTATCATGTCCTTATTTAGGCAAAAAAGCTGGCTGACTCCAATGATTTTCATCTAAGCAAGGTAATAGGGACAAATCCTTCACTCCTGTGTAAAAATGTAAATCCCAGGTCAGTGAGTCAGTTAAGCACATGCCTAATGTAAAGCTTGAAAGAAATCCTGCTAATAACTGGGCTGCTTGCATATTTACAGTTAGACATGGGCTTAAGTACCTGGATGATCTGGAAACACCCCATAGCCCCCGGAAAAGAGACTAAAACAGGCTGGTCTGTGAATTAATCACAGTGGTATGAACAGAACTGCTAATATTAAACTAGGGGGGGACTCTGTGTGTGTGTGTGTCTGTGTGTGTATGTGTGTTTAAGCATCTGTTCAAGTTTAGGCATATAAAACATTTTTCAGCCCAGTGACTCCATAGGGAAATGCCTCATACATCAGCTCATCTGACTCAATTTTTCCATCACATTTCCCTTAATACAGTTTTGTCCATAAATACACTATTAATTTTTTTCCAAATATAGATTTTTATTTATAGTCAGAAAACATTGTAACTTATTACTTAAAGCCCTGGGTTCTTCTTTGAAATGTAATCATTAAGGAATTATTAGCCAATAATGAGGGATGTAACTAAGTTATCCTCTTTTGCAGAAGGAAAAGGGAGGGGTTTTGATATAACATTTACCATTCTCAGTATTTCTTTCACTAGAAAATACCTAGTAACATCGTAACTGCCCAGCCATACCCTGCTGTATCTCAACTGAGCCCACAGCACATCCACGACCTTTTACCTTCAGTCTTCGTTTGACAGAAAAGAAAGCCAAGTTTTTAAAAATCCTGGCCAGACCTTCCAGACAGCCCACAGTCTCAGGAGAACCGGGCATCGCTACCCAAGCAGCAATACCATATTTATAGCATGTAGTTTATAGTGATATTCATATTTATAGTATGAGGAGGTCCGAAAAAGAAATCTAACACTGCCTTCTTCCCCTCCAAGGAACATTTTGAAGATAAATTCTTTTTTGTGGCTTTTAACAGAAAGCGGATAGCCTACCAAAACCATGACAAAGGCCCCTGAATAGATAATTCAGACATTTAAGAAGTATGGGGTTTTTGCAGAGGCAGAGTTTAGACACTGAGCAATAATGAACAGAGCAAGTAAAATGGAATTTAACAGGATTTGACAATTATTAACCACCACTCAAGTCAAAAGAAAGCAGAGCACATTATTACGTGGCATGAGTATGGGACAGTGGAATTCCACTCCCGCTGCTCGCAGGAAGTGCGAAGGCTGGCTGGAAAGTCAAATAATGACATAGGGTTCTGCAATAAAATATTCATTCACAAAGCACAGCAAACAGGATTGTTTCCCTGCATGGAAAGTGCAGCCACCCTCGAGGGGCTGACTGGGTTGTGGTCCAGGGACCAGTTTTTGGAGGCACATCTGTAACTCAGGGAGTTTTCCTGTGCGCTGGGCAGGGATGCTAGGAAGGAATGTGCTTCCCTGTACAGGTCAGCAGGGCTAAAACAGAGCAAGCATAAAAAGTAGGGAAAATTAATGGAACTTGTTTCAGCAGAATAATTTACTTCCTATTAACCAGATTAAAAATAAATAAATCTGGAGCACAAACTCCATAAAGCACTTTGTTGAGTGGCAGCACAAAAAACAAAAGCTGGAAACAGAGTGGGAAGAAAGGATCACCTTCTTCCTAATGAGCCAGCAGCCCCCACCCTCTGGGGCTGCAGAACGGCCGCAACAAAGGGGTCCATTATCTGCCGAGGTTTTTACTCCAGCGATCCATTCCCCTTGTCCAAGTCTGCGCTGCTGCTCAGAGAATCCTGTCTGAGCAATAAGGCCAAGGCATAAATGCTGTACCCACTGCAACTCGCTCTGCGTTGCTGACGTTTAAAAAAGAGATGGTGAAAATCTGAAGTGGTGTTAGGAAAGAGTAGCAAAATTGCCCCCCACCCCCTTCCTGGCTCGATGCTAATAGTGAGGCTACGCTCTGATTTCATAACTTTTTTCATAACTTTTATTCTCAGCCATGCAGCCCCTCGCAGGTACCCAGGACTGCGGGGCGATGCTGGCAAATCACCAAAATTCAACCTGATGAGCACAGTCTGCCTGGGGTGCCCCGTTCCCGGCTCACACACCCCCTGTTGGGTTTAGCAGCTCTCAGCTGAAAGCTCACCAGACTATAACAAGTCCTCGCTCTCCAGCATCGTGGCTTGGGCAAAAAAGAAGCGTTGGCCGTGCTGTGAGCGCCTGCTGGCTCCAGCCCCGCCAAGAGCAGTGCCCGAGGCACAGGGGCTGAGTAATCCAGCCCATAATGTACCCAGTGCAGGTGCTTCCGGATGAAACGACTCCTGACAGCACGGGTCCTGGGCACTTTGGTGGTCCCAAGTGGCTGGATTACACCCACGTACAATTGCAGGCACTGCAAGTGCACTGGACCTCACCCTTTGCTTGGCAAAAAGTGATGTTTCAGGAGAGTTTGTGTTTTTCCTGGACTCGCAGGAGTTGCTGGCAGTCACTAAATTACTAAGTCAACAAGTCTGCGTGTTAAAATTCACGGCAAACTCTCCACCAGTGATTAGATTTCACAGCTTAGAAGAATTTTGCCCTTGAATCTTGCCTTTGTCATCTATAAAACCATACAAAGCCAGAAAAGACCTTTTAAGATAAAGGTTCACCTAAGCAACGCAATTCCCAAACCTATTACCTTCTGAACCACAGAAAATTCTTTACAAAAGCTGTGCCTACAATTAAAACTCTTCAGTATGTACTAAAATCTTTGTCCGAAAACCTTTGCTAAATTCTTAAAATCGGTCTCAACTTCTCTAGCACCTGATCGTTGCCTTGCTACACCTTTGTCCTCACAAACTGTGAACAAGTTTTCTTTTAACCTTCCCCCTGTTAAGAGAGGGACAGGACCACTGGAAGTCCTCGCTGTCGGGCATTTTCCAACCCTTCTGGGGCTCTTTAACTCATTCAGAGCGAGCCGCCGTGCTCTCAGTCTGTGACCCTGATTTTTCATTTATTTACTGATATTTGCATCACTTGGATGTTTGCTGTGAATAACCGGAAAAAAAAAATCACTAATGAAGGGCTCAGAATAGGTACCAGGGGAACCCATCCAGAAAACAGGTATTCCATGACAATTCCTCACTTACAGTCATGCATTCAGAACTGTGAGTTGCTTTAAAAAACTCAAAAATCTTGATGTTGTTGCATCAATTAAGAAACCTGAGTTTTTAAAATTAAAATATTGTCTATTAGCAATAATTCAATAGTCCGCTGCATCAGTGGTTAACACAAACTTGCGATTCTGGTCTTAAAATTACTAAAGGTAGCCCCTCTGACAAGGGTACGGCCAGTCATTAAGATTTTTTTAATACTTTTCTCGATTTAAACTGATCTAAAACTTGATAAATCCAGTTTTAAAAGCCAATGCCAGGATGAGAAACTGGGTGATGAACTCACGTAGCCTCAGCAAACAGCAGCTGAACACGTTTTCAACACAGCTGAAAAAACAGAGACAAGTTTCGTGTGATGTAAACGCAAACCCTCGACCTACGTGTCACACGTACGAAATGATGCTCCTTGCTCGGTTTTGCCCCATCCTTGGCCATTCCAACCCAGAAACGTCAGCCAAGGTACCGCTTCTCAAGAGATACACGGCAAAGGGATCGTTTGCTTACAAGGAGCCACAGAAACACTCCCAGGGCAGAGCCCCCCGCCGGCAGAGCCGGCCCGGAGCAGCAGCCTGCTCGCAGCACAGCACCCACCCCAGCTCACCTGGGCTTCTGCTCCGCGCCCTCAGCCCCTCACCTCGCCGCCTCCTCGGCCGCAGCCTGGTCGGAAGCCCCGGGCCACGGCGGGTCCCAGCTGCACCGACACACGGGAAATCCCTGCAGCCAGACCTCTCCGCCTCAGCGTTAATCCTCAGGACCGCACTCGTGAGGAGCTTTTGCCGCCGACCGGAGGGAGGAGGACGGACGCGGAGCAGCCTGCGCATTCGTCAGACACAGAAAATATGTAACGGTTCACCCCACCCACCACCAAACCCTCAGGATCTGCTTCAGTCACCAGCGCGACATGAGAAGGAAACAAACATCCTCCCTCCTGCCTTTTTAAAACTGCAGGAACGCTGGAGTTAATTTTAGGATTGCTGGAAAGACAGGACTTCCAGCTGTTTGCAGTCATATGGGGAGAAAAGCAACGGCACAATGAGGCTCGAATTACCTGTGTGCTTGTATATTCATTTCCTGTTTGAAAATTCTTACATATCCCGCTTCACAGAACGGAGCTTACTTGCTCCCCCAAGAAAGCACAAGCGTAACTTTTGAATCTACTGGGCAAGAATCAAAATCCAGAGAAGCACACCTTTCATTCTCCTAAGCACGAGTCCTGACAGAAAACAACAGCTTTTCCCTTTCAAATGACCTGAAGAAAGGTGGAGTTTAGTAACTGGGTTGATGACCGGTTTGCTCAATGTCACTGTCAAACAGATTTCTAATAGAAAGGGACCGATTTTTTTTCCTACCGATTATCCTCAACTTACAGTGGGCAGAAGACATGGAAATAACAGGAATAATCAATTGTCTGTCAGATGCAAGCGTTTTGTTCTTCCTCTTCTTTCTAAATACTAACTGACACCCAGTGTTAGCTGAGCCCGGTGTTACCAACTGTTGCTTGAGAATCCATACAGTACATCCAGGCCCTAATTAAATCTCTGTGCACTCTCTCCTATTTGTCATCAATGGATGAAACAAAATTAGCACTTCCCTGGGAAGCGAGGTCGCGGCGACCAGGAAGAGTCAGAACTAATTCCTACCAGTAGAAAACTGGCTATAAAAGGCAATAAAAATAACTGTACAAGTGTCATTCTTGTGAAATTTTAGGACACAGGTCAAAGTTAGGCCCAACAGAGCCAAAACTTTCATTATTGGGCGCAGGGGGTGGATCTTTCTCCTCGTGCTCTGCGTTCAGTCGAAGCGCAGAGGAACGCCAGCCCACACGCCATAGCCCCAGTTGCCTCCAGACGGGGTAGACTCGGGCCGTCAACGGGTTTATAAAGGTTTGTCTGGCCGAGGAGAGCCCGGAGCTGCTGACCTCTGAGCCTGTGTTGGTGCTACAACAGCGTCTGCTGCCAGGCCCGAGCGCTCAGGGCCCGGCCCAGCACCGTCCCGCCCGGTGAGGGTCGGGGTGGCCCAGCCGCCTCTGCCGGGAGCTCCCGGGCGAGGGGACCGGCAGCTGGTGTCTCTTCGAGTGACAAACGGCTGTGAGGGGCACTGGGCTCGGCGGGACGGGAAAAAGCCAAACGTGCCGCCAGCGGGGTAGGAACCCCCGGGGCTGGGCACTGCCCGCACACGTCTCTCCCGCCAGGAAGCTCTGCCCGGGGCTCGCATTCCCTCGCTCGGGGAGAGCACCCGGAGCGCCCGTCCCTAACGCCACCTCCCCGCGGTGGGACGCCCGGCGCGTCCCGACCCCCGGAGCCCGCGGGGACGCCCGGAGGGTCAAAGCCGACGGCGCCAGCTGCGGGCGAGCAGCGGGGATGCGCGGGCCCGCCCGGCCCACGGGAGACGGTGCGACCGGCCCCTCGCCACGGCGGCCGGGGCGGAGGGCGCGGCGGCTCCGCTCGGCCCCTCGCTCCGCGCCTCCAGGGGCCCGTCTCTCCTCAGCCCGCCGCGGCTCGGCCCGCTCAGCGCCCGCGGCCCCCCGGAATCCCCCCTCCCCTCCCCGCCCGCGGGTACCCCGGGATCCCCCCGCCCCGCCCGCGGCCCCCTCAGGGCCGCCCCCTCCCCACTCACGCCGCTGCCCCGCGGCTCCGGCCCATGGTCGCGGCGGGGCCCCTCGCCCGCCCACACGCGCCGCCGCGGCGGGGCCGCCGAGCCCGGGCGGGGGGCGCGGGGCGCATGCGCAAAGCCGCCCCCCCCCTCAGCCCCCGGCCCCGCCGCCACGGGCCGCCCGGCGGGGGGGGCGGTTACACGGGCGGGGTCACGCGTGGGGCCCTGGAATTGGGGGGGGGATACACACGTGTGTGACACCTGCGATGGCCGCGGGGAGCGGCGGAGCTGGGTCCCCTCCGGAACAGGACGGGGACGGGGACTGAGAGCGGGGGGGGACACACGGACAGTGGGAGCAGGACAGGGACAGGGGCGGGGACAGGGACACGGAAAGCAGAGTGGGGTGGGGACATCAGGACGGGGGCCCGGGGAGCGGGATGGGGACAGGGACAGTGGGAAGAGGGTGGGAATACGGGGAGCAGGACAAGTCTGAGGGCCCGGGGAGCAGAACGGGGGATGGGGACGCCGGGAGCGCGATGGGGACAGGGACACTGGAAGTGTTACCGATTGTTACTGATGTGTTATTAATGTGAGTTGATGATTTTCGGTGATTTTGATAAAGGATTAGGACTAACCAATTAAATGGAATCTCACAGAAACAGCGTTCTTTATAAACGACAGTCGCGAATGTTTTAAGCAGCCACAGAGATGTTGTGTTCAGTTTAAGTCACCACACCCCCAGTCCCGCTGCCCCACGAGGTATCGTCGTTACTCTGTTGGTGAGGATGATTTATCGCCCTCTAGACCGGGATTTAAAAGTTGTATGGTGAGAGGGTCTCGAACCGGGTTAAAATTGCCCTGTGAGCCAAAGTCCTGGAGTCAGGGACACTGGGGGCCTTTCTCTTGAGTCAGGGGTCCGTGGTGGTCGCAAAACCAGCCCCCGACTCCTTTCGGGACTCAAGTGCGCATGACCGGGAAGGGGTGGGGATATGAAAATGAGCTACAGGAACGATCATGTTTATGCATGAGAACTTGATTAACGTGTGTTAGTGTATCCAACACAATCAGCACGTTACACCAGTCGGTGAGCGCTGGTGGTGAGACTACTGCCCTGCGCACCCGGCTGTTCCTAAAGGAGTGTCCGTTATCTACATCCCATCGGGGCCGATAAGATCTTTTATCCCGCTTTGGTGACAGGAGCAGGACAGGGACACCGGGACCAGGACTGAGAACAAGGACCTGGGGAGCAGGATGGGGAGGGGGGACACGGGGAGCAGGGCTGGGGCTCACCCTGCGAGGAGCCAGCGCATCCCCCCGGGGACCTACCGAGTCCCGGGGGCTGGGGAGAGACGGGGACGACGGAGGGGTCAGCACAGCCCCACTCACTGCTGGTGCCCCCCGCAGATGGGGGTATTTGCCCCCTCGGCACGTCCCGGTGCTGAGCCCCGATGAACTCGTGCCAAGGACGGAGACCCCAGCACCCGCTGCCCTCGGGAGCGGTTCCGCGTGCCGGCGGGCCTCAGTTTACCCGCTCCACAGCCCGGGTGGGCGCGGCCCCTGGGCACCCCGCACCCGACAAAGGGCCACTGCTGGCAGCGGGGGAAATTCCAGCCGCTCGGAAGGGGCCGGGGGTCAGGGTCCGGCCGCGCACAGCCCCCGTTCCCAGGGAAGAGCCGCTGCCGCGGAAAATTCCCAGCCCGCGGACGCGGGGCCGGGGCTCCCGCTGCGAGAGCTCCCGCGGCCGCTCGGGCCCTGCCGCGGGTCAGCGTTTTCCAGCCGCCGGGAAGAGCCGCGTGAGAACCGGCTCCTTCCCACGCCCGCCCGGGCCATCTCCCGCCACCCCCCGGGGGTGAAGCCGGGGCGACCGTTCCCCAGGGCTGGAGAGCCCGGGGGCGGTACCAGCCCCCCCGGGGCGGACGATGTCCCCTCCGCGGTGGGAGGGAGCGGCCGAGCGCCCGGCTCTGGGGCCGGGGTCGCGTTCCCCGAGCCCCGGGACGTGCCGGGCAGCCCCGAGCGCTGCCGGCCCCGCGGGCCCCGACCCTGCTGCAGCCCCGGCGTGGGCAGCCTGGGGCGGCTCCAGGAGGGGCCGGGCCCGGTCCCCAGTTTGGTGCTGGGCGGTACTGGGAGGTGAGGAGCAGCCCTGGCAGGCTGGGGGGTGTCAGGCAGGCTTTGCCTGCACCAGCGCAGGCCGGGAACACGCCGGTGGCGCGGCCGCGGTGCGGGGCGGATGCGGGAGGTGCCGGGACCCCCCGGGCCCGCCCGGCAGGAAAGGCCGAGCCCAGAGATCGGGCTGGAGCCCCCGGCCCCACGCGCCCTCCCGCTGGGCGGATGGGATGGGGCAGCGGCACGGGCCCTGCCCTTGGAACCCGCAGGAAATCCTTTCCCCGGCCCGGCTGGCGAGCGGGGGCCCTCAATTACCCCCCCACCCTCTCCAGTTTTCACAGAGACCCGGCTCAGCGCGGGACGCCTGGACACGCTCTCCCGGAGCTGCATCATCTCCCCCTGTCTGCGTCAGCCCAGTCCCTCCCAGTTTCCACCAGCGGCTGGAAGGTTTAGTGGGAGCTTCTCAGCTTTACCTTTGGCTCCCGTGGCACTGCGTGCCCCCACCAGCCATCTCAAGCCCCTCAGAGAAGGGTGATGCCCCAGGACAGGTTCCCAGAAGTGAATTTGGTCACAGCAGCCTGGTGTGGCCCTAACTCCAGCACAGCAGCATCAGGGTGACCCCAGGCAAGGCTCAATCTGGGGGAGCAGCTGCCCCTACAGAGGCAAGCCAGGGGACAGAGGGTGTAAATCCCCTCAGGAGATGTAAACCAGCCCTGGCTTTGCAGCTCGTGCTCAGGCACGGACATGGGGCAGAGTTCGGAGGCAGAGGAGAGGAAGCACTAAAATCAGCACGAGCAGCTGCTGAGAGCCCCAGAAAACAGAGCAGGAGCCCAAAACCTCGTGAGAAAGGAAGAAAGTGTTAGTGTGGTAGAGGATGGTCCTGTTAGGTACTGCAGGCAGGAGCAGGATGGCTGGGGTACACAGAGCCCCTGGGGGGGGGCAGTGCTGGGGATGGGGAGAACTGGGGCTGAAGACAGAGGAATCGGGGCAGCGTGTGCTCTAAGCCCCAGTGGGGGCAGAGTCTCGGGCAGCGCTGCCTTCTCTCAGCACAGTCAGACTAAGCCATGCCTGGAAGTTTGTATTAAAACGTTTACAAGGGTTCAAAAAAGGTGTACAAAAAGGGTAAAAGCCACACTTGCCTCTTCGCCTGGAGGCTGGTAGAAGTGCTCCCCCCACCCACCATCCCCACCTTTCTCAGCTGCCCAAAGATGGGCTTTGCCCAAGGAGAGGGTTAGGAGAAAGCTCAAACGCTTGATGCACGTTTAGGCTAAGTTCTTAGTAATCTCCCCTGCTGCAGCCAGGGATAACCTGTGTGCCTGGAGAGAGCCTATCCAAAGGGAAATCTCCTCGCTGGAGGCCACAACAGCTGAAGACTAATAACACAAAAAACATCAGCGCTCTGGGCTGCTCCCTGCATGGAGCAGACCCTGAGGGCACCGTCCACAAGTGCCCAGGGAGACTTGTGCAGCCAGGAAAGAGCCACCTGAGCCAGGAGGAGCAGTTCTCTGCGTGTCCCAAGCATCCAGGAGCCAGGGCTGGGCAGGCGGGGATGGGGAAGGACAGACAGACGTTGGCCAGGACTCAGGACAGCCCTCACGCCACAGCAGCACGTTCACATGGGGTAGTTGAGAACAACATCTTGCTTGGCCAGCTCCAGCAACATGGGGTCATCGAAGAACTTGCTGATGCTCACGTCCTCGCTCAAGCCCTGCAGGGTAACCGCAGAGCCAGGGGTGATTCCTCTGTCAGCCAGCACTCACACACCCGTCAGAGATCCCAAACAACCCCGCTGTCCCACAGGAAGATAAATTTTCGGGCTCCAGAGAAGGCAGGAGAATTTGCAAGGCACGGGGCATTTCTCAGCAGCCTGAAGACATCTAACAGCCTCTCAGGAAGCTGTAAATGTGGTGGCTGCTGCTGCTGAGCGTATCTACCAGCTCACTGCCCCCCCAAAGCAGAGCCTGATTCCCTCCACGGCCCCCGGAGCCCCTCCAACCCCTCAGCCCAGCTCACTAAGCCAGCACAGAAACCAGTCGCTGCTTTTTCTGAAGGACAGACAGGCCACGTCAGGCCACCAAGGGGTCAGATGGGCTGGGGAGGGAGTGGGGCTCAGCACGTGCCACAGGACCCCGCTTTTGGCTGGAGTTGCTGCCGGATGAGTCGCTCGTGGGACCATGAGAGGCACCAACAGGCAGCCTGGGGGATCAAGAGTGCAGGAAGTCCCAGGGCACGAAGGACATCGGCCCACGCTGGGAGCACAGAGGGGATGCGGCGCAGCCAGGGGACAACTCTGCGACAGCTCAGCTGCTGGTGCAGATGGACAGAGGGACACTGTGGGGGCCACTCCCAGACATACCTTCCTACGCCTGGTCTTGATCATGAACTCTCTGGCCAGGTGCGGGGCTGGCTGCGGCTCCAGGGGCCGGATGACGATGCTCTTGTCCAAGGGGTCACCAGGCACGATCTGAAACACAGGGCCAGGATGTGAGAGTGACGCTGGGAGCTGGTTCAACCTCCTGGAGACCCTGAGTTGCAATGGGAAACACCCCCAGCCCTGATGTGGCAGCCCCAACACACCATCTGTTCTCCTGGCACAGAAACACTCTCACCTCGGTGCTGGTGATCGTGCCCGTAAGAAGTCACCAATATGGTGCTGGTAACCCCAGCCAAGAACATGTCCCACCTTCCCCACATGCTGGTGTACTGCAAGACCTCTAAAAACCTGCTAACCAGAACAACCCACGGGGGCTCCAGTCAGCACAACCCTCTCTAGAAATCAGGCATGTTTATTCTTTTCAGAGCTAAGCCTCAGACTTTTACCTCTTGACCTTTAAGCCACTTCTTGAGGCTCAAACTGCTGCTGCTCTCACCTGGCTCTACCACAAGTAGCTGTGCACCCCACAGTGGGAGCTCCCACAAGACCTGATTCGCCACAGGCATAGAAGTGGCCAGAGGACAATATTTTGTTCCAAATACCATTTTCCACAGGTTTAAAAAGCCTCCTCTGAGAGGAAAAGCCGAAGCGTGGCAACCTTGTGTCTTACAGCAGATCAAAGAGCCCAAGCCCTGCTCCAAGCCTTCTGCTCCCCAAGCTGCAGAGCACCTGCACAGCTTCCCTTCTCCCAGGGGATGTCCTCTCTCCGGGGACTGAAGGACCCTCACGCGCCGCAACCAGCAGCCCTTGGCGCTCCCTCGCTAGGGCAAAGGGTGACGGGACTCGGAACAAAGGCACTGGACACTGGACAGACCCTTCACAGCCAGCAGGCAAAGCCTCCCCTGCTCCAGAACCCTTGGGAACGTGCTCCAGAGAGTTTCCTGCCCTGGGTGAGCTGTGGAACTGAGCTCCACCGAGAGCACCCACCTGGTGCCTGCTCCAACCACATCCCTCCTCCCAGTCTCAACAGGGCTTGGACTCACCTGCCAGTGGTGGAAGACAGAGAGCGAGAAGGCTTGTCCCTGCGTGTGGGTCCTCAAGTCTGTCTCAAACCCGAATGAATCAATGGCTGGGATGAAGGCTTTGATAGTGTAGAGAGGAGAGCCCGGGATTGGGGCATCCTGTGTCACGTGGCCTCTGCCGACACACCAAAAGATTAGTCTTCCTCTTTGTCACAGAATCACAGGATAGGTGGGAAGGGACCTTAAAGCCCATCCAGTCCCACCCCGTGCCCCGGGCAGGGCCACCTTCCACTAGCCCAGGTTGCCCAAAGCCCCGTCCAACCTGGCCTTGAACCCTGTCAGGGAGGGGGCAGCCACAGCTTCTCTGGGCAGCCTGTGCCAGGGCCTCACCCCCCTCACAGGGAATAACTTCTTCCTTTTACCTAATTTAATCTCTCCTCTGTCAGTTTAAAACCATTCCCCCTCGTCCTAGCCCTACCCCCCTGATCAAGAGTCCCTCCCTCCTTTCCTGTAGCTCCCCCAGAGCATCTTCGTGGCCTCCTCTGGCCCACCTCGAGCAGGTCCGTGACCTTCTGATGTTGGTGCCCCCAGAGCTGGATGCAGCACTGCAGGGGGGTCTCACGTCCCTTTATATATTCTCCTTTCTGACACTCAAGGACGAACCAGGCACAAACCAAAGGCTGTGCATGGTCCTGGACAACCCCTCTCTACACAGCACAGGGGCTGAGATCAGTCAAGTAAACTTTCAGCTGTCACCTCATACAGATTTCACCCTCTCCCCTCGCTTCACAAGCGGTGTCAGGATCGGGAACGTCTCTAGCAGCCCAGACCCCAGGCAGCAGTTGCTGCTCTGCAACACTGAGGTGGTGGCAGCTGGTCAGAGAAGCTCACCTCCGCCTGGCTAGGACCGTGTACACCGCAGACACGCAGTCAGCAGGAGCCTGCACCTCCACAAAGTAGTAAGGCTCCATCAAGCGAGGGGTGGCCTGTGAGGAGAAAGAGACAAGCCACTGAGCCTCCAGCAGCACCAATGCAGTTCAGCTGGAGTCAGGGACTGGCTTCGGTCAAAGACAGCACCTGACTGGGGATGAAAGGGCTCCTGCTGCCCCACGGCTGCCCAAAACAACATCAGACAAAAGCTCAAAGTAGCTCTTCTCCTTCTGGCCATGAGTCACATGCTTCTGTTTCCCCACACCCACCCTTCCCAGCAAGCCAAACAGTAGCAAAACCGGGAGACAGAGCAGATGCACACAAGTTTCCAGCCAGACTGGAATGTGATTGCTTGTAAAACCCATCTGCAGCCCACAAGGGCGCTGGAAACATCAATGGATGAGCGAGTCAGTTTAAATCCCATCCTTGGGGCAGACAGTGCAGCCCATGTGCAACCTGCATTCCCTGGAGCCCACAGGAGCTGGCGCAGGGCGAGGTTCAGCCCGTCAGGCACAGCGAGTCCTCACCATCAGGAAAGCGGAATAGACGACTCTGCGGGCCGTCGGGATGATCTGTCCCCCACCCCGGTGCAAGGGCTCCTGAGCAATCACCGCGTCCAGGATCTTAAACTTCACATTGCGGATCACTGAGGAGGCAGAAACGACAGCAAGTGACCCGAGGGGGATGTTCTCTGCCCCACCAGCACCAACCCTGCCTCCCCAGAGACCCCGCGCACACAACAAACACCCAGAGACCTAGAGCCACCCCAGGAAGTTCTCCTGCATTTAATTCCAGCAGGGAAAGCCCAACCATGTCCTAACCCTGCATATCAAACACAGTTCAGCAGCTTATCCTGCTGGGGCTTGCTGCTCTGCACCTGAACTACAGGAGCAGGGCCAAGGCCTGGAGGAGCCAGCTTGCCAGGTGACAGGTCCCAGCTTGCGGGCAGATGGCCAGTGCCAGTGCCTGGTGGCACCTGCAGCCAGGAACAAGGGGGAGGTTCTGTTATCTCCCTTGTCCCCCATCCCCAGATCTGTCCCCAGCTGTGGTGTGAGAAGGGAAACGGCCACTGAGGGACTGCACTATCAAAATCACTTGAATGCTAGAAATGGGAGAATTTAACTGATCTTCTCAGCTCCACTTCTCCACAGGTCCTACTTACGTTCATCACAGAGAGGCCCTTCCCTGGTCCCCCACTGAAATCCCTGCACAATGCTGTCCTTTACAGAGCCCAGCAGCGACTTGTCCACCTACAGACAGACAGACTGCTTCAGAGATCAAATCTGCAACATGAGGCAGTAACAGACCCCAGTGTTTAAAAGCCAGTTCCTAGAAGAGCAGCAACGTCCCCCTACACCCTCAGTGTCACCCCTCCCTCTCACAGCTCAGGATCGTCATCTGGAGAGTTTGGATTCTAAAGCCATATATTAAAAGAGGCCATATTTTGGTAATCCTGTAAGGCAGCCCAATTAGTTGCCAATTTTGAGGATGTTGGCCCAAATAGCAACGCTTGAAAAATAACAGGCAATTTGCTAGCCAGTGTATGGTGGAGGAAGTACAGAAGATCTGAGATCTCACAAGCCAGTGACCACTCCAACAGCATCAGGACCTTGCTGCAGGTTCTGGAAGGACTGGCCACCTCTTGGCACCACAGGACAAACGTCTCACTGAAATGTAACCCCCTGCCTGTGTTCCTCACCTCTGAGGGCAGTGTATCATCTACTAGGATGTTTGGGCCGGTGGCATCTGGCCCAAAGGCCCAGATAGAACGGGCAGCCAGCAGATCCCAGTCATATTTGGTCTGGAAGAATTCACCCAGCTTCTTTCTGATAGAAGGAGGAAATAAACTTTAGGTAACAAGTATCCGACCTGCACTCACAACACATTTATGCCCCTGTTCCCTTCAGCTTTTTACCTGGAGCAACAGATTTGCTGGGGAGGGATGCTCATGGACTAGCTGGAAGCAATACTGGACCCTGCCTAGAGACTACTGCCTGATATTGTCCACCTCGCAGATTCCAGAATTCCCCTTCCCCCCACCCCAATTATTTGCTCCTAGATGGATTCCTGCTCTCCCCAAATGGGTCATACCTGTTCCACGTTATCTGGACCACTTCATTTTCAATGTCCTCTGCAAGTCCCTTCTCCAGAGGCTCAGCAATCATCGTGATCTTGTTCCTGGAAAGAAAAAGAGTTGCAATCCACAGAATGACAGAAGTGGGAGTAATTGGCAGGACCTCAGGGTCCTGCACTGCCTTGAGCACAGCTGGGGAGATGAAGCCATCCGTGTCTTTCGCTGTTAATGTCTTGCTTGTAAAGATAGCCCATGTGCTTAACCACCACTCTCCAACGTCTGCCCCTCTCTGGAAGCAGAGTGCTAAGGAACAGCATGGCTCCATACCTCCTGCCAATGTCCAGCGCTTGTCCAGGCTGTAGAAGGAAGCCCACGGGCTGGGCAATGTGCCTCTATCAGAGCCAACACTTGCTGTGTCCAACACACCAGGTGTTGCCTTGGAGAACCCCACCAACGCGAGTGACCTTCCCCCAGAGCAGGTCACGCCACAGGTCCAACAGTTCAAAGACTGGAGCCTCTCTGTTCCCAAAACTAAGGCTACCAACCGTGGAGAGAGTATGCCAGAATAAAGGAGGGTAAGAAGAACCAGAAACCACAAGGGAACACAGGAAAGCTCTCTTCAGCATATGTCAGATCATAATTTCCCTGAAAATTCAGGCATTAAAACATCCTGTGCTCCTAGATTTAATCCTGGTTATTCAGCCCATGTTCCTTTGCAGGCCTCCCTCCTTCAAACACGTGCATCTCAAACGTGCTGGAGGAGGAAGATGAGACCAGGCTGCAAGGCTCCAGTGCATCACCAGAAAGGTAAAAATCCATTTCAAGATTAATAACGGGTAAGAGAAGACAAAGCTTTTGCTCAATAAACATTTGGGGAGTTACTGAAGGCAGCAATGGGCAATCTGGCACCTGCTCTAGGATCCCAAAACATCTCCTAGTCTTGGAAACACCACGAAATTGCTGATAAAGTGTGAAATTTAGCTAAAGAAAGGAGGTTGTGGATCTGTCTTTATTCCCTCCATTCTGAGAGTTCCTAAAAAGCACAGAAACATCCCTGGATCTCCAGTGTGTTATGGAGGAGTTCAGCAGAGCTGCTGCCAGCTCAGGCACACACTACTTGTCTGGGCAACAGCCACGAGAACAGACCCCTGGAGCGGACGAAGTCCAGTCTCCAGCCAACCCCCGCCTGCCCAGCTCCAAGGCCCAGCTCGCCCACGGGCTCTTACTTCTTGTTGGGTGTCTCAGCAAAGCACTTCAGGGAGGACGTTTCCACCACTGTCTCACAGAATGTCACAACTGGATCGGCCACCTGGAATAACAACAACAGGTTTGTAAGGTTTTCAAGTCCTTGTTTGTTTTTAAAAAGACTGTTTGAAACCTTTGAACACCTACAAGAAAAAGCTGGCTCATCTGCCAGTGCTTTAATCAACACTGTGTATGAAGGACCAAGGCCTGCACAGACAGCTGTACTAACTCCTTCATTCAAACGAGACAGGTACATTGAAACCTAATTCCAGGTATGACAAATTCTGCTCAATTTGTTTATTTGAGGCTAGCCAGGCAATGGCTGAAGCACCGGAAAGGCTGGAACATGGTCACAAACCCCTCTCCAAGCCAGTCTTCAGGCTCTCAATCATAATGGTGTGACACAGTCAGCATGTAAGAGTTTTGCATCCTAACAGCCCTTTTTTCCCTTTTAAAAGAACTGGACAAAATTCACACTCCATGTTCAGGGAGGTTTATTTTCCCACTGTTCTGAATATGGGAACAAAACGCACTCCCCAGAGGGGAAAATCCCTCTCTTTCTTCACCTTGATATCAATCTCTGAATACATCTTCCGCAGATCATGCATCACACAGTCCAGGTAAAGCTCCCCTGTCCCCAGGATCACGTGCTCCCCAGACTCTTCCACCTGAAAAATAAGAGAGGGGCTCAACTGACAGCATTACTGCTCACAGGCCCTTGCCTTCCGGGCTCCTACAAAAGCCTCAGGAAGTAGCAGCTTTAAATAAATTGGTTCACATCAGAGTTCCCCCAGGAAAGCTCCCACAGTCTTTTTTAGCAGAAAGTGCTGATGTGCCCTACAGAAAGCTGCTTCCCTGGCACAGCAAGGTGTGTGTTTTTCTGCTAGATTTACAGTTTCCTGCTATTTCCACATGATTTATGAGATCAACTGCAACAGCATAAAAAAAAACCACAAAAAAGGAAACAACCTGCAGTAAAAAAATATTGACTTTTAAGATCAGGCTACAAGGTAGCCCATTGCATGAGCTGAAAACAGCCATAAACACACCAGAAATACCTTAGTAGTAAGCGAGGGGTAACTCTTGTTGACTTTGCGGAGACCATCTAACATTTTGGGGAGCTCCGAGGGGTTGACTGGCTCTACAGCTATTTTGATGACAGACGTGGTGTTGAACTTCAAAGGACGGAAGATCTGAGCCTGAAACCAGATGAGGACAAAGAGCTGAATCTCTACATCCTCAGGTGGCCACAGTATTTGCTGCTTTTCTCTTTCCCTGAGTGGCTCCTGCGCCCCAGCTCCTCGGCAGACAAAGTTTCTTTAACTGCACCACTGGAGCTTTCGAGATGTGCTTCATCACCTCGACTCCCTGCCAGGCCGAGTGAGACAGACAGACATAGCAGCAGAGTGATACCAGCTACAGGCAGCAGCCCAGCGACCCCAGCTACATACAGTACCTCCTCGTTGCCCCGGGGCTCCGTGACAGTCGCAGTCTTCACTATGGGCTGGTCCACTCCTTCTATCAGCACCCAGTTGCCCGCAGGAACTCGGTTGACCTCGATGTGATACCTAGAAGGCAGAAGCATTGCTGCCACCAGCCCCCAGCCCCTGGCAGCGCACTCCTCCTCCTCCCAGCAGCCACTCCAGGGGCCCTCTCCCCCCGGACGAGCGCACTGCCCGAGCTTTCCCCACCTCGCCACCGAGATCCAGAGGCGCCCAACAGTGCAGATCTGGGAATCCTCCTCATCTTCCAGGGTGTAGTTTTCTCCAAGGACCTTCACCGGCTGCCCAGCGTGGATGGTCCCGCTGAGCACTCTGCCAAAGGCGTGGAACTGAACGCCGTCGTCCGTGCTGTACATTTTCGTGGTGTGACACATCAGCGGACCCTTTCCAGGAAAGGGAAATAAACCTCTTTCAAAATACAGTCGAGAAACACCGACCTGGCAGGACTCGTGGATACAAAGGGATTGACAGGCTGGAATTTAGAAATACTTCTGTTGACTTGCCAAGCCCTTCATTTCCTTTCCCTGAAAGCCTTACATCTCCCTGCCCTGTACGGAGACCCCTGGAACGACTTTGCTGGACTCTTCTGGAGCTTCTCTCCCTCCTCTTGGGGAGCAGTAAATCGTGGCTGGGACAAGACCAGGAGAGGAAATGTCACCTGCTGGCCTGCAAAGCAGCTCAGGGCAGAGGACCCGAGCCTCCAGGGATCACAGCTCTCACGTCACTCCACAACCGGTGAGCTGGTGACAGTCACCACTGTATAGTATTAGGTGGGTAATCACAACCCGTTACCAGAAGAGATTCGTTTTCTCTCCAGACATCAGAGCAAAAGTCACAGGCAAATTCCTCACTAGCTGCTGGCTGGCGTTGGTGGCTCTAGACAGCTCTGAATGACAGCTCAGTACAAGCTGTTGGAGGAGGAAGGTTTTTGCAAGGCTTTGATAGGAAAGGTGCTGACTAACTAACGTGGGGTTATTTTTATCAGCACAGTTCAGATCAGCTTTCTCAGACTTTGGAGAGAGAAACAAACTTCAAGGGAAAGGGACAAAAAGGCAGCAAAAGGACACAAAATCACCCTGCAGTTCCCACGTGCTCTGAAGTCCTGACCTAGTCCTGTTCCTCCCCGAACACTGTCAAACAATTCTCTCTCTCAAGGGCTGCCCTGGCAGGCAGCTCAAGTTTCTCCAAGTGAAGAGATTTGTTTCAGTATCGGATGAGAGCTTTCAAAATGCTAGAAGTCAAATCTGTGCAGATGGCTGTCTAGGAGGCAGCTGCCCTGTCAAGGCAGCGAGAGGAGCGTATTTGCCCGCTTCTGGACACTCAGAGCCAAGCAGAAGAGTTTCCTTACGTCAGGGTCACATTCACTCATGGCCTCCCCGAGGTCAGAGTCGACGCCACCAGTGTAGGTGTGCTCGATTTTCGTCTTGGCTCCCACCTTTGGGGAGGGGATATGCTGCACACACATGTCCACAAAGCCTGGAAGAGTAATACTTCATGAGAACAGGATTAAGCAGTGCAGAGGAAAGAAACAGGCTCCAATAAACACGGGGCAAAGCCATTCCTACTGCAGCACCCCCACAGCAATGGGGAAGATGCGAGCCATGTCTCCAGCTGTCCATTGGGCAAAAGGTTTAGTATTTTATATCTGGAAAGCTGAGAAGGGAGCTGTGCAAGTGAGCACTCCATGGCTCTAATACAGCCCTTAACTCTGCTCATGTCAGACCGGGGTACTGCGAAAACCACGGAGGGGAAGACAAACAACATTTACCTGTGAATTCCCCAAAGAACTTCTTGCAGACAAGCCGCAGGAGAGGCCGAATGTTCAGTTTCAATTCCTCTTTGGTCAGGTGGATGCCAAGTTCATCCAGTGTCCTGGGCAGGGTCGTGTCCACGTCCCCCACCACCTGCAAGACAAGCAGCACCACTCTCAGCTTTGCTGTGGGGTCCAGGCCAGTAACACCCAGGTGCAGCTCCACACACCAGCCATCGCCCTCAGGGCTCTTGACCTGCTCTGGTTTAGAGCTCAAAGGAGAACTGGCGGCTGCTTCACATTATCCCTTGGCTGATGTTAGAGCACACTAGAAAGAGCAAAGGCAGTTCTATTAACTGTGCAAACAGAGGGCTAGATTTGCAAGGAGCAGCTGTTAAGCAGTGGCTCACCGTCTGTGGAGATCCCACCGCAGGATGGGACAGGCGAGTCCCACAGGCACCAGACACCACCGGGTAGTGTTCAGCCCTTGGCTGCTCCTACCTGCAACTGTGGGAAGGAGAATGAACCCCCACATACCTGAGCCAAGATCTTGTACAGGGGCTCCAGAATGAACTCCACGAAACTGCGCTGGGAACTGCTCGTTGGGGCCTTTTTGGTGAACTTGCGGCTATGGGAGACCAAAGAAGAGACATGAAGAGCATCTGCAGCCTGCAAGCACCCCGACGGCAAACACCGCCTCTGCTCTTCCCAGGTTATCTCCTTCTCCCTCCCAAGCCTCCGGGAAGCTGTCACACAGGAGTCGTGCCGACTCCACGCGAAGGCCAGAGGAGGCTCTGTCCCTGCTGTGGGATTCGGGATGGACCACACAAATTCACACCAAGCAGGAGGCCTGACCCAACCCCTCCCAGATACGAGCCCATCACGGGACAACTCAGGTTGGAAGGGACCTCGGGTGGTCAGCCAGTCCACATTTTACAGCAAAAAGAGAGAACAACCTAAACAGATGTTTAAACAGGCTTCTTACGTCTTCGGGTTGAAGTAGATGTCACCCCACAGCCGCTTCGCAAACTCCTGATAATTGATATCTCCTACAGGGAAAAAGCAAAATGACAAAAGTCTCTCAGAGTCACTGCATTTATCTCACCTTGAAAATCTTTAGGTTTTGGCTTTAAAACAACCCTGAAGATTTAATAGATCGATGCTTGGTCCCAATTTGGAATGGTTAAGCCCTGACCTGGGAAGAGCAGGCAGAGAGGGGGCAGGAAAGAGTCCGCTGAGGACGACGACACCAGCAGCCCAGGTACACTGTGGGGTCACAGACTTGCTTCTCAGGAACATTTCAACTCCCTCAATTACACACAAGGTTAAAGCGGAGAAGAGCTGCCCTGCCAGACGCCACGCTGCAGGAACTCAGTTACATCTGCTGCCTTCTCCAAACGTTAACGCTGCAACCTGACGCTGTAGTGCCAAGGTACTGGGATGGCTCACACCCCGCAGGCTGATCGCAAGCATTTTCTGCCTTGCTGAACATCTCCAAGTTCTTTTCTCTTTTTCAGCTGATGCACTAAGAGCACAGCCACACACCCAAGTGCCGAAGGAACGGTGGAGTGCTTGGCTGTCACGGTGAATTTACAAATAATAAGGCAGCGGTGATAATTTACAGTAGTTTCCAAACAAGCTTTTGCTGTGGGCAGATGTGCAAGCATAAGAAATTTCACGGTGGCTGCGGTTTTGACAGTTAAACTACTATAACTCATGTTAGTTGAAGTACGGTGGCTGCACATAAAATCCCTGGTGGCCACAATCGAGTATTACCGACTCCAAGTACCGCTCAGCTCGTGTCTGCCCCACGTGGATGACATCTCCCACCACCCCTGCCTGCATCTGCAGCGCTCCCCCGAAGAAGGGGGATCAGCCTAGAGGCACAGAGTTAACGCTGGGACGCCCAGGCAGCTCATTTATTTCTCCAAACTCACCAGGACGCACGACAGTCTGACACCTCAGTCCCTGACCTCTACAACTTCACCCTCCCTCTGGCTAACTTCTCTGCAAGAGCCGGGCCAGCTGCTTTACAACATCCTTCCTCCCCTGCTCACGGCTCCTACAGATCACCCCCAACTCCCCAGCGTGAGACTTCAAAAGCCTTGGCTGTACAGCTGGCTAATGCCAGCAAAAGGCCCGCTTGTACAAGTGGCAGATTGCCTTGAGCGGGCACCTGGGGAACAGAAAATTAAATCAAAGGCAGGAAAAGGCACTTTCTTAAAAAAGAAAGAGGGCAAGAGTGCAAAACCTTGTGGGCCAAGCTCGTGCCTGGCTGCAGCTGAGTCTCAGACTCTGGAGACTCGCAAAAAGCCAGGCAGAACTTAACTGCTTCGCTCCTGAGCTGTTGTGATAAGGAGGCAAAGCACAACACATACACTTGCCTTCAACTGCCACAGCAGGACTTGGTTTTTCTGATTAAGCGTACGTATCACATGTTGGCTTCTGGCTCAATAAACATTTATCAGGAGAGACTATCTAGCTAAAAACAAGTCAGAACTCTTTTTGCTCTTTACGACCCAGGGCCCAGGGCTGCAGCACCTCTCAGCGCCCTGAAATTCAAGAACACGCACACTGCCCATACATGTGTAGTGAAAGGCAAAGCTGAACGGCTCAGAAAGCCTCAACAAAAAAGGTTAGGAAATGAGATGTTAAAGTGTACAAGGTTTCTGGATAATCCTCACCATATGTGTCTGCATAAATCTTTGCAAAAGATCCCAGCGTGAAGCAGATGCTGTACTGTGAACTGGAGAAACACACGTTCCCCAGAAGGGGAGACAGAACGAGGTTCTCATCGGTGGAATACATGCTGAGAGGAGACAGTTTGTAGAGACAAGAAAAAAAAATAAAATCAGTGCTATGAACCACAGAAGACACTTAAATCTACTTCCCACACCAAACAGCAGTATGTGATAGGCAAGTGATTGCCAAATAGCATCTTAAAACGGGCTGCAGCGTGCTTGCCATCAACGTTTCAGGGTCAGAATCATTTTATGACTACTAACTGTAAAGCATCAGTCTGCAAAGAAATATTTCAAGATCTAGAACTAAAGTTAATCAGCACAAGTGCTTTGTATTTTTTGTCAGGTGGAGTTTTTCCTCCCCTAAAAAAAGGCAGCAAAGTTGGTCAACTAAGCAAAGGGAAAAGATAATACAAGGCAAATAATGTAGGAGGGATAGAACTGAACTGAAACAGTTCTAACGGACTCACAAGCATGCTGGACAGGAGAAACTACCCTGCTCCAAGCTGCCTGCAGCAACTGAACAGAGACAGGCAGGGGAGCTTGTGTGCAAATTCACACCCACTCCAAGGGCAGAATGCTGTTAAGAAGATCACCTGGATGCAGAAGAACCCACAGAAACAATGCACTGCTGCTGTGAAAGCTGGAGAAGATGTCCCTCCCTTCTCTGAGCAGGGTCTTGCAGGGAGATTTGACCCCACCAGCACCAGAGTCTCTGCTCAGGGGTTGGGACGAGTTCCCATTGGTTTTTTAACAGGTGTTTTAGAGCTTTGAGACATCTCAACCTGTAATTTGGGATACAGCCCGGACAATTTCAGCACATTTGAGACATCTGGGAGCACAGAAGTTCCCTGCTCTGGTCATACAGCCACTTTCCCCACTTTTTAATGGGGAAAAAAAGAGCTGATCCCATGAAACGTGTCAGGAAGAGTCAAGCCTGCCTAACTCAATATATTGCTGAGATGAATTCCCAGCAGTTCTTCCCACCCCATTTTCTATCAAGAAACAAACTCATTAGTTTTTAGGCATCCACAGGGCTCACAGAGGGAAGCACCCGAAATAGAGCAGGGACAGCGAGCACCAACGACACATCGCCCCAATACCTGATCAGACCGTTAACTTCATCCACGATATGTCTGAGTTTGTAATAAGCATCTGTAGGGGGCAGTTTCAGCTCCAGGATCAGTCGGTCTATCTTGTTGATGCACACAGTCACTGCCAGCCTTTCCTGCACCGCGTGCTTGATCAGCCTCTCCGTGTTCAGCATCACCTGCAGGGAATCACGAGCACAAACACCCCCGGTGAAAGCCCTCCACAAAATGCTCTCTGGGGCGTGACAGACAAACCAACGACCCTTACGCACAGGGCTGCAACTCTGTAGGAAAGCCTCAGCTCAGCCATCAGCTAATCCTCCTGAAATTTAGAAGTAGGTGCTGACCCAACTGAATTCCTAAATCCTACCCCAGGGACATCTCGGATATACATAACCTGCTCAATTTTAGGTACCATGAGGATGGAGAGGCAAACAAGTTAGATAATCAGCCCACAGGGCACACGCATCACGTCAGCCCTGGACACACAAGCCAGAGGCCTGACTCCCTGTTTTGCCTGGAAAACACTCTCACTTCCCCACCTGTCCTTCAAAAATCCTTCACCCCGCAAAGCTGAGGGCCAGGCCTTCACTTCAGGCAGGATCAAACCCTCCAGAGGAAGAGGTTTTGAAGTTAACCCCTAGGAGAGAGAACGTGGCACTCACCCCCTCGGCTGCATCAATGAAAAGTACAACGCCATCCGAAATACGAAGGCCAGCTGTCACCTCGTCAGAAAAATTGACGTGACCTTCAAAAACACAAAATGGTGCTGAGAACCAGAGTCAGCCCTGACACCAGCAGCACAGAGGGTGGAAAGCCGTCCCCTGCTCCGCAGCAGCGAGGCAGAACACAGACGGCTTCCTCCTCAGACAGGGACCCGGGAGCAGCTGCCAGAGCTCCACAGAGGGATCTGCTTCAGCTTTAATGCTATTTTTTGAGAATAAACACAACAACAACTCATTTAACAGGCACTTTTCCTCACATTTGTTACTGTTTTTCTCACAGCTCTGTGCAAGTACTTCAGGAAAAGGAGGAAGATTACTTCTCACCAAAGAACAACAGATGCCTCTCCCTCCAGCCTCCTCCTGCGCTCTAACCTCCCTCATCTCGCGCTGTAACTCAACAGATGTGTCCCAAGACCCTCGTTCCTAAAGTTTGGCCTTAGTTTCTTACAACAAGTTGATCTGTGATTATGCTCCCCTCACAGAAGCTTGTCAGAGGCTTGAGGGAACTTGCTTAGAGTCTCACGGTGGGGCAACAGCATTTGAGAAAAGCACGGCCCCCACTGGGCAAGGTGTTACCTGGAAAATCCAATTCTACATGTGCTCCTCATACACCTGAGTGAAACACATCTGCAGCCCCATTAGCCCGTAATTAGGCCTCCTAATCAGAAACACAAGCCTGACTAGAAGCCAGCTGCAGAGTTGTTACTTCTGGAAGTGATTTCAGAAGAAAGAATTTAGCTAAAGGCTCAGGACTAGGCTGGAATCGTCTACAAAACCCACAAAACAAAACATGCGTTTTTGCACAAGAAAACTTCCCAGGGCTGCATGCACCTGGGTGCCATTTCCAGATGAATCAGTGCGGTTTCAGGGGGTAGATTCTTTGTTTTTCTGAGAGCCAATGCTACCCAATCCCCTGCAATCCAACACCAAAGCTCTCTGAATGCCCTCATTAACCATCACTGCATGTGCTTGTACTGCTCTGCTCCTGTCAGCAGCACCAGCCAGAGAACACAGAGGTTGGTTAATGAGAGAAATCTTGGTTCACACGGTCACAGATCTGCCCCACACATCACCCTGCCTTCAGCTAAGTGCATCCCAAAACAGGATTTTCAGGATTACACAATCACCTGGAGTGTCAATGATGTTGAACAGAAAAGACTTTCCTTTGGTGTCGGGCAGAACAATAGTCACTGGTGTGCTCTTGATGCCTACTCCCCTCTGAAAGACAGGAAACCAGCATTATCAGTTACAACAAAAATACTTCAGCAAGGTGACCAAAGAAAAATGAGGAAGACGGAAAGAAGTAAACATCCACTCAGGACATCCTGTTACTCCCAGGGAGGGAGTAACAACCTCAGATTGCTGCAGTATCCAGCTCAGCTCCTCCATCCATACTGGCTCAGACTGGTGAGCTCCCACTGCACAATCCACGCCTCGTCTCACCTGAGGAACTGCAACACCCGAGACAGAAGACACGTGTTCTTCTGTGCCTTTGCCCTTCTGCTACTCTCAAGTTATACCTCAAAGCAGAAGGTTTGATCACCCAGAGTATAGAGTAGAGCATTAAGATGAAGAGAAAGAAACACTTCACAGGACTGTTCTGGTCACGACAATATTTAACGAGTAGGACAAAATCAGATTCCCATTCCCACCCAACCACAAGGAGTCAGAGCTCCCAGCTAAGAGTTCCCATCAAAGGAAACAGAGGACAAATATGTTCATTCTGAAATCAGTTTTTCTCCCCATCCATCATTGCTGCAAAACCCTTCCACTTCTTTCCCTCAAAGAAAACAGGAGTTACTCATATGCTGGAATAACTGTGGTGCAGATTTTCATCATGACGCAGGTTATCATCTCAGCTAAATAAAATCAAACATGGACATGAGGGTTGCAGGAAATGGAAGAACGTTGGACCAAGGATCTTACTGAGGGAAACAAGAGGAGCAGATCATTTTATTGATAAAAAAACTATCACAGAATCACAGACTGGTTTGGGTTGGAAGGGACCTTAAAGCCCATCCAGTGCCACCCTGTGCCCCGGGCAGGGACACCTTCCACTAGCCCAGGTTGCCCAAAGCCCCGTCCAACCTGGCCTTGAACCCTGCCAGGGAGGGGGCAGCCACAGCTTCTCTGGGCAGCCTGTGCCAGGGCCTCACCCCCCTCCCAGGGGAGAATTTCTTCCTTAGATCTCATCTAAATCTGCCCTCTGTCAGTTTAAAACTTACCCCTCATCCTATCCTTACACCTCTGGATCAAGAGTCCCTCCCCCCTTTCCCGCAGCCCCTTTCAGCCCTGGGAGGCCGCTCTAAGGTCTCCCCGGAGCCTTCTCTTCTCCAGCTGAACCCCCCAACTCTCTCAGCCCCTCCTCACAGGAGAGGTGCTCCGGCCCCCTGACCATCTTTGTGGCCTCCTTTGAACCCGCTCCAACAGGTCAAAATGCAGAAGGCACAAAAAGATGTTAAAATGGAACAGGAAACTGCCTACAGTAAGTAACTGTGAGTAAAGCATGAGATAGCTGGATAAAAATCACCGCGTGTTCTACAAGACTCACTCACCTCTTGCTCAGTGAACAATATATCAGTGTAACAAAGCTGAAAGACAAAACAAGAGTCAGAATGTCACATTTGGTATCAAATATTAAGTTTGAAGCAGGACACCATAACTCTTTACAGATGGTTCAGGTGGCAGGTGAATGACAGAGACAGAATCAGGACTGAGCTCTGGATTTCCAATCCTACGTTCTAATCACTAAAACTGCATTTTCCACACGTACAGTCACGCTCCAAGTGTAAAATCCAACCCACGTTCCCCAGGGCAGAATACTCCAAAAGCTCACTTACGTCCTGGTCGTAGCGCTTCCGGATTTCTGGGTGTGTCTGTTCTATCAGGCAGTCAACAAAACAAGTCTGAAAAACATCAGAGCACAAGAGAAAGGAAGGGACTACGTTCAGACAGAGAAAGACAAATACAATCCCATCCCTCCAGTAGCAGTACAGAGAACGTTGGGCACGTTATTCTTTCCACGTGGCTGAAAGAAAACCCACAAATAAGCATTAGCAAGAGGAGCAGAAAGAGACTGCTGCTGGAGAGGTCGAGGGCTCAGGAGCAACGGTAAAAGGAGGCAACAAACAGATCATTACTACTACCCGATAGATGTGGGATATTCACACTACCTTGCCGTGGTGAAGGTGCCCACACAGAGTCACATTTCGAATTAGCTCCGAGTTGTCCATCAGATCTGCCAGGAAACTGCAGGAATGAAACACAAAAGACTGTTGGAGGCTTCTGCTGTGCCTAAGAAAAGTAGGTGCCGTTTCAGTTACACTGTCTATCCAAGGTGCCCCCTGAATCCTCTCCAAACTCTCATTCTGCCAATGCCCTGCGGAGGAAGAATCCCACTTTCCAGATGGGGAGGACAAGAGAGTTGGAGTCCTAGACAGATGGCAGTGGGTGGGAGAATACGGAGCTGGTAAAACTGCCAGCGATGGAATATTATTGAATATTTTTCTTCTCTTCTAGTCAGTATTAGAGCAAAAGTCACATCCATGTACTCAGACGATGAAATCCTTCCACTCAAATAGTGGCAGGCACTCAAGTAAATCACAGAGCTGGATAACACACACCCCACACAGTTTGAAGAGGCGGCCATGGGGACCCGCAGACCATTAATTCTGATTTTCAGGTCTTAAAACAGTGATGTTCCCAGGGCCTCAAGGAAACAGCAATGGAATTTACATGGTTTTAGAATCAGCAACTGAGCTGGGTAATGATGGCCCGATCCCTTCTGCATGGAACCTGGCCAGAATATAACTGAGGTCCTAAATTACCAACTTCCCTAAACAGTAATGGGAGGCTATAAAACACGTATCCATTGCTACGGGCCTGCAGAAGATAAGTGCTGTCAAATAATCTCCTGTTTAAAAAGATTTAATTTTCACTGATGCAGTAGACTTCTTAACGTACAACATTTTGATTAAGAGCTAAAAAATACAAAAATCAATAATAATACTGATTAAAAGCTTGCTTATCGGTCTTAAAATAAGGTTTAATGGGAAATCAATACCAAGCTTGCAGGTTTCTGGCTGAGTCCCACAAGGAATTTCTCTCAGCCCCATCCAAACCATTTATATCAACAAGCAGGACAAAGAGCAATTCATTACAGACAGAAGGAGCAGAGAGATCCGGGATCACGGGGATCAGGGAGGCGGTAGATCATGAAGAGTACAGGGCATGGACTAAGAGCAACACGGACTGCCTAGAAAAATAAGACCCAGCAGGCTCTTTGGGTTGTACCGAGCTCGATCAAAAATCTGTCCAACCAGGGTGCTGGGCCACACTGCGTAGGCTGTGCTTTTGCCAGGAAAGGTTGGACCACATGGTCCTTGAGGTCCCTTCCAAGCTGGAATTCAATGATCCCATGAATGGACACGGCACACACAGTACCAGGGGACAGCCTCGAGAAGCTGCCATTCCAAAAAGGTCCTGGGCATCCAAGTAACCAACGAATACAAACCCCAGGGAAATTCTGTTGCTGGAAAATAACAAGATCCTTGATGATACCCAGAGGGACTGCTCACATGGGGGTCTGGCACACAGGGAATGCATCTGGCTCTGGGATCTACACTTGAGGACTACTATTAAAACTAGCCACGAAACGGCGTATGGAAAGATGAGCCTAACAAGACACTCACGCAGCTCAATCTGTTCATCCTCAAATAGAAGACAACATGCAAAAACACTACACACGCAGGGATAAAGAGCCCTTCCACCATCAACAAAATGTAGACGTCGATGCTAAGATTATGTATTTTTAACAGAGACAGTACACAACGGGTTTTATGCCTCACTAAAGTTCCATGAGATACTATAACCCGACTTTTAAATTCGTTTGGATTTTTTTCCAGGTTTTCCCCAACTCTGGTGTCCCAGGGGCTGCTCTGCAGGACACAGCCAGAGACACCATCAAGAGCAGCAGAGTGCAGCTCAGCTGCAGCGTTACGCTGACCTACATACAACCAGCAGCACAGAAATTCCCTCTGAAAACTCTTCCAGCATAGATGGGAATTAACTTGGGACAGCAGTAAGGCAACGGTCACTGGGATCAACCCAAAATGCCCCAACATGAGGTGTGCCACACACTGGCCATATGAATATTTCTTGAGCCAGTTAGAAAAACTTGCCTTCAGCACATCTGCCCCACAAGGGATCCCAATTACCAAGCTTTATATCAGCTGTTGGGGTAAGATTTACATTCCGTTTCAGAAAAACGATGCACTGTGCTGCATACTGTGGAGGGAAAATACTTGTAAAGTGGTTAGCGTTGTATTTTCCTCCTCTTGTTTTTGGTTCAAAATCTGGGAAACGGCTGCACTCAGTTCCGTTGCTGGTGTCAGTAAGAAACAAAGCTAATGCCCCCCAGAAGCTGCCTCCCCCACACAGCACACACCACGCTGCCTCCCCACCTTTGCCTGTACACAACAAAAAGGGAGGGGGTTACAGCACAGATGGCTTGGGCCAGCGTATACGCTCAAAACCCCTACACAGGACTTACTCCATCTCATAGACAGTGACCGGTAACGTCTGTTCCATCAGAGAGAATTTCTTGGTTTTCACAGGTTTAATAATAGGCTCTGAAAACAAGAGAGAGAACAATAAAACACTGTTACCAGAGACCCTGAACCCCGCAGGCTCAGAAACGGTCAGAGGAAACAGGGACTTGTGCAGACAAAACCACAGCTTTCAAGCTGACAGATTCCCTTCACTCTTTATAAAAGCAGTTGTACCAGATGATCGTTGTAGGTCCCTTCCAACTGAACTGTTCTACTCTAGTACAGAAGGATCAGATGAGAGGACTTACATGCATTTTCATTTCTCCTTAAATATCTTTCCAGTATCTGCTGATATCTGTTTTTCAGAAGCTAGTTTGGCAGTTGTAATAACCCCGAGTGCCAGAATCTGCACTCCACTAAACGAACAAGAGTCTACACGTTCCTGGGGCTGAGAGGGGACTCGAAAGGGACATCAAAAACAACGGGGAGAACAGAGGAGAATGTTATTTTCCCTTTTCCAAGGATCCATTAAGAGCCTTCCCCTCCCTCCATACCCAACTTCATCACCACTTACCAGTGAGAGGCTGCGTGTCTTCCTCTTGCACTATCGTCTCCACTTCAGGCCCGTAGACTTCCTCGGCGGTGGGATAGTATTTCTTATCCTCATGCAGCACCACCTCCATCCCAGGGTGGTCCTCGTCGTGGTCCCCCATATCGTCATCATCGTCATCATCCTCAAGCTGCAACCAACTCTCACATTTAGCTGCTGCCAGCACCAAAGTGCTTTGCAAACACCAGTCACACCACAAAGTACAGGCCTGGCATCGAACGTGGAACAAGAGCTACGGACCCAGCCAGGGAACCACCAGCGCGGCCCTGGAACCTCACACCCAGCTGCAGAGCAGCTGCCAGAGGTGCTCTCTGTAAGCAACACACCTCTTCCTGCTGAGAATGAACAGCAAGAGGATTTGCAGAGACACCTCAACAGGCAGCAACTCCCGACCCTTGCTCCTATCCACAACGGAACCACACTCGTGCACAACACAACCCGGGCACACGCAGACGCCACTTTCAGACAAACTGCAGGAACTAGAAGGGGCTCTCCCGGCCCTACGATGCTTTCTCCACCGTGGTACAGCAGCCTCTGCTGCCCGCCCTGCCCCCACCACTCCCCTCTGGTGTCTGTGGAGTCTTGCTCTGCCCCCACCACCGAGGAATCGAGCTCCTGGCAATACTGCTGCAGCACCAGCACATGTTACTCAAGGCCTGACGACCTCACTGACTGGCTGCGGATCCTCCATCTGACTGAACACAGAAAAAGCCAAATACAGCCTGAGCTACAGAAGCTCCCAGTTCTAACCATGATTCAAGGAGGAACTTTCCCTTTATCACAGACACAGAATCCTCTAAAAACCAAATCCGCTCTGATCCTCAGGAGTCAAATTGCACCGGCAAAGCAGAACCCAGCAGGGAAGAGCCATCACCGGCAGCTTGTGACGACCACAGTGCTCAGCCCCTGCTCCCGTGGGGGTTACGGGGCAGGACGAGGCCCGTGCCAGCTCCTCAGGATGCTGCCCCTCCACCCATCCGCACCGCTCACCTCATCCAGATCTTTAGACTCTCTGCCCAACTCGTCGTCGTCATCGTCCGAGTCCAGCTCCGGCCCGATGTAGTTCCCAAACTCGTCGTACAGGTCGGTGTCCATGCTGGGGGCCGGGAGGGGGTCGCAGGAGGCTGTAGACTCCGCCCCACGCACTCAGGGATCTGCCCGAGCCACCCCCCGCACCCAGCACTGCGCCGCACCGGGACTCCCGGCCCCGATCCCGGCCTGCACCGTGCGCGACGCCCCAGGCCCGCCCGCCGCCCCCCGGAGCCCTGCACCGCCCCGAGGGCCCCGCCCTGCCCGCCGAGCACCCCCCGTCTTCACCGCCCCCTCCCCGGCACCCCCGGGCCTGCCCCCCGGCCCCGGCCCCGCTCTCACCCGCCGCGCTGCCCTCGCCGCCGGCGCCGCCGACACCGCCGCGGAAGGCCCCCGGGCTGCCCGCGCCGCCTGTCGCGACAGAATCCCCCGTGCCCGCTGTCAGCGCCGCGCCCGCGGGGGAAGGGCCGGGCGGGCCGGGCGAAGCCGCCGACGCTCTCGGCGAGGTTTCGGTGGCCGCGGGGCCGGCGGGGCCGCGCGGGGCGGCGGGGCCGGTTCTGTCAGGCGCGGCCGGGGCAGCCGCGCCGGGGCCTCGCGGGCCGTGCCCGGTCGCTATGGCGACGGGAGGAGCGGCCGCGCGCGGCGGCGGGAGCTCGGCGGGGGGCGGCGGGGCTGTCGCGACAGAGAGAGCGGCCCCGGGGGCCGGCGGCGTGTCGGGGCCCGGCGGGGCTGTCGCGATCGGCGTGAGGTTCCCGGCTGCCATCCACGTGCGCGGCCCGGCAGGGCTCTCACGATAGCAGTGGAGTCCCCAAGGCCAGCCCTGGCGGGCCTGTCACGATACGAGTGGGGGTGTCGCGACGGGAGCGGGTCCCCGGGGCCAGTCCTGGCAGGACTGTTGTGACAGGAGGGGGGTCTCTGAGGCCAGCCCCGGCAGGGCTGTCACGACAGGAGCGGGGTCCCCTGAGGGTCCCCAGAGCCGCCCGCCCGCTCTCCTGCCTGGCGGCGGGGCCGGGATGGAGGCGGACGGAGCCCTCGACCCCGCGGCGCTGGAGCGGGAGCTGCGGGCGGCGGTGGCGGCCGACGAGAGGCGGGAGAGGGAGAACGAGGCCAAGCTGCGGGCCGTGCGCCAGCGCGTCCCCTCCTACGAGGAGTTCAGGTCCGACGGGGGATGCCCGGGGCGGGGCGGGGGCTTCAGGTGCTTCCCCACCCCAAAGGGCTTCGTCCACAGCGAAGCCTTGCTTGGTGCTGGGGGCTCCAGCCTCACAGCGGGGAGTTGGAGCTCTTTATTTTGGAGCTCCGGTTCTGGGACCCTGGTGGGTTTTGAGCTCAGACTTTGCTCTGAGAGGGGGTTGAGCTGATTATCTGTGCTTTCTGCTCGGGGTCACCACGAGCTTGGCTTGGCGGGGCAGCAAACCCAGCTTTAGGATTCCCAAAAAGGCCACAGCCCCGTGACACAGGGTCCGGGTGGGACAGAAACTCAGCCTTGTTTAGGATTTTCCCCCCTAAAATCATCAGGCTGACGTGTGTGGGGTGAGATCTCAGCTGTTCTGCCCCGAACAGCCAGCTCCAGGGGAGGTCCTCACGGGGGCCAAGCTGTGGAGCAGCAGTGGGACCCGCGCTGTCCCCTTCCCGCCACTCTGTCGTCCTCTCTCCCCGTTCCCGGGCACAACACCCACCCCCCAAGCCCCGCCGGCCTGCCCGGCGCTCCCTCTCCTCCCCGCACGCCCCGTGCCATGGTGGAGGCGCAGCAGAGGGTGACGCCTGTCCCCGCACACCCCGCCCGGCATGTTCGTGCTCCCAAACCCGTCAGTGCTTTGTCCAAGTGGTTTGGGAGCTGGTGTGTGGCCCAGGGATGGCAGGGATGCCTCGCAGAAGCAGCGCAGGGCACTCCCAACACCCACCCAAGTCCCAGATCCACCTCTAGATCCGTCTGGGGAAGTCCCTGTCCCTCAACATCCACAGACAGGTTTGTGGGGGGATCCTACAAAGGACTTTGACCGCCCCTTGGTAAACACATACGGGATCAGATTCCATCCACGGCTTCATCTCTGTCTGCACTCAGTCATATCGTCTGATCCCTGAAAGGCAGAAAAACACCTTAAAATGCTTTTTTCTCCCCCAACTTTCTTGCCAGTCCCTATAAAGGGATCTTTGAGGGATTTTAAGCTGTTTTATCGGTGTATTGGTAACAGCAGAAGTAATCTGAGGGAGGGAACGGAGCAGCTTCTCTCTGTGGGGCAGTGTCTTCGCTCGTGTAGCCCACACTAGCACAGGAGCAGAGAGCTGGACCCCTTCAGAGATCTCCTGCCCGTTACTGGGATGACCAACTGCAGGGATTCATCCCATGGGATGAGAGGAACCACCAGAGCCACCGACTCTGGGCTGCTGTAGTTCGTTGCAGATGTCAGTGTAATAAGATGCCCATTCAAGTGAATCCACAGAACGTACCTGCCCGGCACGCTGCAAGCTGCCAAACGGTCCCTGGCTGCTGTAAGAATTTAGGGTCTTTCCTCTGGAAGTCCCAAAGCCACAGAAAATTCAGTGTACCGTAAGAAAAAGGCAGGAGGACCCAAGATCCTGCCAGTTCTCGAGGCTCTGGCTCTAGAGGAACTGTTGGTGGAAATGCCCAGCTCCTGGGAAGCGAGCCAGTCCCCGTGCTGGGGAGGAACCATGGTGCTTGCAGCCTACAGGGAAATTCCTGCCCCGTTGGTCCTGACGACTGGATTAACACTGAGTTTGTGAGGAGGATGTGCCTGTCAAGTGCCCCCTGCTTGAAAAATCTTCTGTTTTCCTCTGACCCATCTCTGATGCTTCATGATCTCATTTGAATCCCCATCTTGTTTGATAGAATCGCAGAATCACAGGATGGTTTGGGTTGGAAGGGACCTTAAAGCCCATCCAGTGCCACCCCCTGCCCCGGGCAGGGACACCTTCCACTAGCCCAGGTTGCCCAAAGCCCCGTCCAACCTGGCCTTGAACCCTGCCAGGGAGGGGGCAGCCACAGCTGCTCTGGGCAGCCTGTGCCAGGGCCTCACCCCCCTCACAGGGGAGAATTCCTGCCTTACGTCCAGTCTAAACCTGCCCTCTGTCAGTTAAAAGCCGTTGCCCCTTGTCCTGTCACTGCAGGCCCTGGTAAAAAGTCTTTCTCCGACTTTCCTACAAGCCTCTTTCTATACATTGAGAGGCCTCAGTAAGGTCTCCCCGAGCCTCCTCCTCTCCAGGCTGAGCACCCCCAGCTCTCAGCCTCTCCCCGCAGCAGCGCTGTCCCAGCCCTCAGACCGTTCCCGTGGCCTCTGGCCCCGCTCCCACAGGTCCATGTCTGTCCTGTGCTGGGGACCCCAGAGCTGGACGCAGGGCTCCAGGGGGGTCTCACAAGAGCGGAGCAGAGGGGCAGCATCCCCTCGCCTGACCTGCTGGCCACACTGCTGCTCTGGGTGAAGCCCAGGACACGGTTGGCTTTCTGGGCTGCAGGCACACATTGCCAGGTCATGGTCAATCTTTCAGCCACCAGTACCCCCAAGTCCTTCTCTGCAGCGCTGCTCCCGGTCCCTCCATCCCTGAGTCTGTTCTGGTAGTGGGGATTGCCCCAGCCCAGGCCCAGGACGTTGCGCTTGGCCCTGTTGAAGTTGATGAGGTTCACATAGGTCCACTCCTTCAGCCTGTCCAGGTCCCTCTGGATGATACATACGGCCTAAACTCAGAAATTGCCTCAGAGAAGCAGCTCAAAGCCCCACATTATTTGATGTTGCCAAGTATCCCATCCCCTTGTTGCCTGCAGGAACATCGTGCTGGCATCACACCTGAAGCCTCTAGAGAAAAAGGACAAGATGGGTAAGAGGAGGAATGTGCTGTGGAATCCCTGTGCAGTCCGTGCCAAGGCCCCGCAAGCCAGCGACGTGGAAATACCCCAGGTGAGGGACACACTTCCTGTGACTTTGTCCACGTATCAAAATTGCTCCGGAGTAATTTGGGGATTATTTTAAAATGCGAGAGTTCTTCCTAAATATCTCTACATGTGAGCAAGCCCTCAAAGGCCCCAAGCACGTGGGTGTTTAGATAACCACAGGGGTCACTCCTGGCCCCTACTTTCTGACAAGAGCTTGCATCAGCTGCTCCAAGAAGAATCTGCTTCAGCCCTGGGGAATCTAAGACCAGCTGCACAGTGTCAGACCAGAGCTCCCAGTACCCCACCTCTGCTGGTGGCCAGTACCACATTCTTGGGGAAGAGTGCCCTCCCTCGACCGCACTCTTCCAGCTGGCTGCAGTTAGAGACAGAGAGCCCGGGCCGTGCATCTGGGTCATCACATTTAATCGCCACAGACCGCAGAGCTGTGAGCGTGGCCAGTTCTCTCTCACCCCATGGTTTAGTTCTGCATCATATGGAAAAGTGCTGATTTGTTTTAAACCTGCTGCCTGATGAGTTCCCTGGATGCTCCTTAGTTCTTCAGCTGTGGGAAACAGGTACTAAACATTTTCTACCCAGGTCATTCGTGGTTTGAGTGGCATCGGTCCTGCCCCCTCCCGTGGACTCTGCCCACGCTGCTGAGTCCTGGCCACTGGACGTGGAACTGGGGATGTTTCCCAGGGATGTTTCTCGTGGGTTTTTTTGACACCGAGTTTCATTGGCCTGTTTATTATGAGATCTTTCTGCAGCTCTTCCAGGCAGCTTTGTGTTTTCGTGGACTGAGCAATGATCTGCCCAGAGCAAATTCTGTTCCGAATCCCATTAGTACTTGGGCTCTGATCTGCGGAGCTGCTCCGGTTTGTGTTTAGGCCCAGCCTGATGTTGCTGTGCCTTGTCCTCGCTCTCTGTGGAAAAGCCCAAACATTTTAACCCTCCTTCAAGTCTGTGCGTCAGTTAAGGCAGCGGTGATGAGTTCAGCAGTTCAATTCCATCGTGTATAAAACAGGATTTCCCTTTATCTGGAGGTGCCACGCGGAGCTTTGTGCCCCCTTTCAGTGCCAGCTCTGCCACAGATCCCCGCCAATGCAGCCTGTTACGAGACGGTGTGTCAGGGCCATCTGCATCTTGTCTGGGGTTTACATCTCCTGTCTTTTTTCTCCTCACTCCTTTGATTTGCCGCACAGTGCTCGAGGTGGAGCAGAGGTTTTCACTGAACTACGCCGATCTCCAGGAGACCCCTTCCCGAGCAGTGACGGTGGGTCCAGGCTGGGCAGCATGTCTGGTTCTGGTCAGGGTTGGGGTTACTCCACTACTGCTCTGTGTTCATCTGCACCAGGTTTCATGTCTCATCCATTCTTCCCTTATTTTCCCCCAAAGTTCTCTGGTTTCTAGGGGGCTTGAGGAACCTGGAATTTCTTGTCTTCATGTTTTGCCACCTCACAAGCTTTCTGCAGTCCTTTGTGACATCCACAGGTTGTTTGGGGCTGGGGGAGGATACGAATTTTCAAGTGGGAACAAACCAAAATGAACTGGATTCCTATTTTTTCTTTCAGGAACTGGATCAACTGCCCGGAACCTCTGCCGAATTTTACAGAGATTGGCGCAGATGCTTAAAAAGCGGAAGAGAAAAATACCAGTTTTTGCTTGAACTCGGAGGGGAGGCCTTGGGCAGAATTTTTCAGGCTGACTTGGGCTTTGGCCTCCTGGGTGAATTCCTTACGGTGCTGGCAGAGAACATCTGTCACGAAGACAGAGATGCCGTCCTTCAGATCTTACAGAGCCTTTCGGGCACCAAGCGCTTCGGGTTAAACGTGGATCTTCTGAGCGAGTCCGAGAAGGAGAGCAGCAGGGATTTGTTGAGGAAGCTGCGGAACATGAGTGGGGGTTACGGCACCGCTGGCCATCCCAGCAGCCCAGCTGGCTGTGGAGCAGAGAGGGAAGCCCCCCTCATGGACAGCAGCTTGCAAAGGGAAGCCGAGGAGGACAGGAGAGTGATGGAGCTGAGGAAATGTTACCGGGTCAACTGAAGGAGCAGAAGCACCAGGGTGGTGCAGAGACAGAGTGGAAAAGAGGCTCGACGCTTGGCTTTGGCATCATTGTGTGAAACGGAGCAATGGGCTATTTCTGGAGCATTGCTGTACATTTCCCTGCTCCTGGGAGCCACCCAGAGCAATAGTTCTGCACAAATAAAGGTCAGTTACCGAGAGGACTGTGCTGTGGTCTCTGGGGCAGGGTGTCCTCACAGAACTCTGTGAGAATCTCTTAGATGAGGAGAACAACCAAGGGAAAGAAAAAATTGGCTGGTATTTTGAAGGAGAAACCAGACCCCAAATTATCCCTTCCCTTTGTCATCACTGACCATTGTCACTGAGGGGATTTAAGAAATGTAACCAGTGACACTTCGTGTTTATCCGTGCAGCCGCTGGAGGTAGAATGGGCTGATGGAGGTGGAGGTGCTGTGCAGGGTGGTGTATCTGGGACTGATCGAACCAGGTATTTTATTATTATTTTACCTCAAACAGCAGGGCACGGGCTCAACCTCAGAGATCCTGTCACCTCATGGTCCAGTGATCTCAAACTCTATCTGGTTTGCCAAAATTCCACACAAATTGAAATGCAGAAGGAACTGACAGGCATCAGTCCAACAAAGAAACTCTGCAGAGCTGCCTAATAGTGTGTCTAAATGGAGTTGCACTTCTGTTTTGGCTGGAGCCCAGAGAGGCCCTCGGATGGCACAGCTCAGCACCTGCCCCCCGAGCTCCCTTGCAGTTCTACTCTGGGAGGGTTCTCAAGCTTCTCCCAAGGGTGATGAGCAGCCCCGTGTGTGTTACGTTGCTCAGACTTGTTACGGAGGCTCCCAAACAAGCAACCGGCCACCAATATAAAAAATAAAAATTTTATTATTAGTAACAGCCAACCGGCTCTCTGTAAATTACCGATTCGAATGTCTGCGGGAGGAGAACAGAACAACGTTCTGGGGTTTAATAGCAGCCCAAAACACTTTACAAAGCCTCACTCCCTGGGGTTTAACGGCAACCCCAAACGCTCTGTCACTCACCTGACAAGTGAGGGCTCTCACCCTCGAGGACCTGCTCAGGGCAGCGTCCCGACCCAAGGGCCCTCGAGGAGTTTCCTTGGGCAGCGTCCTGGCCCAAGGGGAGAGTCCTCGACCGCAAGGTGCTGCTTCAGGGGACGAGCTCCAGATGGCTCCCCCAGGGATCTCCATTGACACCCAGACCGAATCTGACCTGTAGTCAGTAGCGGCTCCCATTGGCCAAAGGTCTCACCTACCGTGAGACCTTGAAAACAAAGCCAGCCAGAAGCTGCCACACTTCAGCAGCCACGAAGCTCCACTTGCACTGGCGGATGCGCCTGCCACAAGATTGCCTTGAAATCATCTCAGCAACAACGGTCGGGTCCATTTTGTTCCAAACCCGTCTAGTGGAGCAAAAGGGCACCCCCTCGCCCTGGCAGACTATTCCCATCCCTCTCCCACCTTCTCTGTGGAAACCACTGGGCACCTGATTGCAGGCTTCAGATTCACCTCTGGGCCTGGTACGGGAATGTTGGGCTTTGTGGCTTCTGTCTTGGGGACGCCTGTGTCCCTGCAGCCTGTTGTGGGTGCGATTCCTCTTGCCTTTGGGTAACACTTGCAAAGCCGAGGTCTTGCAGGAAGCCAAGAGTTGAAGGCTTAAATGAAACAAGAAGGTGCTGGAGTTACCCGGGGTCAGGATGGAGGATGCTGATGCAGGAGCAGCCCTGACACAACGGTTCCAGCTCTGGTGGGAACAGGCCCGGCGCTTTCAGCAGTGCCCAGGCCCAGCGCTTGCACTCACGTCCTATGTCAAGGATGGGAGCAGCCCGCAGCATCCCCATCACTTGGGGAAAGGCAAAATAACTGTGGTTTAGTGAGAAGACTCAGGAGAAATGCAGTAAAGGAGACTTGTTCAAGAGAATGGTTTGTCCCTCCTTCCTGATGTTCGACAACGCCACTTACTGGGCCGACATGACCTTCGAGCTCCCTTGCAACTGCAAGCCTGAAGAGGTCTCTTCTGTCGTCTGGTACTTCCAGACGGACCTGGGCAGCGCCAAAACCACAGTCCTGACGGACTTTTCCGGCACCGTGGTTGTTGACTCGGGCCACATTGAGAGGGGCAGCAGCGTGCTGAAGCGCTTCAGCATCCGAATGTTCAGCCTCATCGTCTTCCGAGCCCAGGTGACGGACTCGGGGCACTACCTGTGCGGCACTAAGCAAGGGGACTTCTTCTACGGCTACGACGTGGACGTGCAGCCCACCACAGACATCGCGGTGGCTTTTGTGGACAGAGGCCAGCACGTCCAGGAGGACGACACGCAGAAGCTCTTCAGCCTCTTCACCAGCTTCTGGGACTGGACCAAATGTGACCGCTGCGGGGTGAGAGGTGAGCAGCGGCGCATCGGGCTCTGCTACGTGCAGAGCGCCCAGCTGAACCCCCGCTACCGCACCGCTGTGCCCAACGTCACGTCCTGCGGCTCGAGGGCCGTCCCTGCACGTTTCCAGCACCCCGTCCACCTCCGGAGACCTGAGGTGGCCATCCGAAGCTGCCTGAGCCCTTGCCCGAAGGAGGAGGCCCCCGAGGAAGGCGTGCAGGCCATCTCCAATGTCATTGCCAAGCTGGGCGAGAAGCCCTGGCTGCCCCGCGTCCCCATGCAGTTCCACAAGCAGCCCGCTGGAACCGGCCTGATCCTCGCGTGCCCGGGAGCCCGGCCTGAGCACGCCGTGGCCTGGGACAAAGGCTCCGTCCGGCTCTACCGCTCCCACTACCTCATCGGCGTCAGCAAGAGAAGCCGGGTCTTCATCGACCACGGAAACCACCTGCACATCCCGCGGCTCCGCCACAGGGACAGAGGCACCTACTTCTGCTGGCGGGAGGGCGAGATGGTGGCCGGCTTCCAGCTCCGTGTGACCCCCCGGCAGCAGCGCCGGCGGACGCTCAGAGACCCCGAGACGATCAACGCCATCAAGGTCATCGGCATGAGCTTCGCCATCATCACCCTCATCTTCATCCTCATCCACATGTGCCGCTACTACTGGGGGCGTGAGGGTGCCCCGCCAGGGTGTAACGGACCCGCACGGCCCCAGCCAGGCTCTCTTAATGCTCAGGCCAGCCTCCCGTGAGACGTTTCCAACGCTCCGGCCGTTAGAAATCACAGGGCGCTGCCAGCACCCCCCGCCCTCCCCTCGGGGTCGAGCGTGTGACGGCGAGGGCCGATGTGAGAACTCCCCGTGCTGCGGGTTGGCGTAGCAGGGCCGGGGGGGCCACACCGCCACGACTCGGTCCTGGCTCTGCTGCGGCCTCGCGGTGGCGGTTGGTTTTAAGCTCAATATGGTCCTTTTCAAAAGAAGACTTGGACTTGTCGCAAGGTTTTCTGGCCAAGCTCTGCAGAGTTCTCGAACTGCATCGGTGATTTATTAGAGCTGTTTTTCTAAGATGCTGCTGAAAAGATCCACCAGACTATTTTCATCCAATAAATTCTTGCTTTTCTTGGCCTTTTTCTTTACTTTTTTCATTGCTGAGAACTTTGAGTGCCAACGTTTCAAAACACTCAATGTTCCTTTGAAATCCTTAGCTGGAGTGAACCCTTTTTTTTTTTTTTAATTTTAAATATTTTCCTTTTTGAAGGAAAAAAAAAATTTTCAGATTAATCTGGTGATTTTCTTCAGAAATTTCTCTGGGTTTAGATTCTTTTTTTAGCTCACCCAAATCAGCTCAGACTTGTGAATCGATATTTACGCCTGACAAATTTATCATGCGTGTCCCCCAAAGAGGTTGGCATCTCTACAGGGTTTAGGTGGCCCCTTGCTTGCTCCTCAGCACGGAGCAGGACTTCTCTGGGGGGCTCATCTCCACTCCTTTTTCCCAGGATCGGGGATTTCAGCTTTCCCAAGAGAAATCCTGCTGTGCAGGAGGGCAGCCCCGAGGGTCCGAGCGATGCTCAGGCCCCTGCACCACGCAGAGGATGTGCAGGATCTCAGATCCCCCATCAGTCCTGAGAGCTGCAGCCGATCCCAGGAGCTTCCCGGGAGCCGCAGCCCGGGGCTGAGCTGCAGTCCCTTAGGGGTGTCGACCCCTGAGGCGTTGGCTGTGCCTTGGGCGGCAGCCCTGGGCTTGTGCCCCCGGCACCTCTGAGCCTGGCTTGGGCTCCCCAAGGGCCTCGCCCCTCAGTAATGCCAAACAACCCCCGGCACTGCCTGCGGAGAGGCAGGTTGCAGGCGCGACCTTGGAAGCACCACACTCGCGTTTTAGCTTTATTTCTCACCTCAAGCTGCCGCAGGTGTTAGTGCATTAATTCAGTAGCAACGTGGGCTGCAAAGCACCAGCCCGAGGCTGCTCGAGGGGGACCGAGTCCCCCGGGCCGCTGCCATCCCACCCTGGATGCCAAACCCGGGCAGCACCCGGCTCTCCTGTAACATCTCCTGCCCCTGGGAACGGCCCTTCTGGAGTCAGGAGCTGCAAAGCACGGGGGGACAGAGGGGACAAGGGGGGTGGCAGCCCAGTGGCACCCCCTGTGCTTGTCCCAAGGGGCTTGCGGGGTACAAGGAGTGCTGCTGGGCTGTTGCTCCTACGTGAGGTGGCATCAGGGCAGGTTCCGCTCATGGTCTGTAGCTAAATCGAAGGAGGGGACGGGGGCTGCGGGTGAGCACCGGGCTGGGCCACGGCCCTGGGTGGGCCGGTGGCACGTGCTGGTGCGGGGGGAGCACCGGAGGACAGAGGGGGGCAGGGGGACAGGGCCACGTGGAGCCCAGGGACAAGGGATTTCTTCCAGCCCCATCTCGAATGCCCGTGCTGGGGGGAGCTTGGGCTCCTCGCATGGCAGCGACTGTCACCAGGGCAGCCCCGGTCCCCCTGGCGGGACAAGCAGGTCGGGGATGGCTCCGTCCGTCCTCCCCCATCGCTCCTGGGTGGCGGGAGGCACCTCTCACTGTGAGAGCACCCGTGGGTGCCCTGACACCCTCCTCCGTCTCCTCTGCACTCCCCTCCTCTCCATTTTCACCTGCGTGGGACCCCCCCAGGCGAGGGCCCAGGCACCCGACCGTGGGTCACCCCTCGCCACGAGCCCCTCGGGACTCTTTGTCCCCACACGGTGATGGGGACACCTTGGTGGCGGACACTCAGGGGGGGCCAGGACAGGCCCATGGCTCTGTGCCAGGAGAAGTCCTCGAGGCCACCCAGCCTCCTGTGCCCACCACTGCTCCGGCCCCACAAACCACCCTGGACACCCCAGTGTCCCCAGGAACCCCTCCTTATCCCCATCTCATCACTCTTGGATGCCGTCCTGACAGCACCTGCCTCCCCATCCTCCTTCCTCCTGCCCCTGCCTCTGGGCTAAGCCCACGTGATGCTTGGTGACGGGGAAATGTCCCTCAGCTGCCGGTTCCTTGCACCCTGCAGGCCCCCCACCCCAAGGGTGCTCAGGGCCTGGGTACACTGGGGAGATCTGGGGTGGCCTCCCAGACCGGGGAGAGGGCAGCAAGGTGGGGTGCAGGGAGAGGTGCTCTTGGCACCGTTGTCTTGTCCGACTGGCACACAGAGATGGCAACAGGAGGGCCTCTCTCCTGGGCACTGGAGACCCAGGATGAGCGCGGGCACGGCCCCGAAACCGCCGGCTCCTCCGTGCTGTGGGGCCGTGGCAGCGTCCTGGCGAGGGAGCTCGGCTCTGCCCGGCGCCGCTCGCCTGCCCCGGGTATTGCCCATCCCCTCCCCGCGCTGTGCCCGCCTGAACGGGCGCTCTGCTGGCAGCCAGCCCCCAACAGGGTGTCAGCGGGGTGGGTGCGGGGAGGTGACCCCCCGAGGCACCGCCGGCTCCTCCCGTGACCGGTGCCCGGCCGCGGGCTCCCTTGCAGCATCGGACAGGACCTACGGGGCTACAGCTACAAGCGTGTGGCTGCTGCGGCTCCTCCGCCCTACGGCTCCTCCTTGTGCTCCTGCTTGGACTCCTTGATCACCTGGAGGCAGAGGGAGAGCGACCATCACCCCGGGCTTGGGCTCTCCTCCCGGGCTGAGCCTGTCTGGGCTCTGAACGACCTTGGGGACAGGGACGGGGGATGGTTTTCTCTACGAGCTGCCAGGCTCAGCCCCACCGTGGCCCAGAGCCGGTTCGTGCCGTGCTCTCAGGGCACCGGGGTCACTGGTTCCCTGCCTGGGCTGCTCCTGGGCTGAAGGGTGGTGGCCCCACGTGCATGATGAGTGACCCCCTTGGGGACACCCCGTGGGGAGGGGGGGTGGAGGGGAGGCAGCGTGGGTGTCACGGATGAGGACTTCGCACCTCTCCATCCTTGGTCTCCACAGTTTTGACCACAATGCTCCTCTTCACGCGGGCTTCAGACACGGATTTAGGGTCCAGGCTGGTCTCTAGGGGACAGGGGCAGGACACGGGGGTGACCCAGTGCCCAGGAATGGCTCCTCCAGCCCCACTCAAGGTGGGGGGGCCCAAAGGGAACAGGTTGGGCTGGAGAACCCTGAGCCAGGGGACGCTGGCCCCAGGGATGTGACCAGCCTCAGGGACACTGTGGGCCTCGGGGATGCGATTGGCCTTGGGGACGTGACTGGTGACATTCTTGGCCTTGGCATGTGGCTGGCACCGGGGATGTGGCCGGCTTTGGGGAGTGATTAGCCTTGGGGACACGGCACCGTGGACATGATTGGCCTTGGGAATGTGGTTGGCCGTGGGGACACGGGTGGCTTTAGGGTGTGATTGGCCTTGGGGACAGGGCTGTCCTTGGGGACATGGTGGTCATTCAGCCTTAGGGACATCACTGGCCTGGGGACATGCTCGGCTCTGGGATGTGGCCATGGCTCACTCCTCCCCCCATCTTGGGAGAACCCAGGAGTCCTCATTCCTTGAGGTTTGGAGGAAAAGCTCCCGGTCCCTCCGGATGGGGCAGGGATGGTTGAGACAGCGTCTCCTCCCGCTGACCCCTAGAAGCCACCCCTGCTTGTGCCACCATCCCACCCCCACCCCACGCGTGGCCACGGCCTCACCTCGGATCTGCAGGTTGGAGAAGCTCTGCACGGGGATGGTGATCCTGCAGGAGCGACGCGGGGTGTTGGGAAGAGCATCGGGGTCCTGCTGCCCCCCTGCACACCAGCTCGGCCCCGCCTGGGGCTGGGGCAGGAGGGCTGGGGACAGTCCGACACCCCCGAGGGGACCACGAGGCTTTGGGGATGGTTTGGGACACGGCCGGGGAAGGGGCAGGGGCAGGACGAAGCCCCCGCTCTGCCATCACCTGCTCTCCTCGCCCTCCAGCAGTTTGCGGTACGTGGCGATCTCGATGTCGAGGGCCAGCTTGACGCTGAGCAGCTCCTGGTAGTCCTGCAGGTGCCGGGCCATCTCCTCCTTGAGGCTGCGGGTGTCCTCCTCCAGCCGTGCCACCGTGTCCTGGTAGCCGGCCGTCTCCAGGGCGTAGCGCTCCTCCAGCTCCCGCAGCTGCCTCTCCAGGGACTCGTTCTGGGGGACCCCGAGGGGACAGGACACCCTCCACCGCCGCCTTCTCCCGGGAGCTGGTGGCTCTCCGCGGTGCCCATCCACCTCCCACCCCTGGGGACCAGCCGTTCCCCCAGCAGCGGGTGGGGGTCCCCAGCGCCGTGCCAGGGAGCCCGGTGGCGGTGGCAGCCCCCCGATGCCGTGTCCCCCGCCCGCTCCCCGCAGCTGTCACCTACCGCACCCCGCAGAGCCTCCAGGTCGCAGGTGAGGGCCTGGAGCTGGCGCCGGTACTCGTTGGCCTCCTGCTTGGCGGCGCGCAGGGCCTCTGCGTGCCGGGCGGCCGCGGCCGTCAGGTCTGTGAACTGGGGGGGGACACGTGCCGTGGGATGTGTCCCGGTGGCACATGGCGTGGGGACACAGCCCTGCTCTGCTCCACTGCAGGGACGTGGCCCCACCAGCACGTGGCACACAGACACATCCCCGACCCGGCAGGGTGGTGGGACGGTGCTCACGGGACGTGTCCCCAGAGCCCCGTGTCACTGGGGACGTGTCCCTGCTGCTGGGGCAGGAGGAGACAGTGCACACGGGACACGCCCTTGGTGTGGGCCTGGGGACATGTCCCTGTTCCTGCAGCCGTTGGGGACAGGCGGGACATCCCCAAAGGCGCGTGTCCCAGGGACATCCCAGCTCCCGGGAGGCCGTGGCCCCAGCAGCGCCTGTGGTGGGGACACATCCCTGCTGCCATGGGAGGAAGGGACAGCTCACACGGGACGTGCCCCCGGTGGCACGCGGTGTTGGGTGGAAGGGACGGCGCACGTGGGGCACGTGGCTGATGGCACGTGTCGTGGAGACGTGTCCCTGCTCCCTTGAGGCGACGGGACAGCGGACATGGGACACGTCCCTGACGGCAGGTGCTGCTGGGGACACGTCCCCGCCGTGCAGGTGGGAGGGATGGTGCCTGTGGAAGCCACCGGGAACGTGTCCCTGCTCCTGCGGGACAGTGCCTGTGGGCCCCGTCACTGGGAACACGCCTCAGGGACCGTGCCCGTGTCACTCCGCAGGGGGACACGTCCCCGCTCCCCGCGGGGACCAGGCCCGGACACGGGACACGGGCGGGGGCAGTGGGGATCCCAAACCCCACGCGCCACCCCCAGGCAGCGCCGCCCAGCCCCGAGGAGGTGACGCTCGGGAGGGGACAGCCAGGCCCCCCCGCCGGGCGACCGGCTCCGCCGCACCTTGGACTTGTACCACTCCTCGGCCTCCCGGACGTTGCTGGCGGCCGCGGCCTCGTAGCGGCTGCGGATGTCGCGCAGGGCGGCCGTCAGGTCCGGCTTGCTCGCGTCCACCTCGACGTGCACCCGCTGCCGGGCCAGCTGCTCCTGCAGCTCCCGCAGCTCCTGGGGGGACAGCGGGGCTCAGCCCGGCCCCGGCGAGCCCCGGGACTCCCCCCCAGCCCCCCGCGCGGGGTTACCTCCTCGTGGGCCTTGCGGAGGAAGGCGATCTCGTCCTGCAGCGTCCCCACCCGCCGCTCCAGGGCCAGGCGAGCCAAGGCAGCGGCGTCCACGTCCTGCCGCCGCGGGGGGAGAGGAGGGACCGTCCCCAGGGCCTGCTCCCTCCCGAGCTGCCCGGCCCTGCCCCGTGCTGCCCCGTTCTGCCCACCCCAAGGCACCCCAGCCCCCCACTGCCCGCTCCTGCCCACCCCTGCCCGTCCCCGCGGGAGGCTGAGCTGGGGGCTGAGCCCCTGGGCTGCAGGACGGGGGACGCAGGGTCCAGCCCCTGCCCTCACCTGCCTGTAGGCAGCCAGGTCGCTCTCGGCCTCCAGCCGCAGGGTCGCCTCGTCCTGCAGCCTGCGCCGGAGCAGAGGCACCGTTACTCACTCAGCACCGTTCCCCTCAGCATCGCTCCTCGTTAGGCGCAGTACTCGTTGGGCGCTGCTACTCGGTATTGCTGCTACTCATTAGGCGCTGCTACTCGTCACCCTGAGCCCCAGGGATGGACCCCCCGGGCCGACACGGCCCTGCGCTCCCAGCACCCACACCCTGTGTCGGAGCACGTGCCCATCCCACACCCCCTGCCACCGTCCTGCGCTGTTCCCGGGGTCACCCTGGTCCCTGTTGCCACCCGCGGCCCCGTCACCACCCTGGTGCCCACCACTGCCCGGTCCCCAGGGCTACCCTGGTCCTGGTGGCCACCCTGGTCTCTGTCTCAGTGGCCAACCTGGGGATACCTGCTGTCACCCTGGTCCTTGCCACCGCCCTGGTCCCCAGATGACTGTGATCACCATCCTGGGGGCCACCTTGGTCCCTGAGGCCATCGTGCTGCTGGTGGCCCCCTTGCTCCCCATCCCCACCCCGCTCCCCATCCCCACCCTGGTCATGGTCGCCACCTTGGGCCCCAGGGCTACCCCAAGCGGGGCAGAGCCTTACTTCTGCTGGAGGCTGCCAAGGTCCTCGGCGAGGTTCTCCTTCTCGATCTCCAGACGGGCCTTGGCGGTGGCCAACTGCTCCACGTGGCGCCGCAGGTCACGCAGCTCCTCCTGGTAGACGTCGGGCAGACGCGAGGGCTCCTGCTCCCGCGCCTGGTGCAGCTCCACCACCAGCACCTTGTTCTGCTGCTCCAGCAGCCGGACCTTCTCGATGTAGCTGGCAAAGCGGTCGTTGAGCTCCATCATCTCCACCTTCTCGTTGGTGCGCGTCTCCCTGAACTCCGAGTTGAGCGCTGCGGCCAGCGAGAAGTCCATCCTGCCCAGCCCCAGGCGGGCACCCGTGCGGGGACCAAGCTGGGCGCTGCGGGGAGCCCGGAGCCGGGCGGGGGGGCTGGCGGGAAGCCCCCGGTAGCCCGGGGCGGCGGGGCCGATGCGGCGGCCGTAGGAGGAGAGCCGCTGGCTCTCCATGCCGAAGGGGGGGGCGTGATGGGCTCGGCCCGGGGGTTTTATGCAGCCCGGGGGCCCCCCCGTCACTGGCCACCGGGCAGGGAGCCCAAGTCCCGGCACAGCAGCAGGGGGGGGCTGTGCCCTGGCAGCCAGCCCGGGCACCGCAGCACGGCCCCCTGCCCCCGCGGCGGGCACTGGGGGGGCTGGGGCACACGCCAGGCTGGGAGGCAGAGCCGTGGCCGTGGGCACCCGTGGGGCAGCCGGCGGGTGGGTGCTGGGTGCGAGGCGGGGTGCGAGGCCGTGGGCACCGCGGGAGCTGGGGGCAGCGCTGCAGGGCTCCGTGGGCGCGGGATACATTCCCCTGGGGCGGCGTGGGTGCTGGGGGCACGGCCGTGGGGGCCCAGGGGTGCTGGGTGCGGGGGCCCAGGGCGCTGTGGGTGCTGGGTGCACACACACGTCCACACGCACACACGTCTCCATCCCCCCATGCCCATGTGCGCACACGCACACACACACACACGCACACAGACACACTCTCTGTCTCTCTCACGACTCACACCCCACCCGCTCCCCGTTTCGCCCCCCCGGGCCCAGCCCCGGCACAAGCGGCTCCGCACCCGCCGCCCGGCCCCGGCTCCCCTGGGCGGAGGCTCTGTGCGGGCCGTCTGGCAGCGCGGGCAGGCGGCTCATTAAGGCCGGCTGCTCATTAAGGCCGGCTGCTCATTAGAGCCTGACGCCTCCCAAGTCCTTCCCCCCCGCTGGCTCTGTCAAGCGCCGCCTGGTCCTGCCGGAGCCCGGCCGGGGCTCAGGGCGCCGGGTCCCCCCTTCCCAGCTCGGGGGGGCCGGATCCTGCCCCAGCCGCTGCTGTGGGTGCGCGGCCGCGTCCCCGTCACCTGTGCGCTGAGTTTGGGGGGGCTTTTGCCCGCCGGGGGCGGCGGGGGGAGGAGGGAGGGCCGGGACCCCTCCCCGGGCGGCTGAAAGGGGCTTCGTGCGGGGCCGGAGCCGGCGGGCCCGGCCCCCCCGCGGGGTCTCTTTGTGCCGGGGCCCGGCGCTGCCGGGAAACGCGGGGGGACAGAGCCAGGGGCACGGGGCCACCGCCAGCCCTGAGCCACACAGCGGGACATGGCCAGGCCTCGGGGACAGCGCCGGCGGGGGCCGGGGGGCTTGGGGACCGCGAGGGACTCGTGGGGGCATCGGGGTGGGGGCCCCAAGAGGCGGCTGGATGAAGCCGGGGGGGTCCCAGGAGGGGCTGGAGCGGGGCCAGGGCGGGGGACAGCTCCCGCCGGCTGGCAGCTAGATGGCAGCCGATGGCCGGGAAAGGCTCCCCGCCCGCTCGGGGACGGGGACACGCCGCCAGGCCCCGCTGGACCGCGGCCACCGTCGCCGGGCCACCGACCGCGGCCACTTGGAAAGTGTCGTGGCAACAGCCGTGGCCCCACGGGTGTGACCTGTGGGCACCCAGGGCCAGGGCGGGCTCATACTGGTGCGACTGGGGGCACTCGGGCGGCGCTCCGAGACAACCGCTTGCTGCCACATCCCCCTCGAATCCCCAGAAGCTCCTCGCCCCCAGGCAGGCCCGTGTCCCCCAGCTGTCCTGGGCCGCTGTCACCAGCGGCGGGCAGGGGTTTGCCCACAGGAACGCCCGGCTTGGGGCCCCGATGTACCCCGCAAGTGACACTTGGCCTCCCGGAAGAGTGGCAGCCCTGGGAACGTGTGCTGGGTGACAGCCCCTGGTGACAGGGCTCCTCCGTCCCCCGGGACTCTCTGAAGTCCCCTGGCGTGCACAGTCCTGGCGGGGCAGGACGGGGCTGGGGGCGCGGCGGGGTCCTCGCCAGCCCCCGCGCCGCTCCCCAGAGGTTGATTTTCTCCCAGCTCCTGCCGGCCGGGATCAAAGCACAGAAAGCTGTCCCTGCCGGCAGGCAGAGCTGGGCTCTCCCCCTCCTCCTCCCCGGCCCCCCTTAATGAGACAAACGAACTGGGAGCGGGCTGCAAGTGTTAATTAGAAGCTTCCTCGCTCTGAGAAGACAAAGGCGAGATCAGCCGCTGCCAGGCAGGGAAGTAGTGCAGAAGGAGCCGGTGACCCCGGTCCCTGTGGGACAGCAGCACACCCGCAGCTGGGTCCTCCCTCCCCGTCCTGCTCCCACCACGCTTGGTCACCTCTGGGGGTGGCTACGAGGAGCTGGGGCAGGCAAGCAGATGTGCCCGTGGCCAGACGTGCCCTGGCACGGCAGCAAAGGGGGTCGCAGGGGTGTCGGGGGACAGGTGTGGTCCCCAGGTAGGGATGCGGGGAGCTCTCTGCTGTGCAGGCGGCTGGAGCCAGGAGCCCCCAGCGTCACACGGAGACAGGGATGGTGGCCATGGGGTTTTAGCAGAAACACTTTTCGCCCCGCAAAGCAGCAGCAGCCGGTGCTTGCCGGCACTCTGGGACACGGAGCGAGCGCCCCAGAGCCCCCCGGGCACAGCAGAGGGGGCAGAAGGCACCCACGGGGTCCCGGGGATGATGGGAGATGGGGGAAGCCCCGACAGAGCCCACCCCCACGAGCAAGGGCCTTTTCCAGGCCCGCTCAGACGGGAGCTGCTTCCCCATCCCAGCTCCCTGGGCGAGGGGGAGGCGAGAAGAAACAGCCGCACGTCTCCCCTCTCCCCTCTGGTTGGAAACGAAAAAGATTTATTAAAAGCGTGTGTTATTTCTTAGCATCACCCATCTGTTAGCACTCGACACCCCAGCGCGGATTAGAGAGGGGCTGAGAGGGAACAACAATTATCCATCTGCTGCAAAAACACACAGGGCTACACCAAGGGGGGGAACATGCAATGGGGGACGTAACTGGGACAGTGAACAGGAGGGGGCTGGGGGTGACTGCAGGGGTACAAGAAGGGCTGCAGGAATTGTTGTGTGGCTGCAGGAAGGGTGGGACAGGGCTACGAGAGAAAGGAAGAAGTTTGGCACCTGGGTTGGGACACTGCCGGGGATCCTGGGTGCAGGAGCCATCAGCATAAGAGCTTCATTGGCTGGGGGGTGGGAGCAGGGGGGGCACTGCCCAGGGCCACGAGCTCTTTGGTGGTCCTTCTGCTGCCCTTCCAGGAGAGAGGGCCCGCAGGATGCTCTGAGGATGGAAAGAGGAGGGAAGTGCATTAGGCAGCTGCTGGGTAAAAGCAGCAAACCCAGGTCCCGTCCCCCCCCGCCCCGACAGAGATCCAGGTGCTGCCAGCCCCCTCCTCCTTTCTGCCCCTCCCCAAGCACCCACCAGCCTTCCCCGAGGCTCTGGCTACAGCCAGGAAGCAGCAAACCCCAAAGAGCATCTTCCACCAGCAGCAAACCTCCCAGTTCGAGGTATTTTCCTCACCTGACCCGGAAGGGGGCTGGTCCAGCGCCCGCTTGGTGCCTGCCCTGCCGCAGGGAACGCTCTTGCAGCCCGTGGTGCTGCGGGCAGAGGGTTTCCCCAGGCGCCTGCCCGGGAGCGGAGGGGCGCGGGAGGGCTGCGCAGATCTCGGGGTGCTGCAGCTCTGGAGCCCACCCAGGGTGGGGGGAGCAGCGCTGTGAAGAGAAAGGGGCCGTTTTAAACCCGCGAGGCTCAGGGCGGAGCCCCCCCGCGTCCCCACGTGTCACAGGTGAGGTGGGGCCGACGCAGGCAGGGACGGGGGCTCGAGCCCCAGGCAGCTGCCAGCCCTTGCTGCCTGCGCGGGGCGCTCTGGGGCACGGGGGGCCGGCGGCTGCCTCACCTCTCCACTCGCCTCCTCTTCTGCGCAGGGGCTTTGGAGACCACGGAGGGCCTGGGGATGGAGGAACCCTTCACGGCAGACACCGGGGCACAGGCTCTGCGGCCAAGGAGAAGGGAGTTAGTGCCCGCTCTCGTGAGGCTGCGAGGCAGCCAGGCCAACACCATCCGCCCGCAGGGAACAGGAGTCACAGGAAACCTGCCCGGTTTTGTAGGGGAAAACCGTTCCAAGAGGGGTAAATCCTCAGGAGAGCGGCACAGGAGGCGTCAGCCGCCTGGCTACTGCTGCTCCCTGAGGTGCTCGGGCTGTTCCCCTGGACCTCAGTGTCCCCAGTTCCCTCGGTAGGAACCATTTCCTAGAGCTGCAGGAGGAGACGGGGAGACCTCGGGGTGTCCTGCGTTACCAAGGCCATGCCCATCTCTGCCTTTGGATGCTCTCACAGATTCACAGAGCTTTGGAAAATCCAGAGCCCCTTTGAAGCACCGGCAATAAAAAAAACCCCAAAACTACCAACTAAACAATAAAACGCAAAACCCCAGAGTGTGCAGTCCCAACCCTCGCTCCAACCTCTCTGGGAGCAGAGGTGAGGCCCCACCTGCTTCCCAGCCAGCACGCGGGGCTCCAGAAGGGCCCCAAAGGGAGAAATAGATTTCCTTGGAATGTTTTTTATATCTTTGACAGCGATTCACACACGAGCTCGGACCGCTGGCTGCCTGTCTGCAGGCTGAGTGTTTTCTGCCCAGTCTCCCCCCTTAGCAGAGCTGCAGCGATCCACGGAGGATTCACCCAGACAGCAAGATCGTGGAGGGGGGAGCCCCAAAACCACAGTTAACCCCCCCAGGCCAGCACTTACTGGGGCACGACGGGGCCGTCCTGCTTGTTTAGGTGGCTCTGGACGCTCTCCCAAATGGAGAATTCTGGCAGGCTGGAGGCAGCTGCCTCGGCCACGCTGGGTGAACCACTGCTGTTGGAGACCTCAAAAGTCTCGTTCAGGTTGTGAACGGGCACAGCAGGCAGCGTGCGGCGGTTTTGGGCAGCCGATGACACCGGGGACATGTGACTTGTTGTAGTCCCCCTCTTCTTAATCGGGCCAGGAGCCACCGACGTGGGGCTGCAGGGGGCAGCGAGGTCCTGCAAGCGCTGCACGGTGCCACTCATCCCGGGGGTGCTGGGCACGGCGACAGACACCTGGGCTGAAGGAGCAGAGAAGAAACAGAGTCACCTCCTTGTCTGCAGTTCCCAGGCACCCGCAAAGCCCGGGGCATCCCCCTCACAGCCCCCCGTCACAGCTCGGCGGAGGTCAGCCCAGCGAGCCCTACAGCAGCCGTTTGCCAGCGGGTGTTTCCATCCAACCACCTTAAACCGAGAGGAAAAGAGCCAGCATAACTAATCCTAAAGGCATCAGGCTGGGCCCAAAGCAAGTGCCCTGCGGCAACACCCGGTCTGTGCCCGGAACACAGGGTCTGCAGAGCCCACGGCTTCGCTATGGGCATCGTGCATCGGCCCTGAGGATGAGGAGGGAGAGCTCAGCCCTGGTCAGATGCAGGCTGCCGGCTGGGAGGCTACAGCCAGGCTGGCTGGGACAAATGTTCCATGGAGGAGTAAACAAGAGGAGGACAAATGAGGATCAGAACTGCTGTTTTGGTCTCCAGGAGCAGAAATATCCCTCACGTTTATGCTGACTCGCACACACATGCTGAGCTCCCCGGAGACAAGGGCTGCTCCTGGCTCCGGCCGTGCCCCGGGCTCCCGGCGGTGCTGGCCAGCCCCAGTCGCTCTACAAAGCGAGGCTGCAGCCGCTCTGGGCAGAACCCGCTGGGTGCCACGTCAGGAGGAGTCAGGAAAAACTCATCTCCCTGCCCTGTGCCCACAGCTGGGAGCTGCCCCCCCGCCACCGGCTCCTCCAGCGCACACCGAGACAAAAGAGAGGGGGCAGCACCGACGGCCCCAGCTTCTCACCCTCACAGCCCTGCTGCATCCTCTGGGCAGGGCTGGCCCCGCCGATCTCTGCGGCTCCCTTTGCAGACGTGGCTTGCTCCCCGCTTACACCAGCCTCCTGACTGACCAGGCGCTCCAGGTCCTCAAATTCGGAGACCATGGCAGGAGTGAGGAGGGCGGCAGCCTTCAGGAGGGCGTATTGCTTTCGGGCAACGTTCAGGACGGCAGCCAGGAGCCTGGGACAGAGAGAGACAGACCCAAGAACCAGTTAGCAGGCGAGCGTGAGCCAGCGTCACCAGTAACGGAGGCCCAGCAGCACCAGCATCACCTCTGAGACACCTCCTTGGGCGGGGCAGAGCCTGTTAGCAGAGTTTTGGGGCAAGAGAGGCAAACTGAAGTCGAGAGATACCCAAGTTGTAAATCTCTTCCTGGACAACCCGAGCTGTGAGTTGTGTGTTTACCTGTTAGTTACAGGGACAAAACGGCACCTGCAGGCTCTGCCGGGCTTCAGACACTTGTCAGCTCCGGCAGAGGCAGACAGATCCAGGCACACGTCAAGGCCAGCCTCCCTCAAGAGGCCTTTCCAAAGAGGTTCATTCTGCCAAGATGCTTGGGGCAGAGACATCAGCAGATGGTGCCACGGGAGCCCTGCCAGGGCAGGGCCCGGGGGAGCAGCGGCAAGAGGAAAGACTTCGCAGAGGTAATTTCAGGACTAACAACGCGCACTTAAGGCTCACACGGTGGCTGTGCCTGGAAACCTTCACTGCTGCATTTCCAGGAGAGACTATCCCATGGGATTAGATCTCCAGGAGCCAAGTCCCTTATTTTACAGGGCCGGCTGTCATCTGCAGACAAAGACCTGGTCCCACATCCTTCTGGACAGCCCTTAGGATGGCTACAGGATGCAACAGGAGGGTGGGCAGCCCGTCCTCCGCAGGCAAACATGAGGAAGCAACATGTGGGAACGACACGAGGACACTCACGTCTCTGCCCGGCTGCCAGACAACCCCTGCAGAAGGCACCTTGGTGTCTTCCCTTCCAGCTGGACGTCTGTCTGGTGGGCTGCTCTGGGGCTGCTGGGAGGCCTTTCCTCTGGAGCCTGGAGCAATCACCCAAAAGCGCAGCATTAGCCCATCTCTGAGCTGAGTTTGTTCCCCAAATTCCCCGTTAGCTGGGAAGTTAAGGGGTTTTGCCAGCAGTCCACAGCCCCCCACACGCTGAGCCAGGAGCCCGTGGACCGGGTGAGTTCCTGCCCTCTCCCAGCGCGCCCAGGGTACCCCACGAGGGTATGTGAGCCCCCCACCAGGCCCCACTCATCACAGCACCCCTTCTCTCACCTCCTCCTCCAGCTCCATTGGCATCCCAACAGACTGTCCAGCTCCCAGCTCCTGCTGCTCTCCATCACTGCCCCTCTGAGCCACGCTGGTCTGTGGGACAGCTTCCTCCAACCTGCAGAAGGCAGAGAAGCAGCCACTGAGCCAGAGAAGATCCTCTGGGGAAGCTGTCACTTTGCCCAAGAAGTTTTGGGATGGATCAAGGAGAAGAGGATTAGGCCTTTGCAGCCCAGCTTTGTGCACTGTGCTCTGCCACGCTCATAACTGCCCCCGAGCCCAGTCGAGGTGACGTGCACACCAGTAAAGAAGCTCCTCTGCTTTCTAATGGACACCTGGGCTCTGACCAGCACTAAAACCCCACAGGCTCGGGGCACACCAGGAGGTCCCACCAAGCTCTGTCCCTGCTCCCCACCAGCCTCACCTGGGCAGCCCCTCTGGGAAGCCGGAGGGAGCCAGCGGCGCCAGAGCCTGGTTCTGTGACTCCCGGGCAGCGTCCTCATAGACCCGGAGCTTCGCCCGCAGATCTGCCACCTGCGAGGAAGGATCAGCTCTTGCTCAGATGGTTTCACGAGCCCAGGAGCTCAGAGCTCCACGTCCCCAGCAAACCACAGCTAAAGCGAGAGCCCTCCCCTCCCCGCCAGCATCTCACCTCCGCTCTCAGCCGCTCGCAGGTGACGGCGTATTTACTAACGTGGCCGTCAGAGCTGGTCACGTTGCTCTTCAGCTGCAGAGACAGGGCCAAGGCAGAGGTTAAAGCAGCACTGGGGCTGCACGTACCTCTCTCCCAGTGCTGGAGCTGCTCAGCCTCCTCCAGGCTCCCCAGGGAGCCCCAGGGTGGCTGCAGTGGACAGGAGCTGCGCTCAGGGACCTGCTGCCGCAGTCACAAGCCTTTCTGGGTGCTGGGCTGAGGAGCTTTACACGAAGACAGGGCACACACTGTCTGCAGCTTCATCCGCTGCTGTCTGCCCAGAGCGGCACCCCCAGGGCTGGAAAACTCAAGCTGGATAAGGGAGGCACCCACTAACCTCCCCCCCCCCAAACCAGGCTCCTTCCCAGCCATCCCCAGCCGCTCCCAAACACAGAGCAGATCACCGCCGCAACGCCAGATCCTCACCGACACCTTGATCTCCTTGGCCCGGCCGGCGTACTTGAGGGTGTTGTAGGTGTCCTCGTAGGCCAGGACGGAGGGACTCACGGCGGCGATCATGATGGTGCGGCAGTGGCCGCCGATGGAGTCCTTCAGCAGGCGTGTGAGCTTGCTGTCCCGGTACGGGATGTGGCTTTTCCTGCTCTGTACCGAGAGATCAAGGCTCTGCTCAGCTCCAAATCTGTGCCGCAAGGGCGCGGCCACCCTCATCCCACGGCACCTCTCGGAGCCCAGCCCAGGCTGCCACCCTCACCGCGCGGGCAGAACCATCCCCGGAGGACACCGCGCTCACCCGCCCACCCCGGCGGGGCCACGCGAGGAGCAGCGTTACCTTTGCCTCAGCCAAGGCGTTGATGACGTTGATGAGGGCCAGCAGCGAGCGGTTGATGTTGGCGCCCTCCCGGAGCCGCTCTCCCTTGGTGTTGGCGACCGAAGCTCGCTCCGAGCCTGCCAGGTCGATCAGGCTCATCTTGGCCACTCGCAGGTCGCCAGCGAGGCCGCCAGTGCAGTCCTGCTGCTTCACGTAGATCTGCGAGGACAGAGGTGGGTGAGGCTGCAGCTCCACCAGGCTCGTGGGGCTGCTGGTTGGAGCCAGCATCACCGGTTTCAATGTTTGTGAAACGATGGCGGAGCGGATCACGCAGGCGTGAGATCGAGCGGCAGGAAAGGAGGGGCCCGGCATGCTGAGAAGACAAGCAAAAACTCGGCGATGACTTGAGCAGCAAAGCCACGGAAGGGATCTCGCAAGACGGGACAGAGCTGCGGAAAATAATCAGCCTCTCCTGCACTTGGTGAGCGAGTGGGGTACAGCTGGTCGCGTCCCCAAAGGGCAACACCCCAACCCAAAGCCCTGGCATCATCCAGGATGTGCTCATGCACGGTGGCAGCCCCAGCCCTGACTCCAACTGTGGGTTTTTCCAGAAATCTCAGATGCCAGTGGGGGCTGCAAGCCCCCAGACACAGCCTCGCAGTGCCCCAGGGAGGCATCCAAGCAGGGCTGGTGGTGCCCAGCCCAGTTCCCAGCTGGTGCAGGCGAGGAGGGACACAGCCACTGAGACTCACCCACAGCACTGCTCCGTAACTTCCCCTTCAGCATCTCTCAAGATCTCCCAGGAGGAGCAAACACTTCCCCCACCGCCCTGGAACCCCCTCAGCCCCCCAGGAGCGGCTCCTGCATGGCCTGGAGGTGCCACAGAGATAGATGCTGGAGGCTGGTAACCGGTCCTGCATCCTCGCCAGACTGTGGTTTGCCTGCCGGGCAGGGCAGAGTTCCAGAACAGCTCATGGATTCACGGCAGGCGGGAATCCAGCACCCAGTGACAAGCCCGGCTGGGAAAGCATCCAGACACCTGGACTTCCCCCTGCAAGCAGCAACGGGCAAGGCACCAGGTTCAGAATGAAATTGCAGTCAGAGCCCTCTGTCTCCCCACGCAGCCGTGACGGCCCTGCTAATTCGGGGAAGGGCCTGGCTGGAATTGAAATCAACTGGCAGGTTTGTGTAGGAGAGCACCGAGAAACCGGGGAGCAAATTCACAGAGCCCCGGGGGAGCGGAATTCCCGGCTCAGAGCCGGGGGAGACACGACGGAGCAGACTGCCTGCCTGCGGCACCTGGGGGGAGGCACAAGCAGGAGCCAGCGATACGCGGCCCCTTTGCTCTGAGGAAGGTTTTAGGTGCAGCTCCCACACGCTGAGTTGACAAGAGACAAAAGCACAAAGGGAAATTTCAGCCCTTGGGACCCCTAACACCAAGCTGGGAGTCTGGGGCTGTCTGGGAGACGTGGCCACCAGCGTGACCAGTGTGTGCTGTTCTGCTGCAGCGCTGGCTACTGGCCTGCCCAGACCCACACCTCTCTTCTCAGGGCCAGGACCCACCGATTTTTCCTGTGGCACAGCAGGAGCAGGGGCAGGAACCCCGGGTCCTGGCACAGGCTGGCTCCCTCGCCCCCTTCTCAGCACAAATCCCGAGCGACACTGCAACCCGCAGCCCTCACCTGGAAGATGGCGTGCGAGCGGGAGGAGGTGCTGTTGGCGTCGGTGGGATGCTGCGTCCGGTTCCTGTTGCCGTTGGCCAACATCTCCAGCAGCTGCTCTGCCGACGCGGGCTGGGAGAGAACGGGCAGAGGGCGGGCGTCAGCGCAGCCCGTACGCAAGCACCGAGACAACCCAGCACCCAGCAGCCACGGCGGCGTAGGCTGAGGCATCCTGCAGCTCCGCGGGGCTCGTCTCAGCTCAGGGTGGCGTTTGCTGTCCGCCAGGAGCCGCGCAGATGGCACCCCCGCGCCCTCACACCCCCCACGGCCCCGGGACACGCATCCGCTGTCAGAACTGGTGCAGGCGCAGCGGTGCCCAGACCTTGTGCCCATTTCTCTACCCACCTGGTGGAAGGAGAGACCCTGAACCACGACTCCTTTCTCAGGATCCTCCCGGATGGCCAGAGGGCCCTTGGGCTCCAGCAGGTCATGAATCTGTTCGTTGTACACCTGGAGCAGGGAACGCCACGGAAGGCTGAGGTTTGGTTACCCAACGGGGAGCAGGGAGAGGAACTTTGTGCCCCAGTGTCACGCACAACCTGGTGTCCCCCCGATGCCACCTCTGGGGCCTCGTTACACCAAGAGCAGCTGAGGGGGCTCTCAATGCAGAGGAGAGCTTGGGAGGGCTTCACTGGCAAGTCACCGCGCCACCACTCCTCCAAAGCCAGGAAGCCCTCGTCGCTCGGGGACCACGGCAAGGAGCAGAAAATGCCCCAGGCTCCAGGTGGGAGAAACCAGCAGCACCAGTTCTCCAAACTGGGTGGGTGAGCCTGCTTCCAGCCAGGCTCTAAGGCTGCCCTGGGGACACCGGGCACAGCTGTCAGTGCAGCGGGTACCCTGAGTGTGGCACTGCAGGGTCTGGATCAACCCCAGGTCCCAGTCACGGTGACCCGGAGGCAGGAGGGGACCCGGCTCGGACGCGGCGTACCTCCTGGTAGGAGACGAGCACCTCACAGCTCTTCTCCTCTTGCCTGGCCTCGATCCTCTTGTACAGCTCCACCATGGTGAGGTACATGATGCCAGGGCTTTCCTCCGAGCCCAGCATGGTGTAGGTTTTCCCTGCTCCTGTCGCACCGTAGGCAAACACTGGGAAGAGAAAGGGTGGAGGGTTGCAACGATCGTTAATTAACAGGAGCGGCGGAAAGTGCACTCCTTGCCGGAGAGGAGAGCTTCCCGCAGCAACCCCTGCGGCGGGGGCTGCTCACAGCCTTTGCAGAGACAAGCCAAAGCCAGTTCCCCTCCACGTTTGCCACTCGACCCCTCAGTGCAGTTTTTTTTCTCACTGCAGCCTCTCTCATTTAGCAGAGACAGAACGAGTCCCCAAACCATCACGTGCTTGGATGCTCCAGTCACCCCTGAACCTTCTTTTTAACAAGCCGAGCAGCCCCATTCCCCCACCTCTCCCCAGAAGGCGTTTCTTCTTCCAGACCTGGTAATTCATCTCACCCCCCCACCCCCCCTTTCAACACTCTTTGAAGCGTCACCATCAGAGCAGGACACACTAACCCAGAGAGCCTCAGCCCGTCCCCCCAATAGCAGCACTCGGGGCTTGGCAACTCTCGTTTGAGGATCCTGGAGTTATTTTATGCAGATAGAGACACGAGACGTGCCTGCCAGGTGGGCACAGTGACAGAGGCAGCCTTCAGCAGCTCGCAGAGCATGCCGGAGAGCCAGGAATAGCATCCTCCGGTCCCAGTGCCCGGCCCGGCACATGATTAGACAGGAGAGCAGCCTCTCCCGCACGGTGCTGCCTCACACAAGTGATGTGCTCGTTAAGCCGCTCGTCTGCTGACAGCCTGCCAACAGCACGGGGGGCTGCGGCGGCAGGCGAGGAGCTTTCAGACCCAGCAAGGAGCTTTCAGACCTGGCTTTACAGAGCTGCCAGCCTGCGGCATGCTCACAAGGGGCACGGCAAACCCCAAAGCACCCCAAGATGTGTCTGCTTCACCCCAGATCCCGCTCCCAAACCCAGCATCCTCCCAAAGCTCTGCCCCTCACCGCGATTCGGGCTGCGAAGGGATGGCAAAAGCAAGGGGCTCTTTGCGCCACAGATCCACCTGATTTCTCGCCATCCTTCCCACCCTAGCAGAGCGGAGAGCATGTCATCCTTGTCCCTCAGAATGCCTGGAAAGCACCTGCCCAGCCTCATTTCTGCCCCAACGCCCACCTCCATCCCCTCCAGCACCGCTGTGGCCCCCAGCATCACAGAACCACAGCACACCCAGGCTGTGAGGAACCTGGAGAGATCGTCTGGTCTGAGCTTTTGTGGGAAGGGGAGCCCAGATGAGATCATCGTGCACCCTGTCCAATGGCATCTTGAACACCCCCAGCCCTTGGGACTCCACTATGCCCCTGGGGAGGCTGTGCCAGTGAATGTCCTCACTGTAAAAAATGTCTTCTACTGAGATGAAACCTCTCCTGGTTCAACATGTCCCTGCTGCCCCTTGTCTTCAACTTGTGACCAGAGAGCCCCCATCCTCTCCAAAGCTGCCCTTTAAGTCCTCAAAAACGGATGAGGTTCGCCCCGGACTCTTCTCCTCTCCAGGGAGAAGAGACCCATCTCCTTCAGTCTCCCCTCTCTGTCCAGCCCTTGGCTCATCTCTGGGGCCCTCCTTTGGAAATCCTCAACTCTACCTGCATCCAGTCTACCTACATCTCTGTCTGAGCTAGAAATGTCCCTGCAGATGCAGCCCCAGACCCAACTTGGGAGACTTTGCACTCCTCTGTCTTCATCCTCCCACTGTTCCTGCTTTTCCAGCCCAGCCAGGTCCCTCCTCACCATTTCCTCCCCACAAATCCTTTTCCCCCTGGAGCCCTGCGTCCAGCTCTGGGGTCCCCAGCACAGGACAGACATGGACCTGTGGGAGCGGGGCCAGAGGCCACGGGAACGGTCTGAGGGCTGGGACAGCGCTGCTGCGGGGAGAGGCTGAGAGCTGGGGGTGCTCAGCCTGGAGAGGAGGAGGCTCGGGGAGACCTTACTGAGGCCTCTCAATGTATAGAAAGAGGCTTGTAGGAAAGTCGGAGAAAGACTTTTTACCAGGGCCTGCAGTGACAGGACAAGGGGCAACGGTTTTTAACTGACAGAGGGGACATTTAGATGAGATCTAAGGCAGAAATTCTTCCCTGTGAGGGGGGTGAGGCCCTGGCACAGGCTGCTCAGAGAAGCTGTGGCTGCCCCCCCCCGGCAGGGTTCAAGGCCAGGTTGGACGGGGCTTTGGGCAACCAGATTTAGTGACACATGTCCCTGCCCATCACAGGACGGTTGGACTGGATTATCTTTCAAGGTTCCTTCCAACCAAACCATGCTGTGACTCCAGAAGTTGCTCTTATTCAGGTTTTGCTTCTCCTCATTGCTCCCCAGGGGGAGATTCGACATTTCCATGTCAGGATCGTCCCTGTCCCGATCACACTCACAGTTACACCAGCTTGGTGCCAGCACCAAGTTTCAGGCTGCATGTTTGTGTGTTGCTGTTGTGTACCCTCATATCCCCAGCTGCTTAGAGCTTCCACAATAAATGAACAGCTCCACTGAGTCCACCCTGCCTGGGAGCAGATGGGACAGGAGCTCCTGCAAGGATTTTAGACTGGATTTTAGAAGTTTTTCTTTGCAGAAGGGGCTGTTGGGCGTTGGAATGGGCTGCCCAGGGCAGGGGGGGAGTCCCCATCCCTAGAGGGGTTGAAGAGTCGGGCTGAGCCAGCACTGAGGGATCTGGTGGAGTTGGGAACGGTCAGTGTGAAGTTTGTGGTTGGACAGGAGGAGCTTCAAGATCTTTATTATCCTGGATTATTCTGGGTTTCTGATCAAAGGAGGACCCTCCGGGTCTTACCGGAGCAGTTGTAGCCATTGAGGACGCTGTCCAACAACGCGTGGGTGGTGTGCTGGAACACCTCCTCCTGCGTGGCCCCCTCCCCAAAAACTCGGTCAAAGACAAACTTCAGGTCCTTGCTGTGGTGCTTGGGCCCGTGAGTGGGCAGCACACTGCTGGGGGGGCCACTGTGCTCTTCAGGGTTGAAGACGAGGATGTGCTGGTCAACGACATGCAGGACGGGGCGTGCGGCCCGCTCTCGCTCACAGGAAGCGCGGGGCCGCACACGCACCACAACAGCCACAGAGCCCTCCTGGGGCGGGGGCCCCAGCATCATGGTGACAGGGGGGTGCTGCGATGGGGGCGCGGCACTGCCTGGAGAACAACGGCACCGGGCTCCAACGTCCCAAGGGCCTCACGCACTGTGGGGGGTGGGGGGGGAATGGGTCAGCTGAGGCTGAGGGGGTGGAGGGGAGCCCACAGCTGGGCAAGGCCTCGCACCCCCTCCCTGTCCTGAGCCCCGCTGGTGCCCCCAGAGCTGCCGTTAACACCCGCCCACGGCCCGACCCCTTCAGCCCCGTCCCCCCCGGCCTACACCCCCCTCTGGTCCCTGCAGCCCCTCTCACGGCCCCACACCCCCTTCAGGCCCCCACAACCCCCTCCCACAGCCCTGCCCGCCCCCTCCAGGGACGCCGTCCCACCCCCTCCCCTTCGGGCCTCTGTAGCCCGCCCCCCCCTCCACGCTGCCACCTTCGAGCCCCCCCAGCCTCCCTCGGGCCCCTCGTTCTGCCCACCCAAGGCCCTTCCTAAGGCCCCCGGCCCCCCACACCGCCTCCCCCGGCCCCGCAGGCACTCCCAGCCCTCCCCACCCCTCCGAGCCCCGGCCCGCCCACCCCAGGGCCCCAGACCCGCCCCCAGGGCCCCAGACCCGCCCCCAGGGCCCCAGACCTGCCCCCAGGGCCCCAGACCTGCCCCCAGGGCCCCAGACCTGCCCCCCGCGCTCCCGCTCCTCCCCCCCGCGCACCCAACGCCTCAACGGACCCTCCCGCCGCTCCGCTGCCAACGGCCGCGCAGGCCCCGCCCTCGCTCCTCATTGGCCGCTCTTCACGCCCTCGCTCCTCATTGGCCGCTCTTCACGCCCTCGCTCCTCATTGGCCGTTCTTCCCGCCCTCGCTCATCATTGGCCGCTCTTCCCGCCTCGCCCTCCCATTGGCTGTCCGCCAGGCGCGCTGCACCATGGGAGCGGTAGTCCCGCGGCCCCGACCTGGCCGCCATCTTTCCCCCCTCCCAGTCGCCGTCCCGGCCGTGGCGGCCCCCTGCGGCCGGGAGAACCGGCGGCCCGAGCGCTGTCCAGCGGAGAGAGCCCAGCCAAGGGCCCGGCAGGGCTGAGGGGCGCGGGGTCGCCGCCTGCTGCCTGCCACAGCGAGCCGCAGCGGCAGCCTTCTCCTCCCAGCTCCGAGCTGACAGCCCCGGCCCTGAGCAGCTCCCGCTGCCCGGCCGCTGCTGCTCCCGGGGAATTGGTGCTGAGAAACGAGCCCCGGTACCGCCGGGGGACACCCACCCACCCGTGCACCCTGTCCCCAGGGCCACCCAGGGGGCCCCAGCGGCTCCTGTCCTCTAACCCCACTGCAGGGGCTCAGGAGGCGGCTGGTGGCCCCAGGCACGTGCTGTCACCTCGAATTGGGCGGCGTCCTGCCTGTGCCGAAGCAGCGGTGACAGGTGACCGTGCCGGAGGGTCCTCATGGCTCTGCAGGGACAGACCACGTCCCCCCCCCCTGCAGTGAGGACGCATGTACCTGAGGGGACACCCCTCATGGGGCCACCTGGGCTCTGGGTCAGGGACATGGTGGCGGTGGCACCCCCACTGTCTGCACTGGAGGTGGCAGAGAAGACGCCAGCGCTTGGGGACAGGGGAGCCTCTCCCGGCACCCCCGGCCGGGCCAGTTCAGGAAGCCAAGCGGGGTCGATTGGGGGGGTGGCAGGTGGACCCTGTCCCTGGGCTGGGGGATGTTGGCTCTGCCCCACGCGGGGACACAGACAGCAGACGGGGAGAGGTCACAGCTCTGCTTTACCATGGGGTAGCCCTGGGGTCAGGCAGCAAGGCATCTCCCCCCTGCCCCAGCGCAGCCCCCCAGCACGGGGCTGGACAGGGGGGGCACCCGTATAGACATCTGCGCGTCCTGTACATATATACACGCCAGCAGGGACCCCCGGCCCCGGCACTGCCCCGAGCGTGGGGGGGCAGCGAGGAGTGGGGCACCACGGGGCCAAGCGGGGAGCACAGCCAGGGGATGGGGGCGCAGTGGGGCAGCGCAGGGGGGTCCCCCAGCCTCTTGCTGGTCCCCAGCCCCCTGCGGGCCCCCAGCCTTGAATTAGCAGCTGTGGGGTGAGCTAATGGGAAAGGGGGGGTTTGGGGCACCGCACATGGCCTGGATCGCTGTGGGGGGATGCCGTGGGGCTGGACAGTAGCAAAGGGGAGGCTCTAGGGCTGGGCGGCAGTGGGGGGACGCTGTGGGGCTGGGCGGTCTTTGGGGGATACCGTGGGGCTGGAGGTCTATGGGGCGATGCCGTGGGGCCGGGGGGCCGTGGGGCGACGCTGTGGGTGCGGGTTCAGTCCGAGTAGATGATGAAGCCGGAGAAGGTGCTGTACTTGTTGTTGTTGCCGCCGTGGGCTTTGCCCCCGTCCAGCTTGATGAAGACCTCGTCCCCCGCGTCCAGGTGCAGGATGACGCTGTTGCTGGCGTAGTCGTAGTTCTGGTCGGCGTCCTGCGCGATGGCGCTGGCCCGCACCTGCGCAGGGGACACCCGCGTTACCCGGCTCAGGGCACGGCTCTGCCCCGGGTCCCACGGGACACCCGGGGTCCCGGCTCAGCCGCAGCCAGGGAGAGCGCCCGCCAGCTCCGGGGCAGCGTGGGGTGCCCTGACCCCCCCCACGGGTGACGCACCCCGGATGGAGGGGGCTGCCCCCAGCACCGCCCGGAGCCTCTCCCTGACCGGGCAGGCTCCGAGCTGGGGCCCTGGCGCTGGGTGTGGGGCCACAGGCCCAGGCTCGGGTGTGGCACCACGACTCGGAGGCGGGGCCCCAGCTCTGGGTCTGCACGGGGGGGACCCCGGCACGGACACGGAACCACGGCTCCGGACTGGGGTGCAGCACCACAGCTCAGGCACGGGACCCCGTCTCGGGTTTGGATGTGAGTCCACAGCTCTGACACGGGACCCCGACCCTGGGTTCGGATGCAGCACCACGGCTGAGACACGGGACCCCATCTCCGGGTTTGGATGTGGGACCCCGGCTTGGACACGGGACCCTGACCTAGTGCAGCTGCGGGACCGTGGCTCAGAGCTGGGACCCCGACTCTGGACTCGGACACAGGACCGTGGCTCAGATGTGGGACCCCGGCTCGGACACAGGACTGCGTCTCCAAGCCCAGCCCGGCCCCAACCAACCTGATTCTCCTGCACATCTTCCCATGAGCTCCCTGTGGACCCTGAGCGTGTAGCGAGGCTGAGCTCAAATCCCCCCAAAACAAGCCTCGCTCTGCACCCTGATCCCGGCCTGCTGGGGGGCAGGATGCTCCCCCCGAGAAATGTTTCCTCCGTGCCAGAGGACAAGGCCGGGAGGTGCCGGCAGAGCCGGAGGTGCCGTAACTGCCTGGCAAAGAAGCTCCGTGGCTGGAGCCTGCTGCCACTGCAGAATTATTTGGGTAATCAAATCTCCGCCGGCGCCTTGCCGGGAGATCGCGCAGCGCTGGGTGACAGCGACAAGCCGGCAGGTAAAATCCCAAATGAAATAAATGCAAAAGCGACGCGCTGGGGAGAAGATGCTCCTAATTACAACCGACAACAATGGGCTCTTAATTGGCTCACGCTGGGTGGGGAGGGTCCTCTCCTCATCTCCCCGAGCCGACAGGCAGCCTGCGATGGCGTGCTCAGACACTGTTAACTCTGGAACCTACCGATGTCCCAGCAGGTGGTCCCGTGCTCTCACCCACGCAGCCGTATCCCTCGTGCCATCACCAACACTATCACCCTGTTAATATTCACCCTGTGTATAACCCGCCACCACGAGGGTCCCCATCCCTGGGGGAGGACACCCGGTGAATCTCAGGGGGTCACAGTGTCCCAGTCTCCGGGGGGTGTTGCCTCACAGAGGGTCATGCTGAGGAAGAGGAGGGAGGAAGAAGCAGGGGGGAGGGAGAACGAGGGGAAGCTTTTTGGTGCCGGGCTCTGCTGCCATCGTGTCCCTCCCCCTGCAGCCAGAGCCGCCCAGTGCCATCCATCTTCCCTCGTTAAGGAGCTGCCTCGTCACCACGTGCCCGCCAGCCCTTCGCGCTAACCAGGGAAGACAAATGGCAGCGCCAGGCTGGCCTGAGCCGCTCCCGGCACCACGGTGGCAGAGGAAGTGGGGGCTGCCACCAAGTCCCCCCCTCGGATGGTCTCATCCCCCTCGTGCTGCTCTGTGCCTCAGTTTCTCCGTGCCACAGCCCGGCGCAGCCCCGGGGGGTGGGAACCATGGGGGGGACATGGCCCCCAGCCCCCGCAGCTGGCTCTGCTGCAGCCGCTGTCACTGACCCCGGTGACACTGCTGGGGGGTGTCACCAGCCCTGGGGTCACTGGGATGGTCCCCGACGTGGCCGGCTGCGCCCCAGGGCCCTGGGCTGGCAGGGGGACGGGGGGCAGCGGGGCTGAGCTGCTCGCGGTGACGCTCGGTGCCTCGGGGACACCATGTGCCCCACGTGCCACGGCCACCGTGGCCCAGGACCCCAATGTGTGGCTGTGGGCGCTGCCCAGCACCCCCAAGTGTAGTGGCGGGCGCCCCCCAGCACCCCCAGACATATGCCGGGTGCCCTCCCAGCACCCCCAGGCGCAGCAGTGGGTGCCCCCCTTCGGACCCCTCTGGGCATGGCGGTGGGTGCCCCCCAGCATCCTTGGGGGCAGTAGCAGGTGGCCCCCTGGGCCCCCAGGCACAACACTGGGTGCCCCCAGAATCCCCCCCCAGCAAGGGGGTCCCCCCTGGGGACTGTCCCCAGGCCCCCAACCACAGGGACCCCCCCGGGGCTGTGCCCCTCCCCAGGCCTTTGGCTACACGAGGCAGCCGGGGCCACAGTCACCCCCACCACGGGGACCCCAGAACCGCCCCGTTCCGACCCCGTCCGTCCGTCCGTCCAACCGTCCAGCACCCGCCCCCACCCCGCTGCCCCACTCGCCTGTCTATGGGCTAATACAAATAAGAATAATTAATGCTAATTAACCACCAGGAGCAGCTCCCTCCCAGCGCCGGGGCTCCCCTGGCTCTCATTAACTCCAGCCCCGATGCAGGGTGAGGGGCTGTGCCCAGAACCAGCAGCGCCCAGAGGAAAGTGGGGGGGTCAGACGGACACCCCCGAGTTATAATTCCCTAGGAGGAGGCTGGCATCGACCCCTGTCTACCAGGAAACACCCCGGCAACCCCCGACCCCCCAGCTTTGCCAGGGATGGAGCATTTTTGGTAACAAATCCCTAATTAACCCAAATTTCTCATTTTTGGGGGTATTTTTGGGGTACCTTTTTGAAACTCTCCCGCTGGAGCCAGCCCGCTGAAACGCTCCCCTGCCTCCCGAGCCGCTTCTTTATAAATATTGGAGCGGCGATACCTCGTTAGTAATTAACAACCAGTTAATTAAGCTGCATCGCGCGCCCGACCAAGTGCAGTTCCTCTTGTCGAGGGGCTCCGTAGCTTCTGGAAATTCATCCAGGAGCGTCCGGGTGCATCAATCCCCCACCAGGCTGGGGGGGTCAGAGCTCAGTGGAGGGCAGGAGAAGGCAGGAAGGTTTGGGGGGGTCCCCAAAAATACTTTTGTGGAGGAATAAGGGGTTGAGGTGTTTTTTTGGGGATGCTCAGTCCGGAGTTACACAGATGCTGCTTGGGAGAAAGAGCCAGGGGTGCCAAGCGTCACCAGGACCCTCCAAAATTTGGGACTGGAGTGGGGGGGACACACACAAAAAAAATAAAATTAAACTGTTTGGATGGAGAAAAAAAGCTGAGCGGCTTCTGCCTCTGCTGCCCTCCCGGCTCAGGGGTTTTAAGAGCCGAGGGGTGAAGTGCTGTGGCCGTGACAGGACTCCCAATTCCCGCCCCCCCAGCTGTTTTTGGGGGTTGATAACGCAAGTTTGGGTTCATTTGGTGTCGTACATCCTCAGGATAAGGATGCACCACAGGGCTGGATGCCGGGAGAAGACGGGAAGTGGGAGCGGGGTGGGATGAATCCCGGTGAGGATGCCGGTTGTGGTGACACCCAAGGGAACTGAGCTCAGGTGACGTTTTGGGGGTCACGACCACGTCTTGGGCCTCAGGTCATGGCTGGGGGGACACAGTGTGAGAAAGGGGCAGCGCTATGGACATCACCCGAAAACAGCGGGGATGGAGGGTCTCGGGATTGGGAGGATTTTCAGATGGACGGGGTCTGGGGGGGATGCCGGAGTGGGGCGGGGGACAGGGACGGAGCCAGCCTCGGGGTGTCCCCCCATGGTGTCCCCTCGCAGCCCGGACGGGATGAGGACATGTCTCCTCACCCAGCGGCAGCAGGACTGGCTCTGGGCCGGGGGGGCTGCACCCCACAATTGGGGCAGAAGCTGCCCCCTCCAGGGACTGTCCCCTGTGGAGGAGCCTTGTCCCCGCCGGGGAGGGCAGGACACCCTGGGGACACTGTGGGGACACCCCAAGGCACCCCAGAGGCATGACAGGGCACATCTGTGGGGCCAAGGAAAGGACCAAGGGGACCCTTGGGGACATGGCAGGGCAGCCTGGCTGTGGTGGCAGCGTGTGCCCCCAGTGCTGGGAGAGGGACGGGGTACCCGGGGGAGCATCTCTGGGCATGGGAGCAAGATGGGGCACCCCGGGGGTGCACCCGGAGCCCAAAACTGCTACTGGAGGAAGGATGGGGCACCCCTGGGGTGCATCTTTGGGGCTGGGAGTTGGATGGGGCACCCCAGGAACACACTCAGGGCCCATCATCGCTACTGGGAAAAACACAGAGCCTCTTGGGGGCAAATCTCCAGGGCTGGCAGAAGGATGGGCCATGCCGTGGATGCATCTCTGGAGCTGGGAGCAGGACAGGGCACCCTGGGGATGCACCCAGCGCCCAGCACTGCCACTGGAGAAGGATGTGGCACCCTGGGGTGCATCTCCATGGCCAGGAGAAGGATATGGCGCCCTGGGGATGCACCCAGAGCTCATCATTGCCACTGGGAGAGGGACAGAGCATCCTGGGGTACATCTCTGGGGCCGGGAAAAGGATGGGGCACACCAGTGGAAGCTCCCAGAGCCCATCCTTGTCACTGAGAGAAGGATGGAGCACCCCAGGGATGCATCTATGGGGCCAGGAGAAGGACAGGGCACGCCGCAGGTGCATCTCTGCAGCTGGGAGAAGGACGTGGCACCCCAGAGATGCACCCGGAGCCCATCACTGCCACTGGAGAAGGATGTGGCATCCTGGGGTGCATCCCTGGGGCTGGGAAAAGGACGGGGCTCCCCGGGGGAAGCACCCAGAGCTCATCATCAGCACTGGGAGAAGGATGTGGCATACTGAGGGTTCACCTCTGGGGCCAGGAGAAGGATGTGGCACCCTGGGGTGCATCACTGGGGCTGGGAAAAGGACGGGGCACCCTGAGGAAGCACCCAGCGCCCTTCTCCGGTGCTGGGGGGGCAGTGACATCTACCGTCCCCGCGGGGGGGCTGGTAGCTGGGATGGCCAGCCCTTACCTGGCCGTTCTTGCAGAGGTCGGCCCACATGCTGGTGCCGTCGCCGCCGCGCATGAGGACGTGGTAGGTGAAGAAGTAGGTGCCGGGTATGGCGCAGGTGAACTTGCCAGAGGCAGCGTCGTAGCTGTTGCCCAGGTTGGTGACCACGTCGTCGAACTTGAGGACCTCGTAGCCCTCGTGGGGGTTCTTGAGGCCGGCGTAGAATGCGACGCGCGGCACCGTGCTGTAGGTTGCCGCACTCACGGCACCCGTAGCCCCTGGTCCCGGTAATCCCGGTGGTCCTGGTCGTCCCACTTCACCCCGTGCCCCCACCGGTCCCGGTGGTCCCGGTTCTCCCGGTGGTCCCGGCGGCCCCGGTTTCCCCGGTCGCCCCGGCTTGCCCTGGGGACCCTGCACCAGGGTGGAAGGCGGCGGGAGGGGTCCGCGTTCGGCCGGTTGCGGAGCGGGTGCGGCGGCGGGGCCGTAGGGCTCGCAGACCATCCGGCATGTCCCCAGCATCTCGTAGCGTCCGTCGGTACCGGCGGAGCTCACCAGCACCGGGATGAGCACCACCAGCACCAGCACCATCACCACCCCCGCCGCGGCCGCCAGTAAAGTTTTGCGGCCCAGGCTGAGCCGCCGCCCGGCCGGGGCGCGTTGTCGGCCGGGGGCGGGAATGGTGGCGGTGGGGGGGAGCAGGGCGGCGGCGGCGCGGGGGGGCTCGGGGGTGGCGGCGGCGGTGGCCGCTCCGCTGCGCTCCGCTGGCTCCGGTGCGCCCCGCGCCCGCCCAGGCCACGCCCACTGTCACCGGGCCACGCCCCCTCCCGCCCCGACCGCGCCCTCCGACACGCCCCGTCCCGCCCCGGACACGCCCACGCCCCGCGCGGGGACACGCCCCCTCTGCCGCGCCCCCCGCCCCCCCGCAGCCACTCGCGCCCGCACCCGCCCGTGACCCGGGGTCTCCGTGGGGCCCCGGTCCCCCCGCCCCCGGCTGCCCCCCTGAACCCCCCCACCGCTGGGGACCCCTCCGTGGCCCCGTCCCGTCCCCCCCCCCGACCCGCGTGGGCCGTCCCCGCGCGGTCACCCCGAGCCACGCCCTGTCCCCACGGGCCCAAGCGGTGCCACCCCCGGCCCCGAGCAGCCGCCGGCCCCGCACCCACGGGGGCCGGAGCTCCGTCACCTCCGAGCCCGGCAGCCGGCGGCTGGGGACACCCTTGGGACCCGTCACCTGTGTCCCCACGGGGGACAGTCCCCAGAGCACACCCAGGGCCCTTCCCTCCCACCCGCCTCAGTTTCCCCGCCCGGAGGGTCGGGCTCTGCGGGCGCCCACGCCTCGGGACAGCCCGGGTGACACTCGCGTGGCCAAGCACCCACCCCCCAGGAGCACCCATCGGGGTCAACCGCGGGGTTGCAGGACAGGATGTCACCGCCGGTGGCAAAGGCCATGGTGACAATGGGGCACCCACGGGTGCCACCGCGGGGACGGCCGGGCCACGCTAAGGGGTGACAGCCACACAAAAGAGCCGTCCCCGGGGGGCTGAGCACCGGCGGGCTCGTGACACGGGGACACACGGCTGCGCCCGCTCCGCCGCCTGCCATCTCCATCAGCCTCGGCGGGGACAGCAGGACGCGATGGCAAGTGACAGCCGCCGCCAGCGCCGGGGGTGAGCGAAGGACACAGGGACGGGAGGGGGACACGTGGGGGGACAGGGTGGGACACACACACACACACACACACACACACACACACGCACACACGCAGCCGGGGCTTTGGTGGCCCCAGGTGACAACACCAAGGTGGTGTCAACCCTGGTGGCACTTATGGGGTCCATGAGGTCATCACCCAACCCCCCAATCCCACCCTGGGGGCACGTCCCCTTCCTGTGTCACACCCGCGCGGTGTCTCCAGACTCCAGGGGACAAGCGGGGGACAGACCCCAGCCCGCCAACCCAAAAGGGGGGGGACCAAGGGGACACTTGGCAGCCCATCGATCACCCCTGCATCCCACCCCAGCTCCCGCAGAGCCTTTAATTTAATCAGTGTGCAAAAATCAATTAGCCAGCTTTAAGGAGGCAATTATTCCCGGGCCTTAACGAGGCTTGGGGGGGGGAGAGTATTTTGGGGTGGGAGTGCTGTCAGCCCCGTGACCCCCCCCAAGCTGTCCTGTCATGTCATTGGCTCCTTCCTGGTTCTTCTCTCCATCGTGTGCGTGTCCCCCCCCGACTCCTCGTTATCTTTCTTTTTTAACGAGAGCCTAAAAATACGCCTCGCCGAGGTCACGGGCTGCGTGAGTCACCCGCCAGCGCTGCGCTGCGGTGCCCGGGGTGGGCAAGGGGCTCTGCGTGGGGACGGGGTGGCTGTGGCGGGACACAGGGGGGACACAGGCGCGCCCGGGTTGCATCAGGGCACTCGTGTCACCGGGAGGGTGAGGGGACATCCTCGGCGCTGGCCACAGTGTCCTCGAGAGGTGGGACCACAGCCCCAGGCCACCCCATTGCCTCAGGTCATTGTGTCCCCACGGCACGGCCAGCGGCCAGGAACATCTCACCACCCGGGGCCAGCACGTCGCCATGGCACGGCCAGCGGACCGGAACATCTCACCACCCGGGGCCACCACGTCGCCACGGCACGGCCAGCGGACCGGAACATCTCACCACCCTGGGCCACCACATCCCCATGGTACGGCCGCCAGCCCAGGTCACCTTCCCCTCCCCCCCAAGCCATCATGTCCCAGTCCCAGGCCACCTTACTGCCACAGTCCACTGTGTACCAATGACAGGTCCACCACCCCAGGCTACCACGTCCCCAGCCATGTCCCTACAGCCTGGCTACAGAGCCGTGACGGCTTCACCACCACCCTGGGGCAGCAGCACCCTATGGATGGGGACAACACCCCCAGGTGACCCTGGCTGGAGGCCCCAAGGTGGTCCCTGTCCCTGTCCCCAACCCCAGTAGAGGGAGGGGGTGCAGCGCAGCCCCCCAAGCCGGCTCTGAGCCAGCTCTGTCCACCTGGGGACAGACAACTGATGGCAAATCTGCAAAGGGCCACATTTGTGATAGCGGGAGGGGGACAAGGGACACAGCTTGGAGGTGACAGCAGTGGCTGCAGTGGCAGCGGGGGCTGCAGTGGCTGCGGCTGCGGCGGCGGCTCTGCTCGACGCCAGCCGCTGTTGTTCCTCTGCAAAGGTTGAGCAAACAGCAGCGCTCACAGAATCGATGCGCAGCCGAGCCCCCGGCTGTTTGCTCTGGCAGTGTGACGCGGGGAGGTGAGTGGGCGATGCCGGGGGGCCCTGATCGATGCTGCGGGGCACAGGTTCAGCCTGGGGGGTGGATGTTCCCCCCCTCCCTGCCTGCTGCTCACTGGGGAGCTCATTAAGGGGATTTGGGAAAGGGTGAGGGCAGCCAGGCCAGGCCAGGGGCTTTCGTAGGGCTCAGCGCTGCTCCGTGCCTCAGTTTCCCATCCCAACACTGTGGCAGGGCGGGACCTGCTCTGCAGCTGCGCCACAGATGCTGCCCGTAGGACCACGCATCGCTGGGGGGGACATGGTGTCTTGGGGACACTGTGCCCGGGTGGCACCCTGGCACCTGCTGCCCAGCCCCTGCTGAGCAACAGTAATTAGGACTCAGAGCCTGAAATAACTAACGAACCCGACGTTGGCCCACACGGACGAGCTTAGGGAGGGAGCTGGTGTTGGCAAGCTGTCCCTGATGATTTTGGGTGCTGTCCTGCAAAATCATGCCGTGTCCTCAGGGTGGGGCCCAGGAGGGGCTGTGGGAGGGAGACACCCAGCTGTGGGCAGTGAGGGCAGGGCTGGGCCCTCAGCCCCTGGCCGGGGCTGGCAGGACCCCCCAGGGCAATGGGAGCCTGGGCTGCACAGGCTGGGGCATTGCTGGGAAGGCGGCCAGGTCCGCTGAGCTCCCACCTGGGGCTTCCCCTGCTGGTTCCCACTGCCTTGATGGCATCCACCCATCATTCCATCCATCCATCCATCCATCCATCCATCCATCCATCCATCCTTCCATCCACCCATCCATCCATCCATCCATCCATCCATCCATCCTTCCTTCCATCCATCCACCCATCATTCCATCCATCCATCCATCCATCCATCCATCCATCCTTCCATCCATCCATCCATTCCTGCATCCAGTAGCCCCCCCCGGCAGGACCCGGTGGCCCCTCCTGTGCAGGCTGTGCCCCGCTCTCAAGGGAGGACACCAGCCCCTCCAGCCACACAGCCTCCAGCCCCGCGTCCCCTCCATCCCTGAGACAGGGCACCACGGCCGCCTCGCCAGGAGGCAGATCATTAAAAGGAGGCATTCCCAAGGAGTTTTCCAGGCTGTTTGTGCCCGGGGAGAGGTGGCGCCAGCACAGGTCAGCGCGGCCCCATGGACCCATCCTGAGGTGGAGATGGTCCCGGCAGGAGCCAACACCTGCCTCTTGGTGCCAGGCTGGGGAGAAAAGGGGTCAAACCCTCCAGGGCTGGAGGTGCCTCTGGCCAGGGCTGGGCTGGGAGGTGTCCGGTGCCCCGCTTGCTGTGATGAGTGTGTCAGGGCTCAGCGGGGTGGCAGGGACGTGCCACTCAACACCCAGCCCAGGAGATGAGGGACACCTGGGGACAGGGCTGCAGGACAGAGGCAAGGGCGAGGCGGGTCCCAGCACCCGCCACAACAGGGGCAGATGGTGCTCCTGGTTGGCTGCCTGCCCACTGGCTGGTTGGCTGGCTGGCTCTTTGGGTAGCTGGCTGGTGGCCAGATGGCTAGCTGGCTGGTTGGACACATGGATAGCTCATTGGCCAGTCGGCCAGTTGCCTGCCTGGCTAGCCACATAGCTAGATGGCTAGTTGGATGCTTGGGCAGCTCCTCGGCCAGTTGCCTGCCTGGCTAGCTGCACAGCTAGATGGCTGGTTGGCTGGCTGGCAGGTAGATGACTGGTCAGCTGCTTGGCTGACTGGTTGGCCAACCAGCTGGTTGGCTGGTTGGTAGAAGGCTAGGTGGTGGGTTGACTGACTGGCTGGCTGGTTGGTTGGCTAGCTGGCCAGCTGTCTGGTTGATTGCCTGGCTGGCTTGTTAGCTAGATGGCTGGCTGGCTGGCCAGTTGACCAACAGGCTGTTTGGCTAGCTGGTTGATTGGCTGGCCAGTTGACCAGTTGGCTGGTGGAGGGCCAGTTGACCCAGGGGGTTTGCTGGCTGGCCAGCAGCAGACTGATTGGCTAGCTGGCCAGCTGGGTTAGACCTGGCCTCGGGGACAGGGACATGCCAGCACCCCCAGCCCAACGGCAGGCACCATCCCTTGCCCAGTGAGGGGAGCCCAGCTGCAGGCAGGGGGACAAGGTGGGGGCGGCACATCCCCCCTGTCCCTGTCCCCATCACGCTGCCTCTCATTACGGACACGGCAGGGCCGCCACCCTCCCGCCGTGCAGCAATTAAGGGCTGCCAACACGGCTACTTAATTAGAGCTGGGCTGATGGGGTGGGCTGGTGAGTGATGGGAAGTGGCTGCTCGCCTGGCAGCCGGGTCCAGCCATGGGGCCACTGGACAGAGGGGACAGGCTCGGGGACGTGGGGTGGGGATTAGCGGGCACTTGGGCTGCTGGCACCTGCGGGGCTGTCCCCAGGGCGCCCCACGGCTGGCAGGGATGGCGTGTGACACAGCTGGGGGATGCGCAGTGACACTGGGTGACAACCCACGGGATGTGCAGGGGGTGGCACTGGGGTGTACCCTGTGCAGTGACAGTGTGTGACACCCCAGGCCATGCCGTGACAATAACACCCGGTGACACCCCGTGGGCCACGCGGCGACAGCGACACTGGGTGATACGCTGCGGGACAGCAGTGACAGTGACACTGCGTGACACCCCGTGGGCCATGCAGTGACACAGCGCTGTGTGACATCCCGTGCACCAGGCACTGATGGTGACTCTGTGTGACAACCCACGGGACCTGCAGTGACACTGTGTGGCACCCAGCGGCCCCGCGGTGACAATGACACCCTGTGCACTGCGCGGTGACAGTGACACCGTGTGACACCCCAGGGAGCAACAGTGACACTGTGTGATACCGCAGGGCTGCGCAGCAGCACCAGGTGACACGAATGGGACTGTGCAGCCATGATGACATGGTGTGACACCCCAGGGGCCGTGCAGTGACAGTGACACCGTGCCACACCCCAGGGACCGTGCAGGGACAGGAACACCTGTGACACCAGGGGCCATGCAGGTCCCTGCTGGGGGTCCCTCCCTCGTGGGTATTGGGGCCCCCACCCAGCCCATACCTGGGGACAGTCCCCACTGCGGATGTCACCCTGTGCCTGCGGAGGGAGGACCTGCCAGGTCCAGGACACCTGCACCCCCCCACCTGCCCGGTGGGTGCCCCGTGATGGGTGCTGGGGAGGGGGTGCACCAGGGAAGGGGTGCTCTGGGGAGGGGGTGCCCAGGAGAAGGTGTACACTGAGGAGGGGGTGCTCCAGGGAAGGGGTGCACAGGAAAAGGGGTGCACTGGAGAAGAGGGTGCTCTGGGGTGGGGGGGTGCTCCGGGAAGGGGGTGCACCAGAAAAGGGGTGCTCCAGGGAGGGGGTGCACTGGGGAGAGGGTGCACCAGGAGGGAGTGCTCTGTGGAAGGGGGGCTCCAGGAAGGGGGTGCACCGGTGAAGGGGTTATTCTGGGGAGGGGGGGCACCAGGAAAGGGGGGCTCTGAGGAAGGGTGTGCTTCAAGGAAGGAGGTGCTCTGGGAAGGGGGTGCTGCAGGGTCGGGGTGCAGCAGGACAGGGTGCTCCAGGAGTGGGGTGCTCCATGGAAGGGGTGTTCCAGGGAGGGGCTTCACTGGGGAAGGGATGCCCTAGGGAAGGGGTGCTCCAGGAATGGGGTGCGCAGGAGAAAGGGTGCGCTGGGGAGGGGATGCACAGGAGAGGAGCAGCCGTCTGTCACGAGCCCCCAGCAGCCGCAGCGGAATTGATCCGGCCGCCAATTTGCAGCAGTTAAATATTTGGGTTGCGCGCGGCCGGGCCGGCTCCTGCTCAAACAGCCCTCGGTGAGAGGAGACGGATGGGCCACGGCGAGCCGCTGCTCCAGACACGGCCCGATCGATGGCGGGAGGCGCAGCGAGAAGGGGCGGCCTCAGCACATGGGGCTGGGGGGATGCAGCGGCGATAGGGGATGCGGCACAGAGCCCTCGGGCCTCCGCTGGCACCCGCGGGCCACTTGGAGCCCATGTGGCGGCAGCATCCGTGTCACAAGTGCAGGGGTCTCAGCCAGGGGGTCCCTGCTGGGGCCGGACAGGCGCTGCCCTTCAGGCCCCCTCCACGGCCATCGATTGAGCTATCGAGGCCACCCAGCAGCCTGCGGAGCAGAGCCATCAGGCACCCGCTGGGTACAGCTGCGGGCTGAGCCAGGTGGCCACCGGCATGGACACAGCGGGTCCTGCCAGCGGGTCCCCAAGGGGGGTTGGCTGGGGACTGCCCGGGAGCGGGACCCAGGCAGGTCTGCAGGTGCCATGGCCAGGTACCAGGGGGCACCCACGGGAGGCACTTGGTGGCCAAGCACCAGGCTGAGGAGCCTTTCCCGGGTGGGTGCCAACACCCAGGCACGCAGCCCACCCATGGGCTCACCCCCAGCTCAGCCCAGGACACTGGGCACCCCCAAACCAGGCACCCCAAGGCCACACCGGCCCCACGGCCAGAGCTGTGGGGAGCCCTGCGCCTCGCCACCCCCCTGAAATCACTCACCCCCCGGGCCCTGCTAAACTCGTTAGTGGCCGGCAAACGTCAGCAGGGCAGGAGCAAAGCGCCAAACGTGATTACAGCGCCCGTCTCACTTTCTCCTTCCCCCCCCCGGCCTCATCGCAGCCCCATTTATCGCGGTGGCGAGCCAGGAGGGAGGAAGGCAATCAGCGCTTATCTCGGGCTGAGGCTGTCCTGCTCCAGCCCTGATTTATGGCTGGCTGCGAGGGGCTCCCGGCACCACCACCGCAATTAAGGGAGCATTAAAAAGCAGGGGAGGGAACCGGCAGGGGGTTATCGCTTGTGTACGGCTCCTCCAGCACTGCCTGGAAAGTTGGAGTACCCAGGGTGGGTGCCCCAGCTCGGGGATGTTCTCCTGGGGCTCCCCAAGGGCCACGGGGTCCCCCTGGGTGAGTGAGACACGGGACCCTCGGGCGCAGGGCTGGGTCAGAGAGGGTGGGAAGGGTGCCTGGGGAGCAGGGCTGGGACACCCTGGGAAAGGTCCCCCACAGGCTGGAGCTGGGGCCAGCGAGGACCCTGCCTCGCTCTGCGGCATCCCTGCCTGCTGGGCCAGTAGCCCAAGCACCCCAGAGGGCCCCAGGGACCACCCACCTTTGTCAAAACGCCAGGACAGGGGGGTGGCAGCAGGACAAGGGGGTGGCAGCAGGACAAGGCTGCCCCGGGGTTAAAGCGCTGGCCACAGAAAACCACAGCGAGTCCAAGGATCACATCCTGGGAAGCCAGACCCGCACCGTGGGGTGCCCGGAGCCGGCAGGAAGCCACGGCCCCCCACAACGAAGCTCACGGCAGGAGCCGACGCCCCAAGAAGCTCCCTGGGAGCAGCTGAGGGATATGTACTGGGGAAGAAGCACGCTCGGCAGCTCTGCTTGCGTGCAGTGAACTTTACAGAGCGCAGCCGTGCCCCGGCATAGAAACGACCTGGGAGCCGGGCAGGAAAGAGCAGCGCTCACAGCCTGCAGGTTGCAGAGCCGCAGGGAGCCGGCTGCTGCTTAGCACTTTATTAAAACAAACGTGAAGAGCCAGCACCCGCTTCGCCCCAACTCGTGCTCTCCCACAGGGAAACTGCTGCCAAAAGAAAACTCAAACAGCAGTAAATGAGTTTCAGCGAGGCAGGTCCTGGGTCTCAGCCTGCCCCGGGGATGTAGCAGACCCTCAGATCCAAAGCCAAGGGTGACCCACAGGTGTTGATCACAGAAAGAGGGTGCAGGAGTGAGGGCGAGCAGCCAGCTGAACCCCTAACCCATGGGAAATGAGGTGCTGTCTGTCCCTGGCCAGACAGATTTAACACATTTCCATTAAATCAACATGAAAGAAAGGAAAATTCCATATCTAAATTCATATTAGCCAGGGCTGTGAGGGATCAACCTGGGGACAATGGGCTCACAGCAACAGGACTCGAGAGGTCACCCCTGTGAAGAGATTGTCCTGGAAGGCATTAAAGAGCCTAAATTCACTGTAGTCCCACTGTACGTACCCACGGGGGACAGAAGGCCTCGTCCCCTCCACGGGCCGCAGCCACGCAAGGGGAACATCCCACCCCATGGGCACAGCTGGGGGGTAAGAACCTGAGCAGGAAGAAAGGAGAGGGGAGATGATGCCAGAAAAAGCCCCACTACATTCACCTTGGGGAGTCGGCAAGGAGACGCTTCGTCCCGCTGTCTGCATTCAGCTGGCAAAGCTCATTAAAAGAGGTGGCCTTTCACTGCCCTTTTCAAACCTGGAAATTCAGGCCTCTTCCATGACAAAAAGGAAAAGGTGAATTAAGAGATGAAATGCCGGAGGAGAAGGTACACCAGCCCTCCGAGCCCGACTACAACCGTGCCTGCCGCCAGCCGTGCCCAGAGGAAATCCAGGGAAGCCTCGAGGTGGGCATGCAGGCTCAGGACCTGCCGGCGCGTGCTCTCCCACTCCCCGGAGTTGTCAATGACGTGAGTCGCTAACTTGCGCTTCTTGTCCAGCGGCAGCTGGGAGGCGATGCGAGCTTCTGCCTCGGCCTGGGACAGCCCGTTCCTCTTCCTCAGCCGGGACAGCTGCGTCGGCGGGTCACTGCCAGGACGGGAGAGAAGGGGGGGTTTGCCTGCCCTCCTTGGCACAAGGGGGAATGACTGGGGTAAAGTTGGGGGCAGAGATGGTCCCTGCTTCATTTTGGGACCAGCGCAGGCATCCTGCCCTCGGATCAGCAGAGCCACCCCTGCAGCGCTGCCCACGGCGTGTTGTGGGTGTTCCCACAGCCCGTAACACCGGGACAGTGCCCCAAACCCTGCCCCAGCCAACGGAAGGCCCAAAGACAGCGATTTCCCCCGTACAACAGTGCCGGGCTTCAGGGACACCTCAGCAAGGAGCCCCTCGTGCACTGGGATAAAGGAAGGTGTTGCCCTCCCACCTACAGAAAAGAGGCGGTGCTGTCGAGAGGCTCCGCACCAGGGCTGCGGCCAAATCCCCCCCAGAGCCGGAGGGACGTGACGGTCCCCTCCAGCCTCCAAGAGAGGTGGCAGAGTCCCAGCCCTCACGGCACTTACCAATAAACCAAGACTGTGTATTTCATAAACTTGGTCAATCTGTTGGTCTCAAAGAGCAGAGGGATGTCGAGGATCACGTAGCGGCAGCCTGCAGGAATGACCAAGCCCCCACCCAAAGGGAACAGTCACTCGGATTCCCAACCCCCTCGTGCCACACACACACCGTGGCCACAGCGGCTCCAGCAAAGCGATGGGAGAGCTCTCAGCTCCACGGCTGAGCCGAGGGCCCTCCTCCCTCTCGTGAGCAGGAAATGGTTTTGTTCCAGGCTTCCAGAGAAAAAATTAAAAACAAAAAAACAGAAAAACCCTAACCTGGATGATCTCAGATCAAAGGTGAAGCTGGAGAAATATAATGAGGAGCTCAAACAAGAAGCCCAAGTGAAAGCGCCTGTGCCTGGCTGGCGAGAGCGGCAGTCACGCCGCCGCTGGTGGCCTCTCCAGGGGAGCAGAGCCCACAGCAGAGCTTGCTCTGTTCTCTCACCTGTCCCACGCTGCCGTCATTTGACGCTTCCCAGCTCAGTTTGGTTTCCTTTATGGAAAGCTTTGGCTAAACACTTCTATTTTTCCAAAGAAATCCCTGCAGACCTCTCAGAGCTGGGACACTGAAACATGGGGGTGCCTGCAGGCACAGCCCCAGGGCCTGACCTCACCAAACCTGGCCAGGTTTGGTTAAAAATTGTTGTCACCAGGTGGAGCAGGTGGCGGAGGAGAGCTCATAACCACCAGCCGCCCTCCTCCCAGACCCTGCAGCCCACCCCAGGCTCTCCACGTGCCCCCACCCTTCGCAAGCACCAACTGCCCCGGCAGACAGCAGCGTCTGGGGACATGGGGGTACGCTCTGGCGAGCCTGGGGGAGCGGCAGGGGGTAGGGAAAGCTCTAAGTCAGGGCCTCACTCCCCTGTGTGTCCCCCAGCTTCAGGGACACCTCCAGTTTTGCTGGTGTCCCCCCTCTTTATAACCTGAACCCCACAGCTGAGCTGGCCATGGCAATAAAAGCCTTGACAAAGACATCATCAGCCAATATGCCACCATTTTACCAGCATCTCCACCCAGAGAGACTTCTTGCGGCCCTACGGTTTGATCGATAAGAGCTTTCCTTACACAGCGATCCTTAGAGACAACATCCAGCTATCCCAAATCATTAAAACCTGACTAATGAGGACAAAGCAGCCTGCTGAAGACACACAGAGCTCTCGCCAGGGGCAGGACGGCATCCGCCTCCCGAGGCCACAGCCCCAAGTACAAGACTCCATCTCTGGCTCCCGGCTTTCCTGCCTGTTGCTTCCTTTGTGCTTTCTCCTCCTCCTCACCCCACAGCAGAGAACGGCCCCCGCAGTGCCCCAGCACAGGCCTATTCAGCTGTCACAAGGCTCAGCTTTGATAAGCTCCACGAAACCAGACTGACTCTATTAAGAGATCCTTCTGTCTACACGGAGACCTCCAAAACAGCTGGTGATCTTATCTGGCATTTGAGTAGACCAAGTTTGACAGCTGTATTTGTTATATTTATCAGGGGAAAAAGCGGGACTTTGGAAACCACAGCTGTCAGCCCATTTCTCACCTTATCGAGACTGAAAGGGCTCCACAGCTTTCATTGAAGCCGGGGAAGGTTGGGGGCAGAGAATATTTGGCCATTTCAGAAGGTGTGACATTATCTAGCACGTAATCTCAGAAGAGGCCTCACAATGCTCTTCTCAGGCCCTACAGATGTACTTTAAACCCCAGAAGAAGGAGGTGGTGAAGGGCAGCAGCGAAAGGCAGGAAGGAATCCTCCAAACGCCAGGACGAAAGGCCACGGGTGGCAGAGCACAAAGGCCGCCAGGCAGCGTCGTTCCCCTTCTTCCCCGTCCCTCTCCCCACTCAGAACCAAAGGCCCCGCAGGCAGGGACAGCTCCTGCCTGAGCAGGAGTCCCGTGTGCTGGGACAGGGCCTCTTACCTAGCACAAAGTGCTTCAAGATCTGCTTCAGCATCTCCTTCTGGATCTCCGGGTGGGTGATGGAGTTCAGCAGCTGCCGTTTCTCCGGGTGGGAGAAGATAATGTTTGCTAGAGCCTCACGATTTATCTCTCCGTTCTCCAAGAGGATCTCGGTGCCAAAGTAACGCACGATCTGCTGATAGGCCTTGAAGCGGGGCTGCACCACTGATAACGTTAAACAGCCGGAGGTTAGAGCCAGCTCTGCAGCACAGTCGGTGTTTGCATCAGCGATCGGCCTCAAATGAGTTTTGTTCATTAAATAACCGAGCTTGATTCTCCTCGGCGGGCAGCACATCTGCCTGCCAGCACAGGCTGAAGCGAGAGCGGCGCGGCTCAGCGCTGCAGCCCGGCAGACACCTGGCGTCGGTGCTGCAGGAAAGCAGCTGCAGAAAACCCGCTCAGGCCAAGGTCCCTTCGAGGGCTGACGCCCGGGTGATCGAAGCATCCTGCAAACATTAATTCAGCGCCACAACCCTCCCTCGGGCGTGCTGCTGCTCGGGGTTAGAAGTCAGCCGGCGGGCGGGGGCACTTGCTGACAGCTCCCAGCCGAGGTGCGGGCAGGAGCGGTGCTGAGCCCGTTCCCACTGCCTGCAGGGCCAGGAGCCGGGCAGGCAGATCCTAAAGGGACCAGGGCAGCGCCAGCTTTATTTTAGCTGGAAACTTCAGCACTGGGTGACTACAGCCTGGCTGCTACAAGCTGGCTCTGACTGCTACTACGGCTTTTTACTGTCCTTTGCCTCTGTCACCAAGTTCTTCATGAGAATGAACACAGAAACCTTCCGAGATCAGTTCCCAACAGGTATGTGCAGGGACTCTGACGTTACATGAGCGTGTCATTTTAAAGCCACCAAAAAATCACTAACAAGCAGTAATAAAACCATAATTAAGATCAAGCTGAGCCTAACCACAGAGAATGACAGACCGTATATAATTTTTTCTCCAAAATCCAGGAACATTGCCACAGGTTGTAACCTCAGGCCAACCTAATAAAAGTCTTTAAGACCAATTTCTTTCTCCTGTGGAATTTCACATCGAGGCAGTTTCAGGATGGGTAAAATCCATAGAGTAAACAAACACATATAAAAAAGGAATTGGAGAAAAATGAAGTGATTGGTAGAAAACTGACACTGAGTATCTGCAGTGTTTTCCTATGGTCTCTGAGGGCTTTTAGCACCTCCAGCAAATTTTCTGCACCTTGAGGGGAATTACAGTGCAATAAAACGTTAAGAGCATCACAGCTTTGCACGGCTACAGGGTAAGGTCTTCACCAAACAGCAAAGTGCAGGCACTTCCGAATGACACTGCCTGCACCACTGCTCAGCTGCAGACCCGAAACCTGCTGCATACGAAATCAGCAGCCCCTCCTGGAGCAAGCGCTGCTCTCCTCGTTATCCCGGTGGCACGGAGGGATTGACATCTTGTGCCGCATCGCACAGGTAATCAGGGCGAGCAGGGTCTGCTCCAGTCCTGCTGAGGCAACAGATCTGGATTTCTGGGTCTTTTCTGTAGCCAGGGCAGCACATTCTGGGAGCAGCGAGAGGCAGGTGTGCTCTGCAGACGCACAGGCTGAATTCCCTCTGATCCGGGATAGCTGCAGCCTCTTTTTCCTAAGTGCATTAAGGCACAAGTAATTTTGTGGACCAATCTCTCAGTATTACCCAGCAAGCCACAGCCAGCACGGAGGGAAATTCTCTTCTGTCAGTGATCCCACCAAACATAACCAAATTACAGGATGGGCGTCCTGGGGCTTAGCAGGGACACGAGATCAGCCGAGGGAACCCGCTTCACAGAGAACCGTATTTATTTTGCCCGGAGTTGGCTTTCAAAGCCGGCAAGCATTGCACTCCAGGAGAGGGAAACTCAGGGCAAGATCTCCCCACAGTGTTTATTAGGACATGATTTTATTTTTTTCTTTATTAGAAATATATCCTAGTTCAAGCGAGACGATGAGGCTCCACGCAGCCTCATCGGCTGGGGAACTGAGGGAAACACTTCTGTAACGGAGCCAGAGCACCCTCTGCCGTCTGCGCTTCCCCGCATCAATCCCAGTCGTCAGGGGAAACTCGGGGAGAAAGATCAACTATGCAGAACTCACCCTCTCTGGCAATAACATCGGCATCAATCACAGCACAGCCCAGTTCCCGGAGTACGGCCACCACCGTGCTCTTCCCCGACGCGATTCCACCCGAGAGTCCGACCAGGAACATTGTGCTCTGAAATGGAAAGAAAAGAGCTGGAAAACAGGCCAGGACAGGGCTGTTTTGTTCATGCTGTGCACATCAAATGTTTATCCTAAACAGACAACTCCATTCAAAGCTCATTTTCAAATGTTTTCAGGGCATCACCGAGACATTAGCACGATTTTGGCACCGCTCTGAGCTGGCTACCCCTGTTTTACAGGCTGAAAGACAGCAGTGGGTTAAATGAGGCTTCCCTGGACCCTGCTCACTCTGGATGTGCAACTTGAGCCAGCCCTAAATTCCTCCAGCTGGTTTAGCTGCAGCTCCACACAACTCACTCCCCTTTAGCATCTGCACCCATCAAGCCGCAGGCTCACCTGCAGCACCCTAAATCAGAGGAAATTTCTGGCAGGGTTGCCAAGCATCAGTGGCAAAGGGGAAGAATTCAGACAACATCTCAGCCTGGACCAAGAAACACCAGGGCAGAGAGGGAAAAACCTGCTTGATCCCTACAGCTGGGGCGTGAGAGGAGATAAGCTACCTCTGACACAACTGGGATGCAAAGCACACAAGGCAGTAAGGAAACTGCATCCCTGTGCTACCTGGAAGCCAGCACGGTCAGCGGCAGCCCAAGAGACACGAGAAATCAGGGCTCTGAGCAGCAGACTTGTGCCTGTTAGCTTGAACACAGAGTCTGTGCTTGCCGATGAACTCGAGGCTGGGAGGGCACCGGTAACCCCCCGACCCCGAGCAGACAAATTCTCTCCCAGTTTCTGCACTGAGATCTCTCCCCACTCAGTCCAAACCCTGCAGCCCTCTAGACCCCCTTGCGCCCTTTCAAAACCAAAACGCTCAGCGATGCAGAGGCAGCTCTGGGTGGGAGCAGGGACTCCTGTGAGCAAGCTGGTATCTGCATCCCCAAAAAGGCAACAGCCACAGCACGTGGGGAACAGACCCCAGCGTCCCCTCTCCAGCCCCCATGGACCAACACCAGCCGCAGCCAAGGGTGCTCAGGGCTTTGTGCAGCCCAGTCCTGCAGATCCCTGAGGCCCCAACTTTGCTGTCACCTTGTCCAGGGTGACACCACCCTCACAGGATAAGCCTGAACCACCCAAGCCCCAGCTTGTGGCTGTTGCCCCTTGCATCTGAGAAGAAACTGGCTCCATCATCTTTGGCCAAGAGCCACAGGCTGCTGGTAGACACCCCACAGCTTCCTCTTGCCCAGGGAAAGGGAGACCCAGCTCCCACTGCCACTCCCAGTGAGCCACGCACCCCAAAACCCAACGATCTCAGCAACCATCACTCTGCCTAACCTGGTTCTGACACCTCTCTCCAGACACCACGAGAGGTGGCCACCAGCTCCCAAAAAGCTCTGCACACACAGCAACCAGGCACCTACTGCCCACACCGTCCCTCACCAACAGGGACCAGCCGCCTTGCACCCAAGGGCAGCAGTCAGGAACACGGGCCTGCAGGACGGCTGAAGGTGCATGAAAACACAGCACTGCTTCCTTTTTCTTAGAAAAAAAAAAAGACAGTTTTGTCATAACTTGGTCCTACAAACAAGACGCAGACCCACAGTCTGGGGGTGAGGAGCGGGGGGATTAAGTCCTTTGGCAGCTGGAGGCAATTCAGCAGAAGCAGGAGTGAGAGCAAAAGCCAGCAGCGTCGCAAAGCGACTTTTCCTCATGGCTGCCGAGAGCCGACGCCAGCCCGCAGCAGCGCCACGTGCTCTTTTCCCTTTCAAGACACCAGGAGAACAGATGGGGTTAACTCGAGCAACAACAAGGGGGAATTCAAAGGGAATCAGAAAGGGCACTTATAATAAACATCAGTGCTTTGTGGGAGGCTGACATATATCCCAGACTTTGCTGCCAAGTCAGTACTCGGTCCCCACAGGAAGCATTTCCCAACACTACAGTGGGCTCGGCACAACAGAGGGGCTGTTTATTTATGGCAGCAGGTTAATATCCTGCCCTCCCTGTCAGGATTTTATCCGCCCTCCGCAACAGCCTACAAGGGCTAACGCTGCATGAGGAGAACCAGGCCTTCGGTGCTGCCTTGCAGGGGCACAGGCTCTGCTCATGTGTTTTTTTAAAATTCATTAAAATCTCTCCTGCCCAAGTAGAGTAAATACAGGGTTTTAACTGCAGTAACCCCGACACTCTGGCCTCCAGCCTCAGCTGGGACTCGGTCCCAAAAAACCTGCTATTTCTGTCCCTCTGGTACATACCTCTGCAGGCAGGCAGCTTGCTGGGAGAATTACGGCAGGGGTAAAAGTGCACTTGGAAGAGTTACTCTAGTAACCACATCCAAACGGGGTTTGAAAACACTTGTGCTGTCACAGGGCCTGTACAGATATAAGATCCACAGTTCAAGGTATAAATATTTAACAAGCTTGGGTTTGAACTGTACACAAGGGTAGAGAGTCCAGCCTGTTCCTGCAGATGTTACAGGCAGGAGCCAGAACCAGTTTTTCCCCAAATACACCATTTGTTGGTGTATTTGGTCTGTGCCAACTAAATCAAGCAGGGGGGAAAGCTGAAACATGAGCCACAGAGGCTAGTCAGGCTGGAAAACTCCAGTTATTCCTGCTGTGAGGAACGGTGCCCTGGGAGATGTAACCCAGAGCCATGAGGAAGTGGCTTTTAAAGACTGAGGTGCCCAAATTTTCCCTGTATCTTGACTCCTTCGGTTTCTGGGCACAGCACAAGTCAGTCGCCTCAAGCCACACACCCAGCGTGCCACGGGCCAAAAGGCATCCTCCAGCGCCATGCTACACACCCAGTCCTGCTCCTTGCTCCCATCCTTGACTCTGACGGGGCCTGGCACACTGACAGACTGGTGTTTGGCTTGAGGGGGCTGCAATGAGAAAAAAAAATAATCATAAAATACATCGCTAGCCTGGTGGGGAAAAACCCACGAGCACAACTGCCACCATGCCCCAGCCCCCGGGCCCTTTGGCTGGTACCGGCTGTGCTGACAGTTCCTGCCGGGCTGGGCCCTGGCTGAGTAACGGCGCTTTCCTGGCGGTCCCGAGCCCAGGCCCGGCCGTGGCCACCCCGCGGCCTCCCCAAACCCGGCGGGTCCCCGTAGCTCCTGCCCAGGGCCTGGGACACGGTCAGGCCGGGCGGGTCAGGCCGGGCCACGCCGGGCGGCGGACCAGGGCCGGGCAGGCCCCGGAGGGACCCCCCGCACCGGGCCGGGCCTGGCCGCCGCCCGCGGGGTGCGAGGGCCGGAGCGGGTCCCCTCACGGGGCCCTCACCCACTCACCCGCCGACCGGCTTCAGCGCGGCGCAGGGTCCCGCGCGCCTATTGGCTGGTGGGAAGACGGGTCCCTCTCCCAGCCAACCGGCGCCGCCCTCCTTGGGCTCGCCCCGCCCCCTCGGGCAGGAAGCGGGTGGCGGCGCCGACACCGCGGTCCTGCAGGGGAACGGGCGACGGGGGAGACGGGCCGCGGCTCTCCGGCGCGGCGGGTGGCCCCGCGCGGCTGCCGCGGTGCGGCCGAGCCCTCCGGCCCCCGGAGCCCCGCCCCGGGGCGCCCCCAGAGCCCGACGGGAACTGTAGTCCCGGCCGCGGCGCGGCCCGGCCCCCGCCTGCCCGCGCAGACTACCGGTCCCGGCATGCCCCGCGGCCCGCCGCCCAATCGCGGCGCGCTTTGGTGCGGGGGCGCGGCAGGCGCCGAGGCCCCGTTTCAAGATGGCGGACGACAGCGAGACAGCAGTGAGGCGGCCACCGGCGAGGCCTCCGCGGCCGCCGGCGGAGGAGAACGACCACGAGCACTGCAGCGACTGCGAGAACGAGGCGGAGCGCGGCTCCAACCGGGGGTGAGCGGCGGCCGGGGCGGCCCGTCGCGGCGGCGGCCGGGCCCATTGAGGAGGGCAGCGGCCGGGAAGTGAGCGGTGCCCCGCCCCGCGTGCGCGCTGATTGGCCGGCAGGCGGCGCCCCGCGCGACGATTGGTCGAGCCGGCCGTCAGTCTGCCGGGGGGCGGTCCGCTGGCTGCCTTTCTCGGCAGTTGTGGGAGCGTGTCCTGGAGCGGAGCGGGGTCGGGCCCGTCCGTGGCGCGGATGGGGAGCGGCCTCCGCGGTGTGTGCGGGGCCGCCAGAAAGGGGCCGCCAGGGCCTTTCCCCCCCCCGAAATGAGCCCGATCCGCAGCTTTTATTGTCCCCGTGTTACGCTGTGTCTCCCCGCGTTCCCCCCGTGCTCCAGCGCCAGCCCCGTCCTTGTGCCATCTCCGGCACCGCGGTGGCGTCCGGGGCGGTGGCTCGGTTGGGCGCCTTACCCTGCTCCCCAGAGCCTGTGGCCTCCGGTGGCCGTCCCTGCGCCCTGGGAGAAGCCCGGGGTTCCTCACACCCGTCCCGTTGTTTCCCTAAACACGGCCCCGGGTTTGGTGAAGCTCAGCTGGCGCTGCCTTGTGGTTTGAGGAGAGTGGCGTCCAGAGGTGTGAGATGCTGAAATGGCCACAGTTGGGCTGGGAGCGAGCGCACGCGGGGAGGCAGGTCCCTGTCTAGGTGGGGAAGCTCTGAAGTCCCTAACGTAGTACCCGCGTTACTCACAGCCTTAATTAATAAGGCGCAGAGCTGCCTCGCCATGCCTGTGGGTTGCAGGAGAGGCTTTGTCCTCGTTCCCGCTGGCTTTGCATGCAGTAGGGCACGTCAGCGTGTGGCTCGTGCCACGTCGTGTCTTTCCAGAGGTTTCCAGCGGTTTTGCACCTTGTGCTTCACACACCGGAGCCTCGCTGGGCTCCTCTTCCCCCTCACCCTGCATTCCCAGCCCTGCAAGGCTGTTGGCTTGAAGAGCTTTTCTCCGTCCGTCGGCAGCTCTCTGTAGGCAATCCCGCCTGTCCAGTAATTGAAGTGAATAAAAGGTCATGCAAGAAATATCACTGAGGGTTTTTTTATGACAGCACAGATGCCTGTTTATATTTTATTTGCCTCCTGGGTGTGGCACCGTGTCTCACTTTAATAGGTTTAGCCGTGCTTGGGGAGATTTTTCTTTTCTTTCCCTCTGACATGATTAGGTTTGTGGAAAGCAGAGCAAAGCAGACGGGAGATGTGGTGCTTAATCACCGTTATTTCCCAGCCCATGGGTTCAGCCTGCCCTTTGCCAGGAAAAGGTGTGTCCTTGAGGCCTCTTCAGATCCTAGTGCGGGCATTGCATCTCCTGCAACCCTGAGGAGCTAAAAGTCACCTGCCCTGACTAGGGCGAGCGTTGAAGTGCAACAGGATAACCAGGCAACCTGGGAAATGACCAGGAACAAATAGAGACTTCAGATCACTTGGGAAATAACATTAAAAGTGTGGAAGATGGGCACAGCGATAATGAGCACAAACCAGGGAGGGTTTGGGGCTCTCTGGCAAACCTCCTGCACCACCCCCTGCAAACCTAGTGGGGGATCAAACTAGGAGAGAAAAGACCCAGCAGTAGGAAAAGTGGTGGTTTTTTTTCCTGATGCACATCGGTTCCCTTGATTTTGTACCGTCACCTTACACTGGGATGTGGGAGTGTTTCTGGTTACCCCAGCAGAACTGTCCCCCAAAATTAGGCAGGGGAAGTGCTTTGAGCGGCCAGGGTTTGCAGAGCGCTGCTTGGAGTCCTGCCTCTGCCCAGTTCATGTTGGAGAGTCGCTGGATCCTGGCTCTGAGATTTAAAACATAAAAATGTTACTTAGGGAGAGCAATACTTCCTTTCCTTTTAAGGACAGGAAAGGGGAGTTGAGTTTCCTCCGCCTCAGTCCAGTGTCAGCACTGGGAAGTGGCTGCTCCGCTCTCCACTGCGGCCGTCCAAGTTGATTTCCCCAAGAAAAAATCCCACTTTTGTATTTGTTGCGATTTCCTTTATGTGGAGAGGGCTTCTGTCATGCCTCCAGTGTCAGCAGAGGATTTATTCCCCTTGTAGATAAAAGACAGAGGAGAGGCCGGGACACCAGCACGAGCTCTGCTCTCCAGAGCTGCTGATAGCCCGGTGGCATTTGTGGGTTCAGGGGCAGCAAGTGGTGGTGGTGAGACCAAGGATTCGAGTGTCCCCACCCTGTGAAACGTCTCTGTCATTGGCAAAACCACCCAGGGAAGCTGTTTTGGGTGGAGAATCCTGTGGCACAAATTGTGTTGTTGGTGAATGGGGTGTGGGGAAAGCAAAGGGGCTCTTCTTGGTGGGCCAGCGGGCAGCTGCCTGGTTTGGCAATCGCTGCCTGCACTTACACCGTGGGAGCACGTTCCTGGGACAGGCGCTGTGCTCTGACGTGCCACATCTAGTTGTAGGTATCGCATGGAGCACAGTAATGGCACCTGTGCTTCGGGACCTGGGCTCTGCCATCTGCAGAGCCTCCTCGCTCCGGCCCCTGATGAGATTAGAGCCTAAGTACCGGGCCCGATTAACCCCGGGTTTGGTAGAAGGATTTTCCAGTACCTAAATACAGAGCAGGGGCCTACTGTGTCTCATCTGGCACCTTTCAGACCAGGAAGCAAGGCTGTGTGGTGGAGGAAGTGCAAACCACACAACCCTCTGTCTGAATCCGTGTTTCCAGCTGGGTTTTGAGGACGAACCAGCAGTATTTGGTACTGTGTGCTGCCTTAGGTGTGAGACAGTCTGAGAGACCGAGTGCAACGTTTCGATTTGGGTAACAAAAAACGCTTTTTGATTGCTGCAATACATATGCTGTGGGAAATAACTCCCAGTCCCTGCTGTCAAAATCCCCCCACATGCCCACCCAGAGCTTCCCACTGGGTTTTGGGAGCCAAGGGAGCCGGCCCCATCTGGAGTTGTCCTCCCTTGTGCTTTCCTCCCTCACCTCACAAAAATAAAGCTCTCAGGTCTGGGAATACAGTGGAAGTGTGTGTGGATCCAGGTGATAGATAAGTGGGTGCTGAGCACCGGTTTGTTACTGGATACATCTGGTGTTTCCCAGCCTTCAGGGGGGCTGAGCTGGTGGAGGACAGTCAGTCTGAGCGGGCCTCACCTTGAACAAGCCCATCTGGTTTATTTAGGTACTTCGAAAAGTCTGTTTTTGAGATTGCTCAGGTTATGGGTATTTCTAGTGTTGGTTCCTTTCCATCGCACTCGAGGAGCTGTCCGGTAGCGGGGCAGGGGGATTGCAGCAATAGGTAATGGCCGCGACGGACAACGACGCCTTTCCCGGGAGAAGAGAAAAGCATTTTCCTTCATCAGAAAACGGACCATTGTGATCCTGAGGGTAATTGGAAGATGTTTCGAATAGCACAGCCAATGCGCCCTCTTCCACCCTCTTTATCTCTCAAAGCAGCTCGGGCTGGAAAGGAGATAGGGGAGGAAAAATGCATAAAGCATTTAGTTGGGAAGGCTGCGGGCTGTCGGGCAGGAGCTGGCCTGGCGGTTAACCCTTCCTGTGGGGTGAAACAGGCTTCAGCCCTCGCAGCTTCATGGGTCGCATCGACTCTGGTAGCTGGGATTTCGGTCTTTTAACCTTGATCTTTTGCCACCTGGCACCTACTTCTTCACCTAGCACGTCCTCATGCGCGGCGGCGACGGCACCAGCATGTGGGCCGACCTCTGCAAGAACGGCCAGGTAAGGGCTGGCCATCCTAACTACCAGCCCCCCTGCGGGGACGGTAGATGTCACTGCCCCCCCAGCACCGGAGAAGGGCGCTGGGTGCTTCCTCAGGGTGCCCCGTCCTTTTCCCAGCCCCAGGGATGCACCCCCTGGGTGCTCCATCCTTCTCCTGGCCCCAGAGGTGAACCCTCAGTATGCCACATCCTTCTCCCAGTGCTGATGATGAGCTCTGGGTGCTTCCCCCGGGGAGCCCCGTCCTTTTCCCAGCCCCAGGGATGCACCCCAGGGTGCCACATCCTTCTCCAGTGGCAGTGATGGGCGCTGGGTGCATCCCCAGGGTGCCCTGTCCTGCTCCCAGCTCCAGAGATGCATCCACGGCATGGCCCATCCTTCTGCCAGCCCTGGAGATTTGCCCCCAAGAGGCTCTGTGTTTTTCCCAGTAGCGATGATGGGCCCTGAGTGTGTTCCTGGGGTGCCCCATCCAACTCCCAGCCCCAAAGATGCACCCCAGGGGTGCCCCATCCTTCCTCCAGTAGCAGTTTTGGGCTCCGGGTGCACCCCCGGGGTGCCCCATCTTGCTCCCGTGCCCAGAGATGCTCCCCCGGGTACCCCGTCCCTCTCCCAGCACTGGGGGCACACGCTGCCACCACAGCCAGGCTGCCCTGCCATGTCCCCAAGGGTCCCCTTGGTCCTTTCCTTGGCCCCACAGACGTGCCCTGTCATGCCTCTGGGGTGCCTTGGGGTGTCCCCACAGTGTCCCCAGGGTGTCCTGCCCTCCCCGGCGGGGACAAGGCTCCTCCACAGGGGACAGTCCCTGGAGGGGGCAGCTTCTGCCCCAATTGTGGGGTGCAGCCCCCCCGGCCCAGAGCCAGTCCTGCTGCCGCTGGGTGAGGAGACATGTCCTCATCCCGTCCGGGCTGCGAGGGGACACCATGGGGGGACACCCCGAGGCTGGCTCCGTCCCTGTCCCCCGCCCCACTCCGGCATCCCCCCCAGACCCCGTCCATCTGAAAATCCTCCCAATCCCGAGACCCTCCATCCCCGCTGTTTTCGGGTGATGTCCATAGCGCTGCCCCTTTCTCACACTGTGTCCCCCCAGCCATGACCTGAGGCCCAAGACGTGGTCGTGACCCCCAAAACGTCACCTGAGCTCAGTTCCCTTGGGTGTCACCACAACCGGCATCCTCACCGGGATTCATCCCACCCCGCTCCCACTTCCCGTCTTCTCCCGGCATCCAGCCCTGTGGTGCATCCTTATCCTGAGGATGTACGACACCAAATGAACCCAAACTTGCGTTATCAACCCCCAAAAACAGCTGGGGGGGGGCGGGAATTGGGAGTCCTGTCACGGCCACAGCACTTCACCCCTCGGCTCTTAAAACCCCTGAGCCGGGAGGGCAGCAGAGGCAGAAGCCGCTCAGCTTTTTTTCTCCATCCAAACAGTTTAATTTTTTTTTTTTTTTTTTTTTTTTGTGTCCCCCACTCCAGTCCCAAATTTTGGAGGGTCCTGGCGACGCTTGGCACCCCTGGCTCTTTCTCCCAAGCAGCATCTGTGTAACTCCAGACTGAGCATCCCCAAAAAACCACCTCAACCCCTTATTCCTCCACAAAAGTATTTTTGGGGACCCCCCCAAACCTTCCTGCCTTCTCCTGCCCTCCACTGAGCTCTGACCCCCCCAGCCTGGTGGGGGATTGATGCACCCGGACGCTCCTGGATGAATTTCCAGAAGCTACGGAGCCCCTCGACAAGAGGAACTGCACTTGGTCGGGCGCGCGATGCAGCTTAATTAACTGGTTGTTAATTACTAACGAGGTATCGCCGCTCCAATATTTATAAAGAAGCGGCTCGGGAGGCAGGGGAGCGTTTCAGCGGGCTGGCTCCAGCGGGAGAGTTTCAAAAAGGTACCCCAAAAATACCCCCAAAAATGAGAAATTTGGGTTAATTAGGGATTTGTTACCAAAAATGCTCCATCCCTGGCAAAGCTGGGGGGTCGGGGGTTGCCGGGGTGTTTCCTGGTAGACAGGGGTCGATGCCAGCCTCCTCCTAGGGAATTATAACTCGGGGGTGTCCGTCTGACCCCCCCACTTTCCTCTGGGCGCTGCTGGTTCTGGGCACAGCCCCTCACCCTGCATCGGGGCTGGAGTTAATGAGAGCCAGGGGAGCCCCGGCGCTGGGAGGGAGCTGCTCCTGGTGGTTAATTAGCATTAATTATTCTTATTTGTATTAGCCCATAGACAGGCGAGTGGGGCAGCGGGGTGGGGGCGGGTGCTGGACGGTTGGACGGACGGACGGACGGGGTCGGAACGGGGCGGTTCTGGGGTCCCCGTGGTGGGGGTGACTGTGGCCCCGGCTGCCTCGTGTAGCCAAAGGCCTGGGGAGGGGCACAGCCCCGGGGGGGTCCCTGTGGTTGGGGGCCTGGGGACAGTCCCCAGGGGGGACCCCCTTGCTGGGGGGGGATTCTGGGGGCACCCAGTGTTGTGCCTGGGGGCCCAGGGGGCCACCTGCTACTGCCCCCAAGGGTGCTGGGGGGCACCCACCGCCATGCCCAGAGGGGTCCGAAGGGGGGCACCCACTGCTGCGCCTGGGGGTGCTGGGAGGGCACCCGGCATATGTCTGGGGGTGCTGGGGGGCGCCCGCCACTACACTTGGGGGTGCTGGGCAGCGCCCACAGCCACACATTGGGGTCCTGGGCCACGGTGGCCGTGGCACGTGGGGCACATGGTGTCCCCGAGGCACCGAGCGTCACCGCGAGCAGCTCAGCCCCGCTGCCCCCCGTCCCCCTGCCAGCCCAGGGCCCTGGGGCGCAGCCGGCCACGTCAGGGACCATCCCAGTGACCCCAGGGCTGGTGACACCCCCCAGCAGTGTCACCGGGGTCAGTGACAGCGGCTGCAGCAGAGCCAGCTGCGGGGGCTGGGGGCCATGTCCCCCCCATGGTTCCCACCCCCCGGGGCTGCGCCGGGCTGTGGCACGGAGAAACTGAGGCACAGAGCAGCACGAGGGGGATGAGACCATCCGAGGGGGGGACTTGGTGGCAGCCCCCACTTCCTCTGCCACCGTGGTGCCGGGAGCGGCTCAGGCCAGCCTGGCGCTGCCATTTGTCTTCCCTGGTTAGCGCGAAGGGCTGGCGGGCACGTGGTGACGAGGCAGCTCCTTAACGAGGGAAGATGGATGGCACTGGGCGGCTCTGGCTGCAGGGGGAGGGACACGATGGCAGCAGAGCCCGGCACCAAAAAGCTTCCCCTCGTTCTCCCTCCCCCCTGCTTCTTCCTCCCTCCTCTTCCTCAGCATGACCCTCTGTGAGGCAACACCCCCCGGAGACTGGGACACTGTGACCCCCTGAGATTCACCGGGTGTCCTCCCCCAGGGATGGGGACCCTCGTGGTGGCGGGTTATACACAGGGTGAATATTAACAGGGTGATAGTGTTGGTGATGGCACGAGGGATACGGCTGCGTGGGTGAGAGCACGGGACCACCTGCTGGGACATCGGTAGGTTCCAGAGTTAACAGTGTCTGAGCACGCCATCGCAGGCTGCCTGTCGGCTCGGGGAGATGAGGAGAGGACCCTCCCCACCCAGCGTGAGCCAATTAAGAGCCCATTGTTGTCGGTTGTAATTAGGAGCATCTTCTCCCCAGCGCGTCGCTTTTGCATTTATTTCATTTGGGATTTTACCTGCCAGCTTGTCGCTGTCACCCAGCGCTGCGCGATCTCCCGGCAAGGCGCCGGCGGAGATTTGATTACCCAAATAATTCTGCAGTGGCAGCAGGCTCCAGCCACGGAGCTTCTTTGCCAGGCAGTTACGGCACCTCCGGCTCTGCCGGCACCTCCCGGCCTTGTCCTCTGGCACGGAGGAAATATTTCTCGGGGGGAGCATCCCGCCCCCCAGCAGGCCGGGATCAGGGTGCAGAGCGAGGCTTGTTTTGGGGGGATTTGAGCTCAGCCTCGCTACACGCTCATGGCCCACAGGGAGCTCATGGGAAGACGTGCAGGAGAATCAGGTTGGTTGGGGCCGGGCTGGGCTTGGAGACGCAGTCCTGTGTCCGAGCCGGGGTCCCACATCTGAGCCACGGTCCTGTGTCCGAGTCCAGAGTCGGGGTCCCAGCTCTGAGCCACGGTCCCGCAGCTGCACTAGGTCAGGGTCCCGTGTCCGAGCCGGGGTCCCACATCCAAACCCGGAGATGGGGTCCCGTGTCTCAGCCGTGGTGCTGCATCCGAACCCAGGGTCGGGGTCCCGTGTCAGAGCTGTGGACTCACATCCAAACCCGAGACGGGGTCCCGTGCCTGAGCTGTGGGCCCGTGGCTGAATCTGAAACCGCGGCTCCATGTCTGAGCTGGGTCCCACATCCCCATCGGGAGACGGGATCCCGTGCCTGAGCTGTGGTGCTGCACCCCAGTCCGGAGCCGTGGTTCCGTGTCCGTGCCGGGGTCCCCCCCGTGCAGACCCAGAGCTGGGGCCCCGCCTCCGAGTCGTGGTGCCACACCCGAGCCTGGGCCTGTGGCCCCAAACCCAGCGCCAGGGCCCCAGCTCGGAGCCTGCCCGGTCAGGGAGAGGCTCCGGGCGGTGCTGGGGGCAGCCCCCTCCATCCGGGGTGCGTCACCCGTGGGGGGGGTCAGGGCACCCCACGCTGCCCCGGAGCTGGCGGGCGCTCTCCCTGGCTGCGGCTGAGCCGGGACCCCGGGTGTCCCGTGGGACCCGGGGCAGAGCCGTGCCCTGAGCCGGGTAACGCGGGTGTCCCCTGCGCAGGTGCGGGCCAGCGCCATCGCGCAGGACGCCGACCAGAACTACGACTACGCCAGCAACAGCGTCATCCTGCACCTGGACGCGGGGGACGAGGTCTTCATCAAGCTGGACGGGGGCAAAGCCCACGGCGGCAACAACAACAAGTACAGCACCTTCTCCGGCTTCATCATCTACTCGGACTGAACCCGCACCCACAGCGTCGCCCCACGGCCCCCCGGCCCCACGGCATCGCCCCATAGACCTCCAGCCCCACGGTATCCCCCAAAGACCGCCCAGCCCCACAGCGTCCCCCCACTGCCGCCCAGCCCTAGAGCCTCCCCTTTGCTACTGTCCAGCCCCACGGCATCCCCCCACAGCGATCCAGGCCATGTGCGGTGCCCCAAACCCCCCCTTTCCCATTAGCTCACCCCACAGCTGCTAATTCAAGGCTGGGGGCCCGCAGGGGGCTGGGGACCAGCAAGAGGCTGGGGGACCCCCCTGCACTGCCCCACTGCGCCCCCATCCCCTGGCTGTGCTCCCCGCTTGGCCCCGTGGTGCCCCACTCCTCGCTGCCCCCCCACGCTCGGGGCAGTGCCGGGGCCGGGGGTCCCTGCTGGCGTGTATATATGTACAGGACGCGCAGATGTCTATACGGGTGCCCCCCCTGTCCAGCCCCGTGCTGGGGGGCTGCGCTGGGGCAGGGGGGAGATGCCTTGCTGCCTGACCCAGGGCTACCCCATGGTAAAGCAGAGCTGTGACCTCTCCCCGTCTGCTGTCTGTGTCCCCGCGTGGGGCAGAGCCAACATCCCCCAGCCCAGGGACAGGGTCCACCTGCCACCCCCCCAGTCGACCCCGCTTGGCTTCCTGAACTGGCCCGGCCGGGGGTGCCAGGAGAGGCTCCCCTGTCCCCAAGCGCTGGCGTCTTCTCTGCCACCTCCAGTGCAGACAGTGGGGGTGCCACCGCCACCATGTCCCTGACCCAGAGCCCAGGTGGCCCCATGAGGGGTGTCCCCTCAGGTACATGCGTCCTCACTGCAGGGGGGGGGGACGTGGTCCGTCCCTGCAGAGCCATGAGGACCCTCCGGCACGGTCACCTGTCACCGCTGCTTCGGCACAGGCAGGACGCCGCCCAATTCGAGGTGACAGCACGTGCCTGGGGCCACCAGCCGCCTCCTGAGCCCCTGCGGTGGGGTCAGAGGACAGGAGCCGCTGGGGCCCCCTGGGTGGCCCTGGGGACAGGGTGCACGGGTGGGTGGGTGTCCCCCGGCGGTACCGGGGCTCGTTTCTCAGCACCAATTCCCCGGGAGCAGCAGCGGCCGGGCAGCGGGAGCTGCTCAGGGCCGGGGCTGTCAGCTCGGAGCTGGGAGGAGAAGGCTGCCGCTGCGGCTCGCTGTGGCTGGCAGCAGGCGGCGACCCCGCGCCCCTCAGCCCTGCCGGGCCCTTGGCTGGGCTCTCTCCGCTGGACAGCGCTCGGGCCGCCGGTTCTCCCGGCCGCAGGGGGCCGCCACGGCCGGGACGGCGACGGGGAAGGGGGAAAGATGGCGGCCAGGTCGGGGCCGCGGGACTACCGCTCCCATGGTGCAGCGCGCCGGGCGGACAGCCAATGGGAGGGCAAGGCGGGAAGAGCGGCCAATGAGGAGCGAGGGCGGGAAGAACGGCCAATGAGGAGCGAGGGCGTGAAGACCGGCCAATGAGGAGCGAGGGCGTGAAGAGCGGCCAATGAGGAGCGAGGGCGGGGCCTGCGCGGCCGTTGGCAGCGGAGCGGCGGGAGGGTCCGTTGAGGCGTTGGGTGCGCGGGGGGGAGGAGCGGGAGCGCGGGGGGCAGGTCTGGGGCCCTGGGGGCGGGTCTGGGGCCCTGGGGTGGGCGGGCCGGGGCTCGGAGGGGTGGGGAGGGCTGGGAGTGCCTGCGGGGCCGGGGGAGGCGGTGTGGGGGGCCGGGGGCCTTAGGAAGGGCCTTGGGTGGGCAGAACGAGGGGCCCGAGGGAGGCTGGGGGGGCTCGAAGGTGGCAGCGTGGAGGGGGGGGCGGGCTACAGAGGCCCGAAGGGGAGGGGGTGGGACGGCGTCCCTGGAGGGGGCGGGCAGGGCTGTGGGAGGGGGTTGTGGGGGCCTGAAGGGGGTGTGGGGCCGTGAGAGGGGCTGCAGGGACCAGAGGGGGGTGTAGGCCGGGGGGGACGGGGCTGAAGGGGTCGGGCCGTGGGCGGGTGTTAACGGCAGCTCTGGGGGCACCAGCGGGGCTCAGGACAGGGAGGGGGTGCGAGGCCTTGCCCAGCTGTGGGCTCCCCTCCACCCCCTCAGCCTCAGCTGACCCATTCCCCCCCCACCCCCCACAGTGCGTGAGGCCCTTGGGACGTTGGAGCCCGGTGCCGTTGTTCTCCAGGCAGTGCCGCGCCCCCATCGCAGCACCCCCCTGTCACCATGATGCTGGGGCCCCCGCCCCAGGAGGGCTCTGTGGCTGTTGTGGTGCGTGTGCGGCCCCGCGCTTCCTGTGAGCGAGAGCGGGCCGCACGCCCCGTCCTGCATGTCGTTGACCAGCACATCCTCGTCTTCAACCCTGAAGAGCACAGTGGCCCCCCCAGCAGTGTGCTGCCCACTCACGGGCCCAAGCACCACAGCAAGGACCTGAAGTTTGTCTTTGACCGAGTTTTTGGGGAGGGGGCCACGCAGGAGGAGGTGTTCCAGCACACCACCCACGCGTTGTTGGACAGCGTCCTCAATGGCTACAACTGCTCCGGTAAGACCCGGAGGGTCCTCCTTTGATCAGAAACCCAGAATAATCCAGGATAATAAAGATCTTGAAGCTCCTCCTGTCCAACCACAAACTTCACACTGACCGTTCCCGACTCCACCAGATCCCTCAGTGCTGGCTCAGCCCGACTCTTCAACCCCTCTAGGGATGGGGACTCCCCCCCTGCCCTGGGCAGCCCATTCCAACGCCCAACAGCCCCTTCTGCAAAGAAAAACTTCTAAAATCCAGTCTAAAATCCTTGCAGGAGCTCCTGTCCCATCTGCTCCCAGGCAGGGTGGACTCAGTGGAGCTGTTCATTTATTGTGGAAGCCCTAAGCAGCTGGGGATATGAGGGTACACAACAGCAACACACAAACATGCAGCCTGAAACTTGGTGCTGGCACCAAGCTGGTGTAACTGTGAGTGTGATCGGGACAGGGACGATCCTGACATGGAAATGTCGAATCTCCCCCTGGGGAGCAATGAGGAGAAGCAAAACCTGAATAAGAGCAACTTCTGGAGTCACAGCATGGTTTGGTTGGAAGGAACCTTGAAAGATAATCCAGTCCAACCGTCCTGCGATGGGCAGGGACATGTGTCACTAAATCTGGTTGCCCAAAGCCCCGTCCAACCTGGCCTTGAACCCTGCCGGGGGGGGGCAGCCACAGCTTCTCTGAGCAGCCTGTGCCAGGGCCTCACCCCCCTCACAGGGAAGAATTTCTGCCTTAGATCTCATCTAAATCTCCCCTCTGTCAGTTAAAAACCGTTGCCCCTTGTCCTGTCACTGCAGGCCCTGGTAAAAAGTCTTTCTCCGACTTTCCTACAAGCCTCTTTCTATACATTGAGAGGCCTCAGTAAGGTCTCCCCGAGCCTCCTCCTCTCCAGGCTGAGCACCCCCAGCTCTCAGCCTCTCCCCGCAGCAGCGCTGTCCCAGCCCTCAGACCGTTCCCGTGGCCTCTGGCCCCGCTCCCACAGGTCCATGTCTGTCCTGTGCTGGGGACCCCAGAGCTGGACGCAGGGCTCCAGGGGGAAAAGGATTTGTGGGGAGGAAATGGTGAGGAGGGACCTGGCTGGGCTGGAAAAGCAGGAACAGTGGGAGGATGAAGACAGAGGAGTGCAAAGTCTCCCAAGTTGGGTCTGGGGCTGCATCTGCAGGGACATTTCTAGCTCAGACAGAGATGTAGGTAGACTGGATGCAGGTAGAGTTGAGGATTTCCAAAGGAGGGCCCCAGAGATGAGCCAAGGGCTGGACAGAGAGGGGAGACTGAAGGAGATGGGTCTCTTCTCCCTGGAGAGGAGAAGAGTCCGGGGCGAACCTCATCCGTTTTTGAGGACTTAAAGGGCAGCTTTGGAGAGGATGGGGGCTCTCTGGTCACAAGTTGAAGACAAGGGGCAGCAGGGACATGTTGAACCAGGAGAGGTTTCATCTCAGTAGAAGACATTTTTTACAGTGAGGACATTCACTGGCACAGCCTCCCCAGGGGCATAGTGGAGTCCCAAGGGCTGGGGGTGTTCAAGATGCCATTGGACAGGGTGCAAGATGATCTCATCTGGGCTCCCCTTCCCACAAAAGCTCAGACCAGACGATCTCTCCAGGTTCCTCACAGCCTGGGTGTGCTGTGGTTCTGTGATGCTGGGGGCCACAGCGGTGCTGGAGGGGATGGAGGTGGGCGTTGGGGCAGAAATGAGGCTGGGCAGGTGCTTTCCAGGCATTCTGAGGGACAAGGATGACATGCTCTCCGCTCTGCTAGGGTGGGAAGGATGGCGAGAAATCAGGTGGATCTGTGGCGCAAAGAGCCCCTTGCTTTTGCCATCCCTTCGCAGCCCGAATCGCGGTGAGGGGCAGAGCTTTGGGAGGATGCTGGGTTTGGGAGCGGGATCTGGGGTGAAGCAGACACATCTTGGGGTGCTTTGGGGTTTGCCGTGCCCCTTGTGAGCATGCCGCAGGCTGGCAGCTCTGTAAAGCCAGGTCTGAAAGCTCCTTGCTGGGTCTGAAAGCTCCTCGCCTGCCGCCGCAGCCCCCCGTGCTGTTGGCAGGCTGTCAGCAGACGAGCGGCTTAACGAGCACATCACTTGTGTGAGGCAGCACCGTGCGGGAGAGGCTGCTCTCCTGTCTAATCATGTGCCGGGCCGGGCACTGGGACCGGAGGATGCTATTCCTGGCTCTCCGGCATGCTCTGCGAGCTGCTGAAGGCTGCCTCTGTCACTGTGCCCACCTGGCAGGCACGTCTCGTGTCTCTATCTGCATAAAATAACTCCAGGATCCTCAAACGAGAGTTGCCAAGCCCCGAGTGCTGCTATTGGGGGGACGGGCTGAGGCTCTCTGGGTTAGTGTGTCCTGCTCTGATGGTGACGCTTCAAAGAGTGTTGAAAGGGGGGGTGGGGGGGTGAGATGAATTACCAGGTCTGGAAGAAGAAACGCCTTCTGGGGAGAGGTGGGGGAATGGGGCTGCTCGGCTTGTTAAAAAGAAGGTTCAGGGGTGACTGGAGCATCCAAGCACGTGATGGTTTGGGGACTCGTTCTGTCTCTGCTAAATGAGAGAGGCTGCAGTGAGAAAAAAAACTGCACTGAGGGGTCGAGTGGCAAACGTGGAGGGGAACTGGCTTTGGCTTGTCTCTGCAAAGGCTGTGAGCAGCCCCCGCCGCAGGGGTTGCTGCGGGAAGCTCTCCTCTCCGGCAAGGAGTGCACTTTCCGCCGCTCCTGTTAATTAACGATCGTTGCAACCCTCCACCCTTTCTCTTCCCAGTGTTTGCCTACGGTGCGACAGGAGCAGGGAAAACCTACACCATGCTGGGCTCGGAGGAAAGCCCTGGCATCATGTACCTCACCATGGTGGAGCTGTACAAGAGGATCGAGGCCAGGCAAGAGGAGAAGAGCTGTGAGGTGCTCGTCTCCTACCAGGAGGTACGCCGCGTCCGAGCCGGGTCCCCTCCTGCCTCCGGGTCACCGTGACTGGGACCTGGGGTTGATCCAGACCCTGCAGTGCCACACTCAGGGTACCCGCTGCACTGACAGCTGTGCCCGGTGTCCCCAGGGCAGCCTTAGAGCCTGGCTGGAAGCAGGCTCACCCACCCAGTTTGGAGAACTGGTGCTGCTGGTTTCTCCCACCTGGAGCCTGGGGCATTTTCTGCTCCTTGCCGTGGTCCCCGAGCGACGAGGGCTTCCTGGCTTTGGAGGAGTGGTGGCGCGGTGACTTGCCAGTGAAGCCCTCCCAAGCTCTCCTCTGCATTGAGAGCCCCCTCAGCTGCTCTTGGTGTAACGAGGCCCCAGAGGTGGTATCGGGGGGACACCAGGTTGTGCGTGACACTGGGGCACAAAGTTCCTCTCCCTGCTCCCCGTTGGGTAACCAAACCTCAGCCTTCCGTGGCGTTCCCTGCTCCAGGTGTACAACGAACAGATTCATGACCTGCTGGAGCCCAAGGGCCCTCTGGCCATCCGGGAGGATCCTGAGAAAGGAGTCGTGGTTCAGGGTCTCTCCTTCCACCAGGTGGGTAGAGAAATGGGCACAAGGTCTGGGCACCGCTGCGCCTGCACCAGTTCTGACAGCGGATGCGTGTCCCGGGGCCGTGGGGGGTGTGAGGGCGCGGGGGTGCCATCTGCGCGGCTCCTGGCGGACAGCAAACGCCACCCTGAGCTGAGACGAGCCCCGCGGAGCTGCAGGATGCCTCAGCCTACGCCGCCGTGGCTGCTGGGTGCTGGGTTGTCTCGGTGCTTGCGTACGGGCTGCGCTGACGCCCGCCCTCTGCCCGTTCTCTCCCAGCCCGCGTCGGCAGAGCAGCTGCTGGAGATGTTGGCCAACGGCAACAGGAACCGGACGCAGCATCCCACCGACGCCAACAGCACCTCCTCCCGCTCGCACGCCATCTTCCAGGTGAGGGCTGCGGGTTGCAGTGTCGCTCGGGATTTGTGCTGAGAAGGGGGCGAGGGAGCCAGCCTGTGCCAGGACCCGGGGTTCCTGCCCCTGCTCCTGCTGTGCCACAGGAAAAATCGGTGGGTCCTGGCCCTGAGAAGAGAGGTGTGGGTCTGGGCAGGCCAGTAGCCAGCGCTGCAGCAGGACAGCACACACTGGTCACGCTGGTGGCCACGTCTCCCAGACAGCCCCAGACTCCCAGCTTGGTGTTAGGGGTCCCAAGGGCTGAAATTTCCCTTTGTGCTTTTGTCTCTTGTCAACTCAGCGTGTGGGAGCCGCACCTAAAACCTTCCTCAGAGCAAAGGGGCCGCGTATCGCTGGCTCCTGCTTGTGCCTCCCCCCAGGTGCCGCAGGCAGGCAGTCTGCTCCGTCGTGTCTCCCCCGGCTCTGAGCCGGGAATTCCGCTCCCCCGGGGCTCTGTGAATTTGCTCCCCGGTTTCTCGGTGCTCTCCTACACAAACCTGCCAGTTGATTTCAATTCCAGCCAGGCCCTTCCCCGAATTAGCAGGGCCGTCACGGCTGCGTGGGGAGACAGAGGGCTCTGACTGCAATTTCATTCTGAACCTGGTGCCTTGCCCGTTGCTGCTTGCAGGGGGAAGTCCAGGTGTCTGGATGCTTTCCCAGCCGGGCTTGTCACTGGGTGCTGGATTCCCGCCTGCCGTGAATCCATGAGCTGTGCTGGAACTCTGCCCTGCCCGGCAGGCAAACCACAGTCTGGTGAGGATGCAGGACCGGTTACCAGCCTCCAGCATCTATCTCTGTGGCACCTCCAGGCCATGCAGGAGCCGCTCCTGGGGGGCTGAGGGGGTTCCAGGGCGGTGGGGGAAGTGTTTGCTCCTCCTGGGAGATCTTGAGAGATGCTGAAGGGGAAGTTACGGAGCAGTGCTGTGGGTGAGTCTCAGTGGCTGTGTCCCTCCTCGCCTGCACCAGCTGGGAACTGGGCTGGGCACCGCCAGCCCTGCTTGGATGCCTCCCTGGGGCACTGCGAGGCCGTGTCTGGGGGCTTGCAGCCCCCACTGGCATCTGAGATTTCTGGAAAAACCCACAGTCGGAGTCAGGGCTGGGGCTGCCACCGTGCATGAGCACATCCTGGATGATGCCAGGGCTTTGGGTTGGGGTGTTGCCCTTTGGGGACGCGACCAGCTGTACCCCACTCGCTCAGCAAGTGCAGGAGACGCTGATTATTTTCCGCAGCTCTGTCCTGTCTTGCGAGATCCCTTCCGTGGCTTTGCTGCTCAAGTCATCGCCGAGTTTTTGCTTGTCTTCTCAGCATGCCGGGCCCCTCCTTTCCTGCCGCTCGATCTCACGCCTGCGTGATCCGCTCCGCCATCGTTTCACAAACATTGAAACCGGTGATGCTGGCTCCAACCAGCAGCCCCACGAGCCTGGTGGAGCTGCAGCCTCACCCACCTCTGTCCTCGCAGATCTACGTGAAGCAGCAGGACTGCACTGGCGGCCTCGCTGGCGACCTGCGAGTGGCCAAGATGAGCCTGATCGACCTGGCAGGCTCGGAGCGAGCTTCGGTCGCCAACACCAAGGGAGAGCGGCTCCGGGAGGGCGCCAACATCAACCGCTCGCTGCTGGCCCTCATCAACGTCATCAACGCATTGGCTGAGGCAAAGGTAACGCTGCTCCTCGCGTGGCCCCGCCGGGGTGGGCGGGTGAGCGCGGTGTCCTCCAGGGATGGTTCTGCCCGCGCGGTGAGGGTGGCAGCCTGGGCTGGGCTCCGAGAGGTGCCGTGGGATGAGGGTGGCCGCGCCCTTGCGGCACAGATTTGGAGCTGAGCAGAGCCTTGATCTCTCGGTACAGAGCAGGAAAAGCCACATCCCGTACCGGGACAGCAAGCTCACACGCCTGCTGAAGGACTCCATCGGCGGCCACTGCCGCACCATCATGATCGCCGCCGTGAGTCCCTCCGTCCTGGCCTACGAGGACACCTACAACACCCTCAAGTACGCCGGCCGGGCCAAGGAGATCAAGGTGTCGGTGAGGATCTGGCGTTGCGGCGGTGATCTGCTCTGTGTTTGGGAGCGGCTGGGGATGGCTGGGAAGGAGCCTGGTTTGTGGTGGGGGAGGTTAGTGGGTGCCTCCCTTATCCAGCTTGAGTTTTCCAGCCCTGGGGGTGCTGCTCTGGGCAGACAGCAGCGGATGAAGCTGCAGACGGTGTGTGCCCTGTCTTCGTGTAAAGCTCCTCAGCCCAGCACCCAGAAAGGCTTGTGACTGCGGCAGCAGGTCCCTGAGCACAGCTCCTGTCCACTGCAGCCACCCTGGGGCTCCCTGGGGAGCCTGGAGGAGGCTGAGCAGCTCCAGCACTGGGAGAGAGGTACGTGCAGCCCCAGTGCTGCTTTAACCTCTGCCTTGGCCCTGTCTCTGCAGCTGAAGAGCAACGTGACCAGCTCTGACGGCCACGTTAGTAAATACGCCGTCACCTGCGAGCGGCTGAGAGCGGAGGTGAGATGCTGGCGGGGAGGGGAGGGCTCTCGCTTTAGCTGTGGTTTGCTGGGGACATGGAGCTCTGAGCTCCTGGGCTCGTGAAACCATCTGAGCAAGAGCTGATCCTTCCTCGCAGGTGGCAGATCTGCGGGCGAAGCTCCGGGTCTATGAGGACGCTGCCCGGGAGTCACAGAACCAGGCTCTGGCGCCGCTGGCTCCCTCCGGCTTCCCAGAGGGGCTGCCCAGGTGAGGCTGGTGGGGAGCAGGGACAGAGCTTGGTGGGACCTCCTGGTGTGCCCCGAGCCTGTGGGGTTTTAGTGCTGGTCAGAGCCCAGGTGTCCATTAGAAAGCAGAGGAGCTTCTTTACTGGTGTGCACGTCACCTCGACTGGGCTCGGGGGCAGTTATGAGCGTGGCAGAGCACAGTGCACAAAGCTGGGCTGCAAAGGCCTAATCCTCTTCTCCTTGATCCATCCCAAAACTTCTTGGGCAAAGTGACAGCTTCCCCAGAGGATCTTCTCTGGCTCAGTGGCTGCTTCTCTGCCTTCTGCAGGTTGGAGGAAGCTGTCCCACAGACCAGCATGGCTCAGAGGGGCAGTGATGGAGAGCAGCAGGAGCTGGGAGCTGGACAGTCTGTTGGGATGCCAATGGAGCTGGAGGAGGAGGTGAGAGAAGGGGTGGTGTGATGAGTGGGGCCTGGTGGGGGGCTCACATACCCTCGTGGGGTACCCTGGGCGCGCTGGGAGAGGGCAGGAACTCACCCGGTCCACGGGCTCCTGGCTCAGCGTGTGGGGGGCTGTGGACTGCTGGCAAAACCCCTTAACTTCCCAGCTAACGGGGAATTTGGGGAACAAACTCAGCTCAGAGATGGGCTAATGCTGCGCTTTTGGGTGATTGCTCCAGGCTCCAGAGGAAAGGCCTCCCAGCAGCCCCAGAGCAGCCCACCAGACAGACGTCCAGCTGGAAGGGAAGACACCAAGGTGCCTTCTGCAGGGGTTGTCTGGCAGCCGGGCAGAGACGTGAGTGTCCTCGTGTCGTTCCCACATGTTGCTTCCTCATGTTTGCCTGCGGAGGACGGGCTGCCCACCCTCCTGTTGCATCCTGTAGCCATCCTAAGGGCTGTCCAGAAGGACGTGGGACCAGGTCTTTGTCTGCAGATGACAGCCGGCCCTGTAAAATAAGGGATTTGGCTCCTGGAGATCTAATCCCATGGGATAGTCTCTCCTGGAAATGCAGCAGTGAAGGTTTCCAGGCACAGCCACCGTGTGAGCCGTCAGTGCGCGTTGTTAGTCCTGAAATTACCTCTGCGAAGTCTTTCCTCTTGCCGCTGCTCCCCCGGGCCCTGCCCTGGCAGGGCTCCCGTGGCACCATCTGCTGATGTCTCTGCCCCAAGCATCTTGGCAGAATGAACCTCTTTGGAAAGGCCTCTTGAGGGAGGCTGGCCTTGACGTGTGCCTGGATCTGTCTGCCTCTGCCGGAGCTGACAAGTGTCTGAAGCCCGGCAGAGCCTGCAGGTGCCGTTTTGTCCCTGTAACTAACAGGTAAACACACAACTCACAGCTCGGGTTGTCCAGGAAGAGATTTACAACTTGGGTATCTCTCGACTTCAGTTTGCCTCTCTTGCCCCAAAACTCTGCTAACAGGCTCTGCCCCGCCCAAGGAGGTGTCTCAGAGGTGATGCTGGTGCTGCTGGGCCTCCGTTACTGGTGACGCTGGCTCACGCTCGCCTGCTAACTGGTTCTTGGGTCTGTCTCTCTCTGTCCCAGGCTCCTGGCTGCCGTCCTGAACGTTGCCCGAAAGCAATACGCCCTCCTGAAGGCTGCCGCCCTCCTCACTCCTGCCATGGTCTCCGAATTTGAGGACCTGGAGCGCCTGGTCAGTCAGGAGGCTGGTGTAAGCGGGGAGCAAGCCACGTCTGCAAAGGGAGCCGCAGAGATCGGCGGGGCCAGCCCTGCCCAGAGGATGCAGCAGGGCTGTGAGGGTGAGAAGCTGGGGCCGTCGGTGCTGCCCCCTCTCTTTTGTCTCGGTGTGCGCTGGAGGAGCCGGTGGCGGGGGGGCAGCTCCCAGCTGTGGGCACAGGGCAGGGAGATGAGTTTCTCCTGACTCCTCCTGACGTGGCACCCAGCGGGTTCTGCCCAGAGCGGCTGCAGCCTCGCTTTGTAGAGCGACTGGGGCTGGCCAGCACCGCCGGGAGCCCGGGGCACGGCCGGAGCCAGGAGCAGCCCTTGTCTCCGGGGAGCTCAGCACGTGTGTGCGAGTCAGCATAAACGTGAGGGATATTTCTGCTCCTGGAGACCAAAACAGCAGTTCTGATCCTCATTTGTCCTCCTCTTGTTTACTCCTCCATGGAACATTTGTCCCAGCCAGCCTGGCTGTAGCCTCCCAGCCGGCAGCCTGCATCTGACCAGGGCTGAGCTCTCCCTCCTCATCCTCAGGGCCGATGCACGATGCCCATAGCGAAGCCGTGGGCTCTGCAGACCCTGTGTTCCGGGCACAGACCGGGCGTTGCCGCAGGGCACTTGCTTTGGGCCCAGCCTGATGCCTTTAGGATTAGTTGTGCTGGCTCTTTTCCTCTCGGTTTAAGGTGGTTGGATGGAAACACCCGCTGGCAAACGGCTGCTGTAGGGCTCGCTGGGCTGACCTCCGCCGAGCTGTGACGGGGGGCTGTGAGGGGGATGCCCCGGGCTTTGCGGGTGCCTGGGAACTGCAGACAAGGAGGTGACTCTGTTTCTTCTCTGCTCCTTCAGCCCAGGTGTCTGTCGCCGTGCCCAGCACCCCCGGGATGAGTGGCACCGTGCAGCGCTTGCAGGACCTCGCTGCCCCCTGCAGCCCCACGTCGGTGGCTCCTGGCCCGATTAAGAGGAGGGGGACTACAACAAGTCACATGTCCCCGGTGTCATCGGCTGCCCAAAACCGCCGCACGCTGCCTGCTGTGCCCGTTCACAACCTGAACGAGACTTTTGAGGTCTCCAACAGCAGTGGTTCACCCAGCGTGGCCGAGGCAGCTGCCTCCAGCCTGCCAGAATTCTCCATTTGGGAGAGCGTCCAGAGCCACCTAAACAAGCAGGACGGCCCCGTCGTGCCCCAGTAAGTGCTGGCCTGGGGGGGTTAACTGTGGTTTTGGGGCTCCCCCCTCCACGATCTTGCTGTCTGGGTGAATCCTCCGTGGATCGCTGCAGCTCTGCTAAGGGGGGAGACTGGGCAGAAAACACTCAGCCTGCAGACAGGCAGCCAGCGGTCCGAGCTCGTGTGTGAATCGCTGTCAAAGATATAAAAAACATTCCAAGGAAATCTATTTCTCCCTTTGGGGCCCTTCTGGAGCCCCGCGTGCTGGCTGGGAAGCAGGTGGGGCCTCACCTCTGCTCCCAGAGAGGTTGGAGCGAGGGTTGGGACTGCACACTCTGGGGTTTTGCGTTTTATTGTTTAGTTGGTAGTTTTGGGGTTTTTTTTATTGCCGGTGCTTCAAAGGGGCTCTGGATTTTCCAAAGCTCTGTGAATCTGTGAGAGCATCCAAAGGCAGAGATGGGCATGGCCTTGGTAACGCAGGACACCCCGAGGTCTCCCCGTCTCCTCCTGCAGCTCTAGGAAATGGTTCCTACCGAGGGAACTGGGGACACTGAGGTCCAGGGGAACAGCCCGAGCACCTCAGGGAGCAGCAGTAGCCAGGCGGCTGACGCCTCCTGTGCCGCTCTCCTGAGGATTTACCCCTCTTGGAACGGTTTTCCCCTACAAAACCGGGCAGGTTTCCTGTGACTCCTGTTCCCTGCGGGCGGATGGTGTTGGCCTGGCTGCCTCGCAGCCTCACGAGAGCGGGCACTAACTCCCTTCTCCTTGGCCGCAGAGCCTGTGCCCCGGTGTCTGCCGTGAAGGGTTCCTCCATCCCCAGGCCCTCCGTGGTCTCCAAAGCCCCTGCGCAGAAGCGGAGGCGAGTGGAGAGGTGAGGCAGCCGCCGGCCCCCCGTGCCCCAGAGCGCCCCGCGCAGGCAGCAAGGGCTGGCAGCTGCCTGGGGCTCGAGCCCCCGTCCCTGCCTGCGTCGGCCCCACCTCACCTGTGACACGTGGGGACGCGGGGGGGCTCCGCCCTGAGCCTCGCGGGTTTAAAACGGCCCCTTTCTCTTCACAGCGCTGCTCCCCCCACCCTGGGTGGGCTCCAGAGCTGCAGCACCCCGAGATCTGCGCAGCCCTCCCGCGCCCCTCCGCTCCCGGGCAGGCGCCTGGGGAAACCCTCTGCCCGCAGCACCACGGGCTGCAAGAGCGTTCCCTGCGGCAGGGCAGGCACCAAGCGGGCGCTGGACCAGCCCCCTTCCGGGTCAGGTGAGGAAAATACCTCGAACTGGGAGGTTTGCTGCTGGTGGAAGATGCTCTTTGGGGTTTGCTGCTTCCTGGCTGTAGCCAGAGCCTCGGGGAAGGCTGGTGGGTGCTTGGGGAGGGGCAGAAAGGAGGAGGGGGCTGGCAGCACCTGGATCTCTGTCGGGGCCGGGGGGGACGGGACCTGGGTTTGCTGCTTTTACCCAGCAGCTGCCTAATGCACTTCCCTCCTCTTTCCATCCTCAGAGCATCCTGCGGGCCCTCTCTCCTGGAAGGGCAGCAGAAGGACCACCAAAGAGCTCGTGGCCCTGGGCAGTGCCCCCCCTGCTCCCACCCCCCAGCCAATGAAGCTCTTATGCTGATGGCTCCTGCACCCAGGATCCCCGGCAGTGTCCCAACCCAGGTGCCAAACTTCTTCCTTTCTCTCGTAGCCCTGTCCCACCCTTCCTGCAGCCACACAACAATTCCTGCAGCCCTTCTTGTACCCCTGCAGTCACCCCCAGCCCCCTCCTGTTCACCGTCCCAGTTACGTCCCCTGTCGTATCATACTAAGAAATAACATGTATTTTTAATAAACCTTTTTCGTTTCCAACCAGAGGGGAGAGGGGAGACGTGCGGCTGTTTCTTCTCGCCTCCCCCTCGCCCAGGGAGCTGGGATGGGGAAGCAGCTCCCGTCTGAGCGGGCCTGGAAAAGGCCCTTGCTCGTGGGGGTGGGCTCTGTCGGGGCTTCCCCCATCTCCCATCATCCCCGGGACCCCGTGGGTGCCTTCTGCCCCCTCTGCTGTGCCCGGGGGGCTCTGGGGCGCTCGCTCCGTGTCCCAGAGTGCCGGCAAGCACCGGCTGCTGCTGCTTTGCGGGGCGAAAAGTGTTTCTGCTAAAACCCCATGGCCACCATCCCTGTCTCCGTGTGACGCTGGGGGCTCCTGGCTCCAGCCGCCTGCACAGCAGAGAGCTCCCCGCATCCCTACCTGGGGACCACACCTGTCCCCCGACACCCCTGCGACCCCCTTTCCTGCCGTGCCAGGGCACGTCTGGCCACGGGCACATCTGCTTGCCTGCCCCAGCTCCTCGTAGCCACCCCCAGAGGTGACCAAGCGTGGTGGGAGCAGGACGGGGAGGGAGGACCCAGCTGCGGGTGTGCTGCTGTCCCACAGGGACCGGGGTCACCGGCTCCTTCTGCACTACTTCCCTGCCTGGCAGCGGCTGATCTCGCCTTTGTCTTCTCAGAGCGAGGAAGCTTCTAATTAACACTTGCAGCCCGCTCCCAGTTCGTTTGTCTCATTAAGGGGGGCCGGGGAGGAGGAGGGGGAGAGCCCAGCTCTGCCTGCCAGCAGGGACAGCTTTCTGTGCTTTGATCCCGGCCGGCAGGAGCTGGGAGAAAATCAACCTCTGGGGAGCGGCGCGGGGGCTGGCGAGGACCCCGCCGCGCCCCCAGCCCCGTCCTGCCCCGCCAGGACTGTGCACGCCAGGGGACTTCAGAGAGTCCCGGGGGACGGAGGAGCCCTGTCACCAGGGGCTGTCACCCAGCACACGTTCCCAGGGCTGCCACTCTTCCGGGAGGCCAAGTGTCACTTGCGGGGTACATCGGGGCCCCAAGCCGGGCGTTCCTGTGGGCAAACCCCTGCCCGCCGCTGGTGACAGCGGCCCAGGACAGCTGGGGGACACGGGCCTGCCTGGGGGCGAGGAGCTTCTGGGGATTCGAGGGGGATGTGGCAGCAAGCGGTTGTCTCGGAGCGCCGCCCGAGTGCCCCCAGTCGCACCAGTATGAGCCCGCCCTGGCCCTGGGTGCCCACAGGTCACACCCGTGGGGCCACGGCTGTTGCCACGACACTTTCCAAGTGGCCGCGGTCGGTGGCCCGGCGACGGTGGCCGCGGTCCAGCGGGGCCTGGCGGCGTGTCCCCGTCCCCGAGCGGGCGGGGAGCCTTTCCCGGCCATCGGCTGCCATCTAGCTGCCAGCCGGCGGGAGCTGTCCCCCGCCCTGGCCCCGCTCCAGCCCCTCCTGGGACCCCCCCGGCTTCATCCAGCCGCCTCTTGGGGCCCCCACCCCGATGCCCCCACGAGTCCCTCGCGGTCCCCAAGCCCCCCGGCCCCCGCCGGCGCTGTCCCCGAGGCCTGGCCATGTCCCGCTGTGTGGCTCAGGGCTGGCGGTGGCCCCGTGCCCCTGGCTCTGTCCCCCCGCGTTTCCCGGCAGCGCCGGGCCCCGGCACAAAGAGACCCCGCGGGGGGGCCGGGCCCGCCGGCTCCGGCCCCGCACGAAGCCCCTTTCAGCCGCCCGGGGAGGGGTCCCGGCCCTCCCTCCTCCCCCCGCCGCCCCCGGCGGGCAAAAGCCCCCCCAAACTCAGCGCACAGGTGACGGGGACGCGGCCGCGCACCCACAGCAGCGGCTGGGGCAGGATCCGGCCCCCCCGAGCTGGGAAGGGGGGACCCGGCGCCCTGAGCCCCGGCCGGGCTCCGGCAGGACCAGGCGGCGCTTGACAGAGCCAGCGGGGGGGAAGGACTTGGGAGGCGTCAGGCTCTAATTAGCAGCCGGCCTTAATGAGCAGCCGGCCTTAATGAGCCGCCTGCCCGCGCTGCCAGACGGCCCGCACAGAGCCTCCGCCCAGGGGAGCCGGGGCCGGGCGGCGGGTGCGGAGCCGCTTGTGCCGGGGCTGGGCCCGGGGGGGCGAAACGGGGAGCGGGCGGGGTGTGAGTCGTGAGAGAGACAGAGAGTGTGCGTGCGTGCGTGCGTGCGTGCGTGTGTGTGTGCGTGTGTGTGCGTGTGTCTGTGTCTGTGTGTGTGTGTGTGTGCGCACATGGGCATGGGGGGATGGAGACGTGTGTGCGTGTGGACGTGTGTGTGCACCCAGCACCCACAGCGCCCTGGGCCCCCGCACCCAGCACCCCTGGGCCCCCACGGCCGTGCCCCCAGCACCCACGCCGCCCCGGCGGAATGTATCCCGCGCCCACGGAGCCCTGCAGCGCTGCCCCCAGCTCCCGCGGTGCCCACGGCCTCGCACCCCGCCTCGCACCCAGCACCCACCCGCCGGCTGCCCCACGGGTGCCCACGGCCACGGCTCTGCCTCCCAGCCTGGCGTGTGCCCCAGCCCCCCCAGTGCCCGCCGCGGGGGCAGGGGGCCGTGCTGCGGTGCCCGGGCTGGCTGCCAGGGCACAGCCCCCCCCTGCTGCTGTGCCGGGACTTGGGCTCCCTGCCCGGTGGCCAGTGACGGGGGGGCCCCCGGGCTGCACAAAACCCCCGGGCCGGGCCCATCACGCCCCCCCCTTCGGCATGGAGAGCCAGCGGCTCTCCTCCTACGGCCGCCGCATCGGCCCCGCCGCCCCGGGCTACCGGGGGCTTCCCGCCAGCCCCCCCGCCCGGCTCCGGGCTCCCCGCAGCGCCCAGCTTGGTCCCCGCACGGGTGCCCGCCTGGGGCTGGGCAGGATGGACTTCTCGCTGGCCGCAGCGCTCAACTCGGAGTTCAGGGAGACGCGCACCAACGAGAAGGTGGAGATGATGGAGCTCAACGACCGCTTTGCCAGCTACATCGAGAAGGTCCGGCTGCTGGAGCAGCAGAACAAGGTGCTGGTGGTGGAGCTGCACCAGGCGCGGGAGCAGGAACCCTCCCGTCTGCCCGACGTCTACCAGGAGGAGCTGCGTGACCTGCGGTGCCACGTGGAGCAGTTGGCCACCGCCAAGGCCCGTCTGGAGATCGAGAAGGAGAACCTCGCTGAGGACCTCGGCAGCCTCCAGCAGAAGTAAGGCTCTGCCCCGCTTGGGGTAGCCCTGGGGCCCAAGGTGGCGACCATGACCAGGGTGGGGATGGGGAGCAGGGTGGGGATGGGGAGCAAGGGGGCCACCAGCAGCACGATGGCCTCAGGGACCAAGGTGGCCCCCAGGATGGTGATCACAGTCATCTGGGGACCAGGGCGGTGGCAAGGACCAGGGTGACAGCAGGTATCCCCAGGTTGGCCACTGAGACAGAGACCAGGGTGGCCACCAGGACCAGGGTAGCCCTGGGGACCGGGCAGTGGTGGGCACCAGGGTGGTGACGGGGCCGCGGGTGGCAACAGGGACCAGGGTGACCCTGGGAACAGCGCAGGACGGTGGCGGGGGGTGTGGGATGGGCACGTGCTCCGACACAGGGTGTGGGTGCTGGGAGCGCAGGGCCGTGTCGGCCCGGGGGGTCCATCCCTGGGGCTCAGGGTGACGAGGAGCAGCGCCTAATGAGTAGCAGCAATACCGAGTAGCAGCGCCCAACGAGTACTGCGCCTAACGAGGAGCGATGCTGAGGGGAACGGTGCTGAGTGAGTAACGGTGCCTCTGCTCCGGCGCAGGCTGCAGGACGAGGCGACCCTGCGGCTGGAGGCCGAGAGCGACCTGGCTGCCTACAGGCAGGTGAGGGCAGGGGCTGGACCCTGCGTCCCCCGTCCTGCAGCCCAGGGGCTCAGCCCCCAGCTCAGCCTCCCGCGGGGACGGGCAGGGGTGGGCAGGAGCGGGCAGTGGGGGGCTGGGGTGCCTTGGGGTGGGCAGAACGGGGCAGCACGGGGCAGGGCCGGGCAGCTCGGGAGGGAGCAGGCCCTGGGGACGGTCCCTCCTCTCCCCCCGCGGCGGCAGGACGTGGACGCCGCTGCCTTGGCTCGCCTGGCCCTGGAGCGGCGGGTGGGGACGCTGCAGGACGAGATCGCCTTCCTCCGCAAGGCCCACGAGGAGGTAACCCCGCGCGGGGGGCTGGGGGGGAGTCCCGGGGCTCGCCGGGGCCGGGCTGAGCCCCGCTGTCCCCCCAGGAGCTGCGGGAGCTGCAGGAGCAGCTGGCCCGGCAGCGGGTGCACGTCGAGGTGGACGCGAGCAAGCCGGACCTGACGGCCACCCTGCGCGACATCCGCAGCCGCTACGAGGCCGCGGCCGCCAGCAACGTCCGGGAGGCCGAGGAGTGGTACAAGTCCAAGGTGCGGCGGAGCCGGTCGCCCGGCGGGGGGGCCTGGCTGTCCCCTCCCGAGCGTCACCTCCTCGGGGCTGGGCGGCGCCGCCTGGGGGTGGCGCGTGGGGTTTGGGATCCCCGCTGCCCCCGCCCGTGTCCCGTGTCCGGGCCTGGTCCCCGCGGGGAGCGGGGACGTGTCCCCCTGCGGAGTGACACGGGCACGGTCCCTGAGGCGTGTTCCCAGTGACGGGGCCCACAGGCACTGTCCCGCAGGAGCAGGGACACGTTCCCGGTGGCTTCCACAGGCACCATCCCTCCCACCTGCACGGCGGGGATGTGTCCCCAGCAGCACCTGCCGTCAGGGACGTGTCCCATGTCCGCTGTCCCGTCGCCTCAAGGGAGCAGGGACACGTCTCCACGACATGTGCCATCAGCCACGTGCCCCACGTGCGCCGTCCCTTCCACCCAACACCGCGTGCCACCGGGGGCACGTCCCGTGTGAGCTGTCCCTTCCTCCCATGGCAGCAGGGATGTGTCCCCACCACAGGCGCTGCTGGGGCCACGGCCTCCCGGGAGCTGGGATGTCCCTGGGACACGCGCCTTTGGGGATGTCCCGCCTGTCCCCAACGGCTGCAGGAACAGGGACATGTCCCCAGGCCCACACCAAGGGCGTGTCCCGTGTGCACTGTCTCCTCCTGCCCCAGCAGCAGGGACACGTCCCCCGTGTCACGGGGCTCTGGGGACACGTCCCGTGAGCACCGTCCCACCACCCTGCCGGGTCGGGGATGTGTCTGTGTGCCACGTGCTGGTGGGGCCACGTCCCTGCAGTGGAGCAGAGCAGGGCTGTGTCCCCACGCCATGTGCCACCGGGACACATCCCACGGCACGTGTCCCCCCCCAGTTCACAGACCTGACGGCCGCGGCCGCCCGGCACGCAGAGGCCCTGCGCGCCGCCAAGCAGGAGGCCAACGAGTACCGGCGCCAGCTCCAGGCCCTCACCTGCGACCTGGAGGCTCTGCGGGGTGCGGTAGGTGACAGCTGCGGGGAGCGGGCGGGGGACACGGCATCGGGGGGCTGCCACCGCCACCGGGCTCCCTGGCACGGCGCTGGGGACCCCCACCCGCTGCTGGGGGAACGGCTGGTCCCCAGGGGTGGGAGGTGGATGGGCACCGCGGAGAGCCACCAGCTCCCGGGAGAAGGCGGCGGTGGAGGGTGTCCTGTCCCCTCGGGGTCCCCCAGAACGAGTCCCTGGAGAGGCAGCTGCGGGAGCTGGAGGAGCGCTACGCCCTGGAGACGGCCGGCTACCAGGACACGGTGGCACGGCTGGAGGAGGACACCCGCAGCCTCAAGGAGGAGATGGCCCGGCACCTGCAGGACTACCAGGAGCTGCTCAGCGTCAAGCTGGCCCTCGACATCGAGATCGCCACGTACCGCAAACTGCTGGAGGGCGAGGAGAGCAGGTGATGGCAGAGCGGGGGCTTCATCCTGCCCCTGCCCCTTCCCCGGCCGTGTCCCAAACCATCCCCAAAGCCTCGTGGTCCCCTCGGGGGTGTCGGACTGTCCCCAGCCCTCCTGCCCCAGCCCCAGGCGGGGCCGAGCTGGTGTGCAGGGCGGCAGCAGGACCCCGATGCTCTTCCCAACACCCCGCGTCGCTCCTGCAGGATCACCATCCCCGTGCAGAGCTTCTCCAACCTGCAGATCCGAGGTGAGGCCGTGGCCACGCGTGGGGTGGGGGTGGGATGGTGGCACAAGCAGGGGTGGCTTCTAGGGGTCAGCGGGAGGAGACGCTGTCTCAACCATCCCTGCCCCATCCGGAGGGACCGGGAGCTTTTCCTCCAAACCTCAAGGAATGAGGACTCCTGGGTTCTCCCAAGATGGGGGGAGGAGTGAGCCATGGCCACATCCCAGAGCCGAGCATGTCCCCAGGCCAGTGATGTCCCTAAGGCTGAATGACCACCATGTCCCCAAGGACAGCCCTGTCCCCAAGGCCAATCACACCCTAAAGCCACCCGTGTCCCCCCGGCCAACCACATTCCCAAGGCCAATCATGTCCACGATGCCGTGTCCCCAAGGCTAATCACTCCCCAAAGCCGGCCACATCCCCGGTGCCAGCCACATGCCAAGGCCAAGAATGTCACCAGTCACGTCCCCAAGGCCAATCGCATCCCCGAGGCCCACAGTGTCCCTGAGGCTGGTCACATCCCTGGGGCCAGCGTCCCCTGGCTCAGGGTTCTCCAGCCCAACCTGTTCCCTTTGGGCCCCCCCACCCTGAGTGGGGCTGGAGGAGCCATTCCTGGGCACTGGGTCACCCCCGTGTCCTGCCCCTGTCCCCTAGAGACCAGCCTGGACCCTAAATCCGTGTCTGAAGCCCGCGTGAAGAGGAGCATTGTGGTCAAAACTGTGGAGACCAAGGATGGAGAGGTGCGAAGTCCTCATCCGTGACACCCACGCTGCCTCCCCTCCACCCCCCCTCCCCACGGGGTGTCCCCAAGGGGGTCACTCATCATGCACGTGGGGCCACCACCCTTCAGCCCAGGAGCAGCCCAGGCAGGGAACCAGTGACCCCGGTGCCCTGAGAGCACGGCACGAACCGGCTCTGGGCCACGGTGGGGCTGAGCCTGGCAGCTCGTAGAGAAAACCATCCCCCGTCCCTGTCCCCAAGGTCGTTCAGAGCCCAGACAGGCTCAGCCCGGGAGGAGAGCCCAAGCCCGGGGTGATGGTCGCTCTCCCTCTGCCTCCAGGTGATCAAGGAGTCCAAGCAGGAGCACAAGGAGGAGCCGTAGGGCGGAGGAGCCGCAGCAGCCACACGCTTGTAGCTGTAGCCCCGTAGGTCCTGTCCGATGCTGCAAGGGAGCCCGCGGCCGGGCACCAGTCACGGGAGGAGCCGGCGGTGCCTCGGGGGGTCACCTCCCCGCACCCACCCCGCTGACACCCTGTTGGGGGCTGGCTGCCAGCAGAGCGCCCGTTCAGGCGGGCACAGCGCGGGGAGGGGATGGGCAATACCCGGGGCAGGCGAGCGGCGCCGGGCAGAGCCGAGCTCCCTCGCCAGGACGCTGCCACGGCCCCACAGCACGGAGGAGCCGGCGGTTTCGGGGCCGTGCCCGCGCTCATCCTGGGTCTCCAGTGCCCAGGAGAGAGGCCCTCCTGTTGCCATCTCTGTGTGCCAGTCGGACAAGACAACGGTGCCAAGAGCACCTCTCCCTGCACCCCACCTTGCTGCCCTCCCCCTGGTCTGGGAGGCCACCCCAGATCTCCCCAGTGTACCCAGGCCCTGAGCACCCTTGGGGTGGGGGGCCTGCAGGGTGCAAGGAACCGGCAGCTGAGGGACATTTCCCCGTCACCAAGCATCACGTGGGCTTAGCCCAGAGGCAGGGGCAGGAGGAAGGAGGATGGGGAGGCAGGTGCTGTCAGGACGGCATCCAAGAGTGATGAGATGGGGATAACGAGGGGTTCCTGGGGACACTGGGGTGTCCAGGGTGGTTTGTGGGGCCGGAGCAGTGGTGGGCACAGGAGGCTGGGTGGCCTCGAGGACTTCTCCTGGCACAGAGCCATGGGCCTGTCCTGGCCCCCCCTGAGTGTCCGCCACCAAGGTGTCCCCATCACCGTGTGGGGACAAAGAGTCCCGAGGGGCTCGTGGCGAGGGGTGACCCACGGTCGGGTGCCTGGGCCCTCGCCTGGGGGGGTCCCACACAGGTGAAAATGGAGAGGAGGGGAGTGCAGAGGAGACGGAGGAGGGTGTCAGGGCACCCACGGGTGCTCTCACAGTGAGAGGTGCCTCCCGCCACCCAGGAGCGATGGGGGAGGACGGACGGAGCCATCCCCGACCTGCTTGTCCCGCCAGGGGGACCGGGGCTGCCCTGGTGACAGTCGCTGCCATGCGAGGAGCCCAAGCTCCCCCCAGCACGGGCATTCGAGATGGGGCTGGAAGAAATCCCTTGTCCCTGGGCTCCACGTGGCCCTGTCCCCCTGCCCCCCTCTGTCCTCCGGTGCTCCCCCCGCACCAGCACGTGCCACCGGCCCACCCAGGGCCGTGGCCCAGCCCGGTGCTCACCCGCAGCCCCCGTCCCCTCCTTCGATTTAGCTACAGACCATGAGCGGAACCTGCCTTGATGCCACCTCACGTAGGAGCAACAGCCCAGCAGCACTCCTTGTACCCCGCAAGCCCCTTGGGACGAGCACAGGGGGTGCCACTGGGCTGCCACCCCCCTTGTCCCCTCTGTCCCCCCGTGCTTTGCAGCTCCTGACTCCAGAAGGGCCGTTCCCAGGGGCAGGAGATGTTACAGGAGAGCCGGGTGCTGCCCGGGTTTGGCATCCAGGGTGGGATGGCAGCGGCCCGGGGGACTCGGTCCCCCTCGAGCAGCCTCGGGCTGGTGCTTTGCAGCCCACGTTGCTACTGAATTAATGCACTAACACCTGCGGCAGCTTGAGGTGAGAAATAAAGCTAAAACGCGAGTGTGGTGCTTCCAAGGTCGCGCCTGCAACCTGCCTCTCCGCAGGCAGTGCCGGGGGTCTCCTTTACTGCATTTCTCCTGAGTCTTCTCACTAAACCACAGTTATTTTGCCTTTCCCCAAGTGATGGGGATGCTGCGGGCTGCTCCCATCCTTGACATAGGACGTGAGTGCAAGCGCTGGGCCTGGGCACTGCTGAAAGCGCCGGGCCTGTTCCCACCAGAGCTGGAACCGTTGTGTCAGGGCTGCTCCTGCATCAGCATCCTCCATCCTGACCCCGGGTAACTCCAGCACCTTCTTGTTTCATTTAAGCCTTCAACTCTTGGCTTTCTGCAAGTCCTCGGCTTTGCAAGTGTTACCCAAAGGCAAGAGGAATCGCACCCACAACAGGCTGCAGGGACACAGGTGTCCCCAAGACAGAAGCCACAAAGCCCAACATTCCAGTACCAGGCCCAGAGGTGAATCTGAAGCCTGCAATCAGGTGCCCAGTGGTTTCCACAGAGAAGGTGGGAGAGGGATGGGAATAGTCTGCCAGGGCGAGGGGGTGCCCTTTTGCTCCACTAGACGGGTTTGGAACAAAATGGACCCGTTGTTGCTGAGATGATTTCAAGGCAATCTTGTGGCAGGCGCATCCGCCAGTGCAAGTGGAGCTTCGTGGCTGCTGAAGTGTGGCAGCTTCTGGCTGGCTTTGTTTTCAAGGTCTCACGGTAGGTGAGACCTTTGGCCAATGGGAGCCGCTACTGACTACAGGTCAGATTCGGTCTGGGTGTCAATGGAGATCCCTGGGGGAGCCATCTGGAGCTCGTCCCCTGAAGCAGCACCTTGCGGTCGAGGACTCTCCCCTTGGGCCAGGACGCTGCCCAAGGAAACTCCTCGAGGGCCCTTGGGTCGGGACGCTGCCCTGAGCAGGTCCTCGAGGGTGAGAGCCCTCACTTGTCAGGTGAGTGACAGAGCGTTTGGGGTTGCCGTTAAACCCCAGGGAGTGAGGCTTTGTAAAGTGTTTTGGGCTGCTATTAAACCCCAGAACGTTGTTCTGTTCTCCTCCCGCAGACATTCGAATCGGTAATTTACAGAGAGCCGGTTGGCTGTTACTAATAATAAAATTTTTATTTTTTATATTGGTGGCTGGTTGCTTGTTTGGGAGCCTCCGTAACAAGTCTGAGCAACGTAACACACACGGGGCTGCTCAGCACCCTTGGGAGAAGCTTGAGAACCCTCCCAGAGTAGAACTGCAAGGGAGCTCGGGGGGCAGGTGCTGAGCTGTGCCATCCGAGGGCCTCTCTGGGCTCCAGCCAAAACAGAAGTGCAACTCCATTTAGACACACTATTAGGCAGCTCTGCAGAGTTTCTTTGTTGGACTGATGCCTGTCAGTTCCTTCTGCATTTCAATTTGTGTGGAATTTTGGCAAACCAGATAGAGTTTGAGATCACTGGACCATGAGGTGACAGGATCTCTGAGGTTGAGCCCGTGCCCTGCTGTTTGAGGTAAAATAATAATAAAATACCTGGTTCGATCAGTCCCAGATACACCACCCTGCACAGCACCTCCACCTCCATCAGCCCATTCTACCTCCAGCGGCTGCACGGATAAACACGAAGTGTCACTGGTTACATTTCTTAAATCCCCTCAGTGACAATGGTCAGTGATGACAAAGGGAAGGGATAATTTGGGGTCTGGTTTCTCCTCCAAAATACCAGCCAATTTTTTCTTTCCCTTGGTTGTTCTCCTCATCTAAGAGATTCTCACAGAGTTCTGTGAGGACACCCTGCCCCAGAGACCACAGCACAGTCCTCTCGGTAACTGACCTTTATTTGTGCAGAACTATTGCTCTGGGTGGCTCCCAGGAGCAGGGAAATGTACAGCAATGCTCCAGAAATAGCCCATTGCTCCGTTTCACACAATGATGCCAAAGCCAAGCGTCGAGCCTCTTTTCCACTCTGTCTCTGCACCACCCTGGTGCTTCTGCTCCTTCAGTTGACCCGGTAACATTTCCTCAGCTCCATCACTCTCCTGTCCTCCTCGGCTTCCCTTTGCAAGCTGCTGTCCATGAGGGGGGCTTCCCTCTCTGCTCCACAGCCAGCTGGGCTGCTGGGATGGCCAGCGGTGCCGTAACCCCCACTCATGTTCCGCAGCTTCCTCAACAAATCCCTGCTGCTCTCCTTCTCGGACTCGCTCAGAAGATCCACGTTTAACCCGAAGCGCTTGGTGCCCGAAAGGCTCTGTAAGATCTGAAGGACGGCATCTCTGTCTTCGTGACAGATGTTCTCTGCCAGCACCGTAAGGAATTCACCCAGGAGGCCAAAGCCCAAGTCAGCCTGAAAAATTCTGCCCAAGGCCTCCCCTCCGAGTTCAAGCAAAAACTGGTATTTTTCTCTTCCGCTTTTTAAGCATCTGCGCCAATCTCTGTAAAATTCGGCAGAGGTTCTGGGCAGTTGATCCAGTTCCTGAAAGAAAAAATAGGAATCCAGTTCATTTTGGTTTGTTCCCACTTGAAAATTCGTATCCTCCCCCAGCCCCAAACAACCTGTGGATGTCACAAAGGACTGCAGAAAGCTTGTGAGGTGGCAAAACATGAAGACAAGAAATTCCAGGTTCCTCAAGCCCCCTAGAAACCAGAGAACTTTGGGGGAAAATAAGGGAAGAATGGATGAGACATGAAACCTGGTGCAGATGAACACAGAGCAGTAGTGGAGTAACCCCAACCCTGACCAGAACCAGACATGCTGCCCAGCCTGGACCCACCGTCACTGCTCGGGAAGGGGTCTCCTGGAGATCGGCGTAGTTCAGTGAAAACCTCTGCTCCACCTCGAGCACTGTGCGGCAAATCAAAGGAGTGAGGAGAAAAAAGACAGGAGATGTAAACCCCAGACAAGATGCAGATGGCCCTGACACACCGTCTCGTAACAGGCTGCATTGGCGGGGATCTGTGGCAGAGCTGGCACTGAAAGGGGGCACAAAGCTCCGCGTGGCACCTCCAGATAAAGGGAAATCCTGTTTTATACACGATGGAATTGAACTGCTGAACTCATCACCGCTGCCTTAACTGACGCACAGACTTGAAGGAGGGTTAAAATGTTTGGGCTTTTCCACAGAGAGCGAGGACAAGGCACAGCAACATCAGGCTGGGCCTAAACACAAACCGGAGCAGCTCCGCAGATCAGAGCCCAAGTACTAATGGGATTCGGAACAGAATTTGCTCTGGGCAGATCATTGCTCAGTCCACGAAAACACAAAGCTGCCTGGAAGAGCTGCAGAAAGATCTCATAATAAACAGGCCAGTGAAATTCGGTGTCAAAAAAACCCACGAGAAACATCCCTGGGAAACATCCCCAGTTCCACGTCCAGTGGCCAGGACTCAGCAGCGTGGGCAGAGTCCACGGGAGGGGGCAGGACCGATGCCACTCAAACCACGAATGACCTGGGTAGAAAATGTTTAGTAACTGTTTCCCACAGCTGAAGAACTAAGGAGCATCCAGGGAACTCATCAGGCAGCAGGTTTAAAACAAATCAGCACTTTTCCATATGATGCAGAACTAAACCATGGGGTGAGAGAGAACTGGCCACGCTCACAGCTCTGCGGTCTGTGGCGATTAAATGTGATGACCCAGATGCACGGCCCGGGCTCTCTGTCTCTAACTGCAGCCAGCTGGAAGAGTGCGGTCGAGGGAGGGCACTCTTCCCCAAGAATGTGGTACTGGCCACCAGCAGAGGTGGGGTACTGGGAGCTCTGGTCTGACACTGTGCAGCTGGTCTTAGATTCCCCAGGGCTGAAGCAGATTCTTCTTGGAGCAGCTGATGCAAGCTCTTGTCAGAAAGTAGGGGCCAGGAGTGACCCCTGTGGTTATCTAAACACCCACGTGCTTGGGGCCTTTGAGGGCTTGCTCACATGTAGAGATATTTAGGAAGAACTCTCGCATTTTAAAATAATCCCCAAATTACTCCGGAGCAATTTTGATACGTGGACAAAGTCACAGGAAGTGTGTCCCTCACCTGGGGTATTTCCACGTCGCTGGCTTGCGGGGCCTTGGCACGGACTGCACAGGGATTCCACAGCACATTCCTCCTCTTACCCATCTTGTCCTTTTTCTCTAGAGGCTTCAGGTGTGATGCCAGCACGATGTTCCTGCAGGCAACAAGGGGATGGGATACTTGGCAACATCAAATAATGTGGGGCTTTGAGCTGCTTCTCTGAGGCAATTTCTGAGTTTAGGCCGTATGTATCATCCAGAGGGACCTGGACAGGCTGAAGGAGTGGACCTATGTGAACCTCATCAACTTCAACAGGGCCAAGCGCAACGTCCTGGGCCTGGGCTGGGGCAATCCCCACTACCAGAACAGACTCAGGGATGGAGGGACCGGGAGCAGCGCTGCAGAGAAGGACTTGGGGGTACTGGTGGCTGAAAGATTGACCATGACCTGGCAATGTGTGCCTGCAGCCCAGAAAGCCAACCGTGTCCTGGGCTTCACCCAGAGCAGCAGTGTGGCCAGCAGGTCAGGCGAGGGGATGCTGCCCCTCTGCTCCGCTCTTGTGAGACCCCCCTGGAGCCCTGCGTCCAGCTCTGGGGTCCCCAGCACAGGACAGACATGGACCTGTGGGAGCGGGGCCAGAGGCCACGGGAACGGTCTGAGGGCTGGGACAGCGCTGCTGCGGGGAGAGGCTGAGAGCTGGGGGTGCTCAGCCTGGAGAGGAGGAGGCTCCGGGAGACCTTACTGAGGCCTCTCAATGTATAGAAAGAGGCTTGTAGGAAAGTCGGAGAAAGACTTTTTACCAGGGCCTGCAGTGACAGGACAAGGGGCAACGGCTTTTAACTGACAGAGGGCAGGTTTAGACTGGACGTAAGGCAGGAATTCTTCCCTGTGAGGGGGGTGAGGCCCTGGCACAGGCTGCCCAGAGCAGCTGTGGCTGCCCCCTCCCTGGCAGGGTTCAAGGCCAGGTTGGACGGGGCTTTGGGCAACCTGGGCTAGTGGAAGGTGTCCCTGCCCGGGGCAGGGGGTGGCACTGGATGGGCTTTAAGGTCCCTTCCAACCCAAACCATCCTGTGATTCTGCGATTCTATCAAACAAGATGGGGATTCAAATGAGATCATGAAGCATCAGAGATGGGTCAGAGGAAAACAGAAGATTTTTCAAGCAGGGGGCACTTGACAGGCACATCCTCCTCACAAACTCAGTGTTAATCCAGTCGTCAGGACCAACGGGGCAGGAATTTCCCTGTAGGCTGCAAGCACCATGGTTCCTCCCCAGCACGGGGACTGGCTCGCTTCCCAGGAGCTGGGCATTTCCACCAACAGTTCCTCTAGAGCCAGAGCCTCGAGAACTGGCAGGATCTTGGGTCCTCCTGCCTTTTTCTTACGGTACACTGAATTTTCTGTGGCTTTGGGACTTCCAGAGGAAAGACCCTAAATTCTTACAGCAGCCAGGGACCGTTTGGCAGCTTGCAGCGTGCCGGGCAGGTACGTTCTGTGGATTCACTTGAATGGGCATCTTATTACACTGACATCTGCAACGAACTACAGCAGCCCAGAGTCGGTGGCTCTGGTGGTTCCTCTCATCCCATGGGATGAATCCCTGCAGTTGGTCATCCCAGTAACGGGCAGGAGATCTCTGAAGGGGTCCAGCTCTCTGCTCCTGTGCTAGTGTGGGCTACACGAGCGAAGACACTGCCCCACAGAGAGAAGCTGCTCCGTTCCCTCCCTCAGATTACTTCTGCTGTTACCAATACACCGATAAAACAGCTTAAAATCCCTCAAAGATCCCTTTATAGGGACTGGCAAGAAAGTTGGGGGAGAAAAAAGCATTTTAAGGTGTTTTTCTGCCTTTCAGGGATCAGACGATATGACTGAGTGCAGACAGAGATGAAGCCGTGGATGGAATCTGATCCCGTATGTGTTTACCAAGGGGCGGTCAAAGTCCTTTGTAGGATCCCCCCACAAACCTGTCTGTGGATGTTGAGGGACAGGGACTTCCCCAGACGGATCTAGAGGTGGATCCGGGACTTGGGTGGGTGTTGGGAGTGCCCTGCGCTGCTTCTGCGAGGCATCCCTGCCATCCCTGGGCCACACACCAGCTCCCAAACCACTTGGACAAAGCACTGACGGGTTTGGGAGCACGAACATGCCGGGCGGGGTGTGCGGGGACAGGCGTCACCCTCTGCTGCGCCTCCACCATGGCACGGGGCGTGCGGGGAGGAGAGGGAGCGCCGGGCAGGCCGGCGGGGCTTGGGGGGTGGGTGTTGTGCCCGGGAACGGGGAGAGAGGACGACAGAGTGGCGGGAAGGGGACAGCGCGGGTCCCACTGCTGCTCCACAGCTTGGCCCCCGTGAGGACCTCCCCTGGAGCTGGCTGTTCGGGGCAGAACAGCTGAGATCTCACCCCACACACGTCAGCCTGATGATTTTAGGGGGGAAAATCCTAAACAAGGCTGAGTTTCTGTCCCACCCGGACCCTGTGTCACGGGGCTGTGGCCTTTTTGGGAATCCTAAAGCTGGGTTTGCTGCCCCGCCAAGCCAAGCTCGTGGTGACCCCGAGCAGAAAGCACAGATAATCAGCTCAACCCCCTCTCAGAGCAAAGTCTGAGCTCAAAACCCACCAGGGTCCCAGAACCGGAGCTCCAAAATAAAGAGCTCCAACCCCCCGCTGTGAGGCTGGAGCCCCCAGCACCAAGCAAGGCTTCGCTGTGGACGAAGCCCTTTGGGGTGGGGAAGCACCTGAAGCCCCCGCCCCGCCCCGGGCATCCCCCGTCGGACCTGAACTCCTCGTAGGAGGGGACGCGCTGGCGCACGGCCCGCAGCTTGGCCTCGTTCTCCCTCTCCCGCCTCTCGTCGGCCGCCACCGCCGCCCGCAGCTCCCGCTCCAGCGCCGCGGGGTCGAGGGCTCCGTCCGCCTCCATCCCGGCCCCGCCGCCAGGCAGGAGAGCGGGCGGGCGGCTCTGGGGACCCTCAGGGGACCCCGCTCCTGTCGTGACAGCCCTGCCGGGGCTGGCCTTGGGGACCCCCCTCCTGTCACAACAGTCCTGCCAGGACTGGCCCCGGGGACCCGCTCCCGTCGCGACACCCCCACTCGTATCGTGACAGGCCCGCCAGGGCTGGCCTTGGGGACTCCACTGCTATCGTGAGAGCCCTGCCGGGCCGCGCACGTGGATGGCAGCCGGGAACCTCACGCCGATCGCGACAGCCCCGCCGGGCCCCGACACGCCGCCGGCCCCCGGGGCCGCTCTCTCTGTCGCGACAGCCCCGCCGCCCCCCGCCGAGCTCCCGCCGCCGCGCGCGGCCGCTCCTCCCGTCGCCATAGCGACCGGGCACGGCCCGCGAGGCCCCGGCGCGGCTGCCCCGGCCGCGCCTGACAGAACCGGCCCCGCCGCCCCGCGCGGCCCCGCCCGCCCCGCGGCCACCGAAACCTCGCCGAGAGCGTCGGCGGCTTCGCCCGGCCCGCCCGGCCCTTCCCCCGCGGGCGCGGCGCTGACAGCGGGCACGGGGGATTCTGTCGCGACAGGCGGCGCGGGCAGCCCGGGGGCCTTCCGCGGCGGTGTCGGCGGCGCCGGCGGCGAGGGCAGCGCGGCGGGTGAGAGCGGGGCCGGGGCCGGGGGGCAGGCCCGGGGGTGCCGGGGAGGGGGCGGTGAAGACGGGGGGTGCTCGGCGGGCAGGGCGGGGCCCTCGGGGCGGTGCAGGGCTCCGGGGGGCGGCGGGCGGGCCTGGGGCGTCGCGCACGGTGCAGGCCGGGATCGGGGCCGGGAGTCCCGGTGCGGCGCAGTGCTGGGTGCGGGGGGTGGCTCGGGCAGATCCCTGAGTGCGTGGGGCGGAGTCTACAGCCTCCTGCGACCCCCTCCCGGCCCCCAGCATGGACACCGACCTGTACGACGAGTTTGGGAACTACATCGGGCCGGAGCTGGACTCGGACGATGACGACGACGAGTTGGGCAGAGAGTCTAAAGATCTGGATGAGGTGAGCGGTGCGGATGGGTGGAGGGGCAGCATCCTGAGGAGCTGGCACGGGCCTCGTCCTGCCCCGTAACCCCCACGGGAGCAGGGGCTGAGCACTGTGGTCGTCACAAGCTGCCGGTGATGGCTCTTCCCTGCTGGGTTCTGCTTTGCCGGTGCAATTTGACTCCTGAGGATCAGAGCGGATTTGGTTTTTAGAGGATTCTGTGTCTGTGATAAAGGGAAAGTTCCTCCTTGAATCATGGTTAGAACTGGGAGCTTCTGTAGCTCAGGCTGTATTTGGCTTTTTCTGTGTTCAGTCAGATGGAGGATCCGCAGCCAGTCAGTGAGGTCGTCAGGCCTTGAGTAACATGTGCTGGTGCTGCAGCAGTATTGCCAGGAGCTCGATTCCTCGGTGGTGGGGGCAGAGCAAGACTCCACAGACACCAGAGGGGAGTGGTGGGGGCAGGGCGGGCAGCAGAGGCTGCTGTACCACGGTGGAGAAAGCATCGTAGGGCCGGGAGAGCCCCTTCTAGTTCCTGCAGTTTGTCTGAAAGTGGCGTCTGCGTGTGCCCGGGTTGTGTTGTGCACGAGTGTGGTTCCGTTGTGGATAGGAGCAAGGGTCGGGAGTTGCTGCCTGTTGAGGTGTCTCTGCAAATCCTCTTGCTGTTCATTCTCAGCAGGAAGAGGTGTGTTGCTTACAGAGAGCACCTCTGGCAGCTGCTCTGCAGCTGGGTGTGAGGTTCCAGGGCCGCGCTGGTGGTTCCCTGGCTGGGTCCGTAGCTCTTGTTCCACGTTCGATGCCAGGCCTGTACTTTGTGGTGTGACTGGTGTTTGCAAAGCACTTTGGTGCTGGCAGCAGCTAAATGTGAGAGTTGGTTGCAGCTTGAGGATGATGACGATGATGACGATATGGGGGACCACGACGAGGACCACCCTGGGATGGAGGTGGTGCTGCATGAGGATAAGAAATACTATCCCACCGCCGAGGAAGTCTACGGGCCTGAAGTGGAGACGATAGTGCAAGAGGAAGACACGCAGCCTCTCACTGGTAAGTGGTGATGAAGTTGGGTATGGAGGGAGGGGAAGGCTCTTAATGGATCCTTGGAAAAGGGAAAATAACATTCCCCTCTGTTCTCCCCATTGTTTTTGATGTCCCTTTCGAGTTCCCTCTCAGCCCCAGGAACGTGTAGACTCTTGTTCATTTAGTGGAGTGCAGATTCTGGCACTCGGGGTTATTACAACTGCCAAACTAGCTTCTGAAAAACAGATATCAGCAGATACTGGAAAGATATTTAAGGAGAAATGAAAATGCATGTAAGTCCTCTCATCTGATCCTTCTGTACTAGAGCAGAACAGTTCAGTTGGAAGGGACCTACAACGATCATCTGGTACAACTGCTTTTATAAAGAGTGAAGGGAATCTGTCAGCTTGAAAGCTGTGGTTTTGTCTGCACAAGTCCCTGTTTCCTCTGACCGTTTCTGAGCCTGCGGGGTTCAGGGTCTCTGGTAACAGTGTTTTATTGTTCTCTCTCTTGTTTTCAGAGCCTATTATTAAACCTGTGAAAACCAAGAAATTCTCTCTGATGGAACAGACGTTACCGGTCACTGTCTATGAGATGGAGTAAGTCCTGTGTAGGGGTTTTGAGCGTATACGCTGGCCCAAGCCATCTGTGCTGTAACCCCCTCCCTTTTTGTTGTGTACAGGCAAAGGTGGGGAGGCAGCGTGGTGTGTGCTGTGTGGGGGAGGCAGCTTCTGGGGGGCATTAGCTTTGTTTCTTACTGACACCAGCAACGGAACTGAGTGCAGCCGTTTCCCAGATTTTGAACCAAAAACAAGAGGAGGAAAATACAACGCTAACCACTTTACAAGTATTTTCCCTCCACAGTATGCAGCACAGTGCATCGTTTTTCTGAAACGGGATGTAAATCTTACCCCAACAGCTGATATAAAGCTTGGTAATTGGGATCCCTTGTGGGGCAGATGTGCTGAAGGCAAGTTTTTCTAACTGGCTCAAGAAATATTCATATGGCCAGTGTGTGGCACACCTCATGTTGGGGCATTTTGGGTTGATCCCAGTGACCGTTGCCTTACTGCTGTCCCAAGTTAATTCCCATCTATGCTGGAAGAGTTTTCAGAGGGAATTTCTGTGCTGCTGGTGTATGTAGGTCAGCGTAACGCTGCAGCTGAGCTGCACTCTGCTGCTCTTGATGGTGTCTCTGGCTGTGTCCTGCAGAGCAGCCCCTGGGACACCAGAGTTGGGGAAAACCTGGAAAAAAATCCAAACGAATTTAAAAGTCGGGTTATAGTATCTCATGGAACTTTAGTGAGGCATAAAACCTGTTGTGTACTGTCTCTGATAAAAATACATAATCTTAGCATCGACATCTACATTTTGTTGATGGTGGAAGGGCTCTTTATCCCTGCGTGTGTAGTGTTTTTGCATGTTGTCTTCTATTTGACGATGAACAGATTGAGCTGCGTGAGTGTCCTGTTAGGCTCATCTTTCCATACGCCGTTTCGTGGCTAGTTTTAATAGTAGTCCTCAAGTGTAGATCCCAGAGCCAGATGCATTCCCTGTGTGCCAGACCCCCATGTGAGCAGTCCCTCTGGGTATCATCAAGGATCTTGTTATTTTCCAGCAACAGAATTTCCCTGGGGTTTGTATTCGTTGGTTACTTGGATGCCCAGGACCTTTTTGGAATGGCAGCTTCTCGAGGCTGTCCCCTGGTACTGTGTGTGCCGTGTCCATTCATGGGATCATTGAATTCCAGCTTGGAAGGGACCTCAAGGACCATGTGGTCCAACCTTTCCTGGCAAAAGCACAGCCTACGCAGTGGTAGTGGTAAGCACCCTGGTTGGACAGATTTTTGATCGAGCTCGGTACAACCCAAAGAGCCTGCTGGGTCTTATTTTTCTAGGCAGTCCGTGTTGCTCTTAGTCCATGCCCTGTACTCTTCATGATCTACCGCCTCCCTGATCCCCGTGATCCCGGATCTCTCTGCTCCTTCTGTCTGTAATGAATTGCTCTTTGTCCTGCTTGTTGATATAAATGGTTTGGATGGGGCTGAGAGAAATTCCTTGTGGGACTCAGCCAGAAACCTGCAAGCTTGGTATTGATTTCCCATTAAACCTTATTTTAAGACGGATAAGCAAGCTTTTAATCAGTATTATTATTGATTTTTGTATTTTTTAGCTCTTAATCAAAATGTTGTACGTTAAGAAGTCTACTGCATCAGTGAAAATTAAATCTTTTTAAACAGGAGATTATTTGACAGCACTTATCTTCTGCAGGCCCGTAGCAATGGATACGTGTTTTATAGCCTCCCATTACTGTTTAGGGAAGTTGGTAATTTAGGACCTCAGTTATATTCTGGCCAGGTTCCATGCAGAAGGGATCGGGCCATCATTACCCAGCTCAGTTGCTGATTCTAAAACCATGTAAATTCCATTGCTGTTTCCTTGAGGCCCTGGGAACATCACTGTTTTAAGACCTGAAAATCAGAATTAATGGTCTGCGGGTCCCCATGGCCGCCTCTTCAAACTGTGTGGGGTGTGTGTTATCCAGCTCTGTGATTTACTTGAGTGCCTGCCACTATTTGAGTGGAAGGATTTCATCGTCTGAGTACATGGATGTGACTTTTGCTCTAATACTGACTAGAAGAGAAGAAAAATATTCAATAATATTCCATCGCTGGCAGTTTTACCAGCTCCGTATTCTCCCACCCACTGCCATCTGTCTAGGACTCCAACTCTCTTGTCCTCCCCATCTGGAAAGTGGGATTCTTCCTCCGCAGGGCATTGGCAGAATGAGAGTTTGGAGAGGATTCAGGGGGCACCTTGGATAGACAGTGTAACTGAAACGGCACCTACTTTTCTTAGGCACAGCAGAAGCCTCCAACAGTCTTTTGTGTTTCGTTCCTGCAGTTTCCTGGCAGATCTGATGGACAACTCGGAGCTAATTCGAAATGTGACTCTGTGTGGGCACCTTCACCACGGCAAGGTAGTGTGAATATCCCACATCTATCGGGTAGTAGTAATGATCTGTTTGTTGCCTCCTTTTACCGTTGCTCCTGAGCCCTCGACCTCTCCAGCAGCAGTCTCTTTCTGCTCCTCTTGCTAATGCTTATTTGTGGGTTTTCTTTCAGCCACGTGGAAAGAATAACGTGCCCAACGTTCTCTGTACTGCTACTGGAGGGATGGGATTGTATTTGTCTTTCTCTGTCTGAACGTAGTCCCTTCCTTTCTCTTGTGCTCTGATGTTTTTCAGACTTGTTTTGTTGACTGCCTGATAGAACAGACACACCCAGAAATCCGGAAGCGCTACGACCAGGACGTAAGTGAGCTTTTGGAGTATTCTGCCCTGGGGAACGTGGGTTGGATTTTACACTTGGAGCGTGACTGTACGTGTGGAAAATGCAGTTTTAGTGATTAGAACGTAGGATTGGAAATCCAGAGCTCAGTCCTGATTCTGTCTCTGTCATTCACCTGCCACCTGAACCATCTGTAAAGAGTTATGGTGTCCTGCTTCAAACTTAATATTTGATACCAAATGTGACATTCTGACTCTTGTTTTGTCTTTCAGCTTTGTTACACTGATATATTGTTCACTGAGCAAGAGGTGAGTGAGTCTTGTAGAACACACAGTGATTTTTATCCAGCTATCTCATGCTTTACTCACAGTTACTTACTGTAGGCAGTTTCCTGTTCCATTTTAACATCTTTTTGTGCCTTCTGCATTTTGACCTGTTGGAGCGGGTTCAAAGGAGGCCACAAAGATGGTCAGGGGGCCGGAGCACCTCTCCTGTGAGGAGGGGCTGAGAGAGTTGGGGGGTTCAGCTGGAGAAGAGAAGGCTCCGGGGAGACCTTAGAGCGGCCCCCCAGGGCTGAAAGGGGCTGCGGGAAAGGGGGGAGGGACTCTTGATCCAGAGGTGTAAGGACAGGATGAGGGGTAAGTTTTAAACTGACAGAGGGCAGATTTAGATAAGATCTAAGGAAGAAATTCTCCCCTGGGAGGGGGGTGAGGCCCTGGCACAGGCTGCCCAGAGCAGCTGTGGCTGCCCCCTCCCTGGCAGGGTTCAAGGCCAGGTTGGACGGGGCTTTGGGCAACCTGGGCTAGTGGAAGGTGTCCCTGCCCGGGGCAGGGGGTGGCACTGGATGGGCTTTAAGGTCCCTTCCAACCCAAACCAGTCTGTGATTCTGTGATAGTTTTTTTATCAATAAAATGATCTGCTCCTCTTGTTTCCCTCAGTAAGATCCTTGGTCCAACGTTCTTCCATTTCCTGCAACCCTCATGTCCATGTTTGATTTTATTTAGCTGAGATGATAACCTGCGTCATGATGAAAATCTGCACCACAGTTATTCCAGCATATGAGTAACTCCTGTTTCCTTTGAGGGAAAGAAGTGGAAGGGTTTTGCAGTAATGATGGATGGGGAGAAAAACTGATTTCAGAATGAACATATTTGTCCTCTGTTTCCTTTGATGGGAACTCTTAGCTGGGAGCTCTGACTCCTTGTGGTTGGGTGGGAATGGGAATCTGATTTTGTCCTACTCGTTAAATATTGTCGTGACCAGAACAGTCCTGTGAAGTGTTTCTTTCTCTTCATCTTAATGCTCTACTCTATACTCTGGGTGATCAAACCTTCTGCTTTGAGGTATAACTTGAGAGTAGCAGAAGGGCAAAGGCACAGAAGAACACGTGTCTTCTGTCTCGGGTGTTGCAGTTCCTCAGGTGAGACGAGGCGTGGATTGTGCAGTGGGAGCTCACCAGTCTGAGCCAGTATGGATGGAGGAGCTGAGCTGGATACTGCAGCAATCTGAGGTTGTTACTCCCTCCCTGGGAGTAACAGGATGTCCTGAGTGGATGTTTACTTCTTTCCGTCTTCCTCATTTTTCTTTGGTCACCTTGCTGAAGTATTTTTGTTGTAACTGATAATGCTGGTTTCCTGTCTTTCAGAGGGGAGTAGGCATCAAGAGCACACCAGTGACTATTGTTCTGCCCGACACCAAAGGAAAGTCTTTTCTGTTCAACATCATTGACACTCCAGGTGATTGTGTAATCCTGAAAATCCTGTTTTGGGATGCACTTAGCTGAAGGCAGGGTGATGTGTGGGGCAGATCTGTGACCGTGTGAACCAAGATTTCTCTCATTAACCAACCTCTGTGTTCTCTGGCTGGTGCTGCTGGCAGGAGCAGAGCAGTACAAGCACATGCAGTGATGGTTAATGAGGGCATTCAGAGAGCTTTGGTGTTGGATTGCAGGGGATTGGGTAGCATTGGCTCTCAGAAAAACAAAGAATCTACCCCCTGAAACCGCACTGATTCATCTGGAAATGGCACCCAGGTGCATGCAGCCCTGGGAAGTTTTCTTGTGCAAAAACGCTTGTTTTGTTTTGTGGGTTTTGTAGACGATTCCAGCCTAGTCCTGAGCCTTTAGCTAAATTCTTTCTTCTGAAATCACTTCCAGAAGTAACAACTCTGCAGCTGGCTTCTAGTCAGGCTTGTGTTTCTGATTAGGAGGCCTAATTACGGGCTAATGGGGCTGCAGATGTGTTTCACTCAGGTGTATGAGGAGCACATGTAGAATTGGATTTTCCAGGTAACACCTTGCCCAGTGGGGGCCGTGCTTTTCTCAAATGCTGTTGCCCCACCGTGAGACTCTAAGCAAGTTCCCTCAAGCCTCTGACAAGCTTCTGTGAGGGGAGCATAATCACAGATCAACTTGTTGTAAGAAACTAAGGCCAAACTTTAGGAACGAGGGTCTTGGGACACATCTGTTGAGTTACAGCGCGAGATGAGGGAGGTTAGAGCGCAGGAGGAGGCTGGAGGGAGAGGCATCTGTTGTTCTTTGGTGAGAAGTAATCTTCCTCCTTTTCCTGAAGTACTTGCACAGAGCTGTGAGAAAAACAGTAACAAATGTGAGGAAAAGTGCCTGTTAAATGAGTTGTTGTTGTGTTTATTCTCAAAAAATAGCATTAAAGCTGAAGCAGATCCCTCTGCGGAGCTCTGGCAGCTGCTCCCGGGTCCCTGTCTGAGGAGGAAGCCGTCTGTGTTCTGCCTCGCTGCTGCGGAGCAGGGGACGGCTTTCCACCCTCTGTGCTGCTGGTGTCAGGGCTGACTCTGGTTCTCAGCACCATTTTGTGTTGTCAGTTTTTCTGACGAGGTGACAGCTGGCCTTCATATTTCGGATGGCGTTGTACTTTTCACTGATGCAGCCGAGGGGGTGAGTGCCACGTTCTCTCTCCTAGGGGTTAACTTCAAAACCTCTTCCTCTGGAGGGTTTGATCCTGCCTGAAGTGAAGGCCTGGCCCTCAGCTTTGCGGGGTGAAGGATTTTTGAAGGACAGGTGGGGAAGTGAGAGTGTTTTCCAGGCAAAACAGGGAGTCAGGCCTCTGGCTTGTGTGTCCAGGGCTGACGTGATGCGTGTGCCCTGTGGGCTGATTATCTAACTTGTTTGCCTCTCCATCCTCATGGTACCTAAAATTGAGCAGGTTATGTATATCCGAGATGTCCCTGGGGTAGGATTTAGGAATTCAGTTGGGTCAGCACCTACTTCTAAATTTCAGGAGGATTAGCTGATGGCTGAGCTGAGGCTTTCCTACAGAGTTGCAGCCCTGTGCGTAAGGGTCGTTGGTTTGTCTGTCACGCCCCAGAGAGCATTTTGTGGAGGGCTTTCACCGGGGGTGTTTGTGCTCGTGATTCCCTGCAGGTGATGCTGAACACGGAGAGGCTGATCAAGCACGCGGTGCAGGAAAGGCTGGCAGTGACTGTGTGCATCAACAAGATAGACCGACTGATCCTGGAGCTGAAACTGCCCCCTACAGATGCTTATTACAAACTCAGACATATCGTGGATGAAGTTAACGGTCTGATCAGGTATTGGGGCGATGTGTCGTTGGTGCTCGCTGTCCCTGCTCTATTTCGGGTGCTTCCCTCTGTGAGCCCTGTGGATGCCTAAAAACTAATGAGTTTGTTTCTTGATAGAAAATGGGGTGGGAAGAACTGCTGGGAATTCATCTCAGCAATATATTGAGTTAGGCAGGCTTGACTCTTCCTGACACGTTTCATGGGATCAGCTCTTTTTTTCCCCATTAAAAAGTGGGGAAAGTGGCTGTATGACCAGAGCAGGGAACTTCTGTGCTCCCAGATGTCTCAAATGTGCTGAAATTGTCCGGGCTGTATCCCAAATTACAGGTTGAGATGTCTCAAAGCTCTAAAACACCTGTTAAAAAACCAATGGGAACTCGTCCCAACCCCTGAGCAGAGACTCTGGTGCTGGTGGGGTCAAATCTCCCTGCAAGACCCTGCTCAGAGAAGGGAGGGACATCTTCTCCAGCTTTCACAGCAGCAGTGCATTGTTTCTGTGGGTTCTTCTGCATCCAGGTGATCTTCTTAACAGCATTCTGCCCTTGGAGTGGGTGTGAATTTGCACACAAGCTCCCCTGCCTGTCTCTGTTCAGTTGCTGCAGGCAGCTTGGAGCAGGGTAGTTTCTCCTGTCCAGCATGCTTGTGAGTCCGTTAGAACTGTTTCAGTTCAGTTCTATCCCTCCTACATTATTTGCCTTGTATTATCTTTTCCCTTTGCTTAGTTGACCAACTTTGCTGCCTTTTTTTAGGGGAGGAAAAACTCTACCTGACAAAAAATACAAAGCACTTGTGCTGATTAACTTTAGTTCTAGATCTTGAAATATTTCTTTGCAGACTGATGCTTTACAGTTAGTAGTCATAAAATGATTCTGACCCTGAAACGTTGATGGCAAGCACGCTGCAGCCCGTTTTAAGATGCTATTTGGCAATCACTTGCCTATCACATACTGCTGTTTGGTGTGGGAAGTAGATTTAAGTGTCTTCTGTGGTTCATAGCACTGATTTTATTTTTTTTTCTTGTCTCTACAAACTGTCTCCTCTCAGCATGTATTCCACCGATGAGAACCTCGTTCTGTCTCCCCTTCTGGGGAACGTGTGTTTCTCCAGTTCACAGTACAGCATCTGCTTCACGCTGGGATCTTTTGCAAAGATTTATGCAGACACATATGGTGAGGATTATCCAGAAACCTTGTACACTTTAACATCTCATTTCCTAACCTTTTTTGTTGAGGCTTTCTGAGCCGTTCAGCTTTGCCTTTCACTGCACATGTATGGGCAGTGTGCGTGTTCTTGAACTTCAGGGCGCTGAGAGGTGCTGCAGCCCTGGGCCCTGGGTCGTAAAGAGCAAAAAGAGTTCTGACTTGTTTTTAGCTAGATAGTCTCTCCTGATAAATGTTTATTGAGCCAGAAGCCAACATGTGATACGTACGCTTAATCAGAAAAACCAAGTCCTGCTGTGGCAGTTGAAGGCAAGTGTATGTGTTGTGCTTTGCCTCCTTATCACAACAGCTCAGGAGCGAAGCAGTTAAGTTCTGCCTGTCTTTTTGCGAGTCTCCAGAGTCTGAGACTCAGCTGCAGCCAGGCACGAGCTTGGCCCACAAGGTTTTGCACTCTTGCCCTCTTTCTTTTTTAAGAAAGTGCCTTTTCCTGCCTTTGATTTAATTTTCTGTTCCCCAGGTGCCCGCTCAAGGCAATCTGCCACTTGTACAAGCGGGCCTTTTGCTGGCATTAGCCAGCTGTACAGCCAAGGCTTTTGAAGTCTCACGCTGGGGAGTTGGGGGTGATCTGTAGGAGCCGTGAGCAGGGGAGGAAGGATGTAAAGCAGCTGGCCCGGCTCTTGCAGAGAAGTTAGCCAGAGGGAGGGTGAAGTTGTAGAGGTCAGGGACTGAGGTGTCAGACTGTCGTGCGTCCTGGTGAGTTTGGAGAAATAAATGAGCTGCCTGGGCGTCCCAGCGTTAACTTTGTGCCTCTAGGCTGATCCCCCTTCTTCGGGGGAGCGCTGCAGATGCAGGCAGGGGTGGTGGGAGATGTCATCCACGTGGGGCAGACACGAGCTGAGCGGTACTTGGAGTCGGTAATACTCGATTGTGGCCACCAGGGATTTTATGTGCAGCCACCGTACTTCAACTAACATGAGTTATAGTAGTTTAACTGTCAAAACCGCAGCCACCGTGAAATTTCTTATGCTTGCACATCTGCCCACAGCAAAAGCTTGTTTGGAAACTACTGTAAATTATCACCGCTGCCTTATTATTTGTAAATTCACCGTGACAGCCAAGCACTCCACCGTTCCTTCGGCACTTGGGTGTGTGGCTGTGCTCTTAGTGCATCAGCTGAAAAAGAGAAAAGAACCTGGAGATGTTCAGCAAGGCAGAAAATGCTTGCGATCAGCCTGCGGGGTGTGAGCCATCCCAGTACCTTGGCACTACAGCGTCAGGTTGCAGCGTTAACGTTTGGAGAAGGCAGCAGATGTAACTGAGTTCCTGCAGCGTGGCGTCTGGCAGGGCAGCTCTTCTCCGCTTTAACCTTGTGTGTAATTGAGGGAGTTGAAATGTCCCTGAGAAGCAAGTCTGTGACCCCACAGTGTACCTGGGCTGCTGGTGTCGTCCTCAGCGGACTGTTTCCTGCCCCCTCTCTGCCTGCTCTCCCCAGGTCAGGGCTTAACCATTCCAAATTGGGACCAAGCATCGATCTATTAAATCTTCAGGGTTGTTTTAAAGCCAAAACCTAAAGATTTTCAAGGTGAGATAAATGCAGTGACTCTGAGAGACTTTTGTCATTTTGCTTTTTCCCTGTAGGAGATATCAATTATCAGGAGTTTGCGAAGCGGCTGTGGGGTGACATCTACTTCAACCCGAAGACGTAAGAAGCCTGTTTAAACATCTGTTTAGGTTGTTCTCTCTTTTTGCTGTAAAATGTGGACTGGCTGACCACCCGAGGTCCCTTCCAACCTGAGTTGTCCCGTGATGGGCTCGTATCTGGGAGGGGTTGGGTCAGGCCTCCTGCTTGGTGTGAATTCGTGTGGTCCATCCCGAATCCCACAGCAGGGACAGAGCCTCCTCTGGCCTTCGCGTGGAGTCGGCACGACTCCTGTGTGACAGCTTCCCGGAGGCTTGGGAGGGAGAAGGAGATAACCTGGGAAGAGCAGAGGCTGTGTTTGCCGTCGGGGTGCTTGCAGGCTGCAGATGCTCTTCATGTCTCTTCTTTGGTCTCCCATAGCCGCAAGTTCACCAAAAAGGCCCCAACGAGCAGTTCCCAGCGCAGTTTCGTGGAGTTCATTCTGGAGCCCCTGTACAAGATCTTGGCTCAGGTATGTGGGGGTTCATTCTCCTTCCCACAGTTGCAGGTAGGAGCAGCCAAGGGCTGAACACTACCCGGTGGTGTCTGGTGCCTGTGGGACTCGCCTGTCCCATCCTGCGGTGGGATCTCCACAGACGGTGAGCCACTGCTTAACAGCTGCTCCTTGCAAATCTAGCCCTCTGTTTGCACAGTTAATAGAACTGCCTTTGCTCTTTCTAGTGTGCTCTAACATCAGCCAAGGGATAATGTGAAGCAGCCGCCAGTTCTCCTTTGAGCTCTAAACCAGAGCAGGTCAAGAGCCCTGAGGGCGATGGCTGGTGTGTGGAGCTGCACCTGGGAGTTACTGGCCTGGACCCCACAGCAAAGCTGAGAGTGGTGCTGCTTGTCTTGCAGGTGGTGGGGGACGTGGACACGACCCTGCCCAGGACACTGGATGAACTTGGCATCCACCTGACCAACGAGGAATTGAAACTGAACATTCGGCCTCTCCTGCGGCTTGTCTGCAAGAAGTTCTTTGGGGAATTCACAGGTAAATGTTGTTTGTCTTCCCCTCCGTGGTTTTCGCAGTACCCCGGTCTGACATGAGCAGAGTTAAGGGCTGTATTAGAGCCATGGAGTGCTCACTTGCACAGCTCCCTTCTCAGCTTTCCAGATATAAAATACTAAACCTTTTGCCCAATGGACAGCTGGAGACATGGCTCGCATCTTCCCCATTGCTGTGGGGGTGCTGCAGTAGGAATGGCTTTGCCCCGTGTTTATTGGAGCCTGTTTCTTTCCTCTGCACTGCTTAATCCTGTTCTCATGAAGTATTACTCTTCCAGGCTTTGTGGACATGTGTGTGCAGCATATCCCCTCCCCAAAGGTGGGAGCCAAGACGAAAATCGAGCACACCTACACTGGTGGCGTCGACTCTGACCTCGGGGAGGCCATGAGTGAATGTGACCCTGACGTAAGGAAACTCTTCTGCTTGGCTCTGAGTGTCCAGAAGCGGGCAAATACGCTCCTCTCGCTGCCTTGACAGGGCAGCTGCCTCCTAGACAGCCATCTGCACAGATTTGACTTCTAGCATTTTGAAAGCTCTCATCCGATACTGAAACAAATCTCTTCACTTGGAGAAACTTGAGCTGCCTGCCAGGGCAGCCCTTGAGAGAGAGAATTGTTTGACAGTGTTCGGGGAGGAACAGGACTAGGTCAGGACTTCAGAGCACGTGGGAACTGCAGGGTGATTTTGTGTCCTTTTGCTGCCTTTTTGTCCCTTTCCCTTGAAGTTTGTTTCTCTCTCCAAAGTCTGAGAAAGCTGATCTGAACTGTGCTGATAAAAATAACCCCACGTTAGTTAGTCAGCACCTTTCCTATCAAAGCCTTGCAAAAACCTTCCTCCTCCAACAGCTTGTACTGAGCTGTCATTCAGAGCTGTCTAGAGCCACCAACGCCAGCCAGCAGCTAGTGAGGAATTTGCCTGTGACTTTTGCTCTGATGTCTGGAGAGAAAACGAATCTCTTCTGGTAACGGGTTGTGATTACCCACCTAATACTATACAGTGGTGACTGTCACCAGCTCACCGGTTGTGGAGTGACGTGAGAGCTGTGATCCCTGGAGGCTCGGGTCCTCTGCCCTGAGCTGCTTTGCAGGCCAGCAGGTGACATTTCCTCTCCTGGTCTTGTCCCAGCCACGATTTACTGCTCCCCAAGAGGAGGGAGAGAAGCTCCAGAAGAGTCCAGCAAAGTCGTTCCAGGGGTCTCCGTACAGGGCAGGGAGATGTAAGGCTTTCAGGGAAAGGAAATGAAGGGCTTGGCAAGTCAACAGAAGTATTTCTAAATTCCAGCCTGTCAATCCCTTTGTATCCACGAGTCCTGCCAGGTCGGTGTTTCTCGACTGTATTTTGAAAGAGGTTTATTTCCCTTTCCTGGAAAGGGTCCGCTGATGTGTCACACCACGAAAATGTACAGCACGGACGACGGCGTTCAGTTCCACGCCTTTGGCAGAGTGCTCAGCGGGACCATCCACGCTGGGCAGCCAGCTCTTGCAGCGGGAGCCCCGGCCCTGCCTGCGCGGGCCGGGAATTTTCCGCGGCAGCGGCTCTTCCCTGGGAACGGGGGCTGTGCGCGGCCGGACCCTGACCCCCGGCCCCTTCCGAGCGGCTGGAATTTCCCCCGCTGCCAGCAGTGGCCCTTTGTCGGGTGCGGGGTGCCCAGGGGCCGCGCCCACCCGGGCTGTGGAGCGGGTAAACTGAGGCCCGCCGGCACGCGGAACCGCTCCCGAGGGCAGCGGGTGCTGGGGTCTCCGTCCTTGGCACGAGTTCATCGGGGCTCAGCACCGGGACGTGCCGAGGGGGCAAATACCCCCATCTGCGGGGGGCACCAGCAGTGAGTGGGGCTGTGCTGACCCCTCCGTCGTCCCCGTCTCTCCCCAGCCCCCGGGACTGGGCACGGGCTCCCCGTGTCCCTGTCCCCATCGCGCTCCCGGCGTCCCCATCCCCCGTTCTGCTCCCCGGGCCCTCAGACTTGTCCTGCTCCCCGTATTCCCACCCCCTTCCCACTGTCCCTGTCCCCATCCCGCTCCCCGGGCCCCCGTCCTGATGTCCCCACCCCACTCTGCTTTCCGTGTCCCTGTCCCCGCCCCTGTCCCTGTCCTGCTCCCACTGTCCGTGTGTCCCCCCCCCGCTCTCAGTCTCCGTCCCCGTCCTGTTCCGGAGGGGACCCAGCTCCGCCGCTCCCCGCGGCCATCGCAGGTGTCACCGCACGTGTCCCTCTGGCCCAGCCCCCTCCGCACGGGGGCTCCCCGGGCCGTTCCCCCCCCGATTCCAGGGCCCCACGCGTGACCCCGCCCGTGTAACCGCCCCCCCCAGCCCCCGTCCCCGCCGGCACGGGCCGCCCGCCTTTGCGCATGCGCCCCCCGCCCGGGCCCGGCGGCCCCGCCGCGGCGGCGCGTGTGGGGAGGGGGCGGCCCCGAGCGGGAGCGGGGCCGAGGCGGCCGCGGGCGCTGAGCGGACCGGGCCGCGGCGGGCTGGGGAGAGACGGGCCCCTGGCGGCGCGGAGCGAATGCGCAGGCTGCTCCGCGTCCGTCCTCCTCCCTCCGGTCGGCGGCAAAAGCTCCTCACGAGTGCGGTCCTGAGGATTAACGCTGAGGCGGAGAGGTCTGGCTGCAGGGATTTCCCGTGTGTCGGTGCAGCTGGGACCCGCCGTGGCCCGGGGCTTCCGACCAGGCTGCGGCCGAGGAGGCGGCGAGGTGAGGGGCTGAGGGCGCGGAGCAGAAGCCCAGGTGAGCTGGGGTGGGTGCTGTGCTGCGAGCAGGCTGCTGCTCCGGGCCGGCTCTGCCGGCGGGGGGCTCTGCCCTGGGAGTGTTTCTGTGGCTCCTTGTAAGCAAACGATCCCTTTGCCGTGTATCTCTTGAGAAGCGGTACCTTGGCTGACGTTTCTGGGTTGGAATGGCCAAGGATGGGGCAAAACCGAGCAAGGAGCATCATTTCGTACGTGTGACACGTAGGTCGAGGGTTTGCGTTTACATCACACGAAACTTGTCTCTGTTTTTTCAGCTGTGTTGAAAACGTGTTCAGCTGCTGTTTGCTGAGGCTGCGTGAGTTCATCACCCAGTTTCTCATCCTGGCATTGGCTTTTAAAACTGGATTTATCAAGTTTTAGATCAGTTTAAATCGAGAAAAGTATTAAAAAAATCTTAATGACTGGCCGTACCCTTGTCAGAGGGGCTACCTTTAGTAATTTTAAGACCAGAATCGCAAGTTTGTGTTAACCACTGATGCAGCGGACTATTGAATTATTGCTAATAGACAATATTTTAATTTTAAAAACTCAGGTTTCTTAATTGATGCAACAACATCAAGATTTTTGAGTTTTTTAAAGCAACTCACAGTTCTGAATGCATGACTGTAAGTGAGGAATTGTCATGGAATACCTGTTTTCTGGATGGGTTCCCCTGGTACCTATTCTGAGCCCTTCATTAGTGATTTTTTTTTTCCGGTTATTCACAGCAAACATCCAAGTGATGCAAATATCAGTAAATAAATGAAAAATCAGGGTCACAGACTGAGAGCACGGCGGCTCGCTCTGAATGAGTTAAAGAGCCCCAGAAGGGATGGAAAATGCCCGACAGCGAGGACTTCCAGTGGTCCTGTCCCTCTCTTAACAGGGGGAAGGTTAAAAGAAAACTTGTTCACAGTTTGTGAGGACAAAGGTGTAGCAAGGCAACGATCAGGTGCTAGAGAAGTTGAGACCGATTTTAAGAATTTAGCAAAGGTTTTCGGACAAAGATTTTAGTACATACTGAAGAGTTTTAATTGTAGGCACAGCTTTTGTAAAGAATTTTCTGTGGTTCAGAAGGTAATAGGTTTGGGAATTGCGTTGCTTAGGTGAACCTTTATCTTAAAAGGTCTTTTCTGGCTTTGTATGGTTTTATAGATGACAAAGGCAAGATTCAAGGGCAAAATTCTTCTAAGCTGTGAAATCTAATCACTGGTGGAGAGTTTGCCGTGAATTTTAACACGCAGACTTGTTGACTTAGTAATTTAGTGACTGCCAGCAACTCCTGCGAGTCCAGGAAAAACACAAACTCTCCTGAAACATCACTTTTTGCCAAGCAAAGGGTGAGGTCCGGTGCACTTCTTGCAGTGCCTGCAATTGTACGTGGGTGTAATCCAGCCACTTGGGACCACCAAAGTGCCCCGGACCCGTGCTGTCAGGAGTCGTTTGCATTGGAGGTAGAATGGGCTGATGGAGGTGGAGGTGCTGTGCAGGGTGGTGTATCTGGGACTGATCGAACCAGGTATTTTATTATTATTTTACCTCAAACAGCAGGGCACGGGCTCAACCTCAGAGATCCTGTCACCTCATGGTCCAGTGATCTCAAACTCTATCTGGTTTGCAAAAATTCCACACAAATTGAAATGCAGAAGGAACTGACAGGCATCAGTCCAACAAAGAAACTCTGCAGAGCTGCCTAATAGTGTGTCTAAATGGAGTTGCACTTCTGTTTTGGCTGGAGCCCAGAGAGGCCCTCGGATGGCACAGCTCAGCACCTGCCCCCCGAGCTCCCTTGCAGTTCTACTCTGGGAGGGTTCTCAAGCTTCTCCCAAGGGTGCTGAGCAGCCCCGTGTGTGTTACGTTGCTCAGACTTGTTACGGAGGCTCCCAAACAAGCAACCAGCCACCAATATAAAAAATAAAAATTTTATTATTAGTAACAGCCAACCGTCTCTCTGTAAATTACCGATTCGAATGTCTGCGGGAGGAGAACAGAACAACGTTCTGGGGTTTAATAGCAGCCCAAAACACTTTACAAAGCCTCACTCCCTGGGGTTTAACGGCAACCCCAAACGCTCTGTCACTCACCTGACAAGTGAGGGCTCTCACCCTCGAGGACCTGCTCAGGGCAGCGTCCCGACCCAAGGGCCCTCGAGGAGTTTCCTTGGGCAGCGTCCTGGCCCAAGGGGAGAGTCCTCGACCGCAAGGTGCTGCTTCAGGGGACGAGCTCCAGATGGCTCCCCCAGGGATCTCCATTGACACCCAGACCGAATCTGACCTGTAGTCAGTAGCGGCTCCCATTGGCCAAAGGTCTCACCTACCGTGAGACCTTGAAAACAAAGCCAGCCAGAAGCTGCCACACTTCAGCAGCCACGAAGCTCCACTTGCACTGGCGGATGCGCCTGCCACAAGATTGCCTTGAAATCATCTCAGCAACAACGGTCGGGTCCATTTTGTTCCAAACCCGTCTAGTGGAGCAAAAGGGCACCCCCTCGCCCTGGCAGACTATTCCCATCCCTCTCCCACCTTCTCTGTGGAAACCACTGGGCACCTGATTGCAGGCTTCAGATTCACCTCTGGGCCTGGTACGGGAATGTTGGGCTTTGTGGCTTCTGTCTTGGGGACGCCTGTGTCCCTGCAGCCTGTTGTGGGTGCGATTCCTCTTGCCTTTGGGTAACACTTGCAAAGCCGAGGACTTGCAGAAAGCCAAGAGTTGAAGGCTTAAATGAAACAAGAAGGTGCTGGAGTTACCCGGGGTCAGGATGGAGGATGCTGATGCAGGAGCAGCCCTGACACAACGGTTCCAGCTCTGGTGGGAACAGGCCCGGCGCTTTCAGCAGTGCCCAGGCCCAGCGCTTGCACTCACGTCCTATGTCAAGGATGGGAGCAGCCCGCAGCATCCCCATCACTTGGGGAAAGGCAAAATAACTGTGGTTTAGTGAGAAGACTCAGGAGAAATGCAGTAAAGGAGACCCCCGGCACTGCCTGCGGAGAGGCAGGTTGCAGGCACGACCTTGGAAGCACCACACTCGCGTTTTAGCTTTATTTCTCACCTCAAGCTGCCGCAGGTGTTAGTGCATTAATTCAGTAGCAACGTGGGCTGCAAAGCACCAGCCCGAGGCTGCTCGAGGGGGACCGAGTCCCCCGGGCCGCTGCCATCCCACCCTGGATGCCAAACCCGGGCAGCACCCGGCTCTCCTGTAACATCTCCTGCCCCTGGGAACGGCCCTTCTGGAGTCAGGAGCTGCAAAGCACGGGGGGACAGAGGGGACAAGGGGGGTGGCAGCCCAGTGGCACCCCCTGTGCTCGTCCCAAGGGGCTTGCGGGGTACAAGGAGTGCTGCTGGGCTGTTGCTCCTACGTGAGGTGGCATCAAGGCAGGTTCCGCTCATGGTCTGTAGCTAAATCGAAGGAGGGGACGGGGGCTGCGGGTGAGCACCGGGCTGGGCCACGGCCCTGGGTGGGCCGGTGGCACGTGCTGGTGCGGGGGGAGCACCGGAGGACAGAGGGGGGCAGGGGGACAGGGCCACGTGGAGCCCAGGGACAAGGGATTTCTTCCAGCCCCATCTCGAATGCCCGTGCTGGGGGGAGCTTGGGCTCCTCGCATGGCAGCGACTGTCACCAGGGCAGCCCCGGTCCCCCTGGCGGGACAAGCAGGTCGGGGATGGCTCCGTCCGTCCTCCCCCATCGCTCCTGGGTGGCGGGAGGCACCTCTCACTGTGAGAGCACCCGTGGGTACCCTGACACCCTCCTCCGTCTCCTCTGCACTCCCCTCCTCTCCATTTTCACCTGCGTGGGACCCCCCCAGGCGAGGGCCCAGGCACCCGACCGTGGGTCACCCCTCGCCACGAGCCCCTCGGGACTCTTTGTCCCCACACGGTGATGGGGACACCTTGGTGGCGGACACTCAGGGGGGGCCAGGATAGGCCCATGGCTCTGTGCCAGGAGAAGTCCTCGAGGCCACCCAGCCTCCTGTGCCCACCACTGCTCCGGCCCCACAAACCACCCTGGACACCCCAGTGTCCCCAGGAACCCCTCGTTATCCCCATCTCATCACTCTTGGATGCCGTCCTGACAGCACCTGCCTCCCCATCCTCCTTCCTCCTGCCCCTGCCTCTGGGCTAAGCCCACGTGATGCTTGGTGACGGGGAAATGTCCCTCAGCTGCCGGTTCCTTGCACCCTGCAGGCCCCCCACCCCAAGGGTGCTCAGGGCCTGGGTACACTGGGGAGATCTGGGGTGGCCTCCCAGACCAGGGGGAGGGCAGCAAGGTGGGGTGCAGGGAGAGGTGCTCTTGGCACCGTTGTCTTGTCCGACTGGCACACAGAGATGGCAACAGGAGGGCCTCTCTCCTGGGCACTGGAGACCCAGGATGAGCGCAGGCACGGCCCCGAAACCGCCGGCTCCTCCGTGCTGTGGGGCCGTGGCAGCGTCCTGGCGAGGGAGCTCGGCTCTGCCCGGCGCCGCTCGCCTGCCCCGGGTATTGCCCATCCCCTCCCCGCGCTGTGCCCGCCTGAACGGGCGCTCTGCTGGCAGCCAGCCCCCAACAGGGTGTCAGCGGGGTGGGTGCGGGGAGGTGACCCCCCGAGGCACCGCCGGCTCCTCCCGTGACCGGTGCCCGGCCGCGGGCTCCCTTGCAGCATCGGACAGGACCTACGGGGCTACAGCTACAAGCGTGTGGCTGCTGCGGCTCCTCCGCCCTACGGCTCCTCCTTGTGCTCCTGCTTGGACTCCTTGATCACCTGGAGGCAGAGGGAGAGCGACCATCACCCCGGGCTTGGGCTCTCCTCCCGGGCTGAGCCTGTCTGGGCTCTGAACGACCTTGGGGACAGGGACGGGGGATGGTTTTCTCTACGAGCTGCCAGGCTCAGCCCCACCGTGGCCCAGAGCCGGTTCGTGCCGTGCTCTCAGGGCACCGGGGTCACTGGTTCCCTGCCTGGGCTGCTCCTGGGCTGAAGGGTGGTGGCCCCACGTGCATGATGAGTGACCCCCTTGGGGACACCCCGTGGGGAGGGGGGGTGGAGGGGAGGCAGCGTGGGTGTCACGGATGAGGACTTCGCACCTCTCCATCCTTGGTCTCCACAGTTTTGACCACAATGCTCCTCTTCACGCGGGCTTCAGACACGGATTTAGGGTCCAGGCTGGTCTCTAGGGGACAGGGGCAGGACACGGGGGTGACCCAGTGCCCAGGAATGGCTCCTCCAGCCCCACTCAAGGTGGGGGGGCCCAAAGGGAACAGGTTGGGCTGGAGAACCCTGAGCCAGGGGACGCTGGCCCCAGGGATGTGACCAGCCTCAGGGACACTGTGGGCCTCGGGGATGCGATTGGCCTTGGGGACGTGACTGGTGACATTCTTGGCCTTGGCATGTGGCTGGCACCGGGGATGTGGCCGGCTTTGGGGAGTGATTAGCCTTGGGGACACAGCACCGTGGACATGATTGGCCTTGGGAATGTGGTTGGCCGGGGGGACACGGGTGGCTTTAGGGTGTGATTGGCCTTGGGGACAGGGCTGTCCTTGGGGACATGGTGGTCATTCAGCCTTAGGGACATCACTGGCCTGGGGACATGCTCGGCTCTGGGATGTGGCCATGGCTCACTCCTCCCCCCATCTTGGGAGAACCCAGGAGTCCTCATTCCTTGAGGTTTGGAGGAAAAGCTCCCGGTCCCTCCGGATGGGGCAGGGATGGTTGAGACAGCGTCTCCTCCCGCTGACCCCTAGAAGCCACCCCTGCTTGTGCCACCATCCCACCCCCACCCCACGCGTGGCCACGGCCTCACCTCGGATCTGCAGGTTGGAGAAGCTCTGCACGGGGATGGTGATCCTGCAGGAGCGACGCGGGGTGTTGGGAAGAGCATCGGGGTCCTGCTGCCGCCCTGCACACCAGCTCGGCCCCGCCTGGGGCTGGGGCAGGAGGGCTGGGGACAGTCCGACACCCCCGAGGGGACCACGAGGCTTTGGGGATGGTTTGGGACACGGCCGGGGAAGGGGCAGGGGCAGGACGAAGCCCCCGCTCTGCCATCACCTGCTCTCCTCGCCCTCCAGCAGTTTGCGGTACGTGGCGATCTCGATGTCGAGGGCCAGCTTGACGCTGAGCAGCTCCTGGTAGTCCTGCAGGTGCCGGGCCATCTCCTCCTTGAGGCTGCGGGTGTCCTCCTCCAGCCGTGCCACCGTGTCCTGGTAGCCGGCCGTCTCCAGGGCGTAGCGCTCCTCCAGCTCCCGCAGCTGCCTCTCCAGGGACTCGTTCTGGGGGACCCCGAGGGGACAGGACACCCTCCACCGCCGCCTTCTCCCGGGAGCTGGTGGCTCTCCGCGGTGCCCATCCACCTCCCACCCCTGGGGACCAGCCGTTCCCCCAGCAGCGGGTGGGGGTCCCCAGCGCCGTGCCAGGGAGCCCGGTGGCGGTGGCAGCCCCCCGATGCCGTGTCCCCCGCCCGCTCCCCGCAGCTGTCACCTACCGCGCCCCGCAGAGCCTCCAGGTCGCAGGTGAGGGCCTGGAGCTGGCGCCGGTACTCGTTGGCCTCCTGCTTGGCGGCGCGCAGGGCCTCTGCGTGCCGGGCGGCCGCGGCCGTCAGGTCTGTGAACTGGGGGGGGACACGTGCCGTGGGATGTGTCCCGGTGGCACATGGCGTGGGGACACAGCCCTGCTCTGCTCCACTGCAGGGACGTGGCCCCACCAGCACGTGGCACACAGACACATCCCCGACCCGGCAGGGTGGTGGGACGGTGCTCACGGGACGTGTCCCCAGAGCCCCGTGACACGGGGGACGTGTCCCTGCTGCTGGGGCAGGAGGAGACAGTGCACACGGGACACGCCCTTGGTGTGGGCCTGGGGACATGTCCCTGTTCCTGCAGCCGTTGGGGACAGGCGGGACATCCCCAAAGGCGCGTGTCCCAGGGACATCCCAGCTCCCGGGAGGCCGTGGCCCCAGCAGCGCCTGTGGTGGGGACACATCCCTGCTGCCATGGGAGGAAGGGACAGCTCACACGGGACGTGCCCCCGGTGGCATGCGGTGTTGGGTGGAAGGGACGGCGCACGTGGGGCACGTGGCTGATGGCACGTGTCGTGGAGACGTGTCCCTGCTCCCTTGAGGCGACGGGACAGCGGACATGGGACACGTCCCTGACGGCAGGTGCTGCTGGGGACACGTCCCCGCCGTGCAGGTGGGAGGGATGGTGCCTTTGGAAGCCACCGGGAACGTGTCCCTGCTCCTGCGGGACAGTGCCTGTGGGCCCCGTCACTGGGAACACGCCTCAGGGACCGTGCCCGTGTCACTCCGCAGGGGGACACGTCCCCGCTCCCCGCGGGGACCAGGCCCGGACACGGGACACGGGCGGGGGCAGCGGGGATCCCAAACCCCACGCGCCACCCCCAGGCGGCGCCGCCCAGCCCCGAGGAGGTGACGCTCGGGAGGGGACAGCCAGGCCCCCCCGCCGGGCGACCGGCTCCGCCGCACCTTGGACTTGTACCACTCCTCGGCCTCCCGGACGTTGCTGGCGGCCGCGGCCTCGTAGCGGCTGCGGATGTCGCGCAGGGCGGCCGTCAGGTCCGGCTTGCTCGCGTCCACCTCGACGTGCACCCGCTGCCGGGCCAGCTGCTCCTGCAGCTCCCGCAGCTCCTGGGGGGACAGCGGGGCTCAGCCCGGCCCCAGCGAGCCCCGGGACTCCCCCCCAGCCCCCCGCGCGGGGTTACCTCCTCGTGGGCCTTGCGGAGGAAGGCGATCTCGTCCTGCAGCGTCCCCACCCGCCGCTCCAGGGCCAGGCGAGCCAAGGCAGCGGCGTCCACGTCCTGCCGCCGCGGGGGGAGAGGAGGGACCGTCCCCAGGGCCTGCTCCCTCCCGAGCTGCCCGGCCCTGCCCCGTGCTGCCCCGTTCTGCCCACCCCAAGGCACCCCAGCCCCCCACTGCCCGCTCCTGCCCACCCCTGCCCGTCCCCGCGGGAGGCTGAGCTGGGGGCTGAGCCCCTGGGCTGCAGGACGGGGGACGCAGGGTCCAGCCCCTGCCCTCACCTGCCTGTAGGCAGCCAGGTCGCTCTCGGCCTCCAGCCGCAGGGTCGCCTCGTCCTGCAGCCTGCGCCGGAGCAGAGGCACCGTTACTCACTCAGCACCGTTCCCCTCAGCATCGCTCCTCGTTAGGCGCAGTACTCGTTGGGCGCTGCTACTCGGTATTGCTGCTACTCATTAGGCGCTGCTCCTCGTCACCCTGAGCCCCAGGGATGGACCCCCCGGGCCGACACGGCCCTGCGCTCCCAGCACCCACACCCTGTGTCGGGGCACGTGCCCATCCCACACCCCCCGCCACCGTCCTGCGCTGTTCCCGGGGTCACCCTGGTCCCTGTTGCCACCCGCGGCCCCGTCACCACCCTGGTGCCCACCACTGCCCGGTCCCCAGGGCTACCCTGGTCCTGGTGGCCACCCTGGTCTCTGTCTCAGTGGCCAACCTGGGGATACCTGCTGCCACCCTGGTCCTTGCCACCGCCCTGGTCCCCAGATGACTGTGATCACCATCCTGGGGGCCACCTTGGTCCCTGAGGCCATCGTGCTGCTGGTGGCCCCCTTGCTCCCCATCCCCACCCTGCTCCCCATCCCCACCCTGGTCATGGTCGCCACCTTGGGCCCCAGGGCTACCCCAAGCGGGGCAGAGCCTTACTTCTGCTGGAGGCTGCCGAGGTCCTCGGCGAGGTTCTCCTTCTCGATCTCCAGACGGGCCTTGGCGGTGGCCAACTGCTCCACATGGCGCCGCAGGTCACGCAGCTCCTCCTGGTAGACGTCGGGCAGACGCGAGGGCTCCTGCTCCCGCGCCTGGTGCAGCTCCACCACCAGCACCTTGTTCTGCTGCTCCAGCAGCCGGACCTTCTCGATGTAGCTGGCAAAGCGGTCGTTGAGCTCCATCATCTCCACCTTCTCGTTGGTGCGCGTCTCCCTGAACTCCGAGTTGAGCGCTGCGGCCAGCGAGAAGTCCATCCTGCCCAGCCCCAGGCAGGCACCCGTGCGGGGACCAGGCTGGGCGCTGCGGGGAGCCCGGAGCCGGGCGGGGGGGCTGGCGGGAAGCCCCCGGTAGCCCGGGGCGGCGGGGCCGATGCGGCGGCCGTAGGAGGAGAGCCGCTGGCTCTCCATGCCGAAGGGGGGGGCGTGATGGGCTCGGCCCGGGGGTTTTATGCAGCCCGGGGGCCCCCTCGTCACTGGCCACCGGGCAGGGAGCCCAAGTCCCGGCACAGCAGCAGGGGGGGGCTGTGCCCTGGCAGGCAGCCCGGGCACCGCAGCACGGCCCCCTGCCCCCGCGGCGGGCACTGGGGGGGCTGGGGCACACGCCAGGCTGGGAGGCAGAGCCGTGGCCGTGGGCACCCGTGGGGCAGCCGGCGGGTGGGTGCTGGGTGCGAGGCGGGGTGCGAGGCCGTGGGCACCGCGGGAGCTGGGGGCAGCGCTGCAGGGCTCCGTGGGCGCGGGATACATTCCCCTGGGGCGGCGTGGGTGCTGGGGGCACGGCCGTGGGGGCCCAGGGGTGCTGGGTGCGGGGGCCCAGGGCGCTGTGGGTGCTGGGTGCACACACACGTCCACACGCACACACGTCTCCATCCCCCCATGCCCATGTGCGCACACGCACACACACACACACACGCACACAGACACACTCTCTGTCTCTCTCACGACTCACACCCCGCCCGCTCCCCGTTTCGCCCCCCCGGGCCCAGCCCCGGCACAAGCGGCTCCGCACCCGCCGCCCGGCCCCGGCTCCCCTGGGCGGAGGCTCTGTGCGGGCCGTCTGGCAGCGCGGGCAGGCGGCTCATTAAGGCCGGCTGCTCATTAAGGCCGGCTGCTAATTAGAGCCTGACGCCTCCCAAGTCCTTCCCCCCCGCTGGCTCTGTCAAGCGCCGCCTGGTCCTGCCGGAGCCCGGCCGGGGCTCAGGGCGCCGGGTCCCCCCTTCCCAGCTCGGGGGGGCCGGATCCTGCCCCAGCCGCTGCTGTGGGTGCGCGGCCGCGTCCCCGTCACCTGTGCGCTGAGTTTGGGGGGGCTTTTGCCCGCCGGGGGCGGCGGGGGGAGGAGGGAGGGCCGGGACCCCTCCCCGGGCGGCTGAAAGGGGCTTCGTGCGGGGCCGGAGCCGGCGGGCCCGGCCCCCCCGCGGGGTCTCTTTGTGCCGGGGCCCGGCGCTGCCGGGAAACGCGGGGGGACAGAGCCAGGGGCACGGGGCCACCGCCAGCCCTGAGCCACACAGCGGGACATGGCCAGGCCTCGGGGACAGCGCCGGCGGGGGCCGGGGGGCTTGGGGACCGCGAGGGACTCGTGGGGGCATCGGGGTGGGGGCCCCAAGAGGCGGCTGGATGAAGCCGGGGGGGTCCCAGGAGGGGCTGGAGCGGGGCCAGGGCGGGGGACAGCTCCCGCCGGCTGGCAGCTAGATGGCAGCCGATGGCCGGGAAAGGCTCCCCGCCCGCTCGGGGACGGGGACACGCCGCCAGGCCCCGCTGGACCGCGGCCACCGTCGCCGGGCCACCGACCGCGGCCACTTGGAAAGTGTCGTGGCAACAGCCGTGGCCCCACGGGTGTGACCTGTGGGCACCCAGGGCCAGGGCGGGCTCATACTGGTGCGACTGGGGGCACTCGGGCGGCGCTCCGAGACAACCGCTTGCTGCCACATCCCCCTCGAATCCCCAGAAGCTCCTCGCCCCCAGGCAGGCCCGTGTCCCCCAGCTGTCCTGGGCCGCTGTCACCAGCGGCGGGCAGGGGTTTGCCCACAGGAACGCCCGGCTTGGGGCCCCGATGTACCCCGCAAGTGACACTTGGCCTCCCGGAAGAGTGGCAGCCCTGGGAACGTGTGCTGGGTGACAGCCCCTGGTGACAGGGCTCCTCCGTCCCCCGGGACTCTCTGAAGTCCCCTGGCGTGCACAGTCCTGGCGGGGCAGGACGGGGCTGGGGGCGCGGCGGGGTCCTCGCCAGCCCCCGCGCCGCTCCCCAGAGGTTGATTTTCTCCCAGCTCCTGCCGGCCGGGATCAAAGCACAGAAAGCTGTCCCTGCCGGCAGGCAGAGCTGGGCTCTCCCCCTCCTCCTCCCCGGCCCCCCTTAATGAGACAAACGAACTGGGAGCGGGCTGCAAGTGTTAATTAGAAGCTTCCTCGCTCTGAGAAGACAAAGGCGAGATCAGCCGCTGCCAGGCAGGGAAGTAGTGCAGAAGGAGCCGGTGACCCCGGTCCCTGTGGGACAGCAGCACACCCGCAGCTGGGTCCTCCCTCCCCGTCCTGCTCCCACCACGCTTGGTCACCTCTGGGGGTGGCTACGAGGAGCTGGGGCAGGCAAGCAGATGTGCCCGTGGCCAGACGTGCCCTGGCACGGCAGGAAAGGGGGTCGCAGGGGTGTCGGGGGACAGGTGTGGTCCCCAGGCAGGGATGCGGGGAGCTCTCTGCTGTGCAGGCAGCTGGAGCCAGGAGCCCCCAGCGTCACACGGAGACAGGGATGGTGGCCATGGGGTTTTAGCAGAAACACTTTTCGCCCCGCAAAGCAGCAGCAGCCGGTGCTTGCCGGCACTCTGGGACACGGAGCGAGCGCCCCAGAGCCCCCCGGGCACAGCAGAGGGGGCAGAAGGCACCCACGGGGTCCCGGGGATGATGGGAGATGGGGGAAGCCCCGACAGAGCCCACCCCCACGAGCAAGGGCCTTTTCCAGGCCCGCTCAGACGGGAGCTGCTTCCCCATCCCAGCTCCCTGGGCGAGGGGGAGGCGAGAAGAAACAGCCGCACGTCTCCCCTCTCCCCTCTGGTTGGAAACGAAAAAGGTTTATTAAAAATACATGTTATTTCTTAGTATGATACGACAGGGGACGTAACTGGGACGGTGAACAGGAGGGGGCTGGGGGTGACTGCAGGGGTACAAGAAGGGCTGCAGGAATTGTTGTGTGGCTGCAGGAAGGGTGGGACAGGGCTACGAGAGAAAGGAAGAAGTTTGGCACCTGGGTTGGGACACTGCCGGGGATCCTGGGTGCAGGAGCCATCAGCATAAGAGCTTCACTGGCTGGGGGGTGGGAGCAGGGGGGGCACTGCCCAGGGCCACGAGCTCTTTGGTGGTCCTTCTGCTGCCCTTCCAGGAGAGAGGGCCCGCAGGATGCTCTGAGGATGGAAAGAGGAGGGAAGTGCATTAGGCAGCTGCTGGGTAAAAGCAGCAAACCCAGGTCCCGTCCCCCCCCGCCCCGACAGAGATCCAGGTGCTGCCAGCCCCCTCCTCCTTTCTGCCCCTCCCCAAGCACCCACCAGCCTTCCCCGAGGCTCTGGCTACAGCCAGGAAGCAGCAAACCCCAAAGAGCATCTTCCACCAGCAGCAAACCTCCCAGTTCGAGGTATTTTCCTCACCTGACCCGGAAGGGGGCTGGTCCAGCGCCCGCTTGGTGCCTGCCCTGCCGCAGGGAACGCTCTTGCAGCCCGTGGTGCTGCGGGCAGAGGGTTTCCCCAGGCGCCTGCCCGGGAGCGGAGGGGCGCGGGAGGGCTGCGCAGATCTCGGGGTGCTGCAGCTCTGGAGCCCACCCAGGGTGGGGGGAGCAGCGCTGTGGAGAGAAAGGGGCCGTTTTAAACCCGCGAGGCTCAGGGCGGAGCCCCCCCGCGTCCCCACGTGTCACAGGTGAGGTGGGGCCGACGCAGGCAGGGACGGGGGCTCGAGCCCCAGGCAGCTGCCAGCCCTTGCTGCCTGCGCGGGGCGCTCTGGGGCACGGGGGGCCGGCGGCTGCCTCACCTCTCCACTCGCCTCCGCTTCTGCGCAGGGGCTTTGGAGACCACGGAGGGCCTGGGGATGGAGGAACCCTTCACGGCAGACACCGGGGCACAGGCTCTGCGGCCAAGGAGAAGGGAGTTAGTGCCCGCTCTCGTGAGGCTGCGAGGCAGCCAGGCCAACACCATCCGCCCGCAGGGAACAGGAGTCACAGGAAACCTGCCCGGTTTTGTAGGGGAAAACCGTTCCAAGAGGGGTAAATCCTCAGGAGAGCGGCACAGGAGGCGTCAGCCGCCTGGCTACTGCTGCTCCCTGAGGTGCTCGGGCTGTTCCCCTGGACCTCAGTGTCCCCAGTTCCCTCGGTAGGAACCATTTCCTAGAGCTGCAGGAGGAGACGGGGAGACCTCGGGGTGTCCTGCGTTACCAAGGCCATGCCCATCTCTGCCTTTGGATGCTCTCACAGATTCACAGAGCTTTGGAAAATCCAGAGCCCCTTTGAAGCACCAGCAATAAAAAACCCCAAACTACCAACTAAACAATAAAACGCAAAACCCCAGAGTGTGCAGTCCCAACCCTCGCTCCAACCTCTCTGGGAGCAGAGGTGAGGCCCCACCTGCTTCCCAGCCAGCACGCGGGGCTCCAGAAGGGCCCCAAAGGGAGAAATAGATTTCCTTGGAATGTTTTTTATATCTTTGACAGCGATTCACACACGAGCTCGGACCGCTGGCTGCCTGTCTGCAGGCTGAGTGTTTTCTGCCCAGTCTCCCCCCTTAGCAGAGCTGCAGCGATCCACGGAGGATTCACCCAGACAGCAAGATCGTGGAGGGGGGAGCCCCAAAACCACAGTTAACCCCCCCAGGCCAGCACTTACTGGGGCACGACGGGGCCGTCCTGCTTGTTTAGGTGGCTCTGGACGCTCTCCCAAATGGAGAATTCTGGCAGGCTGGAGGCAGCTGCCTCGGCCACGCTGGGTGAACCACTGCTGTTGGAGACCTCAAAAGTCTCGTTCAGGTTGTGAACGGGCACAGCAGGCAGCGTGCGGCGGTTTTGGGCAGCCGATGACACCGGGGACATGTGACTTGTTGTAGTCCCCCTCTTCTTAATCGGGCCAGGAGCCACCGACGTGGGGCTGCAGGGGGCAGCGAGGTCCTGCAAGCGCTGCACGGTGCCACTCATCCCGGGGGTGCTGGGCACGGCGACAGACACCTGGGCTGAAGGAGCAGAGAAGAAACAGAGTCATCTCCTTGTCTGCAGTTCCCAGGCACCCGCAAAGCCCGGGGCATCCCCCTCACAGCCCCCCGTCACAGCTCGGCGGAGGTCAGCCCAGCGAGCCCTACAGCAGCCGTTTGCCAGCGGGTGTTTCCATCAAACCACCTTAAACCGAGAGGAAAAGAGCCAGCACAACTAATCCTAAAGGCATCAGGCTGGGCCCAAAGCAAGTGCCCTGCGGCAACGCCCGGTCTGTGCCCGGAACACAGGGTCTGCAGAGCCCACGGCTTCGCTATGGGCATCGTGCATCGGCCCTGAGGATGAGGAGGGAGAGCTCAGCCCTGGTCAGATGCAGGCTGCCGGCTGGGAGGCTACAGCCAGGCTGGCTGGGACAAATGTTCCATGGAGGAGTAAACAAGAGGAGGACAAATGAGGATCAGAACTGCTGTTTTGGTCTCCAGGAGCAGAAATATCCCTCACGTTTATGCTGACTCGCACACACGTGCTGAGCTCCCCGGAGACAAGGGCTGCTCCTGGCTCCGGCCGTGCCCCGGGCTCCCGGCGGTGCTGGCCAGCCCCAGTCGCTCTACAAAGCGAGGCTGCAGCCGCTCTGGGCAGAACCCGCTGGGTGCCACGTCAGGAGGAGTCAGGAGAAACTCATCTCCCTGCCCTGTGCCCACAGCTGGGAGCTGCCCCCCCGCCACCGGCTCCTCCAGCGCACACCGAGACAAAAGAGAGGGGGCAGCACCGACGGCCCCAGCTTCTCACCCTCACAGCCCTGCTGCATCCTCTGGGCAGGGCTGGCCCCGCCGATCTCTGCGGCTCCCTTTGCAGACGTGGCTTGCTCCCCGCTTACACCAGCCTCCTGACTGACCAGGCGCTCCAGGTCCTCAAATTCGGAGACCATGGCAGGAGTGAGGAGGGCGGCAGCCTTCAGGAGGGCGTATTGCTTTCGGGCAACGTTCAGGACGGCAGCCAGGAGCCTGGGACAGAGAGAGACAGACCCAAGAACCAGTTAGCAGGCGAGCGTGAGCCAGCGTCACCAGTAACGGAGGCCCAGCAGCACCAGCATCACCTCTGAGACACCTCCTTGGGCGGGGCAGAGCCTGTTAGCAGAGTTTGGGGCAAGAGAGGCAAACTGAAGTCGAGAGATACCCAAGTTGTAAATCTCTTCCTGGACAACCCGAGCTGTGAGTTGTGTGTTTACCTGTTAGTTACAGGGACAAAACGGCACCTGCAGGCTCTGCCGGGCTTCAGACACTTGTCAGCTCCGGCAGAGGCAGACAGATCCAGGCACACGTCAAGGCCAGCCTCCCTCAAGAGGCCTTTCCAAAGAGGTTCATTCTGCCAAGATGCTTGGGGCAGAGACATCAGCAGATGGTGCCACGGGAGCCCTGCCAGGGCAGGGCCCGGGGGAGCAGCGGCAAGAGGAAAGACTTTGCAGAGGTAATTTCAGGACTAACAACGCGCACTGACGGCTCACACGGTGGCTGTGCCTGGAAACCTTCACTGCTGCATTTCCAGGAGAGACTATCCCATGGGATTAGATCTCCAGGAGCCAAATCCCTTATTTTACAGGGCCGGCTGTCATCTGCAAACAAAGACCTGGTCCCACGTCCTTCTGGACAGCCCTTAGGATGGCTACAGGATGCAACAGGAGGGTGGGCAGCCCGTCCTCCGCAGGCAAACATGAGGAAGCAACATGTGGGAACGACACGAGGACACTCACGTCTCTGCCCGGCTGCCAGACAACCCCTGCAGAAGGCACCTTGGTGTCTTCCCTTCCAGCTGGACGTCTGTCTGGTGGGCTGCTCTGGGGCTGCTGGGAGGCCTTTCCTCTGGAGCCTGGAGCAATCACCCAAAAGCGCAGCATTAGCCCATCTCTGAGCTGAGTTTGTTCCCCAAATTCCCCGTTAGCTGGGAAGTTAAGGGGTTTTTCCAGCAGTCCACAGCCCCCCACACGCTGAGCCAGGAGCCCGTGGACCGGGTGAGTTCCTGCCCTCTCCCAGCGCGCCCAGGGTACCCCACGAGGGTATGTGAGCCCCCCACCAGGCCCCACTCATCACAGCACCCCTTCTCTCACCTCCTCCTCCAGCTCCATTGGCATCCCAACAGACTGTCCAGCTCCCAGCTCCTGCTGCTCTCCATCACTGCCCCTCTGAGCCACGCTGGTCTGTGGGACAGCTTCCTCCAACCTGCAGAAGGCAGAGAAGCAGCCACTGAGCCAGAGAAGATCCTCTGGGGAAGCTGTCACTTTGCCCAAGAAGTTTTGGGATGGATCAAGGAGAAGAGGATTAGGCCTTTGCAGCCCAGCTTTGTGCACTGTGCTCTGCCACGCTCATAACTGCCCCCGAGCCCAGTCGAGGTGACGTGCACACCAGTAAAGAAGCTCCTCTGCTTTCTAATGGACACCTGGGCTCTGACCAGCACTAAAACCCCACAGGCTCGGGGCACACCAGGAGGTCCCACCAAGCTCTGTCCCTGCTCCCCACCAGCCTCACCTGGGCAGCCCCTCTGGGAAGCCGGAGGGAGCCAGCGGCGCCAGAGCCTGGTTCTGTGACTCCCGGGCAGCGTCCTCATAGACCCGGAGCTTCGCCCGCAGATCTGCCACCTGCGAGGAAGGATCAGCTCTTGCTCAGATGGTTTCACGAGCCCAGGAGCTCAGAGCTCCACGTCCCCAGCAAACCACAGCTAAAGCGAGAGCCCTCCCCTCCCCGCCAGCATCTCACCTCCGCTCTCAGCCGCTCGCAGGTGACGGCGTATTTACTAACGTGGCCGTCAGAGCTGGTCACGTTGCTCTTCAGCTGCAGAGACAGGGCCAAGGCAGAGGTTAAAGCAGCACTGGGGCTGCACGTACCTCTCTCCCAGTGCTGGAGCTGCTCAGCCTCCTCCAGGCTCCCCAGGGAGCCCCAGGGTGGCTGCAGTGGACAGGAGCTGCGCTCAGGGACCTGCTGCCGCAGTCACAAGCCTTTCTGGGTGCTGGGCTGAGGAGCTTTACACGAAGACAGGGCACACACTGTCTGCAGCTTCATCCGCTGCTGTCTGCCCAGAGCGGCACCCCCAGGGCTGGAAAACTCAAGCTGGTTAAGGGAGGAACCCACTAACCTCCCCCCCCACAAACCAGGCTCCTTCCCAGCCATCCCCAGTTGCTCCCAAACACAGAGCAGATCACCGCCGCAACGCCAGATCCTCACCGACACCTTGATCTCCTTGGCCCGGCCGGCGTACTTGAGGGTGTTGTAGGTGTCCTCGTAGGCCAGGACGGAGGGACTCACGGCGGCGATCATGATGGTGCGGCAGTGGCCGCCGATGGAGTCCTTCAGCAGGCGTGTGAGCTTGCTGTCCCGGTACGGGATGTGGCTTTTCCTGCTCTGTACCGAGAGATCAAGGCTCTGCTCAGCTCCAAATCTGTGCCGCAAGGGCGCGGCCACCCTCATCCCACGGCACCTCTCGGAGCCCAGCCCAGGCTGCCACCCTCACCGCGTGGGCAGAACCATCCCCGGAGGACACCGCGCTCACCCGCCCACCCCGGTGGGGCCACGCGAGGAGCAGCGTTACCTTTGCCTCAGCCAAGGCGTTGATGACGTTGATGAGGGCCAGCAGCGAGCGGTTGATGTTGGCGCCCTCCCGGAGCCGCTCTCCCTTGGTGTTGGCGACCGAAGCTCGCTCCGAGCCTGCCAGGTCGATCAGGCTCATCTTGGCCACTCGCAGGTCGCCAGCGAGGCCGCCAGTGCAGTCCTGCTGCTTCACGTAGATCTGCGAGGACAGAGGTGGGTGAGGCTGCAGCTCCACCAGGCTCGTGGGGCTGCTGGTTGGAGCCAGCATCACCGGTTTCAATGTTTGTGAAACGATGGCGGAGCGGATCACGCAGGCGTGAGATTGAGCGGCAGGAAAGGAGGGGCCCGGCATGCTGAGAAGACAAGCAAAAACTCGGCGATGACTTGAGCAGCAAAGCCACGGAAGGGATCTCGCAAGACGGGACAGAGCTGCGGAAAATAATCAGCGTCTCCTGCACTTGGTGAGCGAGTGGGGTACAGCTGGTCGCGTCCCCAAAGGGCAACACCCCAACCCAAAGCCCTGGCATCATCCAGGATGTGCTCATGCACGGTGGCAGCCCCAGCCCTGACTCCAACTGTGGGTTTTTCCAGAAATCTCAGATGCCAGTGGGGGCTGCAAGCCCCCAGACACAGCCTCGCAGTGCCCCAGGGAGGCATCCAAGCAGGGCTGGCGGTGCCCAGCCCAGTTCCCAGCTGGTGCAGGCGAGGAGGGACACAGCCACTGAGACTCACCCACAGCACTGCTCCGTAACTTCCCCTTCAGCATCTCTCAAGATCTCCCAGGAGGAGCAAACACTTCCCCCACCGCCCTGGAACCCCCTCAGCCCCCCAGGAGCGGCTCCTGCATGGCCTGGAGGTGCCACAGAGATAGATGCTGGAGGCTGGTAACCGGTCCTGCATCCTCACCAGACTGTGGTTTGCCTGCCGGGCAGGGCAGAGTTCCAGCACAGCTCATGGATTCACGGCAGGCGGGAATCCAGCACCCAGTGACAAGCCCGGCTGGGAAAGCATCCAGACACCTGGACTTCCCCCTGCAAGCAGCAACGGGCAAGGCACCAGGTTCAGAATGAAATTGCAGTCAGAGCCCTCTGTCTCCCCACGCAGCCGTGACGGCCCTGCTAATTCGGGGAAGGGCCTGGCTGGAATTGAAATCAACTGGCAGGTTTGTGTAGGAGAGCACCGAGAAACCGGGGAGCAAATTCACAGAGCCCCGGGGGAGCGGAATTCCCGGCTCAGAGCCGGGGGAGACACGACGGAGCAGACTGCCTGCCTGCGGCACCTGGGGGGAGGCACAAGCAGGAGCCAGCGATACGCAGCCCCTTTGCTCTGAGGAAGGTTTTAGGTGCAGCTCCCACACGCTGAGTTGACAAGAGACAAAAGCACAAAGGGAAATTTCAGCCCTTGGGACCCCTAACACCAAGCTGGGAGTCTGGGGCTGTCTGGGAGACGTGGCCACCAGCGTGACCAGTGTGTGCTGTCCTGGTGCAGCGCTGGCTACTGGCCTGCCCAGACCCACACCTCTCTTCTCAGGGCCAGGACCCACCGATTTTTCCTGTGGCACAGCAGGAGCAGGGGCAGGAACCCCGGGTCCTGGCACAGGCTGGCTCCCTCGCCCCCTTCTCAGCACAAATCCCGAGCGACACTGCAACCCGCAGCCCTCACCTGGAAGATGGCGTGCGAGCGGGAGGAGGTGCTGTTGGCGTCGGTGGGATGCTGCGTCCGGTTCCTGTTGCCGTTGGCCAACATCTCCAGCAGCTGCTCTGCCGACGCGGGCTGGGAGAGAACGGGCAGAGGGCGGGCGTCAGCGCAGCCCGTACGCAAGCACCGAGACAACCCAGCACCCAGCAGCCACGGCGGCGTAGGCTGAGGCATCCTGCAGCTCCGCGGGGCTCGTCTCAGCTCAGGGTGGCGTTTGCTGTCCGCCAGGAGCCGCGCAGATGGCACCCCCGCGCCCTCACACCCCCCACGGCCCCGGGACACGCATCCGCTGTCAGAACTGGTGCAGGCGCAGCGGTGCCCAGACCTTGTGCCCATTTCTCTACCCACCTGGTGGAAGGAGAGACCCTGAACCACGACTCCTTTCTCAGGATCCTCCCGGATGGCCAGAGGGCCCTTGGGCTCCAGCAGGTCATGAATCTGTTCGTTGTACACCTGGAGCAGGGAACGCCACGGAAGGCTGAGGTTTGGTTACCCAACGGGGAGCAGGGAGAGGAACTTTGTGCCCCAGTGTCACGCACAACCTGGTGTCCCCCCGATGCCACCTCTGGGGCCTCGTTACACCAAGAGCAGCTGAGGGGGCTCTCAATGCAGAGGAGAGCTTGGGAGGGCTTCACTGGCAAGTCACCGCGCCACCACTCCTCCAAAGCCAGGAAGCCCTCGTCGCTCGGGGACCACGGCAAGGAGCAGAAAATGCCCCAGGCTCCAGGTGGGAGAAACCAGCAGCACCAGTTCTCCAAACTGGGTGGGTGAGCCTGCTTCCAGCCAGGCTCTAAGGCTGCCCTGGGGACACCGGGCACAGCTGTCAGTGCAGCGGGTACCCTGAGTGTGGCACTGCAGGGTCTGGATCAACCCCAGGTCCCAGTGACGGTGACCCGGAGACAGGAGGGGACCCGGCTCGGACGCGGCGTACCTCCTGGTAGGAGATGAGCACCTCACAGCTCTTCTCCTCTTGCCTGGCCTCGATCCTCTTGTACAGCTCCACCATGGTGAGGTACATGATGCCAGGGCTTTCCTCCGAGCCCAGCATGGTGTAGGTTTTCCCTGCTCCTGTCGCACCGTAGGCAAACACTGGGAAGAGAAAGGGTGGAGGGTTGCAACGATCGTTAATTAACAGGAGCGGCGGAAAGTGCACTCCTTGCCGGAGAGGAGAGCTTCCCGCAGCAACCCCTGTGGCGGGGGCTGCTCACAGCCTTTGCAGAGACAAGCCAAAGCCAATTCCCCTCCGCGTTTGCCACTCGACCCCTCAGTGCCGTTTTTTTTCTCACTGCAGCCTCTCTCATTTAGCAGAGACAGAACGAGTCCCCAAACCATCACGTGCTTGGATGCTCCAGTCACCCCTGAACTTTCTTTTTAACAAGCCGAGCAGCCCCATTCCCCCACCTCTCCCCAGAAGGCGTTTCTTCTTCCAGACCTGGTAATTCATCTCACCCCCCCACCCCCCCTTTCAACACTCTTTGAAGCGTCACCATCAGAGCAGCACACACTAACCCAGAGAGCCTCAGCCCGTCCCCCCAATAGCAGCACTCGGGGCTTGGCAACTCTCGTTTGAGGATCCTGGAGTTATTTTATGCAGATAGAGACACGAGACGTGCCTGCCAGGTGGGCACAGTGACAGAGGCAGCCTTCAGCAGCTCGCAGAGCATGCCGGAGAGCCAGGAATAGCATCCTCCGGTCCCAGTGCCCGGCCCGGCACATGATTAGACAGGAGAGCAGCCTCTCCCGCACGGTGCTGCCTCACACAAGTGATGTGCTCGTTAAGCCGCTCGTCTGCTGACAGCCTGCCAACAGCACGGGGGGCTGCGGCGGCAGGCGAGGAGCTTTCAGACCCAGCAAGGAGCTTTCAGACCTGGCTTTACAGAGCTGCCAGCCTGCGGCATGCTCACAAGGGGCACGGCAAACCCCAAAGCACCCCAAGATGTGTCTGCTTCACCCCAGATCCCGCTCCCAAACCCAGCATCCTCCCAAAGCTCTGCCCCTCACCGCGATTCGGGCTGCGAAGGGATGGCAAAAGCAAGGGGCTCTTTGCGCCACAGATCCACCTGATTTCTCGCCATCCTTCCCACCCTAGCAGAGCGGAGAGCATGTCATCCTTGTCCCTCAGAATGCCTGGAAAGCACCTGCCCAGCCTCATTTCTGCCCCAACGCCCACCTCCATCCCCTCCAGCACCGCTGTGGCCCCCAGCATCACAGAACCACAGCACACCCAGGCTGTGAGGAACCTGGAGAGATCGTCTGGTCTGAGCTTTTGTGGGAAGGGGAGCCCAGATGAGATCATCTTGCACCCTGTCCAATGGCATCTTGAACACCCCCAGCCCTTGGGACTCCACTATGCCCCTGGGGAGGCTGTGCCAGTGAATGTCCTCACTGTAAAAAATGTCTTCTACTGAGATGAAACCTCTCCTGGTTCAACATGTCCCTGCTGCCCCTTGTCTTCAACTTGTGACCAGAGAGCCCCCATCCTCTCCAAAGCTGCCCTTTAAGTCCTCAAAAACGGATGAGGTTCGCCCCGGACTCTTCTCCTCTCCAGGGAGAAGAGACCCATCTCCTTCAGTCTCCCCTCTCTGTCCAGCCCTTGGCTCATCTCTGGGGCCCTCCTTTGGAAATCCTCAACTCTACCTGCATCCAGTCTACCTACATCTCTGTCTGAGCTAGAAATGTCCCTGCAGATGCAGCCCCAGACCCAACTTGGGAGACTTTGCACTCCTCTGTCTTCATCCTCCCACTGTTCCTGCTTTTCCAGCCCAGCCAGGTCCCTCCTCACCATTTCCTCCCCACAAATCCTTTTCCCCCTGGAGCCCTGCGTCCAGCTCTGGGGTCCCCAGCACAGGACAGACATGGACCTGTGGGAGCGGGGCCAGAGGCCACGGGAACGGTCTGAGGGCTGGGACAGCGCTGCTGCGGGGAGAGGCTGAGAGCTGGGGGTGCTCAGCCTGGAGAGGAGGAGGCTCGGGGAGACCTTACTGAGGCCTCTCAATGTATAGAAAGAGGCTTGTAGGAAAGTCGGAGAAAGACTTTTTACCAGGGCCTGCAGTGACAGGACAAGGGGCAACGGCTTTTAACTGACAGAGGGGACATTTAGATGAGATCTAAGGCAGAAATTCTTCCCTGTGAGGGGGGTGAGGCCCTGGCACAGGCTGCCCAGAAAAGCTGTGGCTGCCCCCACCCTGGCAGGGTTCAAGGCCAGGTTGGACGGGGCTTTGGGCAACCAGATTTAGTGACACATGTCCCTGCCCATCGCAGGAGGGTTGGACTGGATTATCTTTCAAGGTTCCTTCCAACCCAAACCATCCTGTGACTCCAGAAGTTGCTCTTATTCAGGTTTTGCTTCTCCTCATTGCTCCCCAGGGGGAGATTCGACATTTCCATGTCAGGATCGTCCCTGTCCCGATCACACTCACAGTCACACCAGCTTGGTGCCAGCACCAAGTTTCAGGCTGCATGTTTGTGTGTTGCTGTTGTGTACCCTCATATCCCCAGCTGCTTAGGGCTTCCACAATAAATGAACAGCTCCACTGAGTCCACCCTGCCTGGGAGCAGATGGGACAGGAGCTCCTGCAAGGATTTTAGACGTTTTTCTTTGCAGAAGGGGCTGTTGGGCGTTGGAATGGGCTGCCCAGGGCAGGGGGGGAGTCCCCATCCCTAGAGGGGTTGAAGAGTCGGGCTGAGCCAGCACTGAGGGATCTGGTGGAGTCGGGAACGGTCAGTGTGAAGTTTGTGGTTGGACAGGAGGAGCTTCAAGATCTTTATTATCCTGGATTATTCTGGGTTTCTGATCAAAGGAGGACCCTCCGGGTCTTACCGGAGCAGTTGTAGCCATTGAGGACGCTGTCCAACAACGCGTGGGTGGTGTGCTGGAACACCTCCTCCTGCGTGGCCCCCTCCCCAAAAACTCGGTCAAAGACAAACTTCAGGTCCTTGCTGTGGTGCTTGGGCCCGTGAGTGGGCAGCACACTGCTGGGGGGGCCACTGTGCTCTTCAGGGTTGAAGACGAGGATGTGCTGGTCAACGACATGCAGGACGGGGCGTGCGGCCCGCTCTCGCTCACAGGAAGCGCGGGGCCGCACACGCACCACAACAGCCACAGAGCCCTCCTGGGGCGGGGGCCCCAGCATCATGGTGACAGGGGGGTGCTGCGATGGGGGCGCGGCACTGCCTGGAGAACAACGGCACCGGGCTCCAACGTCCCAAGGGCCTCACGCACTGTGGGGGGTGGGGGGGGAATGGGTCAGCTGAGGCTGAGGGGGTGGAGGGGAGCCCACAGCTGGGCAAGGCCTCGCACCCCCTCCCTGTCCTGACCCCCGCTGGTGCCCCCAGAGCTGCCGTTAACACCCGCCCACGGCCCGACCCCTTCAGCCCCGTCCCCCCCGGCCTACACCCCCCTCTGGTCCCTGCAGCCCCTCTCACGGCCCCACACCCCCTTCAGGCCCCCACAACCCCCTCCCACAGCCCTGCCCGCCCCCTCCAGGGACGCCGTCCCACCCCCTCCCCTTCGGGCCTCTGTAGCCCGCCCCCCCCTCCACGCTGCCACCTTCGAGCCCCCCCAGCCTCCCTCGGGCCCCTCGTTCTGCCCACCCAAGGCCCTTCCTAAGGCCCCCGGCCCCCCACACCGCCTCCCCCGGCCCCGCAGGCACTCCCAGCCCTCCCCACCCCTCCGAGCCCCGGCCCGCCCACCCCAGGGCCCCAGACCCGCCCCCAGGGCCCCAGACCTGCCCCCAGGGCCCCAGACCCGCCCCCAGGGCCCCAGACCTGCCCCCAGGGCCCCAGACCTGCCCCCCGCGCTCCCGCTCCTCCCCCTCGCACACCCAACGCCTCAACGGACCCTCCCGCCGCTCCGCTGCCAACGGCCGCGCAGGCCCCGCCCTCGCTCCTCATTGGCCGCTCTTCACGCCCTCGCTCCTCATTGGCCGCTCTTCACGCCCTCGCTCCTCATTGGCCGATCTTCCCGCCCTCGCTCCTCATTGGCCGCTCTTCCCGCCTCGCCCTCCCATTGGCTGTCCGTCCGGCGCGCTGCACCATGGGAGCGGTAGTCCCGCGGCCCCGACCTGGCCGCCATCTTTCCCCCCTCCCAGTCGCCGTCCCGGCCGTGGCGGCCCCCTGCGGCCGGGAGAACCGGCGGCCCGAGCGCTGTCCAGCGGAGAGAGCCCAGCCAAGGGCCCGGCAGGGCTGAGGGGCGCGGGGTCGCCGCCTGCTGCCAGCCACAGCGAGCCGCAGCGGCAGCCTTCTCCTCCCAGCTCTGAGCTGACAGCCCCGGCCCTGAGCAGCTCCCGCTGCCCGGCCGCTGCTGCTCCCGGGGAATTGGTGCTGAGAAACGAGCCCCGGTACCGCCGGGGGACACACACCCACCCGTGCACCCTGTCCCCAGGGCCACCCAGGGGGCCCCAGCGGCTCCTGTCCTCTGACCCCACCGCAGGGGCTCATCGAATTGGGCGGCGTCCTGCTGATACAAGGAAATGATCCCGTGCTTTGAAACTGATTTACTTATAACAGCTTAGAGCAACTTAAAATAATTTCTGAATATTGCTTAAGAATCCTGCTTGCCCTGACTGTTCTGTTGAAGCTTACCAAGGGCTACTCTGTGCATCTAAACAAAGCATTTTCTGTGGAAACTTACCAAGAACTACTATGTTTGGCAAAAATAGGAGCCATGTCCTTGGAAAGCAGATGGGTTCTGACAAGTTGAGTCTTTGTAGTGCGTAGACAGCCACGTATCGGCAGTAGAAACTGATCTACTGGTGCTTTTAGGTAAGATAGAGTTGGTAAACCAGCTGAAAACCACTCTTGTTGTTCAAGATATTGGCTGAGAGAATCTGCATATGCTCCAAGGAAAAGTACAAGGTGAGGAGGACTGTGAGCCTTCCTCCAACAGACCCCAGAGACACCCACCAGGAGGCAATGGGCAGAGAACATCAACTGCTGACACCAGCATCTAGAGCTAACCCAGCCTCACTCATGCACATGGATATTTGTATTGTGTAATCCAATGAATATGGATATCCACACTTGGTAAGTTTTTGGTAAAATGTGCTGTGGGGGTGCAAGCTTTGCAGAGAAATCCCCTTGCACCCCGGCCGGAGTAAACATACAAACATACCTGCTGTGTAACTCTACTCCAGTTGTAGAGTCTGTTTCTATGAATCGCTGCCTGCACCGAAGCAGCGGTGACAGGTGACCGTGTCAGAGGGTCCTCATGGCTCTGCAGGGCTGGACCACGTCCCCCCCCCCTGCAGTCTGGACGCATGTACCTGAGGGGACACCCCTCATGGGGCCATCTGGGCTCTGGGTCAGGGACATGGTGGCGGTGGCACCCCCACTGTCTGCACTGGAGGTGGCAGAGAAGACGCCAGCGCTTGGGGACAGGGGAGCCTCTCCCGGCACCCCCGGCCGGGCCAGTTCAGGAAGCCAAGCGGGGTCGATTGGGGGGGTGGCAGGTGGACCCTGTCCCTGGGCTGGGGGATGTTGGCTCTGCCCCACGCGGGGACACAGACAGCAGACGGGGAGAGGTCACAGCTCTGCTTTACCATGGGGTAGCCCTGGGGTCAGGCAGCAAGGCATCTCCCCCCTGCCCCAGCGCAGCCCCCCAGCACGGGGCTGGACAGGGGGGGCACCCGTATAGACATCTGCGCGTCCTGTACATATATACACGCCAGCAGGGACCCCCGGCCCCGGCACTGCCCCGAGCGTGGGGAGGCAGCGAGGAGTGGGGCACCACGGGGCCAAGCGGGGAGCACAGCCAGGGGATGGGGGCGCAGTGGGGCAGCGCAGGGGGGTCCCCCAGCCTCTTGCTGGTCCCCAGCCCCCTGCGGGACCCCAGCCTTGAATTAGCAGCTGTGGGGTGAGCTAATGGGAAAGGGGGGGTTTGGGGCACCGCACATGGCCTGGATCGCTGTGGGGGGATGCCGTGGGGCTGGACAGTAGCAAAGGGGAGGCTCTAGGGCTGGGCGGCAGTGGGGGGACGCTGTGGGGCTGGGCGGTCTTTGGGGGATACCGTGGGGCTGGAGGTCTATGGGGCGATGCCGTGGGGCCGGGGGGCCGTGGGGCGACGCTGTGGGTGCGGGTTCAGTCCGAGTAGATGATGAAGCCGGAGAAGGTGCTGTACTTGTTGTTGTTGCCGCCGTGGGCTTTGCCCCCGTCCAGCTTGATGAAGACCTCGTCCCCCGCGTCCAGGTGCAGGATGACGCTGTTGCTGGCGTAGTCGTAGTTCTGGTCGGCGTCCTGCGCGATGGCGCTGGCCCGCACCTGCGCAGGGGACACCCGCGTTACCCGGCTCAGGGCACGGCTCTGCCCCGGGTCCCACGGGACACCCAGGGTCCCGGCTCAGCCGCAGCCAGGGAGAGCGCCCGCCAGCTCCGGGGCAGCGTGGGGTGCCCTGACCCCCCCCACGGGTGACGCACCCCGGATGGAGGGGGCTGCCCCCAGCACCGCCCGGAGCCTCTCCCTGACCGGGCAGGCTCCGAGCTGGGGCCCTGGCGCTGGGTTTGGGGCCACAGGCCCAGGCTCGGGTGTGGCACCACGACTCGGAGGCGGGGCCCCAGCCCTGGGTCTGCACGGGGGGGACCCCGGCACGGACACGGAACCACGGCTCCGGACTGGGGTGCAGCACCACAGCTCAGGCACGGGATCCCGTCTCCCGATGGGGATGTGGGACCCAGCTCAGACATGGAGCCGCGGTTTCAGATTCAGCCACGGGCCCACAGCTCAGGCACGGGACCCCGTCTCGGGTTTGGATGTGAGTCCACAGCTCTGACACGGGACCCCGACCCTGGGTTCGGATGCAGCACCACGGCTGAGACACGGGACCCCATCTCCGGGTTTGGATGTGGGACCCCGGCTCGGACACGGGACCCTGACCTAGTGCAGCTGCGGGACCGTGGCTCAGAGCTGGGACCCCGACTCTGGACTCGGACACAGGACCGTGGCTCAGATGTGGGACCCCGGCTCGGACACAGGACTGCGTCTCCAAGCCCAGCCCCGCCCCAACCAACCTGATTCTCCTGCACGTCTTCCCATGAGCTCCCTGTGGACCATGAGCGTGTAGCGAGGCTGAGCTCAAATCCCCCCAAAACAAGCCTCGCTCTTCACCCTGATCCCGGCCTGCTGGGGGGCGGGATGCTCCCCCCGAGAAATATTTCCTCCGTGCCAGAGGACAAGGCCGGGAGGTGCCGGCAGAGCCGGAGGTGCCGTAACTGCCTGGCAAAGAAGCTCCGTGGCTGGAGCCTGCTGCCACTGCAGAATTATTTGGGTAATCAAATCTCCGCCGGCGCCTTGCCGGGAGATCGCGCAGCGCTGGGTGACAGCGACAAGCCGGCAGGTAAAATCCCAAATGAAATAAATGCAAAAGCGACTCGCTGGGGAGAAGATGCTCCTAATTACAACCGACAACAATGGGCTCTTAATTGGCTCACGCTGGGTGGGGAGGGTCCTCTCCTCATCTCCCCGAGCCGACAGGCAGCCTGCGATGGCGTGCTCAGACACTGTTAACTCTGGAACCTACCGATGTCCCAGCAGGTGGTCCCGTGCTCTCACCCACGCAGCCGTATCCCTCGTGCCATCACCAACACTATCACCCTGTTAATATTCACCCTGTGTATAACCCGCCACCACGAGGGTCCCCATCCCTGGGGGAGGACACCCGGTGAATCTCAGGGGGTCACAGTGTCCCAATCTCTGGGGGGTGTTGCCTCACAGAGGGTCATGCTGAGGAAGAGGAGGGAGGAAGAAGCAGGGGGGAGGGAGAACGAGGGGAAGCTTTTTGGTGCCGGGCTCTGCTGCCATCGTGTCCCTCCCCCTGCAGCCAGAGCCGCCCAGTGCCATCCATCTTCCCTCGTTAAGGAGCTGCCTCGTCACCACGTGCCCGCCAGCCCTTCGCGCTAACCAGGGAAGACAAATGGCAGCGCCAGGCTGGCCTGAGCCGCTCCCGGCACCACGGTGGCAGAGGAAGTGGGGGCTGCCACCAAGTCCCCCCCTCGGATGGTCTCATCCCCCTCGTGCTGCTCTGTGCCTCAGTTTCTCCGTGCCACAGCCCGGCGCAGCCCCGGGGGGTGGGAATCTTGGGGGGGACATGGCCCCCAGCCCCCGCAGCTGGCTCTGCTGCAGCCGCTGTCACTGACCCCGGTGACACTGCTGGGGGGTGTCACCAGCCCTGGGGTCACTGGGATGGTCCCCGACGTGGCCGGCTGCGCCCCAGGGCCCTGGGCTGGCAGGGGGACGGGGGGCAGCGGGGCTGAGCTGCTCGCGGTGACGCTCGGTGCCTCGGGGACACCATGTGCCCCACGTGCCACGGCCACCGTGGCCCAGGACCCCAATGTGTGGCTGTGGGCGCTCCCCAGCACCCCCAAGTGTAGTGGCGGGCGCCCCCCAGCACCCCCAGACATATGCCGGGTGCCCTCCCAGCACCCCCAGGCGCAGCAGTGGGTGCCCCCCTTTGGACCCCTCTGGGCATGGCGGTGGGTGCCCCCCAGCACCCTTGGGGGCAGTAGCAGGTGGCCCCCTGGGCCCCCAGGCACAACACTGGGTGCCCCCAGAATCCCCCCCCAGCAAGGGGGTCCCCCCTGGGGACTGTCCCCAGGCCCCCAACCACAGGGACCCCCCCGGGGCTGTGCCCCTCCCCAGGCCTTTGGCTACACGAGGCAGCCGGGGCCACAGTCACCCCCACCACGGGGACCCCAGAACCGCCTCGTTCCGACCCCGTCCGTCCGTCCGTCCAACCGTCCAGCACCCGCCCCCACCCCGCTGCCCCACTCGCCTGTCTATGGGCTAATACAAATAAGAATAATTAATGCTAGTTAACCACCAGGAGCAGCTCCCTCCCAGCGCCGGGGCTCCCCTGGCTCTCATTAACTCCAGCCCCGATGCAGGGTGAGGGGCTGTGCCCAGAACCAGCAGCGCCCAGAGGAAAGTGGGGGGGTCAGACGGACACCCCCGAGTTATAATTCCCTAGGACGAGGCTGGCATCGACCCCTGTCTACCAGGAAACACCCCGGCAACCCCCGACCCCCCAGCTTTGCAAGGGATGGAGCATTTTTGGTAACAAATCCCTAATTAACCCAATTTTCTCATTTTTGGGGGTATTTTTGGGGTACCTTTTTGAAACTCTCCCGCTGGAGCCAGCCCACTGAAACGCTCCCCTGCCTCCCGAGCCGCTTCTTTATAAATATTGGAGCGGCGATACCTCGTTAGTAATTAACAACCAGTTAATTAAGCTGCATCGCGCGCCCGACCAAGTGCAGTTCCTCTTGTCGAGGGGCTCCGTAGCTTCTGGAAATTCATCCAGGAGCGTCCGGGTGCATCAATCCCCCACCAGGCTGGGGGGGTCAGAGCTCAGTGGAGGGCAGGAGAAGGCAGGAAGGTTTGGGGGGGGTCCTCAAAAATACTTTTGTGGAGGAATAAGGGGTTGAGGTGTTTTTTTGGGGGTGCTCAGTCCGGAGTTACACAGATGCTGCTTGGGAGAAAGAGCCAGGGGTGCCAAGCGTCGCCAGGACCCTCCAAAATTTGGGACTGGAGTGGGGGGGACACAAAAAAAAAATAATAAAATTAAACTGTTTGGATGGAGAAAAAAAGCTGAGCGGCTTCTGCCTCTGCTGCCCTCCCGGCTCAGGCGTTTTAAGAGCCGAGGGGTGAAGTGCTGTGGCCGTGACAGGACTCCCAATTCCCCACCCCCCCCCCCAGCTGTTTTTGGGGGTTGATAACGCAAGTTTGGGTTCATTTGGTGTCGTACATCCTCAGGATAAGGATGCACCACAGGGCTGGATGCCGGGAGAAGACGGGAAGTGGGAGCGGGGTGGGATGAATCCCGGTGAGGGTGCCGGTTGTGGTGACACCCAAGGGAACTGAGCTCAGGTGACGTTTTGGGGGTCACGACCACGTCTTGGGCCTCAGGTCATGGCTGGGGGGGACACAGTGTGAGAAAGGGGCAGCGCTATGGACATCACCCGAAAACAGCGGGGATGGAGGGTCTCGGGATTGGGAGGATTTTCAGATGGACGGGGTCTGGGGGGGATGCCGGAGTGGGGCGGGGGACAGGGACGGAGCCAGCCTCGGGGTGTCCCCCCATGGTGTCCCCTCGCAGCCCGGACGGGATGAGGACATGTCTCCTCACCCAGCGGCAGCAGGACTGGCTCTGGGCCGGGGGGGCTGCACCCCACAATTGGGGCAGAAGCTGCCCCCTCCAGGGACTGTCCCCTGTGGAGGAGCCTTGTCCCCGCTGGGGAGGGCAGGACACCCTGGGGACACTGTGGGGACACCCCAAGGCACCCCAGAGGCATGACAGGGCACGTCTGTGGGGCCAAGGAAAGGACCAAGGGGACCCTTGGGGACATGGCAGGGCAGCCTGGCTGTGGTGGCAGCGTGTGCCCCCAGTGCTGGGAGAGGGACGGGGTACCCGGGGGAGCATCTCTGGGCATGGGAGCAAGATGGGGCACCCCGGGGGTGCACCCGGAGCCCAAAACTGCTACTGGAGGAAGGATGGGGCACCCCTGGGGTGCATCTTTGGGGCTGGGAGTTGGATGGGGCACCCCAGGAACACACTCAGGGCCCATCATCGCTACTGGGAAAAACACAGAGCCTCTTGGGGGCAAATCTCCAGGGCTGGCAGAAGGATGGGCCATGCCGTGGATGCATCTCTGGAGCTGGGAGCAGGACAGGGCACCCTGGGGATGCACCCAGCGCCCATCACTGCCACTGGAGAAGGATGTGGCACCCTGGGGTGCATCCCTGGGGCTGGGAAAAGGACGGGGCTCCCCGGGGGAAGCACCCAGAGCTCATCATCAGCACTGGGAGAAGGATGTGACATACTGAGGGTTCACCTCTGGGGCCAGGAGAAGGATGTGGCATCCTGGGGTGCATCCCTGGGGCTGGGAAAAGGACGGGGCACCCTGAGGAAGCACCCAGCGCCCTTCTCCGGTGCTGGGGGGGCAGTGACATCTCCCGTCCCCGCAGGGGGGCTGGTAGCTGGGATGGCCAGCCCTTACCTGGCCGTTCTTGCAGAGGTCGGCCCACATGCCTGTGCCGTCGCCGCCGCGCATGAGGACGTGCTAGGTGAAGAAGTAGGTGCCAGGTGGCAAAAGATCAAGGCTAAAAGACCGAAATCCCAGCTACCAGAGTCGATGCGACCCATGAAGCTGCAAGGGCTGAAGCCGGTTTCACCCCACAGGAAGGGTTAACCGCCAGGCCAGCTCCTGCGCGACAGCCCGCAGCCTTCCCAGCTAAATGCTTTATGCATTTTTCCTCCCCTATCTCCTTTCCAGCCCGAGCTGCTTTGAGAGATAAAGAGGGTGGAAGAGGGCGCATTGGCTGTGCTATTCGAAACATCTTCCAATTACCCTCAGGATCACAATGGTCCGTTTTCTGACGAAGGAAAATGCTTTTCTCTTCTCCCGGGAAAGGCATCGTTGTCCGTCGCGGCCATTACCTATTGCTGCAATCCCCCTGCCCCGCTACCGGACAGCTCCTCGAGTGCGATGGAAAGGAACCAACACTAGAAATACCCATAACCTGAGCAATCTCAAAAACAGACTTTTGGAAGTACCTAAATAAACCAGATGGGCTTGTTCAAGGTGAGGCCCGCTCAGACTGACTGTCCTCCACCAGCTCAGCCCCCCTGAAACACCAGATGTATCTCTGCAAACCCTGGCCGCTCAAAGCACTTCCCCTGCCTAATTTTGGGGGACAGTTCTGCTGGGGTAACCAGAAACACTCCCACATCCCAGTGTAAGGTGACGGTACAAAATCAAGGGAACCGATGTGCATCAGGAAAAAAACCCACCACTTTTCCTACTGCTGGGTCTTTTCTCTCCTAGTTTGATCCCCCACTAGGTTTGCGGGGGGTGGTGCAGGAGGTTTGCCAGAGAGCCCCAAACCCTCCCTGGTTTGTGCTCATTATCGCTGTGCCCATCTTCCACACTTTTAATGTTATTTCCCAAGTGATCTGAACTCTCTAAGTATATTTGTTCCTGGTCATTTCCCAGGTTGCCTGGTTATCCTGTTGCACTTCAACGCTCGCCCTAGTCAGGGCAGGTGACTTTTAGCTCCTCAGGGTTGCAGGAGATGCAATGCCCGCACTAGGATCTGAAGAGGCCTCAAGGACACACCTTTTCCTGGCAAAGGGCAGGCTGAACCCATGGGCTGGGAAATAACGGTGATTAAGCACCACATCTCCCGTCTGCTTTGCTCTGCTTTCCACAAACCTAATCATGTCAGAGGGAAAGAAAAGAAAAATCTCCCCAAGCACGGCTAAACCTATTAAAGTGAGACACGGTGCCACACCCAGGAGGCAAATAAAATATAAACAGGCATCTGTGCTGTCATAAAAAAACCCTCAGTGATATTTCTTGCATGACCTTTTATTCACTTCAATTACTGGACAGGCGGGATTGCCTACAGAGAGCTGCCGACGGACGGAGAAAAGCTCTTCAAGCCAACAGCCTTGCAGGGCTGGGAATGCAGGGTGAGGGGGAAGAGGAGCCCAGCGAGGCTCCGGTGTGTGAAGCACAAGGTGCAAAACCGCTGGAAACCTCTGGAAAGACACGACGTGGCACGAGCCACACGCTGACGTGCCCTACTGCATGCAAAGCCAGCGGGAACGAGGACAAAGCCTCTCCTGCAACCCACAGGCATGGCGAGGCAGCTCTGCGCCTTATTAATTAAGGCCGTGAGTAACGCGGGTACTACGTTAGGGACTTCAGAGCTTCCCCACCTAGACAGGGACCTGCCTCCCCGCGTGCGCTCGCTCCCAGCCCAACTGTGGCCATTTCAGCATCTCACACCTCTGGACGCCACTCTCCTCAAACCACAAGGCAGCGCCAGCTGAGCTTCACCAAACCCGGGGCCGTGTTTAGGGAAACAACGGGACGGGTGTGAGGAACCCCGGGCTTCTCCCAGGGCGCAGGGACGGCCACCGGAGGCCACAGGCTCTGGGGAGCAGGGTAAGGCGCCCAACCGAGCCACCGCCCCGGACGCCACCGCGGTGCCGGAGATGGCACAAGGACGGGGCTGGCGCTGGAGCACGGGGGGAACGCGGGGAGACACAGCGTAACACGGGGACAATAAAAGCTGCGGATCGGGCTCATTTCGGGGGGGGGAAAGGCCCTGGCGGCCCCTTTCTGGCGGCCCCGCACACACCGCGGAGGCCGCTCCCCATCCGCGCCACGGACGGGCCCGACCCCGCTCCGCTCCAGGACACGCTCCCACAACTGCCGAGAAAGGCAGCCAGCGGACCGCCCCCCGGCAGACTGACGGCCGGCTCGACCAATCGTCGCGCGGGGCGCCGCCTGCCGGCCAATCAGCGCGCACGCGGGGCGGGGCACCGCTCACTTCCCGGCCGCTGCCCTCCTCAATGGGCCCGGCCGCCGCCGCGACGGGCCGCCCCGGCCGCCGCTCACCCCCGGTTGGAGCCGCGCTCCGCCTCGTTCTCGCTGTCGCTGCAGTGCTCGTGGTCGTTCTCCTCCGCCGGCGGCCGCGGAGGCCTCGCCGGTGGCCGCCTCACTGCTGTCTCGCTGTCGTCCGCCATCTTCAAACGGGGCCTCGGCGCCTGCCGCGCCCCCGCACCAAAGCGCGCCGCGATTGGGCGGCGGGCCGCGGGGCATGCCGGGACCGGTAGTCTGCGCGGGCAGGCGGGGGCCGGGCCGCGCCGCGGCCGGGACTACAGTTCCCGTCGGGCTCTGGGGGCGCCCCGGGGCGGGGCTCCGGGGGCCGGAGGGCTCGGCCGCACCGCGGCAGCCGCGCGGGGCCACCCGCCGCGCCGGAGAGCCGCGGCCCGTCTCCCCCGTCGCCCGTTCCCCTGCAGGACCGCGGTGTCGGCGCCGCCACCCGCTTCCTGCCCGAGGGGGCGGGGCGAGCCCAAGGAGGGCGGCGCCGGTTGGCTGGGAGAGGGACCCGTCTTCCCACCAGCCAATAGGCGCGCGGGACCCTGCGCCGCGCTGAAGCCGGTCGGCGGGTGAGTGGGTGAGGGCCCCGTGAGGGGACCCGCTCCGGCCCTCGCACCCCGCGGGCGGCGGCCAGGCCCGGCCCGGTGCGGGGGGTCCCTCCGGGGCCTGCCCGGCCCTGGTCCGCCGCCCGGCGTGGCCCGGCCTGACCCGCCCGGCCTGACCGTGTCCCAGGCCCTGGGCAGGAGCTACGGGGACCCGCCGGGTTTGGGGAGGCCGCGGGGTGGCCACGGCCGGGCCTGGGCTCGGGACCGCCAGGAAAGCGCCGTTACTCAGCCAGGGCCCAGCCCGGCAGGAACTGTCAGCACAGCCGGTACCAGCCAAAGGGCCCGGGGGCTGGGACATGGTGGCAGTTGTGCTCGTGGGTTTTTCCCCACCAGGCTAGCGATGTATTTTATGATTATTTTTTTTTCTCATTGCAGCCCCCTCAAGCCAAACACCAGTCTGTCAGTGTGCCAGGCCCCGTCAGAGTCAAGGATGGGAGCAAGGAGCAGGACTGGGTGTGTAGCATGGCGCTGGAGGATGCCTTTTGGCCCGTGGCACGCTGGGTGTGTGGCTTGAGGCGACTGACTTGTGCTGTGCCCAGAAACCGAAGGAGTCAAGATACAGGGAAAATTTGGGCACCTCAGTCTTTAAAAGCCACTTCCTCATGGCTCTGGGTTACATCTCCCAGGGCACCGTTCCTCACAGCAGGAATTAACTGGAGTTTTCCAGCCTGACTAGCCTCTGTGGCTCATGTTTCAGCTTTCCCCCCTGCTTGATTTAGTTGGCACAGACCAAATACACCAACAAATGGTGTATTTGGGGAAAAAACGGTTCTGGCTCCTGCCTGTAACATCTGCAGGAACAGGCTGGACTCTCTACCCTTGTGTACAGTTCAAACCCAAGCTTGTTAAATATTTATACCTTGAACTGTGGATCTTATATCTGTACAGGCCCTGTGACGGCACAAGTGTTTTCAAACCCCGTTCGGATGTGGTTTCTAGAGTAACTCTTCCAAGTGCACTTTTACCCCTGCCGTAATTCTCCCAGCAAGCTGCCTGCCTGCAGAGGTATGTACCAGAGGGACAGAAATAGCAGGTTTTTTGGGACCGAGTCCCAGCTGAGGCTGGAGGCCAGAGTGTCGGGGTTACTGCAGTTAAAACCCTGTATTTACTCTACTTGGGCAGGAGAGATTTTAATGAATTTTAAAAAAACACATGAGCAGAGCCTGTGCCCCTGCAAGGCAGCACCGAAGGCCTGGTTCTCCTCATGCAGCGTTAGCCCTTGTAGGCTGTTGCGGAGGGCGGATAAAATCCTGACAGGGAGGGCAGGATATTAACCTGCTGCCATAAATAAACAGCCCCTCTGTTGTGCCGAGCCCACTGTAGTGTTGGGAAATGCTCCCTGTGGGGACCGAGTACTGACTTGGCAGCAAAGTCTGGGATATATGTCAGCCTCCCACAAAGCACTGATGTTTATTATAAGTGCCCTTTCTGATTCCCTTTGAATTCCCCCTTGTTGTTGCTCGAGTTAACCCCATCTGTTCTCCTGGTGTCTTGAAAGGGAAAAGAGCACGTGGCGCTGCTGCGGGCTGGCGTCGGCTCTCGGCAGCCATGAGGAAAAGTCGCTTTGCGACGCTGCTGGCTTTTGCTCTCACTCCTGCTTCTGCTGAATTGCCTCCAGCTGCCAAAGGACTTAATCCCCCCGCTCCTCACCCCCAGACTGTGGGTCTGCGTCTTGTTTGTAGGACCAAGTTATGACAAAACTGTCTTTTTTTTTTTTCTAAGAAAAAGGAAGCAGTGCTGTGTTTTCATGCACCTTCAGCCGTCCTGCAGGCCCGTGTTCCTGACTGCTGCCCTTGGGTGCAAGGCGGCTGGTCCCTGTTGGTGAGGGACGGTGTGGGCAGTAGGTGCCTGGTTGCTGTGTGTGCAGAGCTTTTGGGAGCTGGTGGCCACCTCTCGTGGTGTCTGGAGAGAGGTGTCAGAACCAGGTTAGGCAGAGTGATGGTTGCTGAGATCGTTGGGTTTTGGGGTACGTGGCTCACTGGGAGAGGCAGTGGGAGCTGGGTCTCCCTTTCCCTGGGCAAGAGGAAGCTGTGGGGTGTCTACCAGCAGCCTGTGGCTCTTGGCCAAAGATGATGGAGCCAGTTTCTTCTCAGATGCAAGGGGCAACAGCCACAAGCTGGGGCTTGGGTGGTTCAGGCTTATCCTGTGAGGGTGGTGTCACCCTGGACAAGGTGACAGCAAAGTTGGGGCCTCAGGGATCTGCAGGACTGGGCTGCACAAAGCCCTGAGCACCCTTGGCTGCGGCTGGTGTTGGTCCATGGGGGCTGGAGAGGGGACGCTGGGGTCTGTTCCCCACGTGCTGTGGCTGTTGCCTTTTTGGGGATGCAGATACCAGCTTGCTCACAGGAGTCCCTGCTCCCACCCAGAGCTGCCTCTGCATCGCTGAGCGTTTTGGTTTTGAAAGGGCGCAAGGGGGTCTAGAGGGCTGCAGGGTTTGGACTGAGTGGGGAGAGATCTCAGTGCAGAAACTGGGAGAGAATTTGTCTGCTCGGGGTCAGGGGGTTACCGGTGCCCTCCCAGCCTCGAGTTCATCGGCAAGCACAGACTCTGTGTTCAAGCTAACAGGCACAAGTCTGCTGCTCAGAGCCCTGATTTCTCGTGTCTCTTGGGCTGCCGCTGACCGTGCTGGCTTCCAGGTAGCACAGGGATGCAGTTTCCTTACTGCCTTGTGTGCTTTGCATCCCAGTTGTGTCAGAGGTAGCTTGTCTCCTCTCACGCCCCAGCTGTAGGGATCAAGCAGGTTTTTCCCTCTCTGCCCTGGTGTTTCTTGGTCCAGGCTGAGATGTTGTCTGAATTCTTCCCCTTTGCCACTGATGCTTGGCAACCCTGCCAGAAATTTCCTCTGATTTAGGGTGCTGCAGGTGAGCCTGCGGCTTGATGGGTGCAGATGCTAAAGGGGAGTGAGTTGTGTGGAGCTGCAGCTAAACCAGCTGGAGGAATTTAGGGCTGGCTCAAGTTGCACATCCAGAGTGAGCAGGGTCCAGGGAAGCCTCATTTAACCCACTGCTGTCTTTCAGCCTGTAAAACAGGGGTAGCCAGCTCAGAGCGGTGCCAAAATCGTGCTAATGTCTCGGTGATGCCCTGAAAACATTTGAAAATGAGCTTTGAATGGAGTTGTCTGTTTAGGATAAACATTTGATGTGCACAGCATGAACAAAACAGCCCTGTCCTGGCCTGTTTTCCAGCTCTTTTCTTTCCATTTCAGAGCACAATGTTCCTGGTCGGACTCTCGGGTGGAATCGCGTCGGGGAAGAGCACGGTGGTGGCCGTACTCCGGGAACTGGGCTGTGCTGTGATTGATGCCGATGTTATTGCCAGAGAGGGTGAGTTCTGCATAGTTGATCTTTCTCCCCGAGTTTCCCCTGACGACTGGGATTGATGCGGGGAAGCGCAGACGGCAGAGGGTGCTCTGGCTCCGTTACAGAAGTGTTTCCCTCCGTTCCCCAGCCGATGAAGCTGCGTGGAGCCTCATCGTCTCGCTTGAACTAGGATATATTTCTAATAAAGAAAAAAATAAAATCATGTCCTAATAAACACTGTGGGGAGATCTTGCCCTGAGTTTCCCTCTCCTGGAGTGCAATGCTTGCCGGCTTTGAAAGCCAACTCCGGGCAAAATAAATACGGTTCTCTGTGAAGCGGGTTCCCTCGGCTGATCTCGTGTCCCTGCTAAGCCCCAGGACGCCCATCCTGTAATTTGGTTATGTTTGGTGGGATCACTGACAGAAGAGAATTTCCCTCCGTGCTGGCTGTGGCTTGCTGGGTTATACTGAGAGATTGGTCCACAAAATTACTTGTGCCTTAATGCACTTAGGAAAAAGAGGCTGCAGCTATCCCGGATCAGAGGGAATTCAGCCTGTGCGTCTGCAGAGCACACCTGCCTCTCGCTGCTCCCAGAATGTGCTGCCCTGGCTACAGAAAAGACCCAGAAATCCAGATCTGTTGCCTCAGCAGGACTGGAGCAGACCCTGCTCGCCCTGATTACCTGTGCGATGCGGCACAAGATGTCAATCCCTCCGTGCCACCGGGATAACGAGGAGAGCAGCGCTTGCTCCAGGAGGGGCTGCTGATTTTGTATGCAGCAGGTTTCGGGTCTGCAGCTGAGCAGTGGTGCAGGCAGTGTCATTCGGAAGTGCCTGCACTTTGCTGTTTGGTGAAGACCTTACCCTGTAGCCGTGCAAAGCTGTGATGCTCTTAACATTTTATTGCACTGTAATTCCCCTCAAGGTGCAGAAAATTTGCTGGAGGTGCTAAAAGCCCTCAGAGACCATAGGAAAACACTGCAGATACTCAGTGTCAGTTTTCTACCAATCACTTCATTTTTCTCCAATTCCTTTTTTATATGTGTTTGTTTACTCTATGGATTTTACCCATCCTGAAACTGCCTCGATGTGAAATTCCACAGGAGAAAGAAATTGGTCTTAAAGACTTTTATTAGGTTGGCCTGAGGTTACAACCTGTGGCAATGTTCCTGGATTTTGGAGAAAAAATTATATACGGTCTGTCATTCTCTGTGGTTAGGCTCAGCTTGATCTTAATTACGGTTTTATTACTGCTTGTTAGTGATTTTTTGGTGGCTTTAAAATGACACGCTCATGTAACGTCAGAGTCCCTGCACATACCTGTTGGGAACTGATCTCGGAAGGTTTCTGTGTTCATTCTCATGAAGAACTTGGTGACAGAGGCAAAGGACAGTAAAAAGCCGTAGTAGCAGTCAGAGCCAGCTTGTAGCAGCCAGGCTGTAGTCACCCAGTGCTGAAGTTTCCAGCTAAAATAAAGCTGGCGCTGCCCTGGTCCCTTTAGGATCTGCCTGCCCGGCTCCTGGCCCTGCAGGCAGTGGGAACGGGCTCAGCACCGCTCCTGCCCGCACCTCGGCTGGGAGCTGTCAGCAAGTGCCCCCGCCCGCCGGCTGACTTCTAACCCCGAGCAGCAGCACGCCCGAGGGAGGGTTGTGGCGCTGAATTAATGTTTGCAGGATGCTTCGATCTCCCGGGCGTCAGCCCTCGAAGGGACCTTGGCCTGAGCGGGTTTTCTGCAGCTGCTTTCCTGCAGCACCGACGCCAGGTGTCTGCCGGGCTGCAGCGCTGAGCCGCGCCGCTCTCGCTTCAGCCTGTGCTGGCAGGCAGATGTGCTGCCCGCCGAGGAGAATCAAGCTCGGTTATTTAATGAACAAAACTCATTTGAGGCCGATCGCTGATGCAAACACCGACTGTGCTGCAGAGCTGGCTCTAACCTCCGGCTGTTTAACGTTATCAGTGGTGCAGCCCCGCTTCAAGGCCTATCAGCAGATCGTGCGTTACTTTGGCACCGAGATCCTCTTGGAGAACGGAGAGATAAATCGTGAGGCTCTAGCAAACATTATCTTCTCCCACCCGGAGAAACGGCAGCTGCTGAACTCCATCACCCACCCGGAGATCCAGAAAGAGATGCTGAAGCAGATCTTGAAGCACTTTGTGCTAGGTAAGAGGCCCTGTCCCAGCACACGGGACTCCTGCTCAGGCAGGAGCTGTCCCTGCCTGCGGGGCCTTTGGTTCTGAGTGGGGAGAGGGACGGGGAAGAAGGGGAACGACGCTGCCTGGCGGCCTTTGTGCTCTGCCACCCGTGGCCTTTCGTCCTGGCGTTTGGAGGATTCCTTCCTGCCTTTCGCTGCTGCCCTTCACCACCTCCTTCTTCTGGGGTTTAAAGTACATCTGTAGGGCCTGAGAAGAGCATTGTGAGGCCTCTTCTGAGATTACGTGCTAGATAATGTCACACCTTCTGAAATGGCCAAATATTCTCTGCCCCCAACCTTCCCCGGCTTCAATGAAAGCTGTGGAGCCCTTTCAGTCTCGATAAGGTGAGAAATGGGCTGACAGCTGTGGTTTCCAAAGTCCCGCTTTTTCCCCTGATAAATATAACAAATACAGCTGTCAAACTTGGTCTACTCAAATGCCAGATAAGATCACCAGCTGTTTTGGAGGTCTCCGTGTAGACAGAAGGATCTCTTAATAGAGTCAGTCTGGTTTCGTGGAGCTTATCAAAGCTGAGCCTTGTGACAGCTGAATAGGCCTGTGCTGGGGCACTGCGGGGGCCGTTCTCTGCTGTGGGGTGAGGAGGAGGAGAAAGCACAAAGGAAGCAACAGGCAGGAAAGCCGGGAGCCAGAGATGGAGTCTTGTACTTGGGGCTGTGGCCTCGGGAGGCGGATGCCGTCCTGCCCCTGGCGAGAGCTCTGTGTGTCTTCAGCAGGCTGCTTTGTCCTCATTAGTCAGGTTTTAATGATTTGGGATAGCTGGATGTTGTCTCTAAGGATCGCTGTGTAAGGAAAGCTCTTATCGATCAAACCGTAGGGCCGCAAGAAGTCTCTCTGGGTGGAGATGCTGGTAAAATGGTGGCATATTGGCTGATGATGTCTTTGTCAAGGCTTTTATTGCCATGGCCAGCTCAGCTGTGGGGTTCAGGTTATAAAGAGGGGGGACACCAGCAAAACTGGAGGTGTCCCTGAAGCTGGGGGACACACAGGGGAGTGAGGCCCTGACTTAGAGCTTTCCCTACCCCCTGCCGCTCCCCCAGGCTCGCCAGAGCGTACCCCCATGTCCCCAGACGCTGCTGTCTGCCGGGGCAGTTGGTGCTTGCGAAGGGTGGGGGCACGTGGAGAGCCTGGGGTGGGCTGCAGGGTCTGGGAGGAGGGCGGCTGGCGGTTATGAGCTCTCCTCCGCCACCTGCTCCACCTGGTGACAACAATTTTTAACCAAACCTGGCCAGGTTTGGTGAGGTCAGGCCCTGGGGCTGTGCCTGCAGGCACCCCCATGTTTCAGTGTCCCAGCTCTGAGAGGTCTGCAGGGATTTCTTTGGAAAAATAGAAGTGTTTAGCCAAAGCTTTCCATAAAGGAAACCAAACTGAGCTGGGAAGCGTCAAATGACGGCAGCGTGGGACAGGTGAGAGAACAGAGCAAGCTCTGCTGTGGGCTCTGCTCCCCTGGAGAGGCCACCAGCGGCGGCGTGACTGCCGCTCTCGCCAGCCAGGCACAGGCGCTTTCACTTGGGCTTCTTGTTTCAGCTCCTCATTATATTTCTCCAGCTTCACCTTTGATCTGAGATCATCCAGGTTAGGGTTTTTCTGGTTTTTTGTTTTTAATTTTTTCTCTGGAAGCCTGGAACAAAACCATTTCCTGCTCACGAGAGGGAGGAGGGCCCTCGGCTCAGCCGTGGAGCTGAGAGCTCTCCCATCGCTTTGCTGGAGCAGCTGTGGCCACGGTGTGTGTGCGGCACGAGGGGGTTGGGAATCCGAGTGACTGTTCCCTTTGGGTGGGGCCTTGGTCATTCCTGCAGGCTGCCGCTACGTGATCCTCGACATCCCTCTGCTCTTTGAGACCAACAGATTGACCAAGTTTATGAAATACACAGTCTTGGTTTATTGGTAAGTGCCGTGAGGGCTGGGACTCTGCCACCTCTCTTGGAGGCTGGAGGGGACCGTCACGTCCCTCCGGCTCTGGGGGGGATTTGGCCGCAGCCCTGGTGCGGAGCCTCTCGACAGCACCGCCTCTTTTCTGTAGGTGGGAGGGCAACACCTTCCTTTATCCCAGTGCACGAGGGGCTCCTTGCTGAGGTGTCCCTGAAGCCCGGCACTGTTGTACGGGGGAAATCGCTGTCTTTGGGCCTTCCGTTGGCTGGGGCAGGGTTTGGGGCACTGTCCCGGTGTTACGGGCTGTGGGAACACCCACAACACGCCGTGGGCAGCGCTGCAGGGGTGGCTCTGCTGATCCGAGGGCAGGATGCCTGCGCTGGTCCCAAAATGAAGCAGGGACCATCTCTGCCCCCAACTTTACCCCAGTCATTCCCCCTTGTGCCAAGGAGGGCAGGCAAACCCCCCCTTCTCTCCCGTCCTGGCAGTGACCCGCCGACGCAGCTGTCCCGGCTGAGGAAGAGGAACGGGCTGTCCCAGGCCGAGGCAGAAGCTCGCATCGCCTCCCAGCTGCCGCTGGACAAGAAGCGCAAGTTAGCGACTCACGTCATTGACAACTCCGGGGAGTGGGAGAGCACGCGCCGGCAGGTCCTGAGCCTGCATGCCCACCTCGAGGCTTCCCTGGATTTCCTCTGGGCACGGCTGGCGGCAGGCACGGTTGTAGTCGGGCTCGGAGGGCTGGTGTACCTTCTCCTCCGGCATTTCATCTCTTAATTCACCTTTTCCTTTTTGTCATGGAAGAGGCCTGAATTTCCAGGTTTGAAAAGGGCAGTGAAAGGCCACCTCTTTTAATGAGCTTTGCCAGCTGAATGCAGACAGCGGGACGAAGCGTCTCCTTGCCGACTCCCCAAGGTGAATGTAGTGGGGCTTTTTCTGGCATCATCTCCCCTCTCCTTTCTTCCTGCTCAGGTTCTTACCCCCCAGCTGTGCCCATGGGGTGGGATGTTCCCCTTGCGTGGCTGCGGCCCGTGGGTACGTCCCCCGTGGGTACGTACAGTGGGACTACAGTGAATTTAGGCTCTTTAATGCCTTCCAGGACAATCTCTTCACAGGGGTGACCTCTCGAGTCCTGTTGCTGTGAGCCCATTGTCCCCAGGTTGATCCCTCACAGCCCTGGCTAATATGAATTTAGATATGGAATTTTCCTTTCTTTCATGTTGATTTAATGGAAATGTGTTAAATCTGTCTGGCCAGGGACAGACAGCACCTCATTTCCCATGGGTTAGGGGTTCAGCTGGCTGCTCGCCCTCACTCCTGCACCCTCTTTCTGTGATCAACACCTGTGGGTCACCCTTGGCTTTGGATCTGAGGGTCTGCTACATCCCCGGGGCAGGCTGAGACCCAGGACCTGCCTCGCTGAAACTCATTTACTGCTGTTTGAGTTTTCTTTTGGCAGCAGTTTCCCTGTGGGAGAGCACGAGTTGGGGCGAAGCGGGTGCTGGCTCTTCACGTTTGTTTTAATAAAGTGCTAAGCAGCAGCCGGCTCCCTGCGGCTCTGCAACCTGCAGGCTGTGAGCGCTGCTCTTTCCTGCCCGGCTCCCAGGTCGTTTCTATGCCGGGGCACGGCTGCGCTCTGTAAAGTTCACTGCACGCAAGCAGAGCTGCCGAGCGTGCTTCTTCCCCCGTACATATCCCTCAGCTGCTCCCAGGGAGCTTCTTGGGGCGTCGGCTCCTGCCGTGAGCTTCGTTGTGGGGGGCCGTGGCTTCCTGCCGGCTCCGGGCACCCCACGGTGCGGGTCTGGCTTCCCAGGATGTGATCCTTGGACTCGCTGTGGTTTTCTGTGGCCAGCGCTTTAACCCCGGGGCAGCCTTGTCCTGCTGCCACCCCCTTGTCCTGCTGCCACCCCCCTGTCCTGGCGTTTTGACAAAGGTGGGTGGTCCCTGGGGCCCTCTGGGGTGCTTGGGCTACTGGCCCAGCAGGCAGGGATGCCGCAGAGCGAGGCAGGGTCCTCGCTGGCCCCAGCTCCAGCCTGTGGGGGACCTTTCCCAGGGTGTCCCAGCCCTGCTCCCCAGGCACCCTTCCCACCCTCTCTGACCCAGCCCTGCGCCCGAGGGTCCCGTGTCTCACTCACCCAGGGGGACCCCGTGGCCCTTGGGGAGCCCCAGGAGAACATCCCCGAGCTGGGGCACCCACCCTGGGTACTCCAACTTTCCAGGCAGTGCTGGAGGAGCCGTACACAAGCGATAACCCCCTGCCGGTTCCCTCCCCTGCTTTTTAATGCTCCCTTAATTGCGGTGGTGGTGCCGGGAGCCCCTCGCAGCCAGCCATAAATCAGGGCTGGAGCAGGACAGCCTCAGCCCGAGATAAGCGCTGATTGCCTTCCTCCCTCCTGGCTCGCCACCGCGATAAATGGGGCTGCGATGAGGCCGGGGGGGGGAAGGAGAAAGTGAGACGGGCGCTGTAATCACATTTGGCGCTTTGCTCCTGCCCTGCTGACGTTTGCCGGCCACTAACGAGTTTAGCAGGGCCCGGGGGGTGAGTGATTTCAGGGGGGTGGCGAGGCGCAGGGCTCCCCACAGCTCTGGCCGTGGGGCCGGTGTGGCCTTGGGGTGCCTGGTTTGGGGGTGCCCAGTGTCCTGGGCTGAGCTGGGGGTGAGCCCATGGGTGGGCTGCGTGCCTGGGTGTTGGCACCCACCCGGGAAAGGCTCCTCAGCCTGGTGCTTGGCCACCAAGTGCCTCCCGTGGGTGCCCCCTGGTACCTGGCCATGGCACCTGCAGACCTGCCTGGGTCCCACTCCCGGGCAGTCCCCAGCCAACCCCCCTTGGGGACCCGCTGGCAGGACCCGCTGTGTCCATGCCGGTGGCCACCTGGCTCAGCCCGCAGCTGTACCCCGCCGGTGCCTGATGGCTCTGCTCCGCAGGCTGCTGGGTGGCCTCGATAGCTCAATCGATGGCCGTGGAGGGGGCCTGAAGGGCAGCGCCTGTCCGGCCCCAGCAGGGACCCCCTGGCTGAGACCCCTGCACTTGTGACACGGATGCTGCCGCCACATGGGCTCCAAGTGGCCCGCGGGTGCCAGCGGAGGCCCGAGGGCTCTGTGCCGCATCCCCTATCGCCGCTGCATCCCCCCAGCCCCATGTGCTGAGGCCGCCCCTTCTCGCTGCGCCTCCCGCCATCGATCGGGCCGTGTCTGGAGCAGCGGCTCGCCGTGGCCCATCCGTCTCCTCTCACCGAGGGCTGTTTGAGCAGGAGCCGGCCCGGCCGCGCGCAACCCAAATATTTAACTGCTGCAAATTGGCGGCCGGATCAATTCCGCTGCGGCTGCTGGGGGCTCGTGACAGACGGCTGCTCCTCTCCTGTGCATCCCCTCCCCAGCTCACCCTTTCTCCTGCGCACCCCATTCCTGGAGCACCCCTTCCCTAGGGCATCCCTTCCCCAGTGAAGCCCCTCCCTGGAACACCCCTTCCATGGAGCACCCCACTCCTGGAGCACCCTGTCCTGCTGCACCCCGACCCTGCAGCACCCTCTTCCCAGAGCACCTCCTTCCTTGAAGCACACCCTTCCTCAGAGCCCCCCTTTCCTGGTGCCCCCCTTCACCGGTGCACCCCCTTCCTGGAGCCCCCCTTCCACAGAGCACTCCCTCCTGGTGCACCCTCTCCCCAGTGCACCCCCTCCCTGGAGCACCCCTTTTCTGGTGCACCCCCTTCCCGGAGCACCCCCCCACCCCAGAGCACCCTCTTCTCCAGTGCACCCCTTTTCCTGTGCACCCCTTCCCTGGAGCACCCCCTCCTCAGTGTACACCTTCTCCTGGGCACCCCCTCCCCAGAGCACCCCTTTCCTGGTGCACCCCCTCCCCAGCACCCATCACGGGGCACCCACCGGGCAGGTGGGGGGGTGCAGGTGTCCTGGACCTGGCAGGTCCTCCCTCCGCAGGCACAGGGTGACATCCGCAGTGGGGACTGTCCCCAGGTATGGGCTGGGTGGGGGCCCCAATACCCACGAGGGAGGGACCCCCAGCAGGGACCTGCATGGCCCCTGGTGTCACAGGTGTTCCTGTCCCTGCACGGTCCCTGGGGTGTGGCACGGTGTCACTGTCACTGCACGGCCCCTGGGGTGTCACACCATGTCATCATGGCTGCACAGTCCCATTCGTGTCACCTGGTGCTGCTGCGCAGCCCTGCGGTATCACACAGTGTCACTGTTGCTCCCTGGGGTGTCACACGGTGTCACTGTCACCGCGCAGTGCACAGGGTGTCATTGTCACCGCAGGGCCGCTGGGTGCCACACAGTGTCACTGCAGCTCCCGTGGGTTGTCACACAGAGTCACCATCAGTGCCTGGTGCACGGGATGTCACACAGCGCTGTGTCACTGCATGGCCCACGGGGTGTCGCTGTCGCCGCGTGGCCCACGGGGTGTCACCGGGTGTTATTGTCACGGCATGGCCTGGGGTGTCACACACTGTCACTGCACAGGGTACACCCCAGTGCCACCCCCTGCACATCCCGTGGGTTGTCACCCAGTGTCACTGCGCATCCCCCAGCTGTGTCACACGCCATCCCTGCCAGCCGTGGGGCGCCCTGGGGACAGCCCCGCAGGTGCCAGCAGCCCAAGTGCCCGCTAATCCCCACCCCACGTCCCCGAGCCTGTCCCCTCTGTCCAGTGGCCCCATGGCTGGACCCGGCTGCCAGGCGAGCAGCCACTTCCCATCACTCACCAGCCCACCCCATCAGCCCAGCTCTAATTAAGTAGCCGTGTTGGCAGCCCTTAATTGCTGCACGGCGGGAGGGTGGCGGCCCTGCCGTGTCCGTAATGAGAGGCAGCGTGATGGGGACAGGGACAGGGGGGATGTGCCGCCCCCACCTTGTCCCCCTGCCTGCAGCTGGGCTCCCCTCACTGGGCAAGGGATGGTGCCTGCCGTTGGGCTGGGGGTGCTGGCATGTCCCTGTCCCCGAGGCCAGGTCTAACCCAGCTGGCCAGCTAGCCAATCAGCCTGCTGCTGGCCAGCCAGCAAACCCCCTGGGTCAACTGGCCCTCCACCAGCCAACTGGTCAACTGGCCAGCCAATCAACCAGCTAGCCAAACAGCCTGTTGGTCAACTGGCCAGCCAGCCAGCCATCTAGCTAACAAGCCAGCCAGGCAATCAACCAGACAGCTGGCCAGCTAGCCAACCAACCAGCCAGCCAGTCAGTCAACCCACCACCTAGCCTTCTACCAACCAGCCAACCAGCTGGTTGGCCAGCCAGTCAGCCAAGCAGCTGACCAGTCATCTACCTGCCAGCCAGCCAACCAGCCATCTAGCTGTGCAGCTAGCCAGGCAGGCAACTGGCCGACTGGCCAATGAGCTATCCATGCGTCCAACCAGCCAGCTAGCCATCTGGCCACCAGCCAGCTACCCAAAGAGCCAGCCAGCCAACCAGCCAGTGGGCAGGCAGCCAACCAGGAGCACCATCTGCCCCTGTCGTGGCGGGTGCTGGGACCCGCCTCGCCCTTGCCTCTGTCCTGCAGCCCTGTCCCCAGGTGTCCCTCATCTCCTGGGCTGGGTGTTGAGTGGCACGTCCCTGCCACCCCGCTGAGCCCTGACACACTCATCACAGCAAGCGGGGCACCGGACACCTCCCAGCCCAGCCCTGGCCAGAGGCACCTCCAGCCCTGGAGGGTTTGACCCCTTTTCTCCCCAGCCTGGCACCAAGAGGCAGGTGTTGGCTCCTGCCGGGACCATCTCCACCTCAGGATGGGTCCATGGGGCCGCGCTGACCTGTGCTGGCGCCACCTCTCCCCGGGCACAAACAGCCTGGAAAACTCCTTGGGAATGCCTCCTTTTAATGATCTGCCTCCTGGCGAGGCGGCCGTGGTGCCCTGTCTCAGGGATGGAGGGGACGCGGGGCTGGAGGCTGTGTGGCTGGAGGGGCTGGTGTCCTCCCTTGAGAGCGGGGCACAGCCTGCACAGGAGGGGCCACCGGGTCCTGCCGGGGGAGGCTACTGGATGCAGGAATGGATGGAAGGATGGATGGAAGGATGGATGGATGGATGGAAGGATGGATGGATGGATGGATGGATGGATGGATGGATGGAATGATGGGTGGATGCCATCAAGGCAGTGGGAACCAGCAGGGGAAGCCCCAGGTGGGAGCTCAGCGGACCTGGCCGCCTTCCCAGCAATGCCCCAGCCTGTGCAGCCCAGGCTCCCATTGCCCTGGGGGGTCCTGCCCACCCCGGCCAGGGGCTGAGGGCCCAGCCCTGCCCTCACTGCCCACAGCTGGGTGTCTCCCTCCCACAGCCCCTCCTGGGCCCCACCCTGAGGACACGGCATGATTTTGCAGGACAGCACCCAAAATCATCAGGGACAGCTTGCCAACACCAGCTCCCTCCCTAAGCTCGTCCGTGTGGGCCAACGTCGGGTTCGTTAGTTATTTCAGGCTCTGAGTCCTAATTACTGTTGCTCAGCAGGGGCTGGGCAGCAGGTGCCAGGGTGCCACCTGGGCACAGTGTCCCCAAGACACCATGTCCCCCCCAGCGATGCGTGGTCCTACGGGCAGCATCTGTGGCGCAGCTGCAGAGCAGGTCCCGCCCTGCCACAGTGTTGGGATGGGAAACTGAGGCACGGAGCAGCGCTGAGCCCTACAAAAGCCCCTGGCCTGGCCTGGCTGCGCTCACCCTTTCCCAAATCCCCTTAATGAGCTCCCCAGTGAGCAGCAGGCAGGGAGGGGGGGAACATCCACCCCCCAGGCTGAACCTGTGCCCTGCAGCATCGATGAGGGCCCCCCGGCATCGCCCACTCACCTCCCTGCGTCACACTGCCAGAGTAAACAGCCGGGGGCTCGGCTGCGCATCGATTCTGTGAGAGCTGCTGTTTGCTCAACCTTTGCAGAGGAACAACAGCGGCTGGCGTCGAGCAGAGCCGCAGCCACTGCAGTCCCCGCTGCCACTGCAGCCACTGCTGTCACCTCCAAGCTGTGTCCCTTGTCCCCCTCCTGCTATCACAAATGTGGCCCTTTGCAGATTTGCCATCAGTTGTCTGTCCCCAGGTGGACAGAGCTGGCTCAGAGCCGGCTTGGGGGGCTGCGCTGCACCCCCTCCCTCTACTGGGGTTGGGGACAGGGACAGGGACCGCCTTGGGGCCTCCAGCCAGGGTCACCTGGGGGTGTTGTCCCCATCCATAGGGTGCTGCTGCCCCAGGGTGGTGGTGAAGCCGTCACGGCTCTGTAGCCAGGCTGTAGGGACATGGCCGGGGACGTGGTAGCCTGGGGTGGTGGACCTGTCATTGGTACACAGTGGACTGTGGCAGTAAGGTGGCCTGGGACTGGGACATGATGGCTTGGGGGGGGGGGGGGAAGGTGACCTGGGCTGGCGGCCGTACCATGGGGAGGTGGTGGCCCAGGGTGGTGAGATGTTCCGGTCCGCTTGCCGTGCCGTGGCGACATGCCGGTTCCGGGTAGTGAGATGTTCCAGTCCGCTGGCCGTGCCGTGGCGACGTGCCGGTCCCGGGTGGTGTGATGTTCCGGGCCGCTGGCTGTGCCGTGGCGACGTGGCGGCCCCGGGTGGTGGTGAGATGTTCCGGTCCGCTGGCCGTGCCGTGGCGACGTGCCGGCCCCGGGTGGTGAGATGTTCCGGGCCGCTGGCCGTGCCGTGGCGACGTGCCGGTCCCGGGTAGTGAGATGTTCCGGTCCGCTGGCCGTGCCGTGGCGACGTGCCGGCCCCGGGTGGTGACATCTTCCAGTCCGCTGGCCGTGCCGTGGCGACGTGACGGTCCCGGGTGGTGAGATGTTCCGGGCCGCTGGCCGTTCCGTGGCGACGTGACAGGCCAGGGTGGTGAGATGTTCCGGTTCGCTGGCCATGCCGTGGCGACGTGCCGGCCCCGGGTGGTGAGATATTCCGGGCCGCTGGCCGTGCCGTGGCAACGTGTCGCCCAGGGGGCTGAGATATTCCGGGCAGCTGGCTGTGCCGTGGCGACGTGCCGGCCCAGGGTTGTGAGATGCTCCGGTCCGCTGGCCGTGCCGTGGCGACCTGCCGGCCCCAGGTGCTGAGATGTTCCGGTCCGCTGGCCGTGCCGTGGCGACGTGGCGGTCCCGGGTGGTGGTGAGATATTCCGGTCCGCTGGCCGTGCCGAGGCGACGTGCCGGTTCTGGGTAGTGAGATGTTCCGGTCCGCTGGCCGTGCCGTGGAGACGTGCCGGTCCCGGGTGGTGAGATGTTCCGGTCCGCTGGCCGTGCCGTGGTGACGTGCTGGCCCAGGGTGTTGAGATGTTCTGGGCCACTGACCGTGCCGTGGCGATGTGCCGGTCCCGGGTGGTGAGATGTTCCGGGCCGCTGGCCGTGTTGTGGCGACGTGCTGGCCTCGGGTGGTGAGATGTTCCGGTCTGCTGGCCGTGCCGTGGCGACGTGCCGGTCCTGGGTGGTGAGATGTTCCGGGCCACTGGCCGTGTTGTGGCGACGTGCTGGCCTCGGGTGGTGAGATGTTCTGGTCTGCTGGCCGTGCCGTGGGGACGTGTCGGTCCTGGGTGGTGAGATGTTCCGGGCCGCTGGCCGTGCCGAGGCGACGTGCCGGCCCCGGGTGGTGAGATTATCCGGTCCGTTTGCCGTGCCGTGGCGACGTGCTGGCCCAGGGTGTTGAGATGTTCCGGGCCGCTCGTCGTGCCGTGGCGACGTGATGGCCCAGGGATGTGACATGCTCCGGGCCACTGGTCGTGCCGTGGCGACGTGCCGGTCCCGGGTGGTGAGATATTCCGGTCCGCTGGCCGTGCCGTGGCAACGTGCCGGTCCCAGGTGGTGAGATGTTCCGGGCTGCTGGCGATGCTGTGGCGACGTGCCAGCCCCGGGTGGTGAGATCTTCCGTTTCGCTGGCCGTGCCGTGGCGACGTGCCGGCCCCGGGTGGTGAGATGTTCCGGTCCGCTGGCCGTGCCATGGCGACGTGCCGTCCCAGGGGGCTGAGATATTCCGGACCGCTGGCCGTGCCGTGGCGATGTGCTAGCCCAGGGTGGTGAGATGCTCCGGTCCGCTGGCCGTGCCGTGGCGACGTGCCAGCCCCGGGTGCTGAGATGTTCCGGTCCGCTGGCCGTGCCGTGGCGACGTGCCGGTCCCGGGTGGTGAGATGTTCCGGTCTGCTGGCCGTGCCGTGGCGACGTGCCGGTCCCGGGTGGTGAGATGTTCCGGTCCGCTGGCCGTGCCGTGGTGACGTGCTGGCCCAGGGTGTTGAGATGTTCTGGGCCACTGACCGTGCCGTGGCGATGTGCCGGTCCCGGGTGGTGAGATGTTCCGGGCCGCTGGCCGTGTTGTGGCGACGTGCTGGCCTCGGGTGGTGAGATGTTCCGGTCTGCTGGCCGTGCCGTGGCGACGTGCCGGTCCTGGGTGGTGAGATGTTCCGGGCCGCTGGCCGTGCCGAGGCGACGTGCCGGCCCCGGGTGGTGAGATTATCCGGTCCGTTTGCCGTGCCGTGGCGACGTGCTGGCCCAGGGTGTTGAGATGTTCCGGGCCGCTCGTCGTGCCGTGGCGACGTGATGGCCCAGGGATGTGACATGCTCCGGGCCACTGGTCGTGCCGTGGCGACGTGCCGGTCCCGGGTGGTGAGATATTCCGGTCCGCTGGCCGTGCCGTGGCAACGTGCCGGTCCCAGGTGGTGAGATGTTCCGGGCCGCTGGCCGTGCCGTGGCGACGTGCCAGCCCCGGGTGCTGAGATATTCCGGTCCGCTGTCCGTGCCGTGGCGACGTCCCGGTCCTGGGTGCTGAGATATTCCGGGCCGCTGGCCGTGTCATGGCGACGTGCCGGTCCCGGGTGTAGAGATGTTCCGGGCTACTGGCCGTGCCGTGGCGACGTGCCGGCCCCGGTGGTGAGATGTTCCGGTTCGCCGGCCATGCCGTGGCAACGTGCCGGCCCCGGGTGGTGAGATGTTTCGGGCCGCTGGCCGTGCCGTGGCGACGTGCCGGCCCCGGGTGGTGAGATGTTTCGGGCCGCTGGCCGTGCCGTGGCGACGTGCCGGTCCCGGGTGGTGAGATGTTCCGCGCCGCTGGCTGTGCCGTGGCGACGTGCCAGCCCCGGGTGGTGAGATGTTTCGGGCCGTTGGACGTGCCGAGGCGACGTGCCGGTTCCGGGTGGTGAGATGTTCCGGTCCGCTGGCCGTGCCGTGGCGACGTGCCGGTCCCGGGTGGTGAGATGTTCCAGGCCGCTGGCCGTGCCGTGGCGACGTGCCGGTCCCGGGTGGTGAGATATTCCGGGCCGCTGGCCGTGCCGTGGCGACGTGCCGCCCCAGGGGCTGAGATGTTCCGGGCCGCTGGCCGTGCCGAGGCGACGTGGTGGCCCCGGGTGGTGAGATGTTCCGGGCCGCTGGCGTTGCCGTGGCGACGTGCCGGCCCCGGGTGGTGAGATGTTCGGGTCCGCTGGCCGTGCCGTGGTGACATGCCGGTCCCGGGTGGTGGTGAGATGTTACGGACAGCTGGCCGTGCCGTGGCGACGTGCCGGTCCCGGGTGGTGAGATGTTCTGGGCCGCTGGCGTTGCCGTGGCGGCGTGCCGGCCCAGGGTGGTGAGATGCTCCGGTCCGCTGGCCATGCCGTGGCGACGTGCCAGCCCCGGCTGGTGAGATGTTCCGGTCCGCTGGCCGTGCCGTGGCGACGTGGTGGCCCCAGGTGGTGAGATGTTCTGGGCCGCTGGCGTTGCCGTGGCGACGTGCCGGCCCAGGGTGGTGAGTAGCTCCGGTCCGCTGGCCGTGTCGTGGCGACGTCCCGGTCCCGGGTGCTGAGATATTCCGGGCCGCTGGCCGTGTCGTGGCGACGTGCCGGTCCCGGGTGTAGAGATGTTCCGGGCCGCTGGCCGTGCCGTGGCGACGTGCCAGCCCCGGGTGGTGAGATGTTCCGGTCCGCTGGCCGTGCCGTGGCGACGTCCCGGTCCCGGGTGCTGAGATGTTCCGGGCCGCTGGCCGTGTCGTGGCGACGTGCCGGTTCCGGGTAGTGAGATATTCATGTCCGCTGGCCGTGCCGTGGCGACGTGCCGGCCCTGGCTGTTGAGATGTTCCGGTCCGCTGGCCGTGCCATGGCGACGTGCTGGCCCAGGGTGGTGAGATGTTCCGGTCCGCTGCCCGTGCCGTGGCGACGTGGCGGCCCCGGGTGGTGAGATGTTCCGGGCGGCTGGCCGTGCCATGGCAACGTGTGGCCCAGGGGGCTGAGATATTCTGGGCCGCTGGCTGTGCCGTGGCGACGTGCCAGCCCCGGGTGGTGAGATGTTTCGGGCTGCTGGCCGTGCCGAGGCGACGTGTCGGTTCTGGGTAGTGAGATGTTCCGGACCGCTGGCCGTGCCGTGGCGACTTGCCGGTCCCGGGTGGTGAGATGTTCCGGTCCGCTGGCCGTGCCGTGGCGACGTGCCGGCCCCGGGTGGTGAAATGTTCCGGTCCGCTGGCCGTGCCGTGGCGACGTCCCGGTCCCGGGTGCTGAGATGTTCCGGGCTACTGGACGTGCCGTGGCGACGTGCCGGCCCCGGTGGTGAGATGTTCCGGTTCGCCGGCCATGCCATGGCGACGTGCCGGCCCCAGGTGGTGAGATGTTCCGGTCCGCTGGCCGTGCCGTGGCGACGTGCCGGCCCCGGGTGGTGAGATATTCCGGTCCGCTGGCCGTGCCGTGGCGACGTGCCGGTCTCGGGTGGTGAGATGTTCCGCGCCGCTGTCTGTGCCGTGGCGACGTGCCAGCCCCGGGTGGTGAGATGTTTCGGGCCGTTGGACGTGCCGAGGCGACGTGCCGGTTCCGGGTGGTGAGATGTTCCGGTCCGCTGGCCGTGCTGTGGCGACGTGCCGGTCCCGGGAGGTGAGATATTCCGCGCCGCTGGCCGTGCCATTGCGACGTGGCGGCCCCGGGTGGTGGTGATATGTTCCGGTCCGCTGGCCGTGCCGTGGCGACGTGCCGGACCCGGGTGGTGAAATGTTCCGTTCCACTGGCCGTGCCGTGGCGACGTGCCGGTCCCGGGTGGTGAGATGTTCCGGGCCGCTGGCCGTGCCGTGGCGACGTGCCGGTCCCGGGTGGTGAGATATTCCGGGCCGCTGGCCGTGCCGTGGCGACGTGCCGCCCCAGGGGCTGAGATGTTCCGGGCCGCTGGCCGTGCCGAGGCGACGTGGTGGCCCCGGGTGGTGAGATGTTCCGGGCCGCTGGCGTTGCCGTGGCGACGTGCCGGCCCCGGGTGGTGAGATGTTCGGGTCCGCTGGCGTTGCCGTGGCGACATGCCGGTCCCGGGTGGTGGTGAGATGTTACGGACAGCTGGCCGTGCCGTGGCGACGTGCTGGTCCCGGGTGGTGAGATGCTCCGGTCCGCTGGCCATGCCGTGGCGACGTCCCGGTCCCGGGTGCTGAGATGTTCCGGGCCGCTGGCCGTGTCGTGGCGACGTGCCGGTTCCGGGTAGTGAGATATTCATGTCCGCTGGCCGTGCCGTGGCGACGTGCCGGCCCTGGCTGTTGAGATGTTCCGGTCCGCTGGCCGTGCCGTGGCGACGTGCTGGCCCAGGGTGGTGAGATGTTCCGGTCCGCTGCCCGTGCCGTGGCGACGTGGCGGCCCCGGGTGGTGAGATGTTCCGGGCGGCTGGCCGTGCCATGGCAACGTGTGGCCCAGGGGGCTGAGATATTCTGGGCCGCTGGCTGTGCCGTGGCGACGTGCCAGCCCCGGGTGGTGAGATGTTTCGGGCTGCTGGCCGTGCCGAGGCGACGTGTCGGTTCTGGGTAGTGAGATGTTCCGGACCGCTGGCCGTGCCGTGGCGACTTGCCGGTCCCGGGTGGTGAGATGTTCCGGTCCGCTGGCCGTGCCGTGGTGACGTGCCGGCCCCGGGTGGTGAAATGTTCCGGTCCGCTGGCCGTGCCGTGGCGACGTCCCGGTCCCGGGTGCTGAGATGTTCCGGGCTACTGGACGTGCCGTGGCGACGTGCCGGCCCCGGTGGTGAGATGTTCCGGTTCGCCGGCCATGCCATGGCGACGTGCCGGCCCCGGCTGGTGAGATGTTCCGGTCCGCTGGCCGTGCCGTGGCGACGTGGTGGCCCCGGGTGGTGAGATGTTCTGGGCCGCTGGAGTTGCCGTGGCGACGTGCCGGCCCAGGGTGGTGAGATGCTCCGGTCCGCTGGCCGTGCCGTGGCGACGTCCCGGTCCCGGGTGCTGAGATGTTCCGGGCCGCTGGCCGTGTTGTGGCGACGTGCCGGTCCCGGGTGTAGAGATGTTCCGGGCCGCTGGCCGTGCCGTAGCGACGTGCCAGCCCCGGGTGGTGAGATGTTTCGGGCCGCTGGCCGTGTCGTGGCGACGTGCCGGTCCCGGGTGTAGAGATGTTCCGGGCCGCTGGCCGTGCCGTAGCGACGTGCCAGCCCCGGGTGGTGAGATGTTCCTGTACGCTGGTCGTGCCGTGGCGACGTACCGGTCCCGGTTGGTGAGATGTTCCGCGCCGCTGGCTGTGCCGTGGCGACGTGGCGGCCCCGGGTGGTTGTGAGATGTTCCGGTCCGCTGGCCGTGCCGTGGCGACGTGCCGGCCCCGGGTGGTGAGATGTTCCGGTCCGCTGGCCGTGCCGTGGCGACGTGCCGGTCCCGGGTAGTGAGATGTTCCGGTCCGCTGGCCGTGCCGTGGCGACGTGCCGGCCCCGGGTAGTGAGATGTTCCGGTCCGCTGGCCGTGCCGTGGCGACGTGCCGGTCCCGGATTGTGAGATGTTCCGGGCCGCTGGCCGTGCCGTGGCGACGTGCCGGTCCCGGGTGGTGAGATGTTCCGCGCCGCTGGCCGTGCCGCGGCGACGTGTCGCCCCAGGGGGCTGAGATATTCCAGACCGCTGGCCGTGCCGTGGCGACGTGCTGGCCCAGGGTGGTGAGATGCTCCGGTCCGCTGGCCGTGCCGTGGCGACGTGCCGGTCCCGGGTGCTGAGATGTTCCGGTCCGCTGGCCGTGCCGTGGCGACGTGCCGGTCCCGGGTGCTGAGATGTTCCAGTCCCCTGGCCGTGCCGTGGCGACGTGCCGGTCCCGGGTGGTGAGATGTTCCGGTCCGCTGGCCGTGCCGTGGCGACGTGCCAGCCCCGGGTGGTGAGATGTTCCGGTCCGCTGGCCGTGCCGTGGCGACGTGCCAGCCCCGGGTGGTGAGATGTTCCGGGCCGCTGGCCGTGTCGTGGCGACATGCCGGTTCCGGGTAGTGAGATATTCCGGTCCGCTGGCCGTGCCGTGGCGACGTGCCGGTCCCGGGTGGTGAGATGTTCCGCGCCGCTGGCTGTGCCGTGGCGACGTGGCGGCCCCGGATGGTGGTGAGATGTTCCGGTCCGCTGGCCGTGCCGTGGCGACGTGCCGGCCCCGGGTGGTGTAATGTTCCGGTCCGCCGGCCGTGCCGTGGCGACATGCCGGCCCCAGGCGGTGAGATGTTACGATCCGCCGGCCGTGCCGTGGCGACGTGCCGGCCCCGGGCGGTGAGATGTTCCGGTCTGCTGGCCGTGCCGTGGCGACGTGCCGGCCCCGGTTGGTGAGATATTCATGTCCGCTGGCCGTGCCGTGGCGACGTGCCGGCCCTGGCTGTTGAGATGTTCCGGTCCGCTGGCCGTGCCGTGGCGACGTGCTGGCCCAGGGTGGTGAGATGTTCCGGTCCGCTGCCCGTGCCGTGGCGACGTGGCGGCCCCGGGTGGTGAGATGTTCCGGGCGGCTGGCCGTGCCATGGCAACGTGTGGCCCAGTGGGCTGAGATATTCTGGGCCGCTGGCTGTGCCGTGGCGACGTGTCAGCCCCGGGTGGTGAGATGTTTCGGGCTGCTGGCCGTGCCGAGGCGACGTGTCGGTTCCGGGTAGTGAGATGTTCCGGTCCGCTGGCCGTGCCGTGGCGACGTGCCAGCTCCGGGTGGTGAGATGTTCCGGTCCGCTGGCCGTGCCGAGGCGACGTGCCAGTTATGGGTAGTGAGATGTTCCGGTCCGCTGGCCGTGCCGTGGCGACGTGCCGGTCCCGAGTGGTGAGATGTTCCGGGCCGCTGGCCGTGCCGTGGCGACGTGCCGGTCCCGGGTGGTGAGATATTCCGGGCCTCTGGCCGTGCCGTAGCGACGTGCCGGCCCAGGGTGCTGAGATGTTCCGGTCCGCTGGCCGTGCCGTTGCGACGTGCCGGCCCCGGGTGCTGAGATGTTCCGGTCCGCTGGCCGTTCCGTGGCGACGTGCCGGCCCCGGGTGGTGAGATGTTCCGGTTCGCTGGCCGTGCCGTGGCGACGTGCCGGTCCCGGGTGGTGAGGTGTTCCGGTCCGCTGGCCGTGCCGTGGCAACGTGTCGCCCAGGGGGCTGAGAAATTCCGGGCCGCTGCTGTGCCGTGGCGACGTGCCGGCCCAGGGTGGTGAGGTGTTACAGGCCGCTGGCCGTGCCGTGGCGACGTGCCGGCCCAGGGGGGTGAGATGTTCCGGGCCGCTGGCCGTGCCGTGGCGACGCGCCGGCTCAGGGGGGTGAGAAGTTCTGGTCCTCTAGCCGTGCCTTGGCGACGTGCCCATCCCGGGTGATGAGATATTCCGGGCCGCTGTCTGTGCCGTGGCGACGTGCCCGCCCCGGGTGGTGAGATGTTCCGGTCCGCTTGCCTTGCCGTGGCGACGTGCAGGCCCCAGGTGGTGAGATGTTCCGGGCCGCTGGCCGTGTCGTGGTGACGTGCTGGCCTCGGGAGGTGAGATATTCAGGTCCGCTGGCCGTGCCGTGGCGACGTGCCGGCCCCGTGTGGTGGATGTTCCGGTCCGCTGGCGATGCCGTGGCGACGTGCCAGCCCCGGGTGGTGAGATGTCCTGGGCCGCTGGCCGTGCCGTGGCGACGTGTCGCCCCAGGGGGCTGAGATGTTCCGGTCCGCTGGCCGTGCCGTGGCGACGTGCCGGCCCCGGGTGCTGAGATGTTCCGGTCCGCTGGCCGTGCCGTGGCGACGTGACGGCCCCGGGTGGTGAGATGTTCCGGTTCGCCGGCCATGCCGTGGCGACGTGCCGGCCCCGGGTGGTGAGATGTTCCGGTCCGCTGGCCGTGCCGTGGCGACGTGCCGGCCCCGGGTGCTGAGATGTTCCGGTCCGCTGGCCGTGCCGTGGCGACGTGACGGCCCCGGGTGGTGAGATGTTCCGGTTCGCCGGCCATGCCGTGGCGACGTGCCGGCCCCGGGTGCTGAGATGTTCCGGTCCGCTGGCCGTGCCGTTGCGACGTGACGGCCCCGGGTGGTGAGATGTTCCGGTTCGCCGGCAATGCCGTGGCGACGTGCCGGCCCCGGGTGCTGAGATGTTCCGGTTCGCTGGCCGTGCTGTGGCGACGTGCCGGCCCCGGGTGGTGAAATGTTCCGGTCCACTGGCCGTGCCGTGGCGACGTGCCGGCCCCGGGTGGTGAGATGTTCCGGGCCGCTGGCCGTGCCTTGGCGACGTGCCGGTCCCGGGCGGTGAGATATTCAGGGCAGCTGGCCGTGCTGAGGCGACGTGCCGGTTCCGGGTAGTGAGATGTTCTGGTCCGCTGGCGTTGCCTTGGCGACGTGCCGGCCCCGGGTGGTGAGATGTTCCGGGCCGCTGGCCGTGCCGTGGTGACGTGCCGGTCCCGGGCGGTGAGATATTCAGGGCCGGTGGCCGTGCCGAGGCGACGTACCGGTTCTGGGTAGTGAGATGTTCTGGTCCGCTGGCCGTGCCGTGGCGACGTGCCGGTCCCGGGTGGTGAGATATTCCGGGCCGCTGGCCGTGCCGTGGCAACGTGTCGCCCAGGGGGCTGAGATATTCCGGGCTGCTGGCTGTGCCGTGGCGACATGCCGGCCCAGGGTTCTGAGATGCTCCGGTCCGGTGGCCGTGCCGTGGCGACGTGCCGGTCCCGGATTGTGGTGAGATATTCCGGTCCGCTGGCCGTGCCGTGGCGACGTGCCGGTCCCGGGTGGTGAGATATTCCGGGCCGCTGGCCGTGCCGTTGCAACGTGTCACCCAGGGGGCTGAGATATTCCGGGCTGCTGGCTGTGCCGTGGCGACGTGCCGGTCCCGGGTGGTGAGATATTCCGGGCCGCTGGCATTGCCGTGGCGACGTGTCGCCCCAGGGGTCTGAGATATTCCGGACTGCTGGCCGTGCCGTGGCGACGTGCCGGCCCAGGGTGGTGAGATGCTCCGGTCCGCTGGCCGTGACGTGGCGACGTGCCGGACCCGGGCGGTGAGATATTCAGGGCCGCTGGCCGTGCCGAGGCGACGTGCCGGTTCCGGGTAGTGAGATGTTCTGGTCCGCTGGCCGTGCCGCGGCGACGTGACAGGCTAGGGTGGTGAGATGTTCCGGGCCGCTGGCCGTGCCGTGGCGACCTGATGGCCCAGGGGGGTGAGATATTCTGGGCCGCTGGCAGTGCCGTGGCGACGTGTCGCCCCAGGGGGCTGAGATATTCCGGACCGCTGGCCGTGCCGTGGCGACGTGCCGGCCCAGGGTGGTGAGATGCTCCGGTCCGCTGGCCGTGCCGTGGCGACGTGCCGGCCCCGGGTGCTGAGATGTTCCGGTCCGCTGGCCGTGCCATGGCGACGTGCCGGTCCCGGGTGGTGAGATGTTCCGGGCCGCTGGCGTTGCCGTGGCGACGTGCCGGCCCCGGGTGGTGAGATGTTCCGGTTCGCTGGCCGTGCCGTTGCGACGTGCCGGTCCCGGGTGGTGAGATGTTCCGGGCCGGTGGCCGTGCCGTGGTGACGTGCCAGTCCAGGGCGGTGAGATGTTCCGGGCCGCTGGCCGTGCCGTGGCGACGTGCCGGTCCCGGGTGGTGAGATGTTCCGGGCCGCTGGCCGTGCCGTGGCGACGTGCCGGTACCGGGTAGTGAGATGTTCCGGGCCGCTGGCGTTGCCTTGGCGACGTGCCGTCCCCGGGTGGTGAGATGTTCCGGTTCGCTGGCCGTGCCATGGTGACATGCCGGTCCCGGGCGGTGAGATATTCAGGGCCGCTGGCCGTGCCGAGGCGACGTGCCGGTTCCGGGTAGTGAGATGTTCTGGTCCGCTGGCGTTGCCTTGGCGACGTGCCGGCCCCGGTTGGTGAGATGTTCCGGGCCGCTGGCCGTGCCGTGGTGACGTGCCGGTCCCGGGCGGTGAGATATTCAGGGCCGCTGGCCGTGCCGAGGCGACGTGCCGGTTCCGGGTAGTGAGATGTTCTGGTCCGCTGGCCGTGCCGTGGCGACGTGCCGGTCCCGGGTGGTGAGATATTCCGGGCCGCTGGCCGTGCCGTGGCAACGTGTCGCCCAGGGGGCTGAGATATTCCGGGCTGATGGCTGTGCCGTGGCGACATGCCGGCCCAGGGTTCTGAGATGCTCCGGTCCGGTGGCCGTGCCGTGGCGACGTGCCGGTCCCGGATTGTGGTGAGATATTCCGGTCCGCTGGCCGTGCCGTGGCGACGTGCCGGTCCCGGGTGGTGAGATATTCCGGGCCGCTGGCCGCGCCGTGGCAACGTGTCGCCCAGGGGGCTGAGATATTCTGGGCTGCTGGCTGTGCCGTGGCGACGTGCCGGTCCCGGGTGGTGAGATATTCCGGGCCGCTGGCATTGCCGTGGCGACGTGTCGCCCCAGGGGGCTGAGATATTCCGGACCGCTGGCTGTGCCGTGGCGACGTGCCGGCCCAGGGTGGTGAGATGCTCCGGTCCGCTGGCCGTGACGTGGCGACGTGCCGGTCCCGGGCGGTGAGATATTCAGGGCCGCTGGCCGTGCCGAGGCGACGTGCCGGTTCCGGGTAGTGAGATGTTCTGGTCCGCTGGCCGTGCCGCGGCGACGTGACAGGCTAGGGTGGTGAGATGTTCCGGGCCGCTGGCCGTGCCGTGGCGACCTGATGGCCCAGGGAGGTGAGATATTCTGGGCCGCTGGCAGTGCCGTGGCGACGTGTCGCCCCCGGGGGCTGAGATATTCCGGACCGCTGGCCGTGCCGTGGCGACGTGCCGGCCCAGGGTGGTGAGGTATTCCGGGCCGCTGGCCGTGCCGTGGCGACGTGTCGCCCCAGGGGGCTGAGATATTCCGGACCGCTGGCCGTGCCGTGGCGACGTGCCGGCCCAGGGTGGTGAGATGCTCTGGTCCGCTGGCCGTGCCGTGGCGACGTGCCGGCCCCGGGTGCTGAGATGTTCCGGTCCGCTGGCCATGCCATGGCGACGTGCTGGTCCCGGGTGGTGAGATGTTCCGGGCCGCTGGCGTTGCCGTGGCGACGTGCCGGCCCCGGGTGGTGAGATGTTCTGGTTCGCTGGCCGTGCCGTTGCGACGTGCCGATCCCGGGTGGTGAGATGTTCCGGGCCGCTGGCCGTGCCGTGGTGACGTGCCAGTCCAGGGCGGTGAGATGTTCCGGGCCGCTGGCCGTGCCGTGGCGACGTGCCGGTCCCAGGTGGTGAGATGTTCCGGGCCGCTGGCCGTGCCGTGGCGACGTGCCGGTACCGGGCAGTGAGATGTTCCGGGCCGCTGGCCATGCCGTGGCGACGTGCCGGTCCCGGGTGGTGAGATGTTCCGGGCCTCTGGCCGTGCCGTGGCGACGTGCCGGTCCCGGGTCTTGAGATATTCCGGGCCGCTGGCTGTGCCGTGGCGACGTGTCGCCCCAGGGGGCTGAGATATTCCGGGCCGCTGGCCGTGCCGTGGCGACGTTTCGCCCCAGGGGGCTGAGATATTCCGGACCACTGGCCGTGCCGTGGCGACGTGCCGGCCCAGGGTGGTGAGATGCTCCGGTCCGCTGGCCGTGCCGTGGCGACGTGCCGGTCCCGGGTGGTGAGATGTTCCGGGCCGCTGGCTGTGCCGTGGCGACGTGGCGGCCCCGGGTGGTGGTGATATGTTCCGGTCCGCTGCCCGTGCCGTGGCGACGTGCCAGTCCCGGGTGGTGAGATGTTCCGGGCCGCTTGTCGTGCCGTGGCGACGTGCCGGTCCCGGGTGTTGAGGTATTCCGGGCCGCTGGCCGTGCCGTGGCGACGTTTCGCCCCAGGGGGCTGAGATATTCCGGACCACTGGCGGTGCCGTGGCGACGTGCCGGCCCAGGGTGGTGAGATGCTCCGGTCCGCTGGCCGTGCCGTGGCGACGTGCCGGTCCCGGGTGGTGAGATGTTCCGGGCCGCTGGCGTTGCCTTGGCGACGTGCCGTCCCCGGGTGGTGAGATGTTCCGGTTCGCTGGCCGTGCCGTGGTGACGTGCCGGTCCCGGGCGGTGAGATATTCAGGGCCGCTGGCCGTGCCGAGGCGACGTGCCGGTTCTGGGTAGTGAGATGTTCTGGTCCGCTGGCCGTGCCGTGGCGACGTGCCGGTCCCGGGTGGTGAGATATTCCGGGCCGCTGGCCGTGCCGTGGCAACGTGTCGCCCAGGGGGCTGAGATATTCCGGGCTGCTGGCTGTGCCGTGGCGACGTGCCGGCCCAGGGTTCTGAGATGCTCCGTTCCGGTGGCCGTGCCGTGGCGACGTGCCGGTCCCGGATTGTGGTGAGATATTCCGGTCCGCTGGCCGTGCCGTGGCGACGTGCCGGTCCCGGGTGGTGAGATATTCCGGGCCGCTGGCCGTGCCGTGGCAACGTGTCGCCCAGGGGGCTGAGATATTCCGGGCTGCTGGCTATGCCGTGGCGACGTGCCGGTCCCGGGTGGTGAGATATTCCGGTCCGCTGTCCGTGCCGTGGTGACATGCCGGTCCCGGGTGCTGAGATGTTCCGGTCCGCTGCCCGTGCCGTGGCGACGTGCCGGTCCCGGGTGGTGAGATGTTCCGGGCCGCTGGCGTTGCCGTGGCGACGTGCCGGTCCCGGGTGGTGAGATGTTCCGGGCCGCTGGTCGTGCCGTGGCGACGTGCCGGTCCCGGGTGTTGAGGTATTCCGGGCCGCTGGCCGTGCCGTGGCGACGTGTCGCCCCAGGCGGCTGAGATATTCCGGGCCGCTGGCCGTGCCGTGGCGACGTGCCCGCCCAGGTAGCTGAGATGTTCCGGTCCGCTGGCCTTGCCGTAGCGACGTGCCGGTCCCGGGTGGTGAGATGTTCCGGGCCGCTGGCTGTGCCGTGGCGACGTGCCGGCCCCGGGTGGTGGTGAGATGTTCCGGGCCGCTGGCCGTGCCCTGGTTAAGTGCCCGCCCAAGGTGGTGAGATGTTCCGGTCCGCTGGCCGTGCCGTGGCGACATGCCGGCCCCGGGTGGTGAGATGTTCTGGTCCGCTGGCCGTGCCGTGGCGACGTGCCGGTCCCGGGTAGTGAGATGTTCCTGTCCGCTGGCCGTGCCCTGGCGACGTGCCGGTCCAGGGTGGTGAGATGTTCAGGGCCGCTGGCCTTGCCATGGTGACGTGGCGGTCCCGGGTGGTGAGATGGTCTGGTTGGCCGGCCGTGCCGTGGCGACGTGCCGGTCCCGGGTGGTGAGATGTTCCGGTCCGCTGGCCGTGCCGTGGCGACGTGCCGGCACCGGGTGGTGAGATGTTCCGGTCCGCTGGCCGTGCCGAGGCGACGTGCCTGTTCTGGGTAGTGAGATGTTCCGGGCCGCTGGCGTTGCCGTGGCGACGTGCCGGTCGCGGGTGGTGAGATGTTCCGGGCCGCTGGCGTTGCCGTAGCGACGTTCCGGTCCCGGGTGGTGATATGTTCCGGTCCGCTGCCCGTGCCGTGGCGACGTGCCGGTCCCGGGTGTTGAGGTATTCCGGGCCGCTCACCGTGCCGTGGCGACGTTTCGCCCCAGGGGGCTGAGATATTCCGGACCACTGGCCGTGCCGTGGCGACGTGCCGGCCCAGGGTGGTGAGATGCTCCGGTCCACTGGCCGTGCCGTGGCGACGTGCCAGCCCCGGGTGCTGAGATGTTCCGGTCCGCTGGCCGTGCCGTGGCGACGTGCCGGTCCCGGGTGGTGAGATGTTCCGGGCCGCTGGCGTTGCCTTGGCGACGTGCCGGCCCCGGGTGGTGAGATGTTCCGGTTCGCTAGCCGTGCCGTGGTGACGTGCCGGTCCCGGGCGGTGAGATATTCAGGGCCGCTGGCCGTGCCGAGGCGACGTGACGGTTCCGGGTAGTGAGATGTTCTGGTCCGCTGGCCGTGCCGTGGCAACGTGTCGCCCAGGGGGCTGAGATATTCCGGGCTGCTGGCTGTGCCGTGGCGACGTGCCGGCCCAGGGTGGTGAGATGTTCCGGGCCGCTTGTCGTGCCGTGGCGACGTGCCGGTCCCGGGTGTTGAGGTATTCCGGGCCGCTGGCCGTGCCGTGGCGACGTTTCGCCCCAGGGGGCTGAGATATTCCAGACCACTGGCCGTGCCGTGGCGACGTGCCGGCCCAGGGTGGTGAGATGCTCCGGTCCGCTGGCCGTGCCGTGGCGACGTGCCGGTCCCGGGTGGTGAGATGTTCCGGGCCGCTTGTCGTGCCGTGGCGACGTTCCGGTCCCGGGTGTTGAGGTATTCCGGGCCGCTGGCCGTGCCGTGGCGACGTTTCGCCCCAGGGGGCTGAGATATTCCAGACCACTGGCCGTGCCGTGGCGACGTGCCGGCCCAGGGTGGTGAGATGCTCCGGTCCGCTGGCCGTGCCGTGGCGACGTGCCGGTCCCGGGTGGTGAGATGTTCCGGGCCGCTGGCGTTGCCTTGGCGACGTGCCGTCCCCGGGTGGTGAGATGTTCCGGTTCGCTGGCCGTGCCGTGGTGACGTGCCGGTCCCGGGCGGTGAGATATTCAGGGCCGCTGGCCGTGCCGAGGCGACGTGCCGGTTCCGGGTAGTGAGATGTTCTGGTCCGCTGGCCGTGCCGTGGCGACGTGCCGGTCCCGGGTGGTGAGATATTCCGGGCCGCTGGCCGTGCCGTGGCAACGTGTCGCCCAGGGGGCTGAGATATTCCGGGCTGCTGGCTGTGCCGTGGCCACGTGCCGGCCCAGGGTTCTGAGATGCTCCGGTCCGGTGGCCGTGCCGTGGCGACGTGCCGGTCCCGGATTGTGGTGAGATATTCCGGTCCGCTGGCCATGCCGTGGCGACGGGCCGGTCCCGGGTGGTGAGATATTCCGGGCCGCTGGCATTGCCGTGGCGACGTGTCGCCCCAGGGGTCTGAGATATTCCGGACCGCTGGCCGTGCCGTGGCGACGTGCCGGCCCAGGGTGGTGAGATGCTCCGGGCCGCTGGCGTTGCCGTAGCGACGTTCCGGTCCCGGGTGCTGAGATGTTTCAGTCCGCTGGCGTTGCCGTGGCGACGTGCCGGTCCCGGGTGGTGAGATGTTCCGGGCCGCTGGCTGTGCCGTGGCGACGTGGCGGCCCCGGGTGGTGGTGATATGTTCCGGTCCGCTGGCCGTGCCGTGGCGACGTGCCAACCCCGGGTGGTGAGATGTTCCGGTCCGCTGGCCGTGCCATGGCGACGTGCCGGTCCCGGGTAGTGAGATGTTCCGGTCCGCTGGCCGTGCCATTGCGACGTGCCGGTCCCGGTTGGTGAGATGTTCCGGTCCGCTGGCCGTGCCGTGGCGACCTGCCGGTCCCGGGTGGTGAGATGTTCCGGGCCGCTGGCCGTGCCGTGGCGACGTTTCGGCCCAGGGGGCTGAGATATTCCAGACCGCTGGCCGTGCCGTGGCGACGTGCCGGCCCAGGGTGGTGAGATGCTACGGTCCGCTGGCCGTGCCGTGGCGACGTGCCAGCCCCGGGTGCTGAGATGTTCCGGTCCGCTGGCCGTGCCGTGGCGACGTGCCGGTCCCGGGTGGTGAGATGTTCCGTGCCGCTGGCGTTGCCTTGGCGACGTGCCGGCCCCGGGTGGTGAGATGTTCCGGTTCGCTGGCCGTGCCGTGGCGACGTGCCGGTCCCGGGCGGTGAGATATTCAGGGCCGCTGGCCGTGCCGAGGCGACGTGCCGGTCCCGGGTGGTGACATGTTCCGGTCCGCTGGCCGTGCCGTGGCGACGTGCTGGTCCCGGGTGGTGAGATGTTCTGGGCCACTGGCCGTGCCGTAGCGACGTGCCGGTCCCGGGTAGTGAGATGTTCCGGTCCGCTGGCCGTGCCGTGGCGACGTGCCGACCCCGGGTGCTGAGATGTTCCGGTCCGCTGGCCGTGCCGTGGCGACGTGCCGGTCCCGGGTGCTGAGTTGTTCCGGTCCGCTGGCCGTGCCGTAGCGACGTGCCGGTCCCGGGTGGTGAGATGTTCCGGGCCGCTGGCGTTGCCGTAGCGACGTGCCGGTCCTGGGTGGTGAGATGTTCCGGGCCGCTGGTCGTGCCGTGACGACGTGCCGGTCCCGGGTGTTGAGATATTCCTGGCCGCTGGCCGTGCCGTGGCGACGTGTCGCCCCAGGGGGCTGAGATATTCCGGGCCGCTGGCCGTGCCGTGGCGACGTGCCCGCCCAGGGAGCTGAGATGTTCCGGTCCGCTGGACGTGCCGTTGCGACATGCTGGTCCCGGGTGGTGAGATGTTCCGAGCCGTTGGCGTTGCCGTGGCGACGTGCCGGCCCCGGGTGGTGAGATGTTCCGGGCCGCTGGCCGTGCCGTGGCGACGTTTCGCCCCAGGGGGCTGAGATATTCCGGACCACTGGCCGTGCCGTGGCGACGTGCCGGCCCAGGGTGGTGAGATGCTCCGGTCCGCTGGCCGTGCCGTGGCGACGTGCCGGTCCCGGGTGGTGAGATGTTCCGGGCCGCTGGCGTTGCCTTGGCGACGTGCCGTCCCCGGGTGGTGAGATGTTCAGGTTCGCTGGCCGTGCCGTGGTGACGTGCCGGTCCCGGGCGGTGAGATATTCAGGGCCGCTGGCCGTGCCGAGGCGACGTGCCGGTTCCGGGTAGTGAGATGTTCCGGGCCGCTGGCCGTGACGTTGCGACGTGCCGGTCCCGGTTGGTGAGATGTTCCGGGCCGCTGGCCGTGCCGTGGCGACCTGATGGCCCATGGGGGTGAGATATTCCGGGCCGCTGGCAGTGCCGTGGCGACGTGTCGCCCCAGGGGGCTGAGATATTCCGGTCCGCTGGCCGTGCCGTGGCGACGTGCCGGCCCAGGGTGGTGAGATGCTCCGGTCCGCTGGCCGTGCCGTGGCGACGTGCCGGCCCAGGGTGGTGAGATGTTCCGGGCCGCTGGCTGTGCCGTGGCGACGTGCCGGCCCTGGGTGGTGAGATGTTCCAGTTCGCTGGCCGTGCCGTGGCGACGTGCCGGCCCCGGGTGGTGAGATGTTCCGGTCCGCTGGCCGTGCCGTGGCGACATGCCGGTCCCGGGTGCTGAGATGTTCCGGTCCGCTGCCCGTGCCGTGGCGACGTGCCGGTCCTGGGTGGTGAGATGTTCCGGGCCGCTGGTCGTGCCGTGGCGACGTGCCGGTCCCGGGTGTTGAGATATTCCTGGCCGCTGGCCGTGCCGTGGCGACGTGTCGCCCCAGGGGGCTGAGATATTCCGGGCCGCTGGCCGTGCCGTGGCGACGTGCCCGCCCAGGGAGCTGAGATGTTCCGGTCCGCTGGACGTGCCGTTGCGACATGCTGGTCCCGGGTGGTGAGATGTTCCGAGCCGTTGGCGTTGCCGTGGCGACGTGCCGGCCCCGGGTGGTGAGATGTTCCGGGCCGCTGGCGTTGCCGTAGCGACGTTCCGGTCTCGGGTGCTGAGATGTTCCAGTCCGCTGGCCGTGCCGTAGCGACGTGCCGGTCCCGGTTGGTGAGATATTCCGGGCTGCTGGCTGTTCCGTGGCGACGTGCCGGCCCAGGGTGGTGAGATGCTCCGGTCCGGTGGCCGTGCCCTGGCGACGTGCCGGTCCAGGGTGGTGAGATGTTCAGGGCCGCTGGCCTTGCCGTGGCGACGTGCCGGTCCCGGGTGGTGAGATGGTCTGGTTGGCCGGCCGTGCCGTGGCGACGTGCCGGTCCCGGGTGGTGAGATGTTCCGGTCCGCTGGCCGTGCTGTGGCGACGTGCCGGCGCCGGGTGGTGAGATGTTCCGGGCCGCTGGCCGTGCCGTGGCGACGTGTCGCCCCAGGGGGCTGAGATATTCCGGACCGCTGGCCGTGCCGTGGCGACGTGCCGGTCCCGGGTGGTGAGATGTTACGGTCCGCTGGCCGTGCCATGGCGACGTGCCGCCCCAGGGGGCTGAGATATTCCGGACCGCTGGCCGTGCCGTGGCGACGTGCCGGTCCCGGGTGGTGAGATGTTCCGGTCCGCTGGCCGTGCCGTGGCGACGTGCCGGTCCCGGGCGGTGAGATGTTCCGGGTCGCTGGCTGTGCCGTGGCGACGTGGCGGCCCCGGGTGGTGGTGATATGTTCCGGGCCGCTGGCCGTGCCGTGGCGACGTGCCGGCCCAGGGTGGTGAGATATTCCGGGCCGCTGGCCGTGCCGTGGCGACGTGTCGCCCCAGGGGGCTGAGATATTCCGGACCGCTGGCCGTGCCGTGGCGACGTGCCGGTCCCGGGTGGTGAGATGTTCCGGGCCGCTGGCGTTGCCGTGGCGACGTGCTGGTCCCGGGTGGTGAGATGTTCCGGGCCGCTGGCGTTGCCGTAGCGACGTGCCGGTCCCGGGTGGTGAGATGTTCCGGGCCGCTGGCTCTGCCGTGGCGACGTGGCGGCCCCGGGTGGTGGTGATATGTTCCGGGCCGCTGGCCGTGCCGTGGCGACGTGCCAACCCCGGGTGGTGAGATGTTCCGGTCCGCTGGCCGTGCCGTGGCGACATGCCGGCCCCATGTGGTGAGATGTTCCGGTCCGCTGGCCGTGCCATGGCGACGTGCCGGTCCCGGGTAGTGAGATGTTCCGGTCCACTGGCCGTGCCATTGCGACGTGCCGGTCCCGGTTGGTGAGATGTTCCGGTCCGCTGGCTGTGCCGTGGCGACCTGCCGGTCCCGGGTGGTGAGATGTTCCGGGCCGCTGGCCGTGCCGTGGCGACGTTTCGGCCCGGGTTGCTGAGATATTCCAGACCGCTGGCCGTGCCGTGGCGACGTGCCGGCCCAGGGTGGTGAGATGCTACTGTCCGCTGGCCGTGCCGTGGCGACGTGCCGGTCCCGGGTGGTGAGATGTTCCGGGCCGCTGGCGTTGCCTTGGCGACGTGTCGGCCCCGGGTGGGATGTTCCGGTTCGCTGGCCGTGCCGTGGCGACGTGCCGGTCCCGGGCGGTTAGATATTCAGGGCCGCTGGCCGTGCCGAGGCGACGTGCCGGTCCCGGGTTGTGAGATGTTCCCGTCCGCTGGCCGTGCCGTGGCGACGTGCCGGTCCCGGGTAGTGAGATGTTCCGGTCCGCTGGCCGTGCCGTGGCGACGTGCCGACCCCGGGTGCTGAGATGTTCCGGTCCGCTGGCCGTGCCGTGGCGACGTGCCGGTCCCGGGTAGTGAGATGTTCCGGGCGGCTGGCGTTGCCGTAGCGTCGTGCCGGTCCCGGGTGCTGAGATGTTCCGGTCCGCTGGCCGTGCCGTAGCGACGTGCCGGTCCCGGGTGGTGAGATGTTCCGGGCCGCTGGCTGTGCCGTGGCGACGTGGCGGCCCCGGGTGGTGGTGAGATGTTCCGGGCCGCTGGCCGTGCCGTGGCGACGTGCCAGCCCCGGGTGGTGAGATGTTCCGGTCCGCTGGCCGTGCCGTGGCGACATGTCGGCCCCGGGTGGTGAGATGTTCCGGTCCGCTGGCTGTGCCGTTGCGACGTGCCGGTCCCGGTTGGTGAGATGTTCCGGGCCGCTGGCCGTGCCGTGGCGACGTGCCGGCCCAGGGTGGTGAGATGCTCCGGTCCGCTGGCCGTGCCGTGGCGACGTGCCAGCCCCGGGTGCTGAGATGTTCCGGTCCGCTGGCCGTGCCGTGGCGACGTGCCGGTCTCGGGCGGTGAGATATTCAGGGCCGCTGGCCGTGCCGTGGCAACGTGTCGCCCAGGGGGCTGAGATATTCCGGGCTGCTGGCTGTGCCGTGGCGACGTGCCGGCCCAGGGTTATGAGATGCTCCGGTCCGGTTGCCGTGCCGTGGCGACGTGCCGGTCCCGGATTGTGGTGAGATATTCCGGTCCGCTGGCCGTGCCGTGGCGACGTGCCGGTCCCGAGTGGTGAGATATTCCGGTCCGCTGGCCGTGCCGTGGCGACGTGCCGGTCCCGGGTGGTGAGATGTTCCGGGCCGCTGGCGTTGCCTTGGCGACGTGCCGGCCCCGGGTGGTGAGATGTTCCGGTCCGCTGCCCGTGCCGTGGCGATGTGCCGGTCCCGGGTGGTGAGATGTTCCGGGCCGCTGGTCGTGCCGTGGCGACGTGCCGGTCCCGGGTGTTGAGGTATTCCGGGCCGCTGGCCGTGCCGTGGCGACGTGTCGCCCCAGGGGGCTGAGATATTCCGGGCCGCTGGCCGTGCCGTGGCGACGTGCCCGCCCAGGGAGCTGAGATGTTCCGGTCCGCTGGCCGTGCCGTTGCGACGTGCTGATCCCGGGTGGTGAGATGTTCCGGGCCGCTGGCGTTGCCGTGGCGACGTGCCGGCCCCGGGTGGTGAGATGTTCCGGGCCGCTGGCGTTGCCATAGCGACGTTCCGGTCCCGGGTGCTGAGATGTTGCAGTCCGCTGGCCGTGCCGTAGCGACGTGCCGGTCCCGGGTGGTGTGATGTTTCGGGCCGCTGGCTGTGCCATGGCGACGTGGCGGCCCCGGGTGGTGAGATGTTCCGGGCCGCTGGCCGTGCCGTGGCGACGTGCCGGCCCCGGGTGGTGAGATGTTCTGGTCCGCTGGCCGTGCCGTGGCGACGTGCCGGTCCCAGGTGGTGAGATGTTCCGGGCCGCTGGTCGTGCCGTGGCGACGTGCCGGTCCCGGGTGTTGAGGTATTCCGGGCCGCTGGCCGTGCCGTGGCGACGTGTCGCCCCAGGGGGCTGAGATATTCCGGGCCGCTGGCCGTTCCGTGGCGACGTGCCCGACCAGGTAGCTGAGATGTTCCGGTCCGCTGGCCGTGCCGTTGCGACGTGCTGGTCCCGGGTGGTGAGATGTTCCGGTCCGCTGGCCGTGCCATTGCGACGTTCCGGCCCCGGGTGGTGAGATGTTCCGGTCCGCTGGCCGTGCCGTAGCGACGTGCCGGTCCCGGGTAGTGAGATGTTCCGTTCCGCTGGCCGTGCCTTTGCGACGTGCCGGTCCCGGTTGGTGAGATGTTCCGGTCCGCTGGCCGTGCCGTGGCGACCTGCCGGTCCCGGGTGGTGAGACGTTCCGGGCTGCTGGCCGTGCCGTGGCGACGTTTCGGCCCAGGGGTCTGAGATATTCCAGACCGCTGGCCGTGCCGTGGCGACGTGCCGGCCCAGGGTGGTGAGATGCTCCGGTCCGCTGGCCGTGCCGTGGCGACGTGCCAGCCCCGGGTGCTGAGATGTTCCGGTCCGCTGGCCGTGCCGTGGCGACGTGCCGGTCCCGGGTGGTGAGATGTTCCGGGCCGCTGGCGTTGCCTTGGCGACGTGCCGTCCCCGGGTGATGAGATGTTCCGGTTCTCTGGCCGTGCCGTGGTGACGTGCCGGTCCCGGGCGGTGAGATATTCAGGGCCGCTGGTCGTGCCGAGGCGACGTGCCGGTTCCGGGTAGTGAGATGTTCTGGTCCGCTGGCGTTGCCTTGGCGACGTGCCGGCCCCGGGTGGTGAGATGTTCCGGGCCGCTGGCCGTGCCGTGGTGACGTGCCGGTCCCGGGTAGTGAGATGTTCCGGTCCGCTGGCCGTGCCGTAGCGACGTGCCGACCCCGGGTGCTGAGATGTTCCGGTCCGCTGGCCGTGCCGTGGCGACGTGCCGGTCCCGGGTGCTGAGTTGTTCCGGTCCGCTGGCCGTGCCGTAGCGACGTGCCGGTCCCGGGTGGTGAGATGTTCCGGGCCGCTGGCGTTGCCGTAGCGACGTGCCGGTCCCGGGTGGTGAGATGTTCCGGGCCGCTGGCTGTGCCGTGGCGACGTGGCGGCTCCGGGTGGTGGTGAGATGTTCCGGGCCGCTGGCCGTGCCGTGGCGATGTGCCAGCCCCGGGTGGTGAGATGTTCCGGTCCGCTGGCCGTGACGTTGCGACGTGCCGGTCCCGGTTGGTGAGATGTTCCGGGCCGCTGGCCGTGCCGTGGCGACGTTTCGCCCCAGGGGGCTGAGATATTCCGGACCACTGGCCGTGCCGTGGCGACGTGCCGGCCCAGGGTGGTGAGATGCTCCGGTCCGCTGGCCGTGCCGTGGCGACGTGCCGGTCCCGGGTGGTGAGATGTTCCGGGCCGCTGGCGTTGCCTTGGCGACGTGCCGTCCCCGGGTGGTGAGATGTTCAGGTTCGCTGGCCGTGCCGTGGTGACGTGCCGGTCCCGGGCGGTGAGATATTCAGGGCCGCTGGCCGTGCCGAGGCGACGTGCCGGTTCCGGGTAGTGAGATGTTCCGGGCCGCTGGCCGTGCCGTGGCGACGTGTCGCCCCAGTGGGCTGAGATATTCCGGGCCGCTGGCCGTGCCGTGGCGACGTTTCGCCCCAGGGGGCTGAGATATTCCGGACCACTGGCCGTGCCGTGGCGACGTGCCAGCCCAGGGTGGTGAGATGCTCCGGTCCGCTGGCCGTGCCGTGGCGACGTGCCGGTCCCGGGTGGTGAGATGTTCCGGGCCGCTGGTCGTGCCGTGGCGACGTGCCGGTCCCGGGTGTTGAGGTATTCCGGGCCGCTGGCCGTGCCGTGGCGACGTGTCGCCCCAGGGGGCTGAAATATTCCGGGCCGCTGGCCGTGCCGTGGCGACGTGCCCGCCCAGGTAGCTGAGATGTTCCGGTCCGCTGGCCGTGCCGTTGCGACGTGCCGGCCTCGGGTGGTGAGATGTTCCGGGCCGCTGGCGTTGCCGTGGCGACGTGCCGGTCCCGGGTGGTGAGATGTTCCTGGCCGCTGGCGTTGCCGTGGCGACGTGCCGGTCCCGGGTGTTGAGATGTTCCGGGCCGCTGGTCGTGCCGTGGCGACGTGCCGGTCCCGGGTGTTGAGGTATTCCGGGCCGCTGGCCGTGCCGTGGCGACGTGTCGCCCCAGGGGACTGAGATATTCCGGGCCGCTGGCCGTGCCGTGGCGACGTGCCCGCCCAGGTAGCTGAGATGTTCCGGTCCGCTGGCCTTGCCGTAGCGACGTGCCGGTCCCGGGTGGTGAGATGTTCCGGGCCGCTGGCTGTGCCGTGGCGACGTGGCGGCCCCGGGTTGTGGTGAGATGTTCCGGGCCGCTGGCCGTGCCCTGGCGACGTGCCGGTCCAGGGTGGTGAGATGTTCAGGGCCGCTGGCCTTGCCGTGGCGACGTGGCGGTCCCGGGTGGTGAGATGGTCTGGTTGGCCGGCCGTGCCGTGGCGACGTGCCGGTCCCGGGTGGTGAGATGTTCCGGTCCGCTGGCCGTGCCGTGGCGACGTGCCGGCACCGGGTGGTGAGATGTTCCGGTCCGCTGGCCGTGCCGAGGCGACGTGCCTGTTCTGGGTAGTGAGATGTTCCGGGCCGCTGGCGTTGCCGTGGCGACGTGCCGGTCCCGGGTGGTGAGATGTTCCGGGCCGCTGGCTGTGCCGTGGCGACGTGGCGGCCCCGGGTGGTGGTGATATGTTCCGGTCCGCTGCCCGTGCCGTGGCGACGTGCCGGTCCCGGGTGGTGAGATGTTCCGGGCCTCTTGTCGTGCCGTGGCGACGTTTCGCCCCAGGGGGCTGAGATATTCCGGACCACTGGCCGTGCCGTGGCGACGTGCCGGCCCAGGGTGGTGAGATGTTCCGGTCCGCTGGCCATGCCATGGCGACGTGCTGGTCCCGGGTGGTGAGATGTTCCGGGCCGCTGGCGTTGCCGTGGCGACGTGTCGCCCAGGGGGCTGAGATATTCCGGGCTGCTGGCTGTGCCGTTGCGACGTGCCGGCCCAGGGTTCTGAGATGCTCCGGTCCGGTGGCCGTGCCGTGGCGACGTGCCGGTCCCGGATTGTGGTGAGATATTCCGGTCCGCTGGCCGTGCCGTGGCGACGTGCCGGTCCCGGATGGTGAGATATTCCGGGCCGCTGGCCGTGCCGTGGCAACGTGTCGCCCAGGGGGCTGAGATATTCCGGGCTGCTGGCTGTGCCGTGGCGACGTGCCGGTCCCGGGTGGTGAGATATTCCGGGCCGCTGGCATTGCCGTGGCGACGTGTCGCCCCAGGGGTCTGAGATATTCCGGACCGCTGGCCGTACCGTGGCGACGTGCCGGCCCAGGGTGGTGAGATGCTCCGGTCCGCTGGCCGTGACGTGGCGACGTGCCGGTCCCGGGCTGTGAGATATTCTGGTCCGCTGGCCGTGCCGCGGCGACGTGACAGGCTAGGGTGGTGAGATATTCCGGGCCGCTGGCAGTGCCGTGGCGACGTGTCGCCCCAGGGGGCTGAGATATTCCGGACCGCTGGCCGTGCCGTGGCGACGTGCCGGCCCAGGGTGGTGAGATGCTCTGGTCCGCTGGCCGTGCCGTGGCGACGTGCCGGCCCCGGGTGCTGAGATGTTCCGGTCCGCTGGCCATGCCATGGCGACGTGCTGGTCCCGGGTGGTGAGATGTTCCGGGCCGCTGGCGTTGCCGTGGCGACGTGCCGGCCCCGGGTGGTGAGATGTTCTGGTTCGCTGGCCGTGCCGTTGCGACGTGCCGATCCCGGGTGGTGAGATGTTCCGGGCCGCTGGCCGTGCCGTGGTGACGTGCCAGTCCAGGGCGGTGAGATGTTCCGGGCCGCTGGCCGTGCCGTGGCGACGTGCCGGTCCCAGGTGGTGAGATGTTCCGGGCCGCTGGCCGTGCCGTGGCGACGTGCCGGTACCGGGCAGTGAGATGTTCCGGGCCGCTGGCCATGCCGTGGCGACGTGCCGGTCCCGGGTGGTGAGATGTTCCGGGCCTCTGGCCGTGCCGTGGCGACGTGCCGGTCCCGGGTCTTGAGATATTCCGGGCCGCTGGCCGTGCCGTGGCGACGTGTCGCCCCAGTGGGCTGAGATATTCCGGGCCGCTGGCCGTGCCGTGGCGACGTTTCGCCCCAGGGGGCTGAGATATTCCGGACCACTGGCCGTGCCGTGGCGACGTGCCGGCCCAGGGTGGTGAGATGCTCCGGTCCGCTGGCCGTGCCGTGGCGACGTGCCGGTCCCGGGTGGTGAGATGTTCCGGGCCGCTGGCTGTGCCGTGGCGACGTGGCGGCCCCGGGTGGTGGTGATATGTTCCGGTCCGCTGCCCGTGCCGTGGCGACGTGCCAGTCCCGGGTGGTGAGATGTTCCGGGCCGCTTGTCGTGCCGTGGCGACGTGCCGGTCCCGGGTGTTGAGGTATTCCGGGCCGCTGGCCGTGCCGTGGCGACGTTTCGCCCCAGGGGGCTGAGATATTCCGGTCCACTGGCGGTGCCGTGGCGACGTGCCGGCCCAGGGTGGTGAGATGCTCCGGTCCGCTGGCCGTGCCGTGGCGACGTGCCGGTCCCGGGTGGTGAGATGTTCCGGGCCGCTGGCGTTGCCTTGGCGACGTGCCGTCCCCGGGTGGTGAGATGTTCCGGTTCGCTGGCCGTGCCGTGGTGACGTGCCGGTCCCGGGCGGTGAGATATTCAGGGCCGCTGGCCGTGCCGAGGCGACGTGCCGGTTCCGGGTAGTGAGATGTTCTGGTCCGCTGGCCGTGCCGTGGCGACGTGCCGGTCCCGGGTGGTGAGATATTCCGGGCCGCTGGCCGTGCCGTGGCAACGTGTCGCCCAGGGGGCTGAGATATTCCGGGCTGCTGGCTGTGCCGTGGCGACGTGCCGGCCCAGGGTTCTGAGATGCTCCGTTCCGGTGGCCGTGCCGTGGCGACGTGCCGGTCCCGGATTGTGGTGAGATATTCCGGTCCGCTGGCCGTGCCGTGGCGACGTGCCGGTCCCGGGTGGTGAGATATTCCGGGCCGCTGGCCGTGCCGTGGCAACGTGTCGCCCAGGGGGCTGAGATATTCCGGGCTGCTGGCTATGCCGTGGCGACGTGCCGGTCCCGGGTGGTGAGATATTCCGGTCCGCTGTCCGTGCCGTGGTGACATGCCGGTCCCGGGTGCTGAGATGTTCCGGTCCGCTGCCCGTGCCGTGGCGACGTGCCGGTCCCGGGTGGTGAGATGTTCCGGGCCGCTGGCGTTGCCGTGGCGACGTGCCGGTCCCGGGTGGTGAGATGTTCCGGGCCGCTGGTCGTGCCGTGGCGACGTGCCGGTCCCGGGTGTTGAGGTATTCCGGGCCGCTGGCCGTGCCGTGGCGACGTGTCGCCCCAGGGGGCTGAGATATTCCGGGCCGCTGGCCGTGCCGTGGCGACGTGCCCGCCCAGGTAGCTGAGATGTTCCGGTCCGCTGGCCTTGCCGTAGCGACGTGCCGGTCCCGGGTGGTGAGATGTTCCGGGCCGCTGGCTGTGCCGTGGCGACGTGCCGGCCCCGGGTGGTGGTGAGATGTTCCGGGCCGCTGGCCGTGCCCTGGTTAAGTGCCCGCCCAAGGTGGTGAGATGTTCCGGTCCGCTGGCCGTGCCGTGGCGACATGCCGGCCCCGGGTGGTGAGATGTTCTGGTCCGCTGGCCGTGCCGTGGCGACGTGCCGGTCCCGGGTAGTGAGATGTTCCTGTCCGCTGGCCGTGCCCTGGCGACGTGCCGGTCCAGGGTGGTGAGATGTTCAGGGCCGCTGGCCTTGCCATGGTGACGTGGCGGTCCCGGGTGGTGAGATGGTCTGGTTGGCCGGCCGTGCCGTGGCGACGTGCCGGTCCCGGGTGGTGAGATGTTCCGGTCCGCTGGCCGTGCCGTGGCGACGTGCCGGCACCGGGTGGTGAGATGTTCCGGTCCGCTGGCCGTGCCGAGGCGACGTGCCTGTTCTGGGTAGTGAGATGTTCCGGGCCGCTGGCGTTGCCGTGGCGACGTGCCGGTCGCGGGTGGTGAGATGTTCCGGGCCGCTGGCGTTGCCGTAGCGACGTGCCGGTCCCGGGTGGTGATATGTTCCGGTCCGCTGCCCGTGCCGTGGCGACGTGCCGGTCCCGGGTGTTGAGGTATTCCGGGCCGCTCGCCGTGCCGTGGCGACGTTTCGCCCCAGGGGGCTGAGATATTCCGGACCACTGGCCGTGCCGTGGCGACGTGCCGGCCCAGGGTGGTGAGATGCTCCGGTCCACTGGCCGTGCCGTGGCGACGTGCCAGCCCCGGGTGCTGAGATGTTCCGGTCCGCTGGCCGTGCCGTGGCGACGTGCCGGTCCCGGGTGGTGAGATGTTCCGGGCCGCTGGCGTTGCCTTGGCGACGTGCCGGCCCCGGGTGGTGAGATGTTCCGGTTCGCTAGCCGTGCCGTGGTGACGTGCCGGTCCCGGGCGGTGAGATATTCAGGGCCGCTGGCCGTGCCGAGGCGACGTGACGGTTCCGGGTAGTGAGATGTTCTGGTCCGCTGGCCGTGCCGTGGCAACGTGTCGCCCAGGGGGCTGAGATATTCCGGGCTGCTGGCTGTGCCGTGGCGACGTGCCGGCCCAGGGTGGTGAGATGTTCCGGGCCGCTTGTCGTGCCGTGGCGACGTGCCGGTCCCGGGTGTTGAGGTATTCCGGGCCGCTGGCCGTGCCGTGGCGACGTTTCGCCCCAGGGGGCTGAGATATTCCAGACCACTGGCCGTGCCGTGGCGACGTGCCGGCCCAGGGTGGTGAGATGCTCCGGTCCGCTGGCCGTGCCGTGGCGACGTGCCGGTCCCGGGTGGTGAGATGTTCCGGGCCGCTTGTCGTGCCGTGGCGACGTTCCGGTCCCGGGTGTTGAGGTATTCCGGGCCGCTGGCCGTGCCGTGGCGACGCTTCGCCCCAGGGGGCTGAGATATTCCAGACCACTGGCCGTGCCGTGGCGACGTGCCCGCCCAGGGTGGTGAGATGCTCCGGTCCGCTGGCCGTGCCGTGGCGACGTGCCGGTCCCGGGTGGTGAGATGTTCCGGGCCGCTGGCGTTGCCTTGGCGACGTGCCGTCCCCGGGTGGTGAGATGTTCCGGTTCGCTGGCCGTGCCGTGGTGACGTGCCGGTCCCGGGCGGTGAGATATTCAGGGCCGCTGGCCGTGCCGAGGCGACGTGCCGGTTCCGGGTAGTGAGATGTTCTGGTCCGCTGGCCGTGCCGTGGCGACGTGCCGGTCCCGGGTGGTGAGATATTCCGGGCCGCTGGCCGTGCCGTGGCAACGTGTCGCCCAGGGGGCTGAGATATTCCGGGCTGCTGGCTGTGCCGTGGCCACGTGCCGGCCCAGGGTTCTGAGATGCTCCGGTCCGGTGGCCGTGCCGTGGCGACGTGCCGGTCCCGGATTGTGGTGAGATATTCCGGTCCGCTGGCCATGCCGTGGCGACGGGCCGGTCCCGGGTGGTGAGATATTCCGGGCCGCTGGCATTGCCGTGGCGACGTGTCGCCCCAGGGGTCTGAGATATTCCGGACCGCTGGCCGTGCCGTGGCGACGTGCCGGCCCAGGGTGGTGAGATGCTCCGGGCCGCTGGCGTTGCCGTAGCGACGTTCCGGTCCCGGGTGCTGAGATGTTTCAGTCCGCTGGCGTTGCCGTGGCGACGTGCCGGTCCCGGGTGGTGAGATGTTCCGGGCCGCTGGCTGTGCCGTGGCGACGTGGCGGCCCCGGGTGGTGGTGATATGTTCCGGTCCGCTGGCCGTGCCGTGGCGACGTGCCAACCCCGGGTGGTGAGATGTTCCGGTCCGCTGGCCGTGCCATGGCGACGTGCCGGTCCCGGGTAGTGAGATGTTCCGGTCCGCTGGCCGTGCCATTGCGACGTGCCGGTCCCGGTTGGTGAGATGTTCCGGTCCGCTGGCCGTGCCGTGGCGACCTGCCGGTCCCGGGTGGTGAGATGTTCCGGGCCGCTGGCCGTGCCGTGGCGACGTTTCGGCCCAGGGGGCTGAGATATTCCAGACCGCTGGCCGTGCCGTGGCGACGTGCCGGCCCAGGGTGGTGAGATGCTACGGTCCGCTGGCCGTGCCGTGGCGACGTGCCAGCCCCGGGTGCTGAGATGTTCCGGTCCGCTGGCCGTGCCGTGGCGACGTGCCGGTCCCGGGTGGTGAGATGTTCCGTGCCGCTGGCGTTGCCTTGGCGACGTGCCGGCCCCGGGTGGTGAGATGTTCCGGTTCGCTGGCCGTGCCGTGGCGACGTGCCGGTCCCGGGCGGTGAGATATTCAGGGCCGCTGGCCGTGCCGAGGCGACGTGCCGGTCCCGGGTGGTGACATGTTCCGGTCCGCTGGCCGTGCCGTGGCGACGTGCTGGTCCCGGGTGGTGAGATGTTCTGGGCCACTGGCCGTGCCGTAGCGACGTGCCGGTCCCGGGTAGTGAGATGTTCCGGTCCGCTGGCCGTGCCGTGGCGACGTGCCGACCCCGGGTGCTGAGATGTTCCGGTCCGCTGGCCGTGCCGTGGCGACGTGCCGGTCCCGGGTGCTGAGTTGTTCCGGTCCGCTGGCCGTGCCGTAGCGACGTGCCGGTCCCGGGTGGTGAGATGTTCCGGGCCGCTGGCGTTGCCGTAGCGACGTGCCGGTCCTGGGTGGTGAGATGTTCCGGGCCGCTGGTCGTGCCGTGGCGACGTGCCGGTCCCGGGTGTTGAGATATTCCTGGCCGCTGGCCGTGCCGTGGCGACGTGTCGCCCCAGGGGGCTGAGATATTCCGGGCCGCTGGCCGTGCCGTGGCGACGTGCCCGCCCAGGGAGCTGAGATGTTCCGGTCCGCTGGACGTGCCGTTGCGACATGCTGGTCCCGGGTGGTGAGATGTTCCGAGCCGTTGGCGTTGCCGTGGCGACGTGCCGGCCCCGGGTGGTGAGATGTTCCGGGCCGCTGGCCGTGCCGTGGCGACGTTTCGCCCCAGGGGGCTGAGATATTCCGGACCACTGGCCGTGCCGTGGCGACGTGCCGGCCCAGGGTGGTGAGATGCTCCGGTCCGCTGGCCGTGCCGTGGCGACGTGCCGGTCCCGGGTGGTGAGATGTTCCGGGCCGCTGGCGTTGCCTTGGCGACGTGCCGTCCCCGGGTGGTGAGATGTTCAGGTTCGCTGGCCGTGCCGTGGTGACGTGCCGGTCCCGGGCGGTGAGATATTCAGGGCCGCTGGCCGTGCCGAGGCGACGTGCCGGTTCCGGGTAGTGAGATGTTCCGGGCCGCTGGCCGTGACGTTGCGACGTGCCGGTCCCGGTTGGTGAGATGTTCCGGGCCGCTGGCCGTGCCGTGGCGACCTGATGGCCCATGGGGGTGAGATATTCCGGGCCGCTGGCAGTGCCGTGGCGACGTGTCGCCCCAGGGGGCTGAGATATTCCGGTCCGCTGGCCGTGCCGTGGCGACGTGCCGGCCCAGGGTGGTGAGATGCTCCGGTCCGCTGGCCGTGCCGTGGCGACGTGCCGGCCCAGGGTGGTGAGATGTTCCGGGCCGCTGGCTGTGCCGTGGCGACGTGCCGGCCCTGGGTGGTGAGATGTTCCAGTTCGCTGGCCGTGCCGTGGCGACGTGCCGGCCCCGGGTGGTGAGATGTTCCGGTCCGCTGGCCGTGCCGTGGCGACATGCCGGTCCCGGGTGCTGAGATGTTCCGGTCCGCTGCCCGTGCCGTGGCGACGTGCCGGTCCTGGGTGGTGAGATGTTCCGGGCCGCTGGTCGTGCCGTGGCGACGTGCCGGTCCCGGGTGTTGAGATATTCCTGGCCGCTGGCCGTGCCGTGGCGACGTGTCGCCCCAGGGGGCTGAGATATTCCGGGCCGCTGGCCGTGCCGTGGCGACGTGCCCGCCCAGGGAGCTGAGATGTTCCGGTCCGCTGGACGTGCCGTTGCGACATGCTGGTCCCGGGTGGTGAGATGTTCCGAGCCGTTGGCGTTGCCGTGGCGACGTGCCGGCCCCGGGTGGTGAGATGTTCCGGGCCGCTGGCGTTGCCGTAGCGACGTTCCGGTCTCGGGTGCTGAGATGTTCCAGTCCGCTGGCCGTGCCGTAGCGACGTGCCGGTCCCGGTTGGTGAGATATTCCGGGCTGCTGGCTGTTCCGTGGCGACGTGCCGGCCCAGGGTGGTGAGATGCTCCGGTCCGGTGGCCGTGCCGTGGCGACGTGCCGGTCCCGGGTTGTGGTGAGATATTCCGTTCCGCTGGCCGTGCCCTGGCGACGTGCCGGTCCAGGGTGGTGAGATGTTCCGGGCCGCTTGTCGTGCCGTGGCGACGTGCCGGTCCCGGGTGGTGAGGTATTCCGGGCCGCTGGCCGTGCCGTGGCGACGTTTCGCCCCAGGGGGCTGAGATATTCCGGTCCACTGGCGGTGCCGTGGCGACGTGCCGGCCCAGGGTGGTGAGATGCTCCGGTCCGCTGGCCGTGCCGTGGCGACGTGCCGGTCCCGGGTGGTGAGATGTTCCGGGCCGCTGGCGTTGCCTTGGCGACGTGCCGTCCCCGGGTGGTGAGATGTTCCGGTTCGCTGGCCGTGCCGTGGTGACGTGCCGGTCCCGGGCGGTGAGATATTCAGGGCCGCTGGCCGTGCCGAGGCGACGTGCCGGTTCCGGGTAGTGAGATGTTCTGGTCCGCTGGCCGTGCCGTGGCGACGTGCCGGTCCCGGGTGGTGAGATATTCCGGGCCGCTGGCCGTGCCGTGGCAACGTGTCGCCCAGGGGGCTGAGATATTCCGGGCTGCTGGCTGTGCCGTGGCGACGTGCCGGCCCAGGGTTCTGAGATGCTCCGTTCCGGTGGCCGTGCCGTGGCGACGTGCCGGTCCCGGATTGTGGTGAGATATTCCGGTCCGCTGGCCGTGCCGTGGCGACGTGCCGGTCCCGGGTGGTGAGATATTCCGGGCCGCTGGCCGTGCCGTGGCAACGTGTCGCCCAGGGGGCTGAGATATTCCGGGCTGCTGGCTATGCCGTGGCGACGTGCCGGTCCCGGGTGGTGAGATATTCCGGTCCGCTGTCCGTGCCGTGGTGACATGCCGGTCCCGGGTGCTGAGATGTTCCGGTCCGCTGCCCGTGCCGTGGCGACGTGCCGGTCCCGGGTGGTGAGATGTTCCGGGCCGCTGGCGTTGCCGTGGCGACGTGCCGGTCCCGGGTGGTGAGATGTTCCGGGCCGCTGGTCGTGCCGTGGCGACGTGCCGGTCCCGGGTGTTGAGGTATTCCGGGCCGCTGGCCGTGCCGTGGCGACGTGTCGCCCCAGGGGGCTGAGATATTCCGGGCCGCTGGCCGTGCCGTGGCGACGTGCCCGCCCAGGTAGCTGAGATGTTCCGGTCCGCTGGCCTTGCCGTAGCGACGTGCCGGTCCCGGGTGGTGAGATGTTCCGGGCCGCTGGCTGTGCCGTGGCGACGTGCCGGCCCCGGGTGGTGGTGAGATGTTCCGGGCCGCTGGCCGTGCCCTGGTTAAGTGCCCGCCCAAGGTGGTGAGATGTTCCGGTCCGCTGGCCGTGCCGTGGCGACATGCCGGCCCCGGGTGGTGAGATGTTCTGGTCCGCTGGCCGTGCCGTGGCGACGTGCCGGTCCCGGGTAGTGAGATGTTCCTGTCCGCTGGCCGTGCCCTGGCGACGTGCCGGTCCAGGGTGGTGAGATGTTCAGGGCCGCTGGCCTTGCCATGGTGACGTGGCGGTCCCGGGTGGTGAGATGGTCTGGTTGGCCGGCCGTGCCGTGGCGACGTGCCGGTCCCGGGTGGTGAGATGTTCCGGTCCGCTGGCCGTGCCGTGGCGACGTGCCGGCACCGGGTGGTGAGATGTTCCGGTCCGCTGGCCGTGCCGAGGCGACGTGCCTGTTCTGGGTAGTGAGATGTTCCGGGCCGCTGGCGTTGCCGTGGCGACGTGCCGGTCGCGGGTGGTGAGATGTTCCGGGCCGCTGGCGTTGCCGTAGCGACGTGCCGGTCCCGGGTGGTGATATGTTCCGGTCCGCTGCCCGTGCCGTGGCGACGTGCCGGTCCCGGGTGTTGAGGTATTCCGGGCCGCTCGCCGTGCCGTGGCGACGTTTCGCCCCAGGGGGCTGAGATATTCCGGACCACTGGCCGTGCCGTGGCGACGTGCCGGCCCAGGGTGGTGAGATGCTCCGGTCCACTGGCCGTGCCGTGGCGACGTGCCAGCCCCGGGTGCTGAGATGTTCCGGTCCGCTGGCCGTGCCGTGGCGACGTGCCGGTCCCGGGTGGTGAGATGTTCCGGGCCGCTGGCGTTGCCTTGGCGACGTGCCGGCCCCGGGTGGTGAGATGTTCCGGTTCGCTAGCCGTGCCGTGGTGACGTGCCGGTCCCGGGCGGTGAGATATTCAGGGCCGCTGGCCGTGCCGAGGCGACGTGACGGTTCCGGGTAGTGAGATGTTCTGGTCCGCTGGCCGTGCCGTGGCAACGTGTCGCCCAGGGGGCTGAGATATTCCGGGCTGCTGGCTGTGCCGTGGCGACGTGCCGGCCCAGGGTGGTGAGATGTTCCGGGCCGCTTGTCGTGCCGTGGCGACGTGCCGGTCCCGGGTGTTGAGGTATTCCGGGCCGCTGGCCGTGCCGTGGCGACGTTTCGCCCCAGGGGGGTGAGATATTCCAGACCACTGGCCGTGCCGTGGCGACGTGCCGGCCCAGGGTGGTGAGATGCTCCGGTCCGCTGGCCGTGCCGTGGCGACGTGCCGGTCCCGGGTGGTGAGATGTTCCGGGCCGCTTGTCGTGCCGTGGCGACGTTCCGGTCCCGGGTGTTGAGGTATTCCGGGCCGCTGGCCGTGCCGTGGCGACGCTTCGCCCCAGGGGGCTGAGATATTCCAGACCACTGGCCGTGCCGTGGCGACGTGCCGGCCCAGGGTGGTGAGATGCTCCGGTCCGCTGGCCGTGCCGTGGCGACGTGCCGGTCCCGGGTGGTGAGATGTTCCGGGCCGCTGGCGTTGCCTTGGCGACGTGCCGTCCCCGGGTGGTGAGATGTTCCGGTTCGCTGGCCGTGCCGTGGTGACGTGCCGGTCCCGGGCGGTGAGATATTCAGGGCCGCTGGCCGTGCCGAGGCGACGTGCCGGTTCCGGGTAGTGAGATGTTCTGGTCCGCTGGCCGTGCCGTGGCGACGTGCCGGTCCCGGGTGGTGAGATATTCCGGGCCGCTGGCCGTGCCGTGGCAACGTGTCGCCCAGGGGGCTGAGATATTCCGGGCTGCTGGCTGTGCCGTGGCCACGTGCCGGCCCAGGGTTCTGAGATGCTCCGGTCCGGTGGCCGTGCCGTGGCGACGTGCCGGTCCCGGATTGTGGTGAGATATTCCGGTCCGCTGGCCATGCCGTGGCGACGGGCCGGTCCCGGGTGGTGAGATATTCCGGGCCGCTGGCATTGCCGTGGCGACGTGTCGCCCCAGGGGTCTGAGATATTCCGGACCGCTGGCCGTGCCGTGGCGACGTGCCGGCCCAGGGTGGTGAGATGCTCCGGGCCGCTGGCGTTGCCGTAGCGACGTTCCGGTCCCGGGTGCTGAGATGTTTCAGTCCGCTGGCGTTGCCGTGGCGACGTGCCGGTCCCGGGTGGTGAGATGTTCCGGGCCGCTGGCTGTGCCGTGGCGACGTGGCGGCCCCGGGTGGTGGTGATATGTTCCGGTCCGCTGGCCGTGCCGTGGCGACGTGCCAACCCCGGGTGGTGAGATGTTCCGGTCCGCTGGCCGTGCCATGGCGACGTGCCGGTCCCGGGTAGTGAGATGTTCCGGTCCGCTGGCCGTGCCATTGCGACGTGCCGGTCCCGGTTGGTGAGATGTTCCGGTCCGCTGGCCGTGCCGTGGCGACCTGCCGGTCCCGGGTGGTGAGATGTTCCGGGCCGCTGGCCGTGCCGTGGCGACGTTTCGGCCCAGGGGGCTGAGATATTCCAGACCGCTGGCCGTGCCGTGGCGACGTGCCGGCCCAGGGTGGTGAGATGCTACGGTCCGCTGGCCGTGCCGTGGCGACGTGCCAGCCCCGGGTGCTGAGATGTTCCGGTCCGCTGGCCGTGCCGTGGCGACGTGCCGGTCCCGGGTGGTGAGATGTTCCGTGCCGCTGGCGTTGCCTTGGCGACGTGCCGGCCCCGGGTGGTGAGATGTTCCGGTTCGCTGGCCGTGCCGTGGCGACGTGCCGGTCCCGGGCGGTGAGATATTCAGGGCCGCTGGCCGTGCCGAGGCGACGTGCCGGTCCCGGGTGGTGACATGTTCCGGTCCGCTGGCCGTGCCGTGGCGACGTGCTGGTCCCGGGTGGTGAGATGTTCTGGGCCACTGGCCGTGCCGTAGCGACGTGCCGGTCCCGGGTAGTGAGATGTTCCGGTCCGCTGGCCGTGCCGTGGCGACGTGCCGACCCCGGGTGCTGAGATGTTCCGGTCCGCTGGCCGTGCCGTGGCGACGTGCCGGTCCCGGGTGCTGAGTTGTTCCGGTCCGCTGGCCGTGCCGTAGCGACGTGCCGGTCCCGGGTGGTGAGATGTTCCGGGCCGCTGGCGTTGCCGTAGCGACGTGCCGGTCCTGGGTGGTGAGATGTTCCGGGCCGCTGGTCGTGCCGTGGCGACGTGCCGGTCCCGGGTGTTGAGATATTCCTGGCCGCTGGCCGTGCCGTGGCGACGTGTCGCCCCAGGGGGCTGAGATATTCCGGGCCGCTGGCCGTGCCGTGGCGACGTGCCCGCCCAGGGAGCTGAGATGTTCCGGTCCGCTGGACGTGCCGTTGCGACATGCTGGTCCCGGGTGGTGAGATGTTCCGAGCCGTTGGCGTTGCCGTGGCGACGTGCCGGCCCCGGGTGGTGAGATGTTCCGGGCCGCTGGCCGTGCCGTGGCGACGTTTCGCCCCAGGGGGCTGAGATATTCCGGACCACTGGCCGTGCCGTGGCGACGTGCCGGCCCAGGGTGGTGAGATGCTCCGGTCCGCTGGCCGTGCCGTGGCGACGTGCCGGTCCCGGGTGGTGAGATGTTCCGGGCCGCTGGCGTTGCCTTGGCGACGTGCCGTCCCCGGGTGGTGAGATGTTCAGGTTCGCTGGCCGTGCCGTGGTGACGTGCCGGTCCCGGGCGGTGAGATATTCAGGGCCGCTGGCCGTGCCGAGGCGACGTGCCGGTTCCGGGTAGTGAGATGTTCCGGGCCGCTGGCCGTGACGTTGCGACGTGCCGGTCCCGGTTGGTGAGATGTTCCGGGCCGCTGGCCGTGCCGTGGCGACCTGATGGCCCATGGGGGTGAGATATTCCGGGCCGCTGGCAGTGCCGTGGCGACGTGTCGCCCCAGGGGGCTGAGATATTCCGGTCCGCTGGCCGTGCCGTGGCGACGTGCCGGCCCAGGGTGGTGAGATGCTCCGGTCCGCTGGCCGTGCCGTGGCGACGTGCCGGCCCAGGGTGGTGAGATGTTCCGGGCCGCTGGCTGTGCCGTGGCGACGTGCCGGCCCTGGGTGGTGAGATGTTCCAGTTCGCTGGCCGTGCCGTGGCGACGTGCCGGCCCCGGGTGGTGAGATGTTCCGGTCCGCTGGCCGTGCCGTGGCGACATGCCGGTCCCGGGTGCTGAGATGTTCCGGTCCGCTGCCCGTGCCGTGGCGACGTGCCGGTCCTGGGTGGTGAGATGTTCCGGGCCGCTGGTCGTGCCGTGGCGACGTGCCGGTCCCGGGTGTTGAGATATTCCTGGCCGCTGGCCGTGCCGTGGCGACGTGTCGCCCCAGGGGGCTGAGATATTCCGGGCCGCTGGCCGTGCCGTGGCGACGTGCCCGCCCAGGGAGCTGAGATGTTCCGGTCCGCTGGACGTGCCGTTGCGACATGCTGGTCCCGGGTGGTGAGATGTTCCGAGCCGTTGGCGTTGCCGTGGCGACGTGCCGGCCCCGGGTGGTGAGATGTTCCGGGCCGCTGGCGTTGCCGTAGCGACGTTCCGGTCTCGGGTGCTGAGATGTTCCAGTCCGCTGGCCGTGCCGTAGCGACGTGCCGGTCCCGGTTGGTGAGATATTCCGGGCTGCTGGCTGTTCCGTGGCGACGTGCCGGCCCAGGGTGGTGAGATGCTCCGGTCCGGTGGCCGTGCCGTGGCGACGTGCCGGTCCCGGGTTGTGGTGAGATATTCCGTTCCGCTGGCCGTGCCCTGGCGACGTGCCGGTCCAGGGTGGTGAGATGTTCAGGGCCGCTGGCCTTGCCGTGGCGACGTGCCGGTCCCGGGTGGTGAGATGGTCTGGTTGGCCGGCCGTGCCGTGGCGACGTGCCGGTCCCGGGTGGTGAGATGTTCCGGTCCGCTGGCCGTGCTGTGGCGACGTGCCGGCGCCGGGTGGTGAGATGTTCCGGGCCGCTGGCCGTGCCGTGGCGACGTGTCGCCCCAGGGGGCTGAGATATTCCGGACCGCTGGCCGTGCCGTGGCGACGTGCCGGTCCCGGGTGGTGAGATGTTACGGTCCGCTGGCCGTGCCATGGCGACGTGCCGCCCCAGGGGGCTGAGATATTCCGGACCGCTGGCCGTGCCGTGGCGACGTGCCGGTCCCGGGTGGTGAGATGTTCCGGTCCGCTGGCCGTGCCGTGGCGACGTGCCGGTCCCGGGCGGTGAGATGTTCCGGGTCGCTGGCTGTGCCGTGGCGACGTGGCGGCCCCGGGTGGTGGTGATATGTTCCGGGCCGCTGGCCGTGCCGTGGCGACGTGCCGGCCCAGGGTGGTGAGATATTCCGGGCCGCTGGCCGTGCCGTGGCGACGTGTCGCCCCAGGGGGCTGAGATATTCCGGACCGCTGGCCGTGCCGTGGCGACGTGCCGGTCCCGGGTGGTGAGATGTTCCGGGCCGCTGGCGTTGCCGTGGCGACGTGCTGGTCCCGGGTGGTGAGATGTTCCGGGCCGCTGGCGTTGCCGTAGCGACGTGCCGGTCCCGGGTGGTGAGATGTTCCGGGCCGCTGGCTCTGCCGTGGCGACGTGGCGGCCCCGGGTGGTGGTGATATGTTCCGGGCCGCTGGCCGTGCCGTGGCGACGTGCCAACCCCGGGTGGTGAGATGTTCCGGTCCGCTGACCGTGCCGTGGCGACATGCCGGCCCCATGTGGTGAGATGTTCCGGTCCGCTGGCCGTGCCATGGCGACGTGCCGGTCCCGGGTAGTGAGATGTTCCGGTCCACTGGCCGTGCCATTGCGACGTGCCGGTCCCGGTTGGTGAGATGTTCCGGTCCGCTGGCTGTGCCGTGGCGACCTGCCGGTCCCGGGTGGTGAGATGTTCCGGGCCGCTGGCCGTGCCGTGGCGACGTTTCGGCCCGGGTTGCTGAGATATTCCAGACCGCTGGCCGTGCCGTGGCGACGTGCCGGCCCAGGGTGGTGAGATGCTACTGTCCGCTGGCCGTGCCGTGGCGACGTGCCGGTCCCGGGTGGTGAGATGTTCCGGGCCGCTGGCGTTGCCTTGGCGACGTGTCGGCCCCGGGTGGGATGTTCCGGTTCGCTGGCCGTGCCGTGGCGACGTGCCGGTCCCGGGCGGTTAGATATTCAGGGCCGCTGGCCGTGCCGAGGCGACGTGCCGGTCCCGGGTTGTGAGATGTTCCCGTCCGCTGGCCGTGCCGTGGCGACGTGCCGGTCCCGGGTAGTGAGATGTTCCGGTCCGCTGGCCGTGCCGTGGCGACGTGCCGACCCCGGGTGCTGAGATGTTCCGGTCCGCTGGCCGTGCCGTGGCGACGTGCCGGTCCCGGGTAGTGAGATGTTCCGGGCGGCTGGCGTTGCCGTAGCGTCGTGCCGGTCCCGGGTGCTGAGATGTTCCGGTCCGCTGGCCGTGCCGTAGCGACGTGCCGGTCCCGGGTGGTGAGATGTTCCGGGCCGCTGGCTGTGCCGTGGCGACGTGGCGGCCCCGGGTGGTGGTGAGATGTTCCGGGCCGCTGGCCGTGCCGTGGCGACGTGCCAGCCCCGGGTGGTGAGATGTTCCGGTCCGCTGGCCGTGCCGTGGCGACATGTCGGCCCCGGGTGGTGAGATGTTCCGGTCCGCTGGCTGTGCCGTTGCGACGTGCCGGTCCCGGTTGGTGAGATGTTCCGGGCCGCTGGCCGTGCCGTGGCGACGTGCCGGCCCAGGGTGGTGAGATGCTCCGGTCCGCTGGCCGTGCCGTGGCGACGTGCCAGCCCCGGGTGCTGAGATGTTCCGGTCCGCTGGCCGTGCCGTGGCGACGTGCCGGTCTCGGGCGGTGAGATATTCAGGGCCGCTGGCCGTGCCGTGGCAACGTGTCGCCCAGGGGGCTGAGATATTCCGGGCTGCTGGCTGTGCCGTGGCGACGTGCCGGCCCAGGGTTATGAGATGCTCCGGTCCGGTTGCCGTGCCGTGGCGACGTGCCGGTCCCGGATTGTGGTGAGATATTCCGGTCCGCTGGCCGTGCCGTGGCGACGTGCCGGTCCCGAGTGGTGAGATATTCCGGTCCGCTGGCCGTGCCGTGGCGACGTGCCGGTCCCGGGTGGTGAGATGTTCCGGGCCGCTGGCGTTGCCTTGGCGACGTGCCGGCCCCGGGTGGTGAGATGTTCCGGTCCGCTGCCCGTGCCGTGGCGATGTGCCGGTCCCGGGTGGTGAGATGTTCCGGGCCGCTGGCCGTGCCGTGGCGACGTGTCGCCCCAGGGGGCTGAGATATTCCGGGCCGCTGGCTTTGCCGTGGCGACGTGCCCGCCCAGGGAGCTGAGATGTTCCGGTCCGCTGGCCGTGCCGTTGCGACGTGCTGATCCCGGGTGGTGAGATGTTCCGGGCCGCTGGCGTTGCCGTGGCGACGTGCCGGCCCCGGGTGGTGAGATGTTCCGGGCCGCTGGCGTTGCCATAGCGACGTTCCGGTCCCGGGTGCTGAGATGTTGCAGTCCGCTGGCCGTGCCGTAGCGACGTGCCGGTCCCGGGTGGTGTGATGTTTCGGGCCGCTGGCTGTGCCATGGCGACGTGGCGGCCCCGGGTGGTGGTGAGATGTTCCGGGCCGCTGGCCGTGCCGTGGCGACGTGCCGGCCCCGGGTGGTGAGATGTTCTGGTCCGCTGGCCGTGCCGTGGCGACGTGCCGGTCCCAGGTGGTGAGATGTTCCGGGCCGCTGGTCGTGCCGTGGCGACGTGCCGGTCCCGGGTGTTGAGGTATTCCGGGCCGCTGGCCGTGCCGTGGCGACGTGTCGCCCCAGGGGGCTGAGATATTCCGGGCCGCTGGCCGTTCCGTGGCGACGTGCCCGACCAGGTAGCTGAGATGTTCCGGTCCGCTGGCCGTGCCGTTGCGACGTGCTGGTCCCGGGTGGTGAGATGTTCCGGTCCGCTGGCCGTGCCATTGCGACGTGCCGGCCCCGGGTGGTGAGATGTTCCGGTCCGCTGGCCGTGCCGTAGCGACGTGCCGGTCCCGGGTAGTGAGATGTTCCGTTCCGCTGGCCGTGCCTTTGCGACGTGCCGGTCCCGGTTGGTGAGATGTTCCGGTCCGCTGGCCGTGCCGTGGCGACCTGCCGGTCCCGGGTGGTGAGACGTTCCGGGCTGCTGGCCGTGCCGTGGCGACGTTTCGGCCCAGGGGTCTGAGATATTCCAGACCGCTGGCCGTGCCGTGGCGACGTGCCGGCCCAGGGTGGTGAGATGCTCCGGTCCGCTGGCCGTGCCGTGGCGACGTGCCAGCCCCGGGTGCTGAGATGTTCCGGTCCGCTGGCCGTGCCGTGGCGACGTGCCGGTCCCGGGTGGTGAGATGTTCCGGGCCGCTGGCGTTGCCTTGGCGACGTGCCGTCCCCGGGTGATGAGATGTTCCGGTTCTCTGGCCGTGCCGTGGTGACGTGCCGGTCCCGGGCGGTGAGATATTCAGGGCCGCTGGTCGTGCCGAGGCGACGTGCCGGTTCCGGGTAGTGAGATGTTCTGGTCCGCTGGCGTTGCCTTGGCGACGTGCCGGCCCCGGGTGGTGAGATGTTCCGGGCCGCTGGCCGTGCCGTGGTGACGTGCCGGTCCCGGGTAGTGAGATGTTCCGGTCCGCTGGCCGTGCCGTAGCGACGTGCCGACCCCGGGTGCTGAGATGTTCCGGTCCGCTGGCCGTGCCGTGGCGACGTGCCGGTCCCGGGTGCTGAGTTGTTCCGGTCCGCTGGCCGTGCCGTAGCGACGTGCCGGTCCCGGGTGGTGAGATGTTCCGGGCCGCTGGCGTTGCCGTAGCGACGTGCCGGTCCCGGGTGGTGAGATGTTCCGGGCCGCTGGCTGTGCCGTGGCGACGTGGCGGCTCCGGGTGGTGGTGAGATATTCCGGGCCGCTGGCCGTGCCGTGGCGATGTGCCAGCCCCGGGTGGTGAGATGTTCCGGTCCGCTGGCCGTGACGTTGCGACGTGCCGGTCCCGGTTGGTGAGATGTTCCGGGCCGCTGGCCGTGCCGTGGCGACGTTTCGCCCCAGGGGGCTGAGATATTCCGGACCACTGGCCGTGCCGTGGCGACGTGCCGGCCCAGGGTGGTGAGATGCTCCGGTCCGCTGGCCGTGCCGTGGCGACGTGCCGGTCCCGGGTGGTGAGATGTTCCGGGCCGCTGGCGTTGCCTTGGCGACGTGCCGTCCCCGGGTGGTGAGATGTTCAGGTTCGCTGGCCGTGCCGTGGTGACGTGCCGGTCCCGGGCGGTGAGATATTCAGGGCCGCTGGCCGTGCCGAGGCGACGTGCCGGTTCCGGGTAGTGAGATGTTCCGGGCCGCTGGCCGTGCCGTGGCGACGTGCCAGCCCCGGGTGGTGAGATGTTCCGGTCCGCTGGCCGTGACGTTGCGACGTGCCGGTCCCGGTTGGTGAGATGTTCCGGGCCGCTGGCCGTGCCGTGGCGACCTGATGGCCCATGCGGGTGAGATATTCCGGGCCGCTGGCAGTGCCGTGGCGACGTGTCGCCCCAGGGGGCTGAGATATTCCGGTCCGCTGGCCGTGCCGTGGCGACGTGCCGGCCCAGGGTGGTGAGATGCTCCGGTCCGCTGGCCGTGCCGTGGCGACGTGCCGGTCCCGGGTGGTGAGATGTTCCGGTCCGCTGGCCGTGCTGTGGCGACGTGCCGGCGCCGGGTGGTGAGATGTTCCGGGCCGCTGGCCGTGCCGTGGCGACGTGTCGCCCCAGGGGGCTGAGATATTCCGGACCGCTGGCCGTGCCGTGGCGACGTGCCGGTCCCGGGTGGTGAGATGTTACGGTCCGCTGGCCGTGCCATGGCGACGTGCCGCCCCAGGGGGCTGAGATATTCCGGACCGCTGGCCGTGCCGTGGCGACGTGCCGGTCCCGGGTGGTGAGATGTTCCGGTCCGCTGGCCGTGCCGTGGCGACGTGCCGGTCCCGGGTGGTGAGATGTTCCGGGCCGCTGGCTGTGCCGTGGCGACGTGGCGGCCCCGGGTGGTGGTGATATGTTCCGGGCCGCTGGCCGTGCCGTGGCGACGTGCCGGCCCAGGGTGGTGAGATATTCCGGGCCGCTGGCCGTGCCGTGGCGACGTGTCGCCCCAGGGGGCTGAGATATTCCGGACCGCTGGCCGTGCCGTGGCGACGTGCCGGTCCCGGGTGGTGAGATGTTCCGGGCCGCTGGCGTTGCCGTGGCGACGTGCTGGTCCCGGGTGGTGAGATGTTCCGGGCCGCTGGCGTTGCCGTAGCGACGTGCCGGTCCCGGGTGGTGAGATGTTCCGGGCCGCTGGCTCTGCCGTGGCGACGTGGCGGCCCCGGGTGGTGGTGATATGTTCCGGGCCGCTGGCCGTGCCGTGGCGACGTGCCAACCCCGGGTGGTGAGATGTTCCGGTCCGCTGGCCGTGCCGTGGCGACATGCCGGCCCCATGTGGTGAGATGTTCCGGTCCGCTGGCCGTGCCATGGCGACGTGCCGGTCCCGGGTAGTGAGATGTTCCGGTCCACTGGCCGTGCCATTGCGACGTGCCGGTCCCGGTTGGTGAGATGTTCCGGTCCGCTGGCTGTGCCGTGGCGACCTGCCGGTCCCGGGTGGTGAGATGTTCCGGGCCGCTGGCCGTGCCGTGGCGACGTTTCGGCCCGGGTTGCTGAGATATTCCAGACCGCTGGCCGTGCCGTGGCGACGTGCCGGCCCAGGGTGGTGAGATGCTACTGTCCGCTGGCCGTGCCGTGGCGACGTGCCGGTCCCGGGTGGTGAGATGTTCCGGGCCGCTGGCGTTGCCTTGGCGACGTGTCGGCCCCGGGTGGGATGTTCCGGTTCGCTGGCCGTGCCGTGGCGACGTGCCGGTCCCGGGCGGTTAGATATTCAGGGCCGCTGGCCGTGCCGAGGCGACGTGCCGGTCCCGGGTTGTGAGATGTTCCCGTCCGCTGGCCGTGCCGTGGCGACGTGCCGGTCCCGGGTAGTGAGATGTTCCGGTCCGCTGGCCGTGCCGTGGCGACGTGCCGACCCCGGGTGCTGAGATGTTCCGGTCCGCTGGCCGTGCCGTGGCGACGTGCCGGTCCCGGGTAGTGAGATGTTCCGGGCGGCTGGCGTTGCCGTAGCGTCGTGCCGGTCCCGGGTGCTGAGATGTTCCGGTCCGCTGGCCGTGCCGTAGCGACGTGCCGGTCCCGGGTGGTGAGATGTTCCGGGCCGCTGGCTGTGCCGTGGCGACGTGGCGGCCCCGGGTGGTGGTGAGATGTTCCGGGCCGCTGGCCGTGCCGTGGCGACGTGCCAGCCCCGGGTGGTGAGATGTTCCGGTCCGCTGGCCGTGCCGTGGCGACATGTCGGCCCCGGGTGGTGAGATGTTCCGGTCCGCTGGCTGTGCCGTTGCGACGTGCCGGTCCCGGTTGGTGAGATGTTCCGGGCCGCTGGCCGTGCCGTGGCGACGTGCCGGCCCAGGGTGGTGAGATGCTCCGGTCCGCTGGCCGTGCCGTGGCGACGTGCCAGCCCCGGGTGCTGAGATGTTCCGGTCCGCTGGCCGTGCCGTGGCGACGTGCCGGTCTCGGGCGGTGAGATATTCAGGGCCGCTGGCCGTGCCGTGGCAACGTGTCGCCCAGGGGGCTGAGATATTCCGGGCTGCTGGCTGTGCCGTGGCGACGTGCCGGCCCAGGGTTATGAGATGCTCCGGTCCGGTTGCCGTGCCGTGGCGACGTGCCGGTCCCGGATTGTGGTGAGATATTCCGGTCCGCTGGCCGTGCCGTGGCGACGTGCCGGTCCCGAGTGGTGAGATATTCCGGTCCGCTGGCCGTGCCGTGGCGACGTGCCGGTCCCGGGTGGTGAGATGTTCCGGGCCGCTGGCGTTGCCTTGGCGACGTGCCGGCCCCGGGTGGTGAGATGTTCCGGTCCGCTGCCCGTGCCGTGGCGATGTGCCGGTCCCGGGTGGTGAGATGTTCCGGGCCGCTGGTCGTGCCGTGGCGACGTGCCGGTCCCGGGTGTTGAGGTATTCCGGGCCGCTGGCCGTGCCGTGGCGACGTGTCGCCCCAGGGGGCTGAGATATTCCGGGCCGCTGGCCGTGCCGTGGCGACGTGCCCGCCCAGGGAGCTGAGATGTTCCGGTCCGCTGGCCGTGCCGTTGCGACGTGCTGATCCCGGGTGGTGAGATGTTCCGGGCCGCTGGCGTTGCCGTGGCGACGTGCCGGCCCCGGGTGGTGAGATGTTCCGGGCCGCTGGCGTTGCCATAGCGACGTTCCGGTCCCGGGTGCTGAGATGTTGCAGTCCGCTGGCCGTGCCGTAGCGACGTGCCGGTCCCGGGTGGTGTGATGTTTCGGGCCGCTGGCTGTGCCATGGCGACGTGGCGGCCCCGGGTGGTGGTGAGATGTTCCGGGCCGCTGGCCGTGCCGTGGCGACGTGCCGGCCCCGGGTGGTGAGATGTTCTGGTCCGCTGGCCGTGCCGTGGCGACGTGCCGGTCCCAGGTGGTGAGATGTTCCGGGCCGCTGGTCGTGCCGTGGCGACGTGCCGGTCCCGGGTGTTGAGGTATTCCGGGCCGCTGGCCGTGCCGTGGCGACGTGTCGCCCCAGGGGGCTGAGATATTCCGGGCCGCTGGCCGTTCCGTGGCGACGTGCCCGACCAGGTAGCTGAGATGTTCCGGTCCGCTGGCCGTGCCGTTGCGACGTGCTGGTCCCGGGTGGTGAGATGTTCCGGTCCGCTGGCCGTGCCATTGCGACGTGCCGGCCCCGGGTGGTGAGATGTTCCGGTCCGCTGGCCGTGCCGTAGCGACGTGCCGGTCCCGGGTAGTGAGATGTTCCGTTCCGCTGGCCGTGCCTTTGCGACGTGCCGGTCCCGGTTGGTGAGATGTTCCGGTCCGCTGGCCGTGCCGTGGCGACCTGCCGGTCCCGGGTGGTGAGACGTTCCGGGCTGCTGGCCGTGCCGTGGCGACGTTTCGGCCCAGGGGTCTGAGATATTCCAGACCGCTGGCCGTGCCGTGGCGACGTGCCGGCCCAGGGTGGTGAGATGCTCCGGTCCGCTGGCCGTGCCGTGGCGACGTGCCAGCCCCGGGTGCTGAGATGTTCCGGTCCGCTGGCCGTGCCGTGGCGACGTGCCGGTCCCGGGTGGTGAGATGTTCCGGGCCGCTGGCGTTGCCTTGGCGACGTGCCGTCCCCGGGTGATGAGATGTTCCGGTTCTCTGGCCGTGCCGTGGTGACGTGCCGGTCCCGGGCGGTGAGATATTCAGGGCCGCTGGTCGTGCCGAGGCGACGTGCCGGTTCCGGGTAGTGAGATGTTCTGGTCCGCTGGCGTTGCCTTGGCGACGTGCCGGCCCCGGGTGGTGAGATGTTCCGGGCCGCTGGCCGTGCCGTGGTGACGTGCCGGTCCCGGGCGGTGAGATATTCAGGGCCACTGGCCGTGCCGTAGCGACGTGCCGGTCCCGGGTAGTGAGATGTTCCGGTCCGCTGGCCGTGCCGTAGCGACGTGCCGACCCCGGGTGCTGAGATGTTCCGGTCCGCTGGCCGTGCCGTGGCGACGTGCCGGTCCCGGGTGCTGAGTTGTTCCGGTCCGCTGGCCGTGCCGTAGCGACGTGCCGGTCCCGGGTGGTGAGATGTTCCGGGCCGCTGGCGTTGCCGTAGCGACGTGCCGGTCCCGGGTGGTGAGATGTTCCGGGCCGCTGGCTGTGCCGTGGCGACGTGGCGGCTCCGGGTGGTGGTGAGATGTTCCGGGCCGCTGGCCGTGCCGTGGCGATGTGCCAGCCCCGGGTGGTGAGATGTTCCGGTCCGCTGGCCGTGACGTTGCGACGTGCCGGTCCCGGTTGGTGAGATGTTCCGGGCCGCTGGCCGTGCCGTGGCGACGTTTCGCCCCAGGGGGCTGAGATATTCCGGACCACTGGCCGTGCCGTGGCGACGTGCCGGCCCAGGGTGGTGAGATGCTCCGGTCCGCTGGCCGTGCCGTGGCGACGTGCCGGTCCCGGGTGGTGAGATGTTCCGGGCCGCTGGCGTTGCCTTGGCGACGTGCCGTCCCCGGGTGGTGAGATGTTCAGGTTCGCTGGCCGTGCCGTGGTGACGTGCCGGTCCCGGGCGGTGAGATATTCAGGGCCGCTGGCCGTGCCGAGGCGACGTGCCGGTTCCGGGTAGTGAGATGTTCCGGGCCGCTGGCCGTGCCGTGGCGACGTGCCAGCCCCGGGTGGTGAGATGTTCCGGTCCGCTGGCCGTGACGTTGCGACGTGCCGGTCCCGGTTGGTGAGATGTTCCGGGCCGCTGGCCGTGCCGTGGCGACCTGATGGCCCATGGGGGTGAGATATTCCGGGCCGCTGGCCGTGCCGTGGCGACGTGCCGGTCCCGGGTGGTGAGATGTTACGGTCCGCTGGCCGTGCCATGGCGACGTGCCGCCCCAGGGGGCTGAGATATTCCGGACCGCTGGCCGTGCCGTGGCGACGTGCCGGTCCCGGGTGGTGAGATGTTCCGGTCCGCTGGCCGTGCCGTGGCGACGTGCCGGTCCCGGGTGGTGAGATGTTCCGGGCCGCTGGCTGTGCCGTGGCGACGTGGCGGCCCCGGGTGGTGGTGATATGTTCCGGGCCGCTGGCCGTGCCGTGGCGACGTGCCGGCCCAGGGTGGTGAGATATTCCGGGCCGCTGGCCGTGCCGTGGCGACGTGTCGCCCCAGGGGGCTGAGATATTCCGGACCGCTGGCCGTGCCGTGGCGACGTGCCGGTCCCGGGTGGTGAGATGTTCCGGGCCGCTGGCGTTGCCGTGGCGACGTGCTGGTCCCGGGTGGTGAGATGTTCCGGGCCGCTGGCGTTGCCGTAGCGACGTGCCGGTCCCGGGTGGTGAGATGTTCCGGGCCGCTGGCTCTGCCGTGGCGACGTGGCGGCCCCGGGTGGTGGCGATATGTTCCGGGCCGCTGGCCGTGCCGTGGCGACGTGCCAACCCCGGGTGGTGAGATGTTCCGGTCCGCTGGCCGTGCCGTGGCGACATGCCGGCCCCATGTGGTGAGATGTTCCGGTCCGCTGGCCGTGCCATGGCGACGTGCCGGTCCCGGGTAGTGAGATGTTCCGGTCCGCTGGCCATGCCATTGCGACGTGCCGGTCCCGGTTGGTGAGATGTTCCGGTCCGCTGGCTGTGCCGTGGCGACCTGCCGGTCCCGGGTGGTGAGATGTTCCGGGCCGCTGGCCGTGCCGTGGCGACGTTTCGGCCCAGGTTGCTGAGATATTCCAGACCGCTGGCCGTGCCGTGGCGACGTGCCGGCCCAGGGTGGTGAGATGCTACTGTCCGCTGGCCGTGCCGTGGCGACGTGCCGGTCCCGGGTGGTGAGATGTTCCGGGCCGCTGGCGTTGCCTTGGCGACGTGTCGGCCCCGGGTGGGATGTTCCGGTTCGCTGGCCGTGCCGTGGCGACGTGCCGGTCCCGGGCGGTTAGATATTCAGGGCCGCTGGCCGTGCCGAGGCGACGTGCCGGTCCCGGGTTGTGAGATGTTCCCGTCCGCTGGCCGTGCCGTGGCGACGTGCCGGTCCCGGGTAGTGAGATGTTCCGGTCCGCTGGCCGTGCCGTGGCGACGTGCCGACCCCGGGTGCTGAGATGTTCCGGTCCGCTGGCCGTGCCGTGGCGACGTGCCGGTCCCGGGTAGTGAGATGTTCCGGGCCGCTGGCGTTGCCGTAGCGTCGTGCCGGTCCCGGGTGCTGAGATGTTCCGGTCCGCTGGCCGTGCCGTAGCGACGTGCCGGTCCCGGGTGGTGAGATGTTCCGGGCCGCTGGCTGTGCCGTGGCGACGTGGCGGCCCCGGGTGGTGGTGAGATGTTCCGGGCCGCTGGCCGTGCCGTGGCGACGTGCCAGCCCCGGGTGGTGAGATGTTCCGGTCCGCTGGCCGTGCCGTGGCGACATGCCGGCCCCGGGTGGTGAGATGTTCCGGTCCGCTGGCTGTGCCGTTGCGACGTGCCGGTCCCGGTTGGTGAGATGTTCCGGGCCGCTGGCCGTGCCGTGGCGACGTGCCGGCCCAGGGTGGTGAGATGCTCCGGTCCGCTGGCCGTGCCGTGGCGACGTGCCAGCCCCGGGTGCTGAGATGTTCCGGTCCGCTGGCCGTGCCGTGGCGACGTGCCGGTCTCGGGCGGTGAGATATTCAGGGCCGCTGGCCGTGCCGTGGCAACGTGTCGCCCAGGGGGCTGAGATATTCCGGGCTGCTGGCTGTGCCGTGGCGACGTGCCGGCCCACGGTTATGAGATGCTCCGGTCCGGTGGCCGTGCCGTGGCGACGTGCCGGTCCCGGATTGTGGTGAGATATTCCGGTCCGCTGGCCGTGCCGTGGCGACGTGCCGGTCCCGGGTGGTGAGATGTTCCAGGCCGCTGGCGTTGCCTTGGCGACGTGCCGGCCCCGGGTGGTGAGATGTTCCGGTCCGCTGCCCGTGCCGTGGCGACGTGCCGGTCCCGGGTGGTGAGATGTTCCGGGCCGCTGGTCGTGCCGTGGCGACGTGCCGGTCCCGGGTGTTGAGGTATTCCGGGCCGCTGGCCGTGCCGTGGCGACGTGTCGCCCCAGGGGGCTGAGATATTCCGGGCCGCTGGCCGTGCCGTGGCGACGTGCCCGCCCAGGGAGCTGAGATGTTCCGGTCCGCTGGCCGTGCCGTTGCGACGTGCTGATCCCGGGTGGTGAGATGTTCCGGGCCGCTGGCGTTGCCGTGGCGACGTGCCGGCCCCGGGTGGTGAGATGTTCCGGGCCGCTGGCGTTGCCATAGCGACGTTCCGGTCCCGGGTGCTGAGATGTTGCAGTCCGCTGGCCGTGCCGTAGCGACGTGCCGGTCCCGGGTGGTGTGATGTTTCGGGCCGCTGGCTGTGCCATGGCGACGTGGCGGCCCCGGGTGGTGGTGAGATGTTCCGGGCCGCTGGCCGTGCCGTGGCGACGTGCCGGCCCCGGGTGGTGAGATGTTCTGGTCCGCTGGCCGTGCCGTGGCGACGTGCCGGTCCCAGGTGGTGAGATGTTCCGGGCCGCTGGTCGTGCCGTGGCGACGTGCCGGTCCCGGGTGTTGAGGTATTCCGGGCCGCTGGCCGTGCCGTGGCGACGTGTCGCCCCAGGGGGCTGAGATATTCCGGGCCGCTGGCCGTTCCGTGGCGACGTGCCCGACCAGGTAGCTGAGATGTTCCGGTCCGCTGGCCGTGCCGTTGCGACGTGCTGGTCCCGGGTGGTGAGATGTTCCGGTCCGCTGGCCGTGCCATTGCGACGTGCCGGCCCCGGGTGGTGAGATGTTCCGGTCCGCTGGCCGTGCCGTAGCGACGTGCCGGTCCCGGGTAGTGAGATGTTCCGTTCCGCTGGCCGTGCCTTTGCGACGTGCCGGTCCCGGTTGGTGAGATGTTCCGGTCCGCTGGCCGTGCCGTGGCGACCTGCCGGTCCCGGGTGGTGAGACGTTCCGGGCTGCTGGCCGTGCCGTGGCGACGTTTCGGCCCAGGGGTCTGAGATATTCCAGACCGCTGGCCGTGCCGTGGCGACGTGCCGGCCCAGGGTTGTGAGATGCTACGGTCCGCTGGCCATGCCGTGGCGACGTGCCAGCCCCGGGTGGTGAGATGTTCCGGTCCGCTGGCCGTGCCGTTGCGACGTGCCGGTCCCGGTTGGTGAGATGTTCCGGGCCGCTGGCCGTGCCGTGGCGACGTTTCGCCCCAGGGGGCTGAGATATTCCGGACCACTGGCCGTGCCGTGGCGACGTGCCGGCCCCGGGTGGTGAGATGTTCCGGTCCGCTGGCCGTGCCGTGGCGACGTGCCGGTCCCAGGTGGTGAGATGTTCCGGGCCGCTGGTCGTGCCGTGGCGACGTGCCGGTCCCGGGTGTTGAGGTATTCCGGGCCGCTGGCCGTGCCGTGGCGACGTGTCGCCCCAGGGGGCTGAGATATTCCGGGCCGCTGGCCGTTCCGTGGCGACGTGCCCGACCAGGTAGCTGAGATGTTCCGGTCCGCTGGCCGTGCCGTGGCGACGTGCCGGCCCAGGGTGGTGAGATGCTCCGGTCCGCTGGCCGTGCCGTGGCGACGTGCCAGCCCCGGGTGCTGAGATGTTCCGGTCCGCTGGCCGTGCCGTGGCGACGTGCCGGTCTCGGGCGGTGAGATATTCAGGGCCGCTGGCCGTGCCGTGGCAACGTGTCGCCCAGGGGGCTGAGATATTCCGGGCTGCTGGCTGTGCCGTGGCGACGTGCCGGCCCAGGGTTATGAGATGCTCCGGTCCGGTGGCCGTGCCGTGGCGACGTGCCGGTCCCGGATTGTGGTGAGATATTCCGGTCCGCTGGCCGTGCCGTGGCGACGTGCCGGTCTCGAGTGGTGAGATATTCCGGTCCGCTGGCCGTGCCGTGGCGACGTGCCGGTCCCGGGTGGTGAGATGTTCCGGGCCGCTGGCGTTGCCTTGGCGACGTGCTGGCCCCGGGTGGTGAGATGTTCCGGTCCGCTGGCCGTGCCGTGGCGACCTGCCGGTCCCGGGTGGTGAGACGTTCCGGGCCGCTGGCGTTGCCTTGGCGACGTGCCGTCCCCGGGTGCTGAGATGTTCCGGGCCGCTGGCCGTGCCGTGGTGACGTGCCGGTCCCGGGCGGTGAGATATTCAGGGCCGCTGGCCGTGCCGAGGCGACGTGCCGGTTCCGGGTGGTGAGATATTCCCGGCCGCTGGCCGTGCCGTGGCAACGTGTCGCCCAGGGGGCTGAGATATTCCGGGCTGCTGTCTGTGCAGTGGCGACGTGCCGGCCCAGGGTTCTGAGATGCTCCGGTCCGGTGGCCGTGCCGGTCCCGGATTGTGGTGAGATATTCCGGTCCGCTGGCCGTGCCGTGGCGACCTGCCGGTCCCGGGTGGTGAGATATTCCGGGCCGCTGGCCGTGCCGTGGCAACGTGTCGCCCAGGGGGCTGAGATATTCCGGGCTGCTGGCTGTGCCGTGGCGACGTGCCGCCCCAGGGGTCTGAGATATTCCGGACCGCTGGCCGTGCCGTGGCGACGTGCCGGCCCCGGGTGCTGAGATGTTCCGGTCCGCTGGCCGTGCCATGGCGACGTGCCGGTCCCGGTTGGTGAGATGTTCCGGGCCGCTGGCCGTGCCGTGGTGACGTGCCAGTCCAGGGCGGTGAGATGTTCCGGGCCGCTGGCGGTGCCGTGGCGACCTGCCGGTCCCGGTTGGTGAGATGTTCCGGGCCGCTGGCCGTGCCGTGGCGACGTTTCGCCCCAGGGGGCTGAGATATTCCGGACCACTGGCCGTGCCGTGGCGACGTGCCGGCCCAGGGTGGTGAGATGCTCCGGTCCGCTGGCCGTGCCGTGGCGACGTGCCAGCCCCGGGTTCTGAGATGTTCCGGTCCGCTGGCCGTGCCGTGGCGACGTGCCGGTCCCTGGTGGTGAGATGTTCCGGGCCGCTGGTCGTGCCGTGACGACATGCCGGTCCCGGGTGTTGAGGTATTCCGGGCCGCTGGCCGTGCCGTGGCGACGTGTCGCCCCAGGGGGCTGCGATATTCCGGGCCGCTGACCGTGCTGTGGCGACGTGCCCGCCCAGGTAGCTGAGATGTTCCGGTCCGCTGGCCGTGCCGTTGCGACGTGCTGGTCCCGGGTGGTGAGATGTTCCAGTCCGCTGGCCGTGCCATTGCGACGTGCCGGTCCCGGGTAGTGAGATGTTCCGGTCCGCTGGCCGTGCCATTGCGACGTGCCGGTCCCGGTTGGTGAGATGTTCCGGGCCGCTGGCCGTGCCGTGGCGACGTTTCGGCCCAGGGGGCTGAGATATTCCAGACCGCTGGCCGTGCCGTGGCGACCTGCCGGTCCCGGGTGGTGAGATGTTCCGGGCCGCTGGCCGTGCCGTGGCGACGTTTCGGCCCAGGGGGCTGAGATATTCCAGACCGCTGGCCGTGCCGTGGCGACGTGCCGGCCCAGGGTGGTGAGATGATATGGTCCGCTGGCCGTGCCGTGGCGACGTGCCGGTCCCGGGCGGTGAGATATTCAGGGCCGCTGGCCGTGCCGAGGCGACGTGCCGGTCCCGGGTGGTGAGATGTTCCGGTCCGCTGGCCGTGCCGTGGCGACGTGCCGGTCCCGGGTAGTGAGATGTTCCGGTCCGCTGGCCGTGCCGTGGCGACGTGCCGACCCCGGGTGCTGAGATGTTCCGGTCCGCTGGCCGTGCCGTGGCGACGTGCCGGTCCCGGGTGGTGAGATGTTCCGGGCCGCTGGCATTGCCGTGGCGACGTGCCGGTCCCGGGTGCTGAGTTGTTCCCGTCCGCTGGCCGTGCCGTAGCGACGTGCTGGTCCCGGGTGGTGAGATGTTCCGGGCCGCTGGCGTTGCCGTAGCGACGTGCCGGTCCCGGGTGCTGAGATGCTCCGGTCCGCTGGCCGTGCCGTAGCGACGTGCCAGTCCCGGGTGGTGAGATGTTCCGGGCCGCTGGCTGTGCCGTGGCGACGTGGCGGCCCCAGGTGGTGGTGAGATGTTCCGGTCCGCTGGCCGTGCCGTGGCGACATGCCGGCCCCGGGTGGTGAGATGTTCCGGTCCGCCTGCCGTGCCGTTGCGACGTGCCGGTCCCGGTTGGTGAGATGTTCCGGGCCGCTGGCCATGCCATGGCGACGTTTCGCCCCAGGGGTCTGAGATATTCCGGACCACTGGCCGTGCCGTGGCGACGTGCCGGCCCAGGGTGGTGAGATGCTCCGGACCGCTGGCCGTGCCGTGGCGATGTGCCAGCCCCAGGTGCTGAGATGTTCCGGTCCGCTGGCCGTGCCGTGGCGACGTGCTGGTCCCGGGTGGTGAGATGTTCCGGGCCGCTGGCGTTGCCTTGGCGACGTGCCGTCCCCGGGTGGTGAGATGTTCCGGTTCGCTGGCCGTGCCGTGGTGACGTGCCGGTCCCGGGCGGTGAGATATTCAGGGCCGCTGGCCGTGCCGAGGCGACGTGCCGGTTCCGGGTGGTGAGATATTCCCGGCCGCTGGCCGTGCCGTGGCAACGTGTCGCCCAGGGGGCTGAGATATTCCGGGCTGCTGGCTGTGCAGTGGCGACGTGCCGGCCCAGGGTTCTGAGATGCTCCGGTCCGGTGGCCGTGCCGGTCCCGGATTGTGGTGAGATATTCCTGTCCGCTGGCCGTGCCGTGGCGACGTGCCGGTCCCGGGTGGTGAGATATTCCGGGCCGCTGGCCGTGCCGTGGCAACGTGTCGCCCAGGGGGCTGAGATATTCCGGGCTGCTGGCTGTGCCGTGGCGACGTGCCGGTCCCGGGTGGTGAGATATTCCGGGCCGCTGGCATTGCCGTGGCGACATGTCGCCCCAGGGGTCTGAGATATTCCGGACCGCTGGCCGTGCCGTGGCGACGTGCCGGTCCCGGGCGGTGAGATATTCAGGGCCGCTGGCCGTGCCGAGGCGACGTGCCGGTTCCGGGTAGTGAGATGTTCTGGTCCGCTGGCCGTGCCGCGGCGACGTGGCAGGCTAGGGTGGTGAGATGTTCCGGGCCGCTGGCCGTGCCGTGGCGACCTGATGGCCCAGGGGGGTGAGATATTCCGGGCCGCTGGCAGTGCCGTGGCGACGTGTCGCCCCAGGGGGCTGAGATATTCCGGACCGCTGGCCGTGCCGTGGCGACGTGCCGGTCCCGGGTGGTGAGATGTTCCGGGCCGCTAGCTTTGCCGTGGCGACGTGCCGGTCCCGGGTGGTGAGATGTTCCGGGCCGCTGGCTCTGCCGTGGCTACGTGGCGGCCCCGGGTGGTGGTGATATGTTCCGGGCCGCTGGCCGTGCCGTGGCGACGTGCCAACCCCGGGTGGTGAGATGTTCCGGTCCGCTAGCCGTGCCGTGGCGACATGCCGTCCCCGTGTGGTGAGATGCTCCGGTCCGCTGGCCGTGCCATGGCGACGTGCCGGTCCCGGGTAGTGAGATGTTCCGGTCCGCTGGCCGTGCCATTGCGACGTGCCGGTCCCGGTTGGTGAGATGTTCCGGTCCGCTGGCCGTGCCGTGGCGACCTGCCGGTCCCGGGTGGTGAGATGTTCCGGGCCGCTGGCCGTGCCGTTGCGACGTTTCGGCCCAGGGGGCTGAGATATTCCAGACCGCTGGCCGTGCCGTGGCGACGTGCCCGCCCAGGGTGGTGAGATGCTACGGTCCGCTGGCCGTGCCGTGGCGACGTGCCAGCCCCGGTTGGTGAGATGTTCCGGTCCGCTGGCCGTGCCGTGGCGACGTGCCGGTCCCGGCTGGTGAGATGTTCCGGGCTGCTGGCGTTGCCTTGGCGACGTGCCGGCCCCGGGTGGTGAGATGTTCCGGTTCGCTGGCCGTGCCGTGGCGACGTGCCGGTCCCGGGCGGTGAGATATTCAAGGCCGCTGGCCGTGCCGAGGCGACGTCCCGGTCCCGGTTGGTGAGATGTTCCGGGCTGCTGGCCGTGCCGTGGTGACGTGCCGGTCCCGGGCGGTGAGATATTCAGGGCCGCTGGCCGTGCCGAGGCGACGTGCCGGTTCCGGGTAGTGAGATGTTCTGGTCCGCTGGCGTTGCCTTGGCGACGTGCCGGCCCTGGGTGGTGAGATGTTCCGGGCCGCTGGCCGTGCCGTGGCGACGTTTCGCCCCAGGGGGCTGAGATATTCCGGACCACTGGCCGTGCCATGGCGACGTGCCGGCCCAGGGTGGTGAGATGCTCCGGTCCGCTGGCCGTGCCGTGGCGACGTGCCAGCCCCGGGTGCTGAGATGTTCCGGTCCGCTGGCCGTGCCGTGGCGACGTGCCGGTCCCGGGTGGTGAGATGTTCCGGGCCGCTGGCGTTGCCTTGGCGACGTGCCGTCCCCGGGTGGTGAGATGTTCCGGTTCGCTGGCCGTGCCGTGGTGACGTGCCGGTCCCGGGTGGTGAGATGTTCCGGGCCGCTGGCGTTGCCTTGGCGACGTGCCGTCCCCGGGTGGTGAGATGTTCCGGTTCGCTGGCCGTGCCGTGGTGACGTGCCGGTCCCGGGCGGTGAGATATTCAGGGCCGGTGGCCGTACCGAGGCGACGTGCCGGTCCCGGGCGGTGAGATATTCAGGGCCGCTGGCCGTGCCGTGGCAACGTGTCGCCCAGGGGGCTGAGATATTCCGGGCTGCTGGCTGTGCCGTGGCGACGTGCCGGCCTAGGGTTCTGAGATGCTCCGGTCCGGTGGCCGTGCCGTGGCGACGTGCCGGTCCCGGATTATGGTGAGATGTTCCGGTCCGCTGGCCTTGCCGTGGCGACGTGCCGGTCCCGGGTGGTGAGATGGTCCGATTGGTCAGCCGTGCCGTGGCGACGTGCCGGTACCGGGTGGTGAGATATTTATGGCCGCTGGCCGTGCCGTGGCGACGTGCCGGCGCCGGGTGGTGAGATGTTCCGGTCCGCTGGCCGTGCCGTGGCGACGTGCCGGCCCAGGGTGCTGAGATGTTCCGTTCCGCTGGCCGTGCCGTTGCGACGTACTGGTCCCGGGTGGTGAGATGTTCCGGGCCGCTGGCCGTGCCGCGGCGACGTGACAGGCCAGGGTGGTGAGATGTTCCGGTTCGCTGGCCGTGCCGTGGCGACGTGCCAGCCCCCGGTGGTGAGATGTTCCGGTCCGCTGGCCGTGCCGTGGCGACTTGCCGGTCCCGGGTAGTGAGATGTTCCGGTTCGCTGGCCGTGCCGTGGCGACGTGCTGGTCCTGGGTGGTGAGATGTTCCGGGTCGCTGGCCGTGCCGTGGCGACGTGCCAGCCCCGGGTGGTGAGATGTTCCGGTCCGCTGGCCGTACCGTGGCGACATGCCGGCCCCGGGTGGTGAGATGTTCTGGTCCGCTGGCCGTGCCATGGCGACGTGCCGTTCCCGGGTGGTGAGATGTTCCGGGCCGCTGGCCGTGCCGTGGCGACGTGCCGGCCCAGGGTGGTGAGATGCTCCGGTCCGGTGGCCGTGCCGTGGCGACGTGCCGGTCCCGGGTGGTGAGATGCTCCGGTTCGCTGGCCGTGCCGTGGCGACGTGCCGGTCCCGGGTGGTGAGATATTCCGGGCCGCTGGCCGTGCCGTGGCAACGTGTCGCCCAGGGGGCTGAGATATTCCGGGCTGCTGGCTGTGCCGTGGCGACGTGCTGGCCCAGGGTGGTGAGATGCTCCGGTTCGCTGGCCGTGCCGTGGCGACGTGCCGGTCCCGGGTTGTGGTGAGATATTCCGGTCCGCTGGCCGTGCCCTGGCGACGTGCCGGACCCGGTGGTGAGATGTTCCGGGCCGCTGGCCGTGCCGTGGCGACTTGACGGTCCCGGGTAGTGAGATGTTCCGGTCCGCTGGCCGTGCCATGGCGACGTGCCGACCCCGGGTGCTGAGATGTTCCGGTCCGCTGGCCGTGCCGTGGCGACGTGCCGGTCCCGGGTGGTGAGATGTTCCGGGCCGCTGGCGTTGCCGTAGCGACGTGCCGGTCCCGGGTGCTGAGATGTTCCGGTCCGCTGGCCGTGCCGTTGCGACATGCCGGTCCCGGGTGGTGAGATGTTCCGGGCCGCTGGCCGTGCCGTGGTGACGTGCCAGTCCAGGGCGGTGAGATGTTCCGGGCCGCTGGCCGTGCCGTGGCGACGTGCCGGTCCCGGGTGGTGAGATGTTCCGGGCCGCTGGCTGTGCCGTGGCGACGTGCTGGTCCCGGGTGGTGAGATGTTCCGGGCCGTTGTCGTTGCCGTGGCGACGTGCCGGCCCCGGGTGGTGAGATGTTCCGTGCCGCTGGTGTTGCCGTAGCGACGTTCCGGTCCCGGGTGCTGAGATGTTCCAGTCCGCTGGCAGTGCTGTAGCGACGTGCTGGTCCCGGGTGGTGAGATGTTCCGGGCCGCTGGCTGTGCCGTGGCGACGTGGCGGCCCCGGGTGGTGTTGAGATGTTCCGGGCCGCTGGCCGTGCCGTGGCGACGTGCCGGCCCCGGGTGGTGAGATGTTACGGTCCGCTGGCCGTGCCGTGGCGACATGCCGGCCCCGGGTGGTGAGATGTTCTGGTCCGCTGGCCGTGCCGTGGCGACGTGCCGGCCCCGGGTGGTGAGATGTTCTGGTCCGCTGGCCGTGCCGTTGCGACGTGCCGGTCCCGGTTGGTGAGATGTTCCGGGCCGCTGGCCGTGCCGTGGCAACGTGTCGCCCAGGGGGCTGAGATATTCCGGGCTGCTGGCTGTGCCGTGGCGACGTGCCGGCCCAGGGTGGTGAGATGCTCCGGTCCGGTGGCCATGCCGTGGCGACGTGCCGGTCCCGGGTTGTGATGAGATATTCCGTTCCGCTGGCCGTGCCCTGGCGACGTGCCGGTCCAGGGTGGTGAGATGTTCAGGGCCGCTGGCCTTGCCGTGGCGACGTGCCGGTCCCGGGTGGTGAGATGGTCTGTTTGGCCGGCCGTGCCGTGGCGACGTGCCGGTCCCGGGTGGTGAGATCTTCCGGTCCGCTGGCTGTGCCATGGCGACGTGCCGGCACCGGGTGGTGAGATGTTCCGGTCCGCTGCCCGTGCCGTGGCGACGTGCCGGTCCCGGGTGGTGAGATGTTCCGGGCCGCTGGTCGTGCCGTGGCGACGTGCCGGTCCCGGGTGTTGAGATATTCCGGGCCGCAGGCCGTGCCGTGGCGACGTGCCCGCCCAGGGAGCTGAGATGTTCCGGTCCGCTGGCCGTGCCGTAGCGACGTGCCGGTCCCGCGTGGTGAGATGTTCCGGGCCGCTGGCCGTGCCGTGGCGACGTGCCGGCCCCGGGTGGTGAGATGTTCCGGACCACTGGCCGTGCCGTGGCGACGTGCCGGCCAAGGGTAGTGAGATGCTCCGGTCCGCTGGCCGTGTCGTGGCGACGAGCCGGCCCCGGGTGGTGAGATGTTCCGGTCCGCTGGCCGTGCCGTGGCGACGTGCCGGCCCCGGGTGGTGAGATGTTCCGGTCCGCTGGCATTGCCGTGGCGACGTGCCGGTCCCGGGTGGTGAGATGTTCCGGGCCGCTGGCCGTGCCGTGGCGACGTGCCGGTCCCGGGTGGTGAGATGTTCCGAGCCTCTGGCGTTGCCTTGGTGATGTGCCGGCCCCGGGTGGTGAGATGTTCCAGTCCGCTGACCGTGCCGTGGCGACGTGCCGGTCCCGGGCGGTGAGATATTCAGGGCCGCTGGCCGTGCCGAGGCGACGTGCCGGTTCCGGATAGTGAGATGTTCTGGTCCGCTGGCCGTGCCGTGGCGACGTGCCGGTCCCGGGTGGTGAGATATTCCGGGCCGCTGGCCGTGCCGTGGCAACGTGTCGCCCAGGGGGCTGAGATATTCCGGGCTGCTGGCTGTGCCGTGGCCACGTGCCGGCCCAGGGTGGTGAGATGCTCCGATCCGGTGGCCATGCCGTGGCGACGTTCCAGTCCCGGGTTGTGGTGAGATATTCCGGTCCGCTGGCCGTGCCCTGGCGACGTGCCGGTCTCGGGTGGTGAGATGTTCAGGGCCGCTGGCCTTGCCGTGGCGACGTGCCGGTCCCGGGTGGTGAGATGGTCCGATTGGCCAGCCGTGACGTGGCGACGTGCCGGTACCGGGTGGTGAGATATTTATGGCCGCTGGCCGTGCCGTGGCGACGTGCCGGCGCCGGGTGGTGAGATGTTCCGGTCCGCTGGCCGTGCCGTGGCGACGTGCCGGCCCAGGGTGCTGAGATGCTCCGGTCCGGTGGCCGTGCCGTGGCGACGTGCCGGTCCCTGGTTGTGGTGAGATATTCCGGTCCGCTGGCCGTGCCCTGGCGACGTGCCGGTCCCGGGTGGTCAGATGTTACGGTCCGCTGGCCGTGCCGTGGCGACGTGTCGCCCCAGGGGGCTGAGATATTCCGGACCGCTGGCCATGCCGTGTCGACGTGCCGGTCCCGGGTGGTGAGATGTTCCGGGCCGCTGGGCCGCTGGCATTGCCATGGCGACGTGCCGGTCCCGGGTGGTGAGATGTTCCGGGCCGCTGGCGTTGCCGTAGCGACGTGCCGGTCCCGGGTGCTGAGATGTTCCGGTCCGCTGGCCGTGCCGTAGTGACGTTCCGGTCCTGGGTGGTGAGATGTTCCGGGCCGCTGGCTGTGCCGTGGCGACGTGGCGGCCCCGGGTGGTGGTGAGATGTTCCGGGCCGCTGGCCGTGCCGCGGCGACGTGACAGGCCAGGGTGGTGAGATGTTCCGGTTCGCTGGCCGTGCCGTGGCGACGTGCCAGCCCCCGGTGGTGAGATGTTCCGGTCCGCTGGCCGTGCCGTGGCGACTTGCCGGTCCCGGGTAGTGAGATGTTCCGGTTCGCTGGCCGTGCCGTGGCGACGTGCTGGTCCTGGGTGGTGAGATGTTCCGGGTCGCTGGCCGTGCCGTGGCGACGTGCCAGCCCCGGGTGGTGAGATGTTCCGGTCCGCTGGCCGTACCGTGGCGACATGCCGGCCCCGGGTGGTGAGATGTTCTGGTCCGCTGGCCGTGCCATGGCGACGTGCCGTTCCCGGGTGGTGAGATGTTCCGGGCCGCTGGCCGTGCCGTGGCGACGTGCCGGCCCAGGGTGGTGAGATGCTCCGGTCCGGTGGCCGTGCCGTGGCGACGTGCCGGTCCCGGGTGGTGAGATGCTCCGGTTCGCTGGCCGTGCCGTGGCGACGTGCCGGTCCCGGGTGGTGAGATATTCCGGGCCGCTGGCCGTGCCGTGGCAACGTGTCGCCCAGGGGGCTGAGATATTCCGGGCTGCTGGCTGTGCCGTGGCGACGTGCTGGCCCAGGGTGGTGAGATGCTCCGGTTCGCTGGCCGTGCCGTGGCGACGTGCCGGTCCCGGGTTGTGGTGAGATATTCCGGTCCGCTGGCCGTGCCCTGGCGACGTGCCGGACCCGGTGGTGAGATGTTCCGGGCCGCTGGCCGTGCCGTGGCGACTTGACGGTCCCGGGTAGTGAGATGTTCCGGTCCGCTGGCCGTGCCATGGCGACGTGCCGACCCCGGGTGCTGAGATGTTCCGGTCCGCTGGCCGTGCCGTGGCGACGTGCCGGTCCCGGGTGGTGAGATGTTCCGGGCCGCTGGCGTTGCCGTAGCGACGTGCCGGTCCCGGGTGCTGAGATGTTCCGGTCCGCTGGCCGTGCCGTTGCGACATGCCGGTCCCGGGTGGTGAGATGTTCCGGGCCGCTGGCCGTGCCGTGGTGACGTGCCAGTCCAGGGCGGTGAGATGTTCCGGGCCGCTGGCCGTGCCGTGGCGACGTGCCGGTCCCGGGTGGTGAGATGTTCCGGGCCGCTGGCTGTGCCGTGGCGACGTGCTGGTCCCGGGTGGTGAGATGTTCCGGGCCGTTGTCGTTGCCGTGGCGACGTGCCGGCCCCGGGTGGTGAGATGTTCCGTGCCGCTGGTGTTGCCGTAGCGACGTTCCGGTCCCGGGTGCTGAGATGTTCCAGTCCGCTGGCAGTGCTGTAGCGACGTGCTGGTCCCGGGTGGTGAGATGTTCCGGGCCGCTGGCTGTGCCGTGGCGACGTGGCGGCCCCGGGTGGTGTTGAGATGTTCCGGGCCGCTGGCCGTGCCGTGGCGACGTGCCGGCCCCGGGTGGTGAGATGTTACGGTCCGCTGGCCGTGCCGTGGCGACATGCCGGCCCCGGGTGGTGAGATGTTCTGGTCCGCTGGCCGTGCCGTGGCGACGTGCCGGCCCCGGGTGGTGAGATGTTCTGGTCCGCTGGCCGTGCCGTTGCGACGTGCCGGTCCCGGTTGGTGAGATGTTCCGGGCCGCTGGCCGTGCCGTGGCAACGTGTCGCCCAGGGGGCTGAGATATTCCGGGCTGCTGGCTGTGCCGTGGCGACGTGCCGGCCCAGGGTGGTGAGATGCTCCGGTCCGGTGGCCATGCCGTGGCGACGTGCCGGTCCCGGGTTGTGATGAGATATTCCGTTCCGCTGGCCGTGCCCTGGCGACGTGCCGGTCCAGGGTGGTGAGATGTTCAGGGCCGCTGGCCTTGCCGTGGCGACGTGCCGGTCCCGGGTGGTGAGATGGTCTGTTTGGCCGGCCGTGCCGTGGCGACGTGCCGGTCCCGGGTGGTGAGATCTTCCGGTCCGCTGGCTGTGCCATGGCGACGTGCCGGCACCGGGTGGTGAGATGTTCCGGTCCGCTGCCCGTGCCGTGGCGACGTGCCGGTCCCGGGTGGTGAGATGTTCCGGGCCGCTGGTCGTGCCGTGGCGACGTGCCGGTCCCGGGTGTTGAGATATTCCGGGCCGCAGGCCGTGCCGTGGCGACGTGCCCGCCCAGGGAGCTGAGATGTTCCGGTCCGCTGGCCGTGCCGTAGCGACGTGCCGGTCCCGCGTGGTGAGATGTTCCGGGCCGCTGGCCGTGCCGTGGCGACGTGCCGGCCCCGGGTGGTGAGATGTTCCGGACCACTGGCCGTGCCGTGGCGACGTGCCGGCCAAGGGTAGTGAGATGCTCCGGTCCGCTGGCCGTGTCGTGGCGACGAGCCGGCCCCGGGTGGTGAGATGTTCCGGTCCGCTGGCCGTGCCGTGGCGACGTGCCGGCCCCGGGTGGTGAGATGTTCCGGTCCGCTGGCATTGCCGTGGCGACGTGCCGGTCCCGGGTGGTGAGATGTTCCGGGCCGCTGGCCGTGCCGTGGCGACGTGCCGGTCCCGGGTGGTGAGATGTTCCGAGCCTCTGGCGTTGCCTTGGTGATGTGCCGGCCCCGGGTGGTGAGATGTTCCAGTCCGCTGACCGTGCCGTGGCGACGTGCCGGTCCCGGGCGGTGAGATATTCAGGGCCGCTGGCCGTGCCGAGGCGACGTGCCGGTTCCGGATAGTGAGATGTTCTGGTCCGCTGGCCGTGCCGTGGCGACGTGCCGGTCCCGGGTGGTGAGATATTCCGGGCCGCTGGCCGTGCCGTGGCAACGTGTCGCCCAGGGGGCTGAGATATTCCGGGCTGCTGGCTGTGCCGTGGCCACGTGCCGGCCCAGGGTGGTGAGATGCTCCGATCCGGTGGCCATGCCGTGGCGACGTTCCAGTCCCGGGTTGTGGTGAGATATTCCGGTCCGCTGGCCGTGCCCTGGCGACGTGCCGGTCTCGGGTGGTGAGATGTTCAGGGCCGCTGGCCTTGCCGTGGCGACGTGCCGGTCCCGGGTGGTGAGATGGTCCGATTGGCCAGCCGTGACGTGGCGACGTGCCGGTACCGGGTGGTGAGATATTTATGGCCGCTGGCCGTGCCGTGGCGACGTGCCGGCGCCGGGTGGTGAGATGTTCCGGTCCGCTGGCCGTGCCGTGGCGACGTGCCGGCCCAGGGTGCTGAGATGCTCCGGTCCGGTGGCCGTGCCGTGGCGACGTGCCGGTCCCTGGTTGTGGTGAGATATTCCGGTCCGCTGGCCGTGCCCTGGCGACGTGCCGGTCCCGGGTGGTCAGATGTTACGGTCCGCTGGCCGTGCCGTGGCGACGTGTCGCCCCAGGGGGCTGAGATATTCCGGACCGCTGGCCATGCCGTGTCGACGTGCCGGTCCCGGGTGGTGAGATGTTCCGGGCCGCTGGGCCGCTGGCATTGCCATGGCGACGTGCCGGTCCCGGGTGGTGAGATGTTCCGGGCCGCTGGCGTTGCCGTAGCGACGTGCCGGTCCCGGGTGCTGAGATGTTCCGGTCCGCTGGCCGTGCCGTAGTGACGTTCCGGTCCTGGGTGGTGAGATGTTCCGGGCCGCTGGCTGTGCCGTGGCGACGTGGCGGCCCCGGGTGGTGGTGAGATGTTCCGGGCCGCTGGCCGTGCCGTGGCGACGTGCCGGCCCCGGGTGGTGAGATGTTCCGGTTCGCTGGCCGTGCTGTGGCGACGTGCCGGTCCCGGGCGGTGAGATATTCAGGGCCGCTGGCCGTGCCGAGGCGACGTGCCGGTCCCGGGTGGTGAGATGTTCCGGTCCGCTGGCCGTGCCGTGGCGACGTGCCGGTCCCGGGTCGTGAGATGTTCCGGTCCGCTGGCCGTGCCGTGGCGACGTGCCGACCCCGGGTGCTGAGATGTTCCGGTCCGCTGGCCGTGACGTGGCGACGTGCCGGTCCCGGGTGGTGAGATGTTCCGGGCCGCTGGCATTGCCGTGGCGACGTGCCGGTCCCGGGTGCTGAGTTGTTCCCGTCCGCTGGCCGTGCCGTAGCGACGTGCCGGTCCCGGGTGGTGAGATGTTCCGGGCCGCTGGCGTTGCCGTAGCGACGTGCCGGTCCCGGGTGCTGAGATGCTCCGGTCCGCTGGCCGTGCCGTAGCGACGTGCCAGTCCCGGGTGGTGAGATGTTCCGGGCCGCTGGCTGTGCCGTGGCGACGTGGCGGCCCCGGGTGGTGGTGAGATGTTCCGGTCCGCTGGCCGTGCCGTGGCGACATGCCGGCCCCGGGTGGTGAGATGTTCCGGTCCGCCTGCCGTGCCGTTGCGACGTGCCGGTCCCGGTTGGTGAGATGTTCCGGGCCGCTGGCCGTGCCGTGGCGATGTTTCGCCCCAGGGGGCTGAAATATTCCGGACCACTGGCCGTGCCGTGGCGACGTGCCGGCCCAGGGTGGTGAGATGCTCCGGACCGCTGGCCGTGCCGTGGCGATGTGCCAGCCCCAGGTGCTGAGATGTTCCGGTCCGCTGGCCGTGCCGTGGCGACGTGCTGGTCCCGGGTGGTGAGATGTTCCGGGCCGCTGGCGTTGCCTTGGCGACGTGCCGTCCCCGGGTGGTGAGATGTTCCGGTTCGCTGGCCGTGCCGTGGTGACGTGCCGGTCCCGGGCGGTGAGATATTCAGGGCCGCTGGCCGTGCCGAGGCGACGTGCCGGTTCCGGGTGGTGAGATGTTCTGGTCTGCTGGCGTTGCCTTGGCGACGTGCCGGCCCCGGGTGGTGAGATGTTCCGGGCCGCTGGCCGTGCCGTGGTGACGTGCCGGTCCCGGGCGGTGAGATATTCAGGGCCGCTGGCCGTGCCGAGGCGACGTGCCGGTTCCGGGTGGTGAGATATTCCCGGCCGCTGGCCGTGCCGTGGCAACGTGTCGCCCAGGGGGCTGAGATATTCCGGGCTGCTGGCTGTGCAGTGGCGACGTGCCGGCCCAGGGTTCTGAGATTCTCCGGTCCGGTGGCCGTGCCGGTCCCGGGTTGTGATGAGATATTCCGGTCCGCTAGCCGTGCCGTGGCGACGTGCCAGTCCCGGGTGGTGAGATATTCCGGGCCGCTGGCCGTGCCGTGGCAACGTGTCGCCCAGGGGGCTGAGATATTCCGGGCTGCTGGCTGTGCCGTGGCGACGTGCCGGTCCCGGGTGGTGAGATATTCCGGGCCGCTGGCATTGCCGTGGCGACGTGTCGCCCCAGGGGTCTGAGATATTCCGGACCGCTGGCCGTGCCGTGGCGACGTGCCGGTCCCGGGCGGTGAGATATGCAGGGCCGCTGGCCGTGCCGAGGCGACGTGCCGGTTCCGGGTAGTGAGATGTTCTGGTCCGCTGGCCGTGCCGCGGCGACGTGACAGGCTAGGGTGGTGAGATGTTCCGGGCCGCTGGCCGTGCCGTGGCGACCTGATGGCCCAGAGGGGTGAGATATTCCGGGCCGCTGGCAGTGCCGTGGCGATGTGTCGCCCCAGGGGGCTGAGATATTCCGGACCGCTGGCCGTGCCGTGGCGACGTGCCGGTCCCGGGTGGTGAGATGTTCCGGGCCGCTAGCGTTGCCGTGGCGACGTGGCGGTCCCGGGTGGTGAGATGTTCCGGGCCGCTGGCGTTGCCGTAGCGACGTGCCGGTCCCGGGTGGTGAGATGTTCCGGGCCGCTGGCTCTGCCGTGGCTACGTGGCGGCCCCGGGTGGTGGTGATATGTTCCGGGCCGCTGGCCGTGCCGTGGCGACGTGCCAACCCCGGGTGGTGAGATGTTCCGGTCCGCTGGCCGTGCCGTGGCGACATGCCGGCCCCGTGTGGTGAGATGCTCCGGTCCGCTGGCCGTGCCATGGCGACGTGCCGGTCCCGGGTAGTGAGATGTTCCGGTCCGCTGGCCGTGCCATTGCGACGTGCCGGTCCCGGTTGGTGAGATGTTCCGGTCCGCTGGCCGTGCCGTGGCGACCTGCCGGTCCCGGGTGGTGAGATGTTCCGGGCCGCTGGCCGTGCCGTGGCGACGTTTCGGCCCAGGGGGCTGAGATATTCCAGACCGCTGGCCGTGCCGTGGCGACGTGCCGGCCCAGGGTGGTGAGATGCTACGGTCCGCTGGCCGTGCCGTGGTGACGTGCCAGCCCCGGTTGGTGAGATGTTCCGGTCCGCTGGCCGTGCCGTGGCGACGTGCCGGTCCCGGCTGGTGAGATGTTCCGGGCTGCTGGCGTTGCCTTGGCGACGTGCCGGCCCCGGGTGGTGAGATGTTCCGGTTCGCTGGCCGTGCCGTGGCGACGTGTCGGTCCCGGGCGGTGAGATATTCAAGGCCGCTGGCCGTGCCGAGGCGACGTGCCGGTCCCGGGTGGTGAGATGTTCCGGGCCGCTGGCTGTGCCGTGGCGACGTGGCGGCCCCGGGTGGTGGTGAGATGTTCCGGGCCGCTGGCCGTGCCGTGGCGACGTGCCAGCCCCGGGTGGTGAGATGTTCCGGTCCGCTGGCCGTGCCGTGGCGACATGCCGGCCCCGGGTGGTGAGATGTTCCGGTCCGCTGGCCGTGCCATTGCGACGTCCCGGTCCCGGTTGGTGAGATGTTCCGGGCCGCTGGCCGTGCCGTGGTGACGTGCCGGTCCCGGGCGGTGAGATATTCAGGGCCGCTGGCCGTGCCGAGGCGACGTGCCGGTTCCGGGTAGTGAGATGTTCTGGTCCGCTGGCGTTGCCTTGGCGACGTGCCGGCCCCGGGTGGTGAGATGTTCCGGGCCGCTGTCCGTGCCGTGGCGACGTTTCGCCCCAGGGGGCTGAGATATTCCGGACCACTGGCCGTGCCATGGCGACGTGCCGGCCCAGGGTGGTGAGATGCTCCGGTCCGCTGGCCGTGCCGTGGCGACGTGCCAGCCCCGGGTGCTGAGATGTTCCGGTCCGCTGGCCGTGCCGTGGCGACGTGCCGGTCCCGGGTGGTGAGATGTTCCGGGCCGCTGGCGTTGCCTTGGCGACGTGCCGTCCCCGGGTGGTGAGATGTTCCGGTTCGCTGGCCGTGCCGTGGTGACGTGCCGGTCCCGGGTGGTGAGATATTCAGGGCCGGTGGCGTTGCCTTGGCGACGTGCCGTCCCCGGGTGGTGAGATGTTCCGGTCCGCTGGCGTTGCCGTAGCGACGTGCCGGTCCCGGGTGCTGAGATGCTCCGGTCCGCTGGCCGTGCCGTAGCGACGTGCCAGTCCCGGGTGGTGAGATGTTCCGGGCCGCTGGCTGTGCCGTGGCGACGTGGCGGCCCCGGGTGGTGGTGAGATGTTCCGGTCCGCTGGCCGTGCCGTGGCGACATGCCGGCCCCGGGTGGTGAGATGTTCCGGTCCGCCTGCCGTGCCGTTGCGACGTGCCGGTCCCGGTTGGTGAGATGTTCCGGGCCGCTGGCCGTGCCGTGGCGATGTTTCGCCCCAGGGGGCTGAAATATTCCGGACCACTGGCCGTGCCGTGGCGACGTGCCGGCCCAGGGTGGTGAGATGCTCCGGACCGCTGGCCGTGCCGTGGCGATGTGCCAGCCCCAGGTGCTGAGATGTTCCGGTCCGCTGGCCGTGCCGTGGCGACGTGCTGGTCCCGGGTGGTGAGATGTTCCGGGCCGCTGGCGTTGCCTTGGCGACGTGCCGTCCCCGGGTGGTGAGATGTTCCGGTTCGCTGGCCGTGCCGTGGTGACGTGCCGGTCCCGGGCGGTGAGATATTCAGGGCCGCTGGCCGTGCCGAGGCGACGTGCCGGTTCCGGGTGGTGAGATGTTCTGGTCTGCTGGCGTTGCCTTGGCGACGTGCCGGCCCCGGGTGGTGAGATGTTCCGGGCCGCTGGCCGTGCCGTGGTGACGTGCCGGTCCCGGGCGGTGAGATATTCAGGGCCGCTGGCCGTGCCGAGGCGACGTGCCGGTTCCGGGTGGTGAGATATTCCCGGCCGCTGGCCGTGCCGTGGCAACGTGTCGCCCAGGGGGCTGAGATATTCCGGGCTGCTGGCTGTGCAGTGGCGACGTGCCGGCCCAGGGTTCTGAGATTCTCCGGTCCGGTGGCCGTGCCGGTCCCGGGTTGTGATGAGATATTCCGGTCCGCTAGCCGTGCCGTGGCGACGTGCCAGTCCCGGGTGGTGAGATATTCCGGGCCGCTGGCCGTGCCGTGGCAACGTGTCGCCCAGGGGGCTGAGATATTCCGGGCTGCTGGCTGTGCCGTGGCGACGTGCCGGTCCCGGGTGGTGAGATATTCCGGGCCGCTGGCATTGCCGTGGCGACGTGTCGCCCCAGGGGTCTGAGATATTCCGGACCGCTGGCCGTGCCGTGGCGACGTGCCGGTCCCGGGCGGTGAGATATGCAGGGCCGCTGGCCGTGCCGAGGCGACGTGCCGGTTCCGGGTAGTGAGATGTTCTGGTCCGCTGGCCGTGCCGCGGCGACGTGACAGGCTAGGGTGGTGAGATGTTCCGGGCCGCTGGCCGTGCCGTGGCGACCTGATGGCCCAGGGGGGTGAGATATTCCGGGCCGCTGGCAGTGCCGTGGCGATGTGTCGCCCCAGGGGGCTGAGATATTCCGGACCGCTGGCCGTGCCGTGGCGACGTGCCGGTCCCGGGTGGTGAGATGTTCCGGGCCGCTAGCGTTGCCGTGGCGACGTGGCGGTCCCGGGTGGTGAGATGTTCCGGGCCGCTGGCGTTGCCGTAGCGACGTGCCGGTCCCGGGTGGTGAGATGTTCCGGGCCGCTGGCTCTGCCGTGGCTACGTGGCGGCCCCGGGTGGTGGTGATATGTTCCGGGCCGCTGGCCGTGCCGTGGCGACGTGCCAACCCCGGGTGGTGAGATGTTCCGGTCCGCTGACCGTGCCGTGGCGACATGCCGGCCCCGTGTGGTGAGATGCTCCGGTCCGCTGGCCGTGCCATGGCGACGTGCCGGTCCCGGGTAGTGAGATGTTCCGGTCCGCTGGCCGTGCCATTGCGACGTGCCGGTCCCGGTTGGTGAGATGTTCCGGTCCGCTGGCCGTGCCGTGGCGACCTGCCGGTCCCGGGTGGTGAGATGTTCCGGGCCGCTGGCCGTGCCGTGGCGACGTTTCGGCCCAGGGGGCTGAGATATTCCAGACCGCTGGCCGTGCCGTGGCGACGTGCCGGCCCAGGGTGGTGAGATGCTACGGTCCGCTGGCCGTGCCGTGGTGACGTGCCAGCCCCGGTTGGTGAGATGTTCCGGTCCGCTGGCCGTGCCGTGGCGACGTGCCGGTCCCGGCTGGTGAGATGTTCCGGGCTGCTGGCGTTGCCTTGGCGACGTGCCGGCCCCGGGTGGTGAGATGTTCCGGTTCGCTGGCCGTGCCGTGGCGACGTGTCGGTCCCGGGCGGTGAGATATTCAAGGCCGCTGGCCGTGCCGAGGCGACGTGCCGGTCCCGGGTGGTGAGATGTTCCGGGCCGCTGGCTGTGCCGTGGCGACGTGGCGGCCCCGGGTGGTGGTGAGATGTTCCGGGCCGCTGGCCGTGCCGTGGCGACGTGCCAGCCCCGGGTGGTGAGATGTTCCGGTCCGCTGGCCGTGCCGTGGCGACATGCCGGCCCCGGGTGGTGAGATGTTCCGGTCCGCTGGCCGTGCCATTGCGACGTCCCGGTCCCGGTTGGTGAGATGTTCCGGGCCGCTGGCCGTGCCGTGGTGACGTGCCGGTCCCGGGCGGTGAGATATTCAGGGCCGCTGGCCGTGCCGAGGCGACGTGCCGGTTCCGGGTAGTGAGATGTTCTGGTCCGCTGGCGTTGCCTTGGCGACGTGCCGGCCCCGGGTGGTGAGATGTTCCGGGCCGCTGTCCGTGCCGTGGCGACGTTTCGCCCCAGGGGGCTGAGATATTCCGGACCACTGGCCGTGCCATGGCGACGTGCCGGCCCAGGGTGGTGAGATGCTCCGGTCCGCTGGCCGTGCCGTGGCGACGTGCCAGCCCCGGGTGCTGAGATGTTCCGGTCCGCTGGCCGTGCCGTGGCGACGTGCCGGTCCCGGGTGGTGAGATGTTCCGGGCCGCTGGCGTTGCCTTGGCGACGTGCCGTCCCCGGGTGGTGAGATGTTCCGGTTCGCTGGCCGTGCCGTGGTGACGTGCCGGTCCCGGGTGGTGAGATATTCAGGGCCGGTGGCGTTGCCTTGGCGACGTGCCGTCCCCGGGTGGTGAGATGTTCCGGTTCGCTGGCCGTGCCGTGGTGACGTGCCGGTCCCGGTCAGTGAGATATTCAGGGCCGGTGGCCGTGCCGAGGCGACGTGCCGGTCCCGGGCGGTGAGATATTCAGGGCCGCTGGCCGTGCCGTGGCAACGTGTCGCCCAGGGGGCTGAGATATTCCGGGCTGCTGGCTGTGCCGTGGCGACGTGCCGGCCTAGGGTTCTGAGATGCTCCGGTCCGGTGGCCGTGCCGTGGCGACGTGCCGGTCCCGGGTGGTGAGATGGTCCGATTGGTCAGCCGTGCCGTGGCGACGTGCCGGTACCGGGTGGAGAGATATTTATGGCCGCTGGCCGTGCCGTGGCGACGTGCCGGCGCCGGGTGGTGAGATGTTCCGGTCCGCTGGCCGTGCCGTGGCGACGTGCCGGCCCAGGGTGCTGAGATGTTCCGTTCCGCTGGCCGTGCCGTTGCGACGTACTGGTCCCGGGTGGTGAGATGTTCCGGGCCGCTGGCGTTGCCGTGGCGACGTTCCGGCCCCGGGTGGTGAGATGTTTATTGCCGCTGGCCGTGCCGTGGCGACGTGCCGGCCCCGGGTGGTGAGATGTTCCGGTCCGCTGGCCGTGCCGTGGCGAAGTGCCTGTCCTGGGTGGTGAGATGTTCCGGGCCGCTGGCCGTGCCGCGGCGACGTGACAGGCCAGGGTGGTGAGATGTTCCGGTTCGCTGGCCGTGCCGTGGCGACGTGCCAGCCCCCGGTGGTGAGATGTTCCGGTCCGCTGGCCGTGCCGTGGCGACTTGCCGGTCCCGGGTAGTGAGATGTTCCGGTTCGCTGGCCGTGCTGTTGCGACGTGCTGGTCCCGGGTGGTGAGATGTTCCGGGTCGCTGGCCGTGCCGTGGCGACGTGCCAGCCCCGGGAGGTGAGATGTTCCGGTCGGCTGGCCGTGCCGTGGCGACATGCCGGCCCCGGGTGGTGAGATGTTCCGGTCCGCTGGCATTGCCGTGGCGACGTGCCGGTCCCGGGTGGTGAGATGTTCCGGTCCGCTGGCCGTGCCGTAGCGACGTGCCGGTCCCGGGTGGTGAGATGTTCCGGGCCGCTGGCTGTGCCGTGGCGACGTGGCGGCCCCGGGTGGTGGTTAGATGCTCCGGTCCGCTGGCCGTGCCTTCGCGACGTGCCGGTCCCTGGTAGTGAGATGTTCCGGTTCGCTGGCCGTGCCGTGGCGACGTGCCAGTCCCGGGCTTTGAGATATTCAGGGCTGCTGGCCGTGCCGAGGCGATGTGCCGGTTCCGGGTAGTGAGATGTTCTGGTCCGCTGGCCGTGCCGTGGCGACGTGCCGGTCCCGGGTGGTGAGATATTCCGGGCCGCTGGCCGTGCCGTGGCAACGTGTCGCCCAGAGGGCTGAGATATTCCGGGCTGCTGGCTGTGCCGTGGCGACGTGCCGACCCCGGGTGCTGAGATGTTCCGGTCCGCTGGCCGTGCCGTGGCGACGTGCCGGTCCCGGGTTGTGGTGAGATATTCCGGTCCGCTGCCCGTGCCCTGGCGACGTGCCGGTCCCGGGTGGTGAGATGTTCAGGGCCGCTGGCCTTGCCGTGGCGACGTGCCTGTCCCAGGTGGTGAGATGGTCCGGTTGGCCGGCCGTGCCGTGGCGACGTGCCGGTCCCGGGTGGTGAGATGTTTAGGGCCGCTGGCCGTGCCGTGGCGACTTGCCGGCCCAGGGTGCTGAGATGTTCCGGTCCGCTGGCCGTGCCGTTGCGACGTGCTGGTCCCGGGTGGTGAGATGTTCCGGGCCGCTGGCGTTGCTGTGGCGACGTTCCGGCCCCGGGTGGTGAGATGTTCCGGTTCGCTGGCTGTGCCGTGGCGACGTGCCGGCCCCGGGTGGTGAGATGTTCCGGTCCGCTGTCCGTGCCATGGCGAAGTGCCGGTCCTGGGTGGTGAGATGTTCCGGGCCGCTGGCCGTGCCGCGGCGACGTGACAGGCCAGGGTGGTGAGATGTTCCGGTTCGCTGGCCGTGCCGTGGCGACGTGCCGGCCCCCGGTGGTGAGATGTTCCGGTCCGCTGGCCGTGCCGTGGCGACGTGTCGCCCAGGGGGCTGAGATATTCCGGGCTGCTGGCCGTGCCGTGGCGACGTGCCGGCCCAGGGTGGTGAGATGCTCCGGTCCGCTGGCCGTGCCGTGGCGACGTGCCAGCCCCGGGTGCTGAGATGTTCCGGTCCGCTGGCCGTGCAGTGGCGACGTGCCGGTCCCGGGTGGTGAGATGTTCCGGGCCGCTGGCGTTGCCTTGGCTACGTGCCGGCCCCGGGTGGTGAGATGTTCCAGTTCGCTGGCCGTGCCGTGGCGACGTGCCGGTCCCGGGCGGTGAGATATTCAGGGCCGCTGGCCGTGCCGAGGCGACGTGCCGGTTCCGGGTAGTGAGATGTTCCGGTCCGCTGGCCGTGCCGTGGCGACGTGACAGGCTAGGGTGGTGAGATGTTCCGGTTCGCTGGCCGTGCCGTGGTGACGTGCCGGTCCCGGGTGGTGAGATGTTCCGGGCCGCTGGCGTTGCCTTGGCGACGTGCCGTCCCCGGGTGGTGAGATGTTCCGGTTCGCTGGCCGTGCCGTGGTGACGTGCCGGTCCCGGGCGGTGAGATATTCAGGGCCGGTGGCCGTACCGAGGCGACGTGCCGGTCCCGGGCGGTGAGATATTCAGGGCCGCTGGCCGTGCCGTGGCAACGTGTCGCCCAGGGGGCTGAGATATTCCGGGCTGCTGGCTGTGCCGTGGCGACGTGCCGGCCTAGGGTTCTGAGATGCTCCGGTCCGGTGGCCGTGCCGTGGCGACGTGCCGGTCCCGGATTATGGTGAGATGTTCCGGTCCGCTGGCCTTGCCGTGGCGACGTGCCGGTCCCGGGTGGTGAGATGGTCCGATTGGTCAGCCGTGCCGTGGCGACGTGCCGGTACCGGGTGGTGAGATATTTATGGCCGCTGGCCGTGCCGTGGCGACGTGCCGGCGCCGGGTGGTGAGATGTTCCGGTCCGCTGGCCGTGCCGTGGCGACGTGCCGGCCCAGGGTGCTGAGATGTTCCGTTCCGCTGGCCGTGCCGTTGCGACGTACTGGTCCCGGGTGGTGAGATGTTCCGGGCCGCTGGCCGTGCCGCGGCGACGTGACAGGCCAGGGTGGTGAGATGTTCCGGTTCGCTGGCCGTGCCGTGGCGACGTGCCAGCCCCCGGTGGTGAGATGTTCCGGTCCGCTGGCCGTGCCGTGGCGACTTGCCGGTCCCGGGTAGTGAGATGTTCCGGTTCGCTGGCCGTGCCGTGGCGACGTGCTGGTCCTGGGTGGTGAGATGTTCCGGGTCGCTGGCCGTGCCGTGGCGACGTGCCAGCCCCGGGTGGTGAGATGTTCCGGTCCGCTGGCCGTACCGTGGCGACATGCCGGCCCCGGGTGGTGAGATGTTCTGGTCCGCTGGCCGTGCCATGGCGACGTGCCGTTCCCGGGTGGTGAGATGTTCCGGGCCGCTGGCCGTGCCGTGGCGACGTGCCGGCCCAGGGTGGTGAGATGCTCCGGTCCGGTGGCCGTGCCGTGGCGACGTGCCGGTCCCGGGTGGTGAGATGCTCCGGTTCGCTGGCCGTGCCGTGGCGACGTGCCGGTCCCGGGTGGTGAGATATTCCGGGCCGCTGGCCGTGCCGTGGCAACGTGTCGCCCAGGGGGCTGAGATATTCCGGGCTGCTGGCTGTGCCGTGGCGACGTGCTGGCCCAGGGTGGTGAGATGCTCCGGTTCGCTGGCCGTGCCGTGGCGACGTGCCGGTCCCGGGTTGTGGTGAGATATTCCGGTCCGCTGGCCGTGCCCTGGCGACGTGCCGGACCCGGTGGTGAGATGTTCCGGGCCGCTGGCCGTGCCGTGGCGACTTGACGGTCCCGGGTAGTGAGATGTTCCGGTCCGCTGGCCGTGCCATGGCGACGTGCCGACCCCGGGTGCTGAGATGTTCCGGTCCGCTGGCCGTGCCGTGGCGACGTGCCGGTCCCGGGTGGTGAGATGTTCCGGGCCGCTGGCGTTGCCGTAGCGACGTGCCGGTCCCGGGTGCTGAGATGTTCCGGTCCGCTGGCCGTGCCGTTGCGACATGCCGGTCCCGGGTGGTGAGATGTTCCGGGCCGCTGGCCGTGCCGTGGTGACGTGCCAGTCCAGGGCGGTGAGATGTTCCGGGCCGCTGGCCGTGCCGTGGCGACGTGCCGGTCCCGGGTGGTGAGATGTTCCGGGCCGCTGGCTGTGCCGTGGCGACGTGCTGGTCCCGGGTGGTGAGATGTTCCGGGCCGTTGTCGTTGCCGTGGCGACGTGCCGGCCCCGGGTGGTGAGATGTTCCGTGCCGCTGGTGTTGCCGTAGCGACGTTCCGGTCCCGGGTGCTGAGATGTTCCAGTCCGCTGGCAGTGCTGTAGCGACGTGCTGGTCCCGGGTGGTGAGATGTTCCGGGCCGCTGGCTGTGCCGTGGCGACGTGGCGGCCCCGGGTGGTGTTGAGATGTTCCGGGCCGCTGGCCGTGCCGTGGCGACGTGCCGGCCCCGGGTGGTGAGATGTTACGGTCCGCTGGCCGTGCCGTGGCGACATGCCGGCCCCGGGTGGTGAGATGTTCTGGTCCGCTGGCCGTGCCGTGGCGACGTGCCAGCCCCGGGTGGTGAGATGTTCTGGTCCGCTGGCCGTGCCGTTGCGACGTGCCGGTCCCGGTTGGTGAGATGTTCCGGGCCGCTGGCCGTGCCGTGGCAACGTGTCGCCCAGGGGGCTGAGATATTCCGGGCTGCTGGCTGTGCCGTGGCGACGTGCCGGCCCAGGGTGGTGAGATGCTCCGGTCCGGTGGCCATGCCGTGGCGACGTGCCGGTCCCGGGTTGTGATGAGATATTCCGTTCCGCTGGCCGTGCCCTGGCGACGTGCCGGTCCAGGGTGGTGAGATGTTCAGGGCCGCTGGCCTTGCCGTGGCGACGTGCCGGTCCCGGGTGGTGAGATGGTCTGTTTGGCCGGCCGTGCCGTGGCGACGTGCCGGTCCCGGGTGGTGAGATCTTCCGGTCCGCTGGCTGTGCCATGGCGACGTGCCGGCACCGGGTGGTGAGATGTTCCGGTCCGCTGCCCGTGCCGTGGCGACGTGCCGGTCCCGGGTGGTGAGATGTTCCGGGCCGCTGGTCGTGCCGTGGCGACGTGCCGGTCCCGGGTGTTGAGATATTCCGGGCCGCAGGCCGTGCCGTGGCGACGTGCCCGCCCAGGGAGCTGAGATGTTCCGGTCCGCTGGCCGTGCCGTAGCGACGTGCCGGTCCCGCGTGGTGAGATGTTCCGGGCCGCTGGCCGTGCCGTGGCGACGTGCCGGCCCCGGGTGGTGAGATGTTCCGGACCACTGGCCGTGCCGTGGCGACGTGCCGGCCAAGGGTAGTGAGATGCTCCGGTCCGCTGGCCGTGTCGTGGCGACGAGCCGGCCCCGGGTGGTGAGATGTTCCGGTCCGCTGGCCGTGCCGTGGCGACGTGCCGGCCCCGGGTGGTGAGATGTTCCGGTCCGCTGGCATTGCCGTGGCGACGTGCCGGTCCCGGGTGGTGAGATGTTCCGGGCCGCTGGCCGTGCCGTGGCGACGTGCCGGTCCCGGGTGGTGAGATGTTCCGAGCCTCTGGCGTTGCCTTGGTGATGTGCCGGCCCCGGGTGGTGAGATGTTCCAGTTCGCTGACCGTGCCGTGGCGACGTGCCGGTCCCGGGCGGTGAGATATTCAGGGCCGCTGGCCGTGCCGAGGCGACGTGCCGGTTCCGGATAGTGAGATGTTCTGGTCCGCTGGCCGTGCCGTGGCGACGTGCCGGTCCCGGGTGGTGAGATATTCCGGGCCGCTGGCCGTGCCGTGGCAACGTGTCGCCCAGGGGGCTGAGATATTCCGGGCTGCTGGCTGTGCCGTGGCCACGTGCCGGCCCAGGGTGGTGAGATGCTCCGATCCGGTGGCCATGCCGTGGCGACGTTCCAGTCCCGGGTTGTGGTGAGATATTCCGGTCCGCTGGCCGTGCCCTGGCGACGTGCCGGTCTCGGGTGGTGAGATGTTCAGGGCCGCTGGCCTTGCCGTGGCGACGTGCCGGTCCCGGGTGGTGAGATGGTCCGATTGGCCAGCCGTGACGTGGCGACGTGCCGGTACCGGGTGGTGAGATATTTATGGCCGCTGGCCGTGCCGTGGCGACGTGCCGGCGCCGGGTGGTGAGATGTTCCGGTCCGCTGGCCGTGCCGTGGCGACGTGCCGGCCCAGGGTGCTGAGATGCTCCGGTCCGGTGGCCGTGCCGTGGCGACGTGCCGGTCCCTGGTTGTGGTGAGATATTCCGGTCCGCTGGCCGTGCCCTGGCGACGTGCCGGTCCCGGGTGGTCAGATGTTACGGTCCGCTGGCCGTGCCGTGGCGACGTGTCGCCCCAGGGGGCTGAGATATTCCGGACCGCTGGCCATGCCGTGTCGACGTGCCGGTCCCGGGTGGTGAGATGTTCCGGGCCGCTGGGCCGCTGGCATTGCCATGGCGACGTGCCGGTCCCGGGTGGTGAGATGTTCCGGGCCGCTGGCGTTGCCGTAGCGACGTGCCGGTCCCGGGTGCTGAGATGTTCCGGTCCGCTGGCCGTGCCGTAGTGACGTTCCGGTCCTGGGTGGTGAGATGTTCCGGGCCGCTGGCTGTGCCGTGGCGACGTGGCGGCCCCGGGTGGTGGTGAGATGTTCCGGGCCGCTGGCCGTGCCGTGGCGACGTGCCGGCCCCGGGTGGTGAGATGTTCCGGTTCGCTGGCCGTGCTGTGGCGACGTGCCGGTCCCGGGCGGTGAGATATTCAGGGCCGCTGGCCGTGCCGAGGCGACGTGCCGGTCCCGGGTGGTGAGATGTTCCGGTCCGCTGGCCGTGCCGTGGCGACGTGCCGGTCCCGGGTAGTGAGATGTTCCGGTCCGCTGGCCGTGCCGTGGCGACGTGCCGACCCCGGGTGCTGAGATGTTCCGGTCCGCTGGCCGTGACGTGGCGACGTGCCGGTCCCGGGTGGTGAGATGTTCCGGGCCGCTGGCATTGCCGTGGCGACGTGCCGGTCCCGGGTGCTGAGTTGTTCCCGTCCGCTGGCCGTGCCGTAGCGACGTGCCGGTCCCGGGTGGTGAGATGTTCCGGGCCGCTGGCGTTGCCGTAGCGACGTGCCGGTCCCGGGTGCTGAGATGCTCCGGTCCGCTGGCCGTGCCGTAGCGACGTGCCAGTCCCGGGTGGTGAGATGTTCCGGGCCGCTGGCTGTGCCGTGGCGACGTGGCGGCCCCGGGTGGTGGTGAGATGTTCCGGTCCGCTGGCCGTGCCGTGGCGACATGCCGGCCCCGGGTGGTGAGATGTTCCGGTCCGCCTGCCGTGCCGTTGCGACGTGCCGGTCCCGGTTGGTGAGATGTTCCGGGCCGCTGGCCGTGCCGTGGCGATGTTTCGCCCCAGGGGGCTGAAATATTCCGGACCACTGGCCGTGCCGTGGCGACGTGCCGGCCCAGGGTGGTGAGATGCTCCGGACCGCTGGCCGTGCCGTGGCGATGTGCCAGCCCCAGGTGCTGAGATGTTCCGGTCCGCTGGCCGTGCCGTGGCGACGTGCTGGTCCCGGGTGGTGAGATGTTCCGGGCCGCTGGCGTTGCCTTGGCGACGTGCCGTCCCCGGGTGGTGAGATGTTCCGGTTCGCTGGCCGTGCCGTGGTGACGTGCCGGTCCCGGGCGGTGAGATATTCAGGGCCGCTGGCCGTGCCGAGGCGACGTGCCGGTTCCGGGTGGTGAGATGTTCTGGTCTGCTGGCGTTGCCTTGGCGACGTGCCGGCCCCGGGTGGTGAGATGTTCCGGGCCGCTGGCCGTGCCGTGGTGACGTGCCGGTCCCGGGCGGTGAGATATTCAGGGCCGCTGGCCGTGCCGAGGCGACGTGCCGGTTCCGGGTGGTGAGATATTCCCGGCCGCTGGCCGTGCCGTGGCAACGTGTCGCCCAGGGGGCTGAGATATTCCGGGCTGCTGGCTGTGCAGTGGCGACGTGCCGGCCCAGGGTTCTGAGATTCTCCGGTCCGGTGGCCGTGCCGGTCCCGGGTTGTGATGAGATATTCCGGTCCGCTAGCCGTGCCGTGGCGACGTGCCAGTCCCGGGTGGTGAGATATTCCGGGCCGCTGGCCGTGCCGTGGCAACGTGTCGCCCAGGGGGCTGAGATATTCCGGGCTGCTGGCTGTGCCGTGGCGACGTGCCGGTCCCGGGTGGTGAGATATTCCGGGCCGCTGGCATTGCCGTGGCGACGTGTCGCCCCAGGGGTCTGAGATATTCCGGACCGCTGGCCGTGCCGTGGCGACGTGCCGGTCCCGGGCGGTGAGATATGCAGGGCCGCTGGCCGTGCCGAGGCGACGTGCCGGTTCCGGGTAGTGAGATGTTCTGGTCCGCTGGCCGTGCCGCGGCGACGTGACAGGCTAGGGTGGTGAGATGTTCCGGGCCGCTGGCCGTGCCGTGGCGACCTGATGGCCCAGGGGGGTGAGATATTCCGGGCCGCTGGCAGTGCCGTGGCGATGTGTCGCCCCAGGGGGCTGAGATATTCCGGACCGCTGGCCGTGCCGTGGCGACGTGCCGGTCCCGGGTGGTGAGATGTTCCGGGCCGCTAGCGTTGCCGTGGCGACGTGGCGGTCCCGGGTGGTGAGATGTTCCGGGCCGCTGGCGTTGCCGTAGCGACGTGCCGGTCCCGGGTGGTGAGATGTTCCGGGCCGCTGGCTCTGCCGTGGCTACGTGGCGGCCCCGGGTGGTGGTGATATGTTCCGGGCCGCTGGCCGTGCCGTGGCGACGTGCCAACCCCGGGTGGTGAGATGTTCCGGTCCGCTGGCCGTGCCGTGGCGACATGCCGGCCCCGTGTGGTGAGATGCTCCGGTCCGCTGGCCGTGCCATGGCGACGTGCCGGTCCCGGGTAGTGAGATGTTCCGGTCCGCTGGCCGTGCCATTGCGACGTGCCGGTCCCGGTTGGTGAGATGTTCCGGTCCGCTGGCCGTGCCGTGGCGACCTGCCGGTCCCGGGTGGTGAGATGTTCCGGGCCGCTGGCCGTGCCGTGGCGACGTTTCGGCCCAGGGGGCTGAGATATTCCAGACCGCTGGCCGTGCCGTGGCGACGTGCCGGCCCAGGGTGGTGAGATGCTACGGTCCGCTGGCCGTGCCGTGGTGACGTGCCAGCCCCGGTTGGTGAGATGTTCCGGTCCGCTGGCCGTGCCGTGGCGACGTGCCGGTCCCGGCTGGTGAGATGTTCCGGGCTGCTGGCGTTGCCTTGGCGACGTGCCGGCCCCGGGTGGTGAGATGTTCCGGTTCGCTGGCCGTGCCGTGGCGACGTGTCGGTCCCGGGCGGTGAGATATTCAAGGCCGCTGGCCGTGCCGAGGCGACGTGCCGGTCCCGGGTGGTGAGATGTTCCGGGCCGCTGGCTGTGCCGTGGCGACGTGGCGGCCCCGGGTGGTGGTGAGATGTTCCGGGCCGCTGGCCGTGCCGTGGCGACGTGCCAGCCCCGGGTGGTGAGATGTTCCGGTCCGCTGGCCGTGCCGTGGCGACATGCCGGCCCCGGGTGGTGAGATGTTCCGGTCCGCTGGCCGTGCCATTGCGACGTCCCGGTCCCGGTTGGTGAGATGTTCCGGGCCGCTGGCCGTGCCGTGGTGACGTGCCGGTCCCGGGCGGTGAGATATTCAGGGCCGCTGGCCGTGCCGAGGCGACGTGCCGGTTCCGGGTAGTGAGATGTTCTGGTCCGCTGGCGTTGCCTTGGCGACGTGCCGGCCCCGGGTGGTGAGATGTTCCGGGCCGCTGTCCGTGCCGTGGCGACGTTTCGCCCCAGGGGGCTGAGATATTCCGGACCACTGGCCGTGCCATGGCGACGTGCCGGCCCAGGGTGGTGAGATGCTCCGGTCCGCTGGCCGTGCCGTGGCGACGTGCCAGCCCCGGGTGCTGAGATGTTCCGGTCCGCTGGCCGTGCCGTGGCGACGTGTCGGTCCCGGGTGGTGAGATGTTCCGGGCCGCTGGCGTTGCCTTGGCGACGTGCCGTCCCCGGGTGGTGAGATGTTCCGGTTCGCTGGCCGTGCCGTGGTGACGTGCCGGTCCCGGGTGGTGAGATATTCAGGGCCGGTGGCGTTGCCTTGGCGACGTGCCGTCCCCGGGTGGTGAGATGTTCCGGTTCGCTGGCCGTGCCGTGGTGACGTGCCGGTCCCGGTCAGTGAGATATTCAGGGCCGGTGGCCGTGCCGAGGCGACGTGCCGGTCCCGGGCGGTGAGATATTCAGGGCCGCTGGCCGTGCCGTGGCAACGTGTCGCCCAGGGGGCTGAGATATTCCGGGCTGCTGGCTGTGCCGTGGCGACGTGCCGGCCTAGGGTTCTGAGATGCTCCGGTCCGGTGGCCGTGCCGTGGCGACGTGCCGGTCCCGGCTGGTGAGATGTTCCGGGCTGCTGGCGTTGCCTTGGCGACGTGCCGGCCCCGGGTGGTGAGATGTTCCGGTTCGCTGGCCGTGCCGTGGCGACGTGTCGGTCCCGGGCGGTGAGATATTCAAGGCCGCTGGCCGTGCCGAGGCGACGTGCCGGTCCCGGGTGGTGAGATGTTCCGGGCCGCTGGCTGTGCCGTGGCGACGTGGCGGCCCCGGGTGGTGGTGAGATGTTCCGGGCCGCTGGCCGTGCCGTGGCGACGTGCCAGCCCCGGGTGGTGAGATGTTCCGGTCCGCTGGCCGTGCCGTGGCGACATGCCGGCCCCGGGTGGTGAGATGTTCCGGTCCGCTGGCCGTGCCATTGCGACGTCCCGGTCCCGGTTGGTGAGATGTTCCGGGCCGCTGGCCGTGCCGTGGTGACGTGCCGGTCCCGGGCGGTGAGATATTCAGGGCCGCTGGCCGTGCCGAGGCGACGTGCCGGTTCCGGGTAGTGAGATGTTCTGGTCCGCTGGCGTTGCCTTGGCGACGTGCCGGCCCCGGGTGGTGAGATGTTCCGGGCCGCTGTCCGTGCCGTGGCGACGTTTCGCCCCAGGGGGCTGAGATATTCCGGACCACTGGCCGTGCCATGGCGACGTGCCGGCCCAGGGTGGTGAGATGCTCCGGTCCGCTGGCCGTGCCGTGGCGACGTGCCAGCCCCGGGTGCTGAGATGTTCCGGTCCGCTGGCCGTGCCGTGGCGACGTGCCGGTCCCGGGTGGTGAGATGTTCCGGGCCGCTGGCGTTGCCTTGGCGACGTGCCGTCCCCGGGTGGTGAGATGTTCCGGTTCGCTGGCCGTGCCGTGGTGACGTGCCGGTCCCGGGTGGTGAGATATTCAGGGCCGGTGGCGTTGCCTTGGCGACGTGCCGTCCCCGGGTGGTGAGATGTTCCGGTTCGCTGGCCGTGCCGTGGTGACGTGCCGGTCCCGGTCAGTGAGATATTCAGGGCCGGTGGCCGTGCCGAGGCGACGTGCCGGTCCCGGGCGGTGAGATATTCAGGGCCGCTGGCCGTGCCGTGGCAACGTGTCGCCCAGGGGGCTGAGATATTCCGGGCTGCTGGCTGTGCCGTGGCGACGTGCCGGCCTAGGGTTCTGAGATGCTCCGGTCCGGTGGCCGTGCCGTGGCGACGTGCCGGTCCCGGGTGGTGAGATGGTCCGATTGGTCAGCCGTGCCGTGGCGACGTGCCGGTACCGGGTGGAGAGATATTTATGGCCGCTGGCCGTGCCGTGGCGACGTGCCGGCGCCGGGTGGTGAGATGTTCCGGTCCGCTGGCCGTGCCGTGGCGACGTGCCGGCCCAGGGTGCTGAGATGTTCCGTTCCGCTGGCCGTGCCGTTGCGACGTACTGGTCCCGGGTGGTGAGATGTTCCGGGCCGCTGGCGTTGCCGTGGCGACGTTCCGGCCCCGGGTGGTGAGATGTTTATTGCCGCTGGCCGTGCCGTGGCGACGTGCCGGCCCCGGGTGGTGAGATGTTCCGGGCCGCTGGCCGTGCCGCAGCGACGTGACAGGCCAGGGTGGTGAGATGTTCCGGTTCGCTGGCCGTGCCGTGGCGACGTGCCAGCCCCCGGTGGTGAGATGTTCCGGTCCGCTGGCCGTGCCGTGGCGACTTGCCGGTCCCGGGTAGTGAGATGTTCCGGTTCGCTGGCCGTGCTGTTGCGACGTGCTGGTCCCGGGTGGTGAGATGTTCCGGGTCGCTGGCCGTGCCGTGGCGACGTGCCAGCCCCGGGAGGTGAGATGTTCCGGTCGGCTGGCCGTGCCGTGGCGACATGCCGGCCCCGGGTGGTGAGATGTTCCGGTCCGCTGGCATTGCCGTGGCGACGTGCCGGTCCCGGGTGGTGAGATGTTCCGAGCCGCTGGCCGTGCCGTGGCGACGTGCCGGCCCCGGGTGGTGAGATGTTCCGGTCCGCTGGCCGTGCCGTGGCGACATGCCGGCCCCGGGTGCTGAGATGTTCCGGTCCGCTGGCCGTGCCGTAGCGACGTGCCGGTCCCGGGTGGTGAGATGTTCCGGGCCGCTGGCTGTGCCGTGGCGACGTGGCGGCCCCGGGTGGTGGTTAGATGCTCCGGTCCGCTGGCCGTGCCTTCGCGACGTGCCGGTCCCTGGTAGTGAGATGTTCCGGTTCGCTGGCCGTGCCGTGGCGACGTGCCAGTCCCGGGCTTTGAGATATTCAGGGCTGCTGGCCGTGCCGAGGCGATGTGCCGGTTCCGGGTAGTGAGATGTTCTGGTCCGCTGGCCGTGCCGTGGCGACGTGCCGGTCCCGGGTGGTGAGATATTCCGGGCCGCTGGCCGTGCCGTGGCAACGTGTCGCCCAGAGGGCTGAGATATTCCGGGCTGCTGGCTGTGCCGTGGCGACGTGCCGACCCCGGGTGCTGAGATGTTCCGGTCCGCTGGCCGTGCCGTGGCGACGTGCCGGTCCCGGGTTGTGGTGAGATATTCCGGTCCGCTGCCCGTGCCCTGGCGACGTGCCGGTCCCGGGTGGTGAGATGTTCAGGGCCGCTGGCCTTGCCGTGGCGACGTGCCTGTCCCAGGTGGTGAGATGGTCCGGTTGGCCGGCCGTGCCGTGGCGACGTGCCGGTCCCGGGTGGTGAGATGTTTAGGGCCGCTGGCCGTGCCGTGGCGACTTGCCGGCCCAGGGTGCTGAGATGTTCCGGTCCGCTGGCCGTGCCGTTGCGACGTGCTGGTCCCGGGTGGTGAGATGTTCCGGGCCGCTGGCGTTGCTGTGGCGACGTTCCGGCCCCGGGTGGTGAGATGTTCCGGTTCGCTGGCTGTGCCGTGGCGACGTGCCGGCCCCGGGTGGTGAGATGTTCCGGTCCGCTGTCCGTGCCATGGCGAAGTGCCGGTCCTGGGTGGTGAGATGTTCCGGGCCGCTGGCCGTGCCGCGGCGACGTGACAGGCCAGGGTGGTGAGATGTTCCGGTTCGCTGGCCGTGCCGTGGCGACGTGCCGGCCCCCGGTGGTGAGATGTTCCGGTCCGCTGGCCGTGCCGTGGCGACGTGTCGCCCAGGGGGCTGAGATATTCCGGGCTGCTGGCCGTGCCGTGGCGACGTGCCGGCCCAGGGTGGTGAGATGCTCCGGTCCGCTGGCCGTGCCGTGGCGACGTGCCAGCCCCGGGTGCTGAGATGTTCCGGTCCGCTGGCCGTGCAGTGGCGACGTGCCGGTCCCGGGTGGTGAGATGTTCCGGGCCGCTGGCGTTGCCTTGGCTACGTGCCGGCCCCGGGTGGTGAGATGTTCCAGTTCGCTGGCCGTGCCGTGGCGACGTGCCGGTCCCGGGCGGTGAGATATTCAGGGCCGCTGGCCGTGCCGAGGCGACGTGCCGGTTCCGGGTAGTGAGATGTTCCGGTCCGCTGGCCGTGCCGTGGCGACGTGACAGGCTAGGGTGGTGAGATGTTCCGGGCCGCTGGCGTTGCCGTAGCGACGTGCCGGTCCCGGGTGCTGAGATGTTCCGGTCCGCTGGCCGTGCCGTAGCGACGTGCCGGTCCCGGGTGGTGAGATGTTCCGGGCCGCTGGCTGTGCCGTGGTGACGTGGCGGCCCAGAGTGGTGGTGAGATGTTCCGGGCCGCTGGCCGTGCCGTGGCGACGTGACAGGCTAGGGTGGTGAGATGTTCCGGGCCGCTGGCGTTGCCGTAGCGACGTGCCGGTCCCGGGTGCTGAGATGTTCCGGTCCGCTGGCCGTGCCGTAGCGACGTGCCGGTCCCGGGTGGTGAGATGTTCCGGGCCGCTGGCTGTGCCTTGGTGACGTGGCGGCCCCGGGTGGTGGTGAGATGTTCCGGGCCGCTGGCCGTGCCGTGGCGACTTGCCGGTCCCGGGTAGTGAGATGTTCCGGTCCGCTGGCCGTGCCGTGGCGACGTGCCTACCCCGGGTGCTGAGAAGTTCCGGTCCGCTGGCCGTGCCGTGGCGACGTGCCGGTCCCGGGTGGTGAGATGTTCCAGGCCGCTGGCGTTGCCGTAGCGACGTGCCGGTCCCGGGTGCTGAGATGCTCCGGTCCGCTGGCCGTGCCATGGCGACGTGCCGGTCCCGGGTAGTGAGATGTTCCGGTCCGCTGGCCGTGCCATTGCGACGTGCCGGTCCCGGTTGGTGAGATGTTCCGGTCCTCTGGCCGTGCCGTGGCGACCTGCCGGTCCCGGGTGGTGAGATGTTCCGGGCCGCTGGCTCTGCCGTGGCTACGTGGCGGCCCCGGGTGGTGGTGATATGTTCCGGGCCGCTGGCCGTGCCGTGGCGACGTGCCAACCCCGGGTGGTGAGATGTTCCGGTCCGCTGGCCGTGCCGTGGCGACATGCCGGCCCCGTGTGGTGAGATGCTCCGGTCCGCTGGCCGTGCCATGGCGACGTGCCGGTCCCGGGTAGTGAGATGTTCCGGTCCGCTGGCCGTGCCATTGCGACGTGCCGGTCCCGGTTGGTGAGATGTTCCGGTCCGCTGGCCGTGCCGTGGCGACCTGCCGGTCCCGGGTGGTGAGATGTTCCGGGCCGCTGGCCGTGCCGTGGCGACGTGCCGGTCCCGGGTGGTGAGATGTTCCGAGCCGCTGGCGTTGCCTTGGTGACGTGCCGGCCCCGGGTGGTGAGATGTTCCGGTTCGCTGACCGTGCCGTGGCGACGTGCCGGTCCAGGGCGGTCAGATATTCAGGGCCGCTGGCCGTGCCGAGGCGACGTGCCGGTTCCGGGTAGTGAGATGTTCTGGTCCGCTGGCCGTGCCGTGGCGACGTGCCGGTCCCGGGTGGTGAGATATTCCAGGCCGCTGGCCGTGCCGTGGCAACGTGTCGCCCAGGGGGCTGAGATATGCCGGGCTGCTGGCTGTGCCGTGGCGACGTGCCGGCCCAGGGTGGGCACTGCCCAGGGCCACGAGCTCTTTGGTGGTCCTTCTGCTGCCCTTCCAGGAGAGAGGGCCCGCAGGATGCTCTGAGGATGGAAAGAGGAGGGAAGTGCATTAGGCAGCTGCTGGGTAAAAGCAGCAAACCCAGGTCCCGGCCCCCCCGGCCCCGACAGAGATCCAGGTGCTGCCAGCCCCCTCCTCCTTTCTGCCCCTCCCCAAGCACCCACCAGCCTTCCCCGAGGCTCTGGCTACAGCCAGGAAGCAGCAAACCCCAAAGAGCATCTTCCACCAGCAGCAAACCTCCCAGTTCGAGGTATTTTCCTCACCTGACCCGGAAGGGGGCTGGTCCAGCGCCCGCTTGGTGCCTGCCCTGCCGCAGGGAACGCTCTTGCAGCCCGTGGTGCTGCGGGCAGAGGGTTTCCCCAGGTGCCTGCCCGGGAGCGGAGGGGCGCGGGAGGGCTGCGCAGATCTCGGGGTGCTGCAGCTCTGGAGCCCACCCAGGATGGGGGGAGCAGCGCTGTGAAGAGAAAGGGGCCGTTTTAAACCCGCGAGGCTCAGGGCGGAGCCCCCCCGCGTCCCCACGTGTCACAGGTGAGGTGGGGCCGATGCAGGCAGGGACGGGGGCTCGAGCCCCAGGCAGCTGCCAGCCCTTGCTGCCTGCGCGGGGCGCTCTGGGGCACGGGGGGCCGGCGGCTGCCTCACCTCTCCACTCGCCTCCGCTTCTGCGCAGGGGCTTTGGAGACCACGGAGGGCCTGGGGATGGAGGAACCCTTCACGGCAGACACCGGGGCACAGGCTCTGCGGCCAAGGAGAAGGGAGTTAGTGCCCGCTCTCGTGAGGCTGCGAGGCAGCCAGGCCAACACCATCCGCCCGCAGGGAACAGGAGTCACAGGAAACCTGCCCGGTTTTGTAGGGGAAAACCGTTCCAAGAGGGGTAAATCCTCAGGAGAGCGGCACAGGAGGCGTCAGCCGCCTGGCTACTGCTGCTCCCTGAGGTGCTCGGGCTGTTCCCCTGGACCTCAGTGTCCCCAGTTCCCTCGGTAGGAACCATTTCCTAGAGCTGCAGGAGGAGACGGGGAGACCTCGGGGTGTCCTGCGTTACCAAGGCCATGCCCATCTCTGCCTTGGGATGCTCTCACAGATTCACAGAGCTTTGGAAAATCCAGAGCCCCTTTGAAGCACCAGCAATAAAAAAAACCCCAAAACTACCAACTAAACAATAAAACGCAAAACCCCAGAGTGTGCAGTCCCAACCCTCGCTCCAACCTCTCTGGGAGCAGAGGTGAGGCCCCACCTGCTTCCCAGCCAGCACGCGGGGCTCCAGAAGGGCCCCAAAGGGAGAAATAGATTTCTTTGGAATGTTTTTTATATCTTTATATATATATATATAAAGATATTTTATATCTTTATATATATATTTGACAGCGATTCACACACGAGCTCGGACCGCTGGCTGCCTGTCTGCAGGCTGAGTGTTTTCTGCCCAGTCTCCCCCCTTAGCAGAGCTGCAGCGATCCACGGAGGATTCACCCAGACAGCAAGATCGTGGAGGGGGGAGCCCCAAAACCACAGTTAACCCCCCCAGGCCAGCACTTACTGGGGCACGACGGGGCCGTCCTGCTTGTTTAGGTGGCTCTGGACGCTCTCCCAGATGGAGAATTCTGGCAGGCTGGAGGCAGCTGCCTCGGCCACGCTGGGTGAACCACTGCTGTTGGAGACTTCAAAAGTCTCGTTCAGGTTGTGAATGGGCACAGCAGGCAGCGTGCGGCGGTTTTGGGCAGCCGATGACACCGGGGACATGTGACTTGTTGTAGTCCCCCTCTTCTTAATCGGGCCAGGAGCCACCGACGTGGGGCTGCAGGGGGCAGCGAGGTCCTGCAAGCGCTGCACGGTGCCACTCATCCCGGGGGTGCTGGGCACGGCGACAGACACCTGGGCTGAAGGAGCAGAGAAGAAACAGAGTCACCTCCTTGTCTGCAGTTCCCAGGCACCCGCAAAGCCCGGGGCATCCCCCTCACAGCCCCCCGTCACAGCTCGGCGGAGGTCAGCCCAGCGAGCCCTACAGCAGCCGTTTGCCAGCGGGTGTTTCCATCCAACCACCTTAAACCGAGAGGAAAAGAGCCAGCACAACTAATCCTAAAGGCATCAGGCTGGGCCCAAAGCAAGTGCCCTGCGGCAACACCCGGTCTGTGCCCGGAACACAGGGTCTGCAGAGCCCACGGCTTCGCTATGGGCATCGTGCATCGGCCCTGAGGATGAGGAGGGAGAGCTCAGCCTTGGTCAGATGCAGGCTGCCGGCTGGGAGGCTACAGCCAGGCTGGCTGGGACAAATGTTCCATGGAGGAGTAAACAAGAGGAGGACAAATGAGGATCAGAACTGCTGTTTTGGTCTCCAGGAGCAGAAATATCCCTCACGTTTATGCTGACTCGCACACACGTGCTGAGCTCCCCGGAGACAAGGGCTGCTCCTGGCTCCGGCCGTGCCCCGGGCTCCCGGCGGTGCTGGCCAGCCCCAGTCGCTCTACAAAGCGAGGCTGCAGCCGCTCTGGGCAGAACCCGCTGGGTGCCACGTCAGGAGGAGTCAGGAAAAACTCATCTCCCTGCCCTGTGCCCACAGCTGGGAGCTGCCCCCCCGCCACCGGCTCCTCCAGCGCACACCGAGACAAAAGAGAGGGGGCAGCACCGACGGCCCCAGCTTCTCACCCTCACAGCCCTGCTGCATCCTCTGGGCAGGGCTGGCCCCGCCGATCTCTGCGGCTCCCTTTGCAGACGTGGCTTGCTCCCCGCTTAAACCAGCCTCCTGACTGACCAGGCGCTCCAGGTCCTCAAATTCGGAGACCATGGCAGGAGTGAGGAGGGCGGCAGCCTTCAGGAGGGCGTATTGCTTTCGGGCAACGTTCAGGACGGCAGCCAGGAGCCTGGGACAGAGAGAGACAGACCCAAGAACCAGTTAGCAGGCGAGCGTGAGCCAGCGTCACCAGTAACGGAGGCCCAGCAGCACCAGCATCACCTCTGAGACACCTCCTTGGGCGGGGCAGAGCCTGTTAGCAGAGTTTTGGGGCAAGAGAGGCAAACTGAAGTCGAGAGATACCCAAGTTGTAAATCTCTTCCTGGACAACCCGAGCTGTGAGTTGTGTGTTTACCTGTTAGTTACAGGGACAAAACGGCACCTGCAGGCTCTGCCGGCTTCAGACACTTGTCAGCTCCGGCAGAGGCAGACAGATCCAGGCACACGTCAAGGCCAGCCTCCCTCAAGAGGCCTTTCCAAAGAGGTTCATTCTGCCAAGATGCTTGGGGCAGAGACATCAGCAGATGGTGCCACGGGAGCCCTGCCAGGGCAGGGCCCGGGGGAGCAGCGGCAAGAGGAAAGACTTCGCAGAGGTAATTTCAGGACTAACAACGCGCACTGACGGCTCACACGGTGGCTGTGCCTGGAAACCTTCACTGCTGCATTTCCAGGAGAGACTATCCCATGGGATTAGATCTCCAGGAGCCAAATCCCTTATTTTACAGGGCCGGCTGTCATCTGCAGACAAAGACCTGGTCCCACGTCCTTCTGGACAGCCCTTAGGATGGCTACAGGATGCAACAGGAGGGTGGGCAGCCCGTCCTCCGCAGGCAAACATGAGGAAGCAACATGTGGGAACGACACGAGGACACTCACGTCTCTGCCCGGCTGCCAGACAACCCCTGCAGAAGGCACCTTGGTGTCTTCCCTTCCAGCTGGACGTCTGTCTGGTGGGCTGCTCTGGGGCTGCTGGGAGGCCTTTCCTCTGGAGCCTGGAGCAATCACCCAAAAGCGCAGCATTAGCCCATCTCCGAGCTGAGTTTGTTCCCCAAATTCCCCGTTAGCTGGGAAGTTAAGGGGTTTTGCCAGCAGTCCACAGCCCCCCACACGCTGAGCCAGGAGCCCGTGGACCGGGTGAGTTCCTGCCCTCTCCCAGCGCGCCCAGGGTACCCCACGAGGGTATGTGAGCCCCCCACCAGGCCCCACTCATCACAGCACCCCTTCTCTCACCTCCTCCTCCAGCTCCATTGGCATCCCAACAGACTGTCCAGCTCCCAGCTCCTGCTGCTCTCCATCACTGCCCCTCTGAGCCACGCTGGTCTGTGGGACAGCTTCCTCCAACCTGCAGAAGGCAGAGAAGCAGCCACTGAGCCAGAGAAGATCCTCTGGGGAAGCTGTCACTTTGCCCAAGAAGTTTTGGGATGGATCAAGGAGAAGAGGATTAGGCCTTTGCAGCCCAGCTTTGTGCACTGTGCTCTGCCACGCTCATAACTGCCCCCGAGCCCAGTCGAGGTGACGTGCACACCAGTAAAGAAGCTCCTCTGCTTTCTAATGGACACATGGGCTCTGACCAGCACTAAAACCCCACAGGCTCGGGGCACACCAGGAGGTCCCACCAAGCTCTGTCCCTGCTCCCCACCAGCCTCACCTGGGCAGCCCCTCTGGGAAGCCGGAGGGAGCCAGCGGCGCCAGAGCCTGGTTCTGTGACTCCCGGGCAGCGTCCTCATAGACCCGGAGCTTCGCCCGCAGATCTGCCACCTGCGAGGAAGGATCAGCTCTTGCTCAGATGGTTTCACGAGCCCAGGAGCTCAGAGCTCCACGTCCCCAGCAAACCACAGCTAAAGCGAGAGCCCTCCCCTCCCCACCAGCATCTCACCTCCGCTCTCAGCCGCTCGCAGGTGACGGCGTATTTACTAACGTGGCCGTCAGAGCTGGTCACATTGCTCTTCAGCTGCAGAGACAGGGCCAAGGCAGAGGTTAAAGCAGCACTGGGGCTGCACGTACCTCTCTCCCAGTGCTGGAGCTGCTCAGCCTCCTCCAGGCTCCCCAGGGAGCCCCAGGGTGGCTGCAGTGGACAGGAGCTGCGCTCAGGGACCTGCTGCCGCAGTCACAAGCCTTTCTGGGTGCTGGGCTGAGGAGCTTTACACGAAGACAGGGCACACACTGTCTGCAGCTTCATCCGCTGCTGTCTGCCCAGAGCGGCACCCCCAGGGCTGGAAAACTCAAGCTGGTTAAGGGAGGAACCCACTAACCTCCCCCCCCACAAACCAGGCTCCTTCCCAGCCATCCCCAGTTGCTCCCAAACACAGAGCAGATCACCGCCGCAACGCCAGATCCTCACCGACACCTTGATCTCCTTGGCCCGGCCGGCGTACTTGAGGGTGTTGTAGGTGTCCTCGTAGGCCAGGACGGAGGGACTCACGGCGGCGATCATGATGGTGCGGCAGTGGCCGCCGATGGAGTCCTTCAGCAGGCGTGTGAGCTTGCTGTCCCGGTACGGGATGTGGCTTTTCCTGCTCTGTACCGAGAGATCAAGGCTCTGCTCAGCTCCAAATCTGTGCCGCAAGGGCGCGGCCACCCTCATCCCACGGCACCTCTCGGAGCCCAGCCCAGGCTGCCACCCTCACCGCGCGGGCAGAACCATCCCCGGAGGACACCGCGCTCACCCGCCCACCCCGGCGGGGCCACGCGAGGAGCAGCGTTACCTTTGCCTCAGCCAAGGCGTTGATGACGTTGATGAGGGCCAGCAGCGAGCGGTTGATGTTGGCGCCCTCCCGGAGCCGCTCTCCCTTGGTGTTGGCGACCGAAGCTCGCTCCGAGCCTGCCAGGTCGATCAGGCTCATCTTGGCCACTCGCAGGTCGCCAGCGAGGCCGCCAGTGCAGTCCTGCTGCTTCACGTAGATCTGCGAGGACAGAGGTGGGTGAGGCTGCAGCTCCACCAGGCTCGTGGGGCTGCTGGTTGGAGCCAGCATCACCGGTTTCAATGTTTGTGAAACGATGGCGGAGCGGATCACGCAGGCGTGAGATCGAGCGGCAGGAAAGGAGGGGCCCGGCATGCTGAGAAGACAAGCAAAAACTCGGCGATGACTTGAGCAGCAAAGCCACGGAAGGGATCTCGCAAGACGGGACAGAGCTGCGGAAAATAATCAGCGTCTCCTGCACTTGGTGAGCGAGTGGGGTACAGCTGGTCGCGTCCCCGAAGGGCAACACCCCAACCCAAAGCCCTGGCATCATCCAGGATGTGCTCATGCACGGTGGCAGCCCCAGCCCTGACTCCGACTGTGGGTTTTTCCAGAAATCTCAGATGCCAGTGGGGGCTGCAAGCCCCCAGACACAGCCTCGCAGTGCCCCAGGGAGGCATCCAAGCAGGGCTGGCGGTGCCCAGCCCAGTTCCCAGCTGGTGCAGGCGAGGAGGGACACAGCCACTGAGAGTCACCCACAGCACTGCTCCGTAACTTCCCCTTCAGCATCTCTCAAGATCTCCCAGGAGGAGCAAACACTTCCCCCACCGCCCTGGAACCCCCTCAGCCCCCCAGGAGCGGCTCCTGCATGGCCTGGAGGTGCCACAGAGATAGATGCTGGAGGCTGGTAACCGGTCCTGCATCCTCGCCAGACTGTGGTTTGCCTGCCGGGCAGGGCAGAGTTCCAGCACAGCTCATGGATTCACGGCAGGCGGGAATCCAGCACCCAGTGACAAGCCCGGCTGGGAAAGCATCCAGACACCTGGACTTCCCCCTGCAAGCAGCAACGGGCAAGGCACCAGGTTCAGAATGAAATTGCAGTCAGAGCCCTCTGTCTCCCCACGCAGCCGTGACGGCCCTGCTAATTCGGGGAAGGGCCTGGCTGGAATTGAAATCAACTGGCAGGTTTGTGTAGGAGAGCACCGAGAAACCAGGGAGCAAATTCACAGAGCCCCGGGGGAGCGGAATTCCCGGCTCAGAGCCGGGGGAGACACGACGGAGCAGACTGCCTGCCTGCGGCACCTGGGGGGAGGCACAAGCAGGAGCCAGCGATACGCGGCCCCTTTGCTCTGAGGAAGGTTTTAGGTGCGGCTCCCACACGCTGAGTTGACAAGAGACAAAAGCACAAAGGGAAATTTCAGCCCTTGGGACCCCTAACACCAAGCTGGGAGTCTGGGGCTGTCTGGGAGACGTGGCCACCAGCGTGACCAGTGTGTGCTGTCCTGCTGCAGCGCTGGCTACTGGCCTGCCCAGACCCACACCTCTCTTCTCAGGGCCAGGACCCACCGATTTTTCCTGTGGCACAGCAGGAGCAGGGGCAGGAACCCCGGGTCCTGGCACAGGCTGGCTCCCTCGCCCCCTTCTCAGCACAAATCCCGAGCGACACTGCAACCCGCAGCCCTCACCTGGAAGATGGCGTGCGAGCGGGAGGAGGTGCTGTTGGCATCGGTGGGATGCTGTGTCCGGTTCCTGTTGCCGTTGGCCAACATCTCCAGCAGCTGCTCTGCCGACGCGGGCTGGGAGAGAACGGGCAGAGGGCGGGCGTCAGCGCAGCCCGTACGCAAGCACCGAGACAACCCAGCACCCAGCAGCCACGGCGGCGTAGGCTGAGGCATCCTGCAGCTCCGCGGGGCTCGTCTCAGCTCAGGGTGGCGTTTGCTGTCCGCCAGGAGCCGCGCAGATGGCACCCCCGCGCCCTCACACCCCCCACGGCCCCGGGACACGCATCCGCTGTCAGAACTGGTGCAGGCGCAGCGGTGCCCAGACCTTGTGCCCATTTCTCTACCCACCTGGTGGAAGGAGAGACCCTGAACCACGACTCCTTTCTCAGGATCCTCCCGGATGGCCAGAGGGCCCTTGGGCTCCAGCAGGTCATGAATCTGTTCGTTGTACACCTGGAGCAGGGAACGCCACGGAAGGCTGAGGTTTGGTTACCCAACGGGGAGCAGGGAGAGGAACTTTGTGCCCCAGTGTCACGCACAACCTGGCGTCCCCCCGATACCACCTCTGGGGCCTCGTTACACCAAGAGCAGCTGAGGGGGCTCTCAATGCAGAGGAGAGCTTGGGAGGGCTTCACTGGCAAGTCACCGCGCCACCACTCCTCCAAAGCCAGGAAGCCCTCGTCGCTCGGGGACCACGGCAAGGAGCAGAAAATGCCCCAGGCTCCAGGTGGGAGAAACCAGCAGCACCAGTTCTCCAAACTGGGTGGGTGAGCCTGCTTCCAGCCAGGCTCTAAGGCTGCCCTGGGGACACCGGGCACAGCTGTCAGTGCAGCGGGTACCCTGAGTGTGGCACTGCAGGGTCTGGATCAACCCCAGGTCCCAGTCACGGTGACCCGGAGGCAGGAGGGGACCCGGCTCGGACGCGGCGTACCTCCTGGTAGGAGACGAGCACCTCACAGCTCTTCTCCTCTTGCCTGGCCTCGATCCTCTTGTACAGCTCCACCATGGTGAGGTACATGATGCCAGGGCTTTCCTCCGAGCCCAGCATGGTGTAGGTTTTCCCTGCTCCTGTCGCACCGTAGGCAAACACTGGGAAGAGAAAGGGTGGAGGGTTGCAACGATCGTTAATTAACAGGAGCGGCGGAAAGTGCACTCCTTGTCGGAGAGGAGAGCTTCCCGCAGCAACCCCTGCGGCGGGGGCTGCTCACAGCCTTTGCAGAGACAAGCCAAAGCCAATTCCCCTCCGCGTTTGCCACTCGACCCCTCAGTGCCGTTTTTTTTCTCACTGCAGCCTCTCTCATTTAGCAGAGACAGAACGAGTCCCCAAACCATCACGTGCTTGGATGCTCCAGTCACCCCTGAACCTTCTTTTTAACAAGCCGAGCAGCCCCATTCCCCCACCTCTCCCCAGAAGGCGTTTCTTCTTCCAGACCTGGTAATTCATCTCACCCCCCCACCCCCCCTTTCAACACTCTTTGAAGCGTCACCATCAGAGCAGGACACACTAACCCAGAGAGCCTCAGCCCGTCCCCCCAATAGCAGCACTCGGGGCTTGGCAACTCTCGTTTGAGGATCCTGGAGTTATTTTATGCAGATAGAGACACGAGACGTGCCTGCCAGGTGGGCACAGTGACAGAGGCAGCCTTCAGCAGCTCGCAGAGCATGCCGGAGAGCCAGGAATAGCATCCTCCGGTCCCAGTGCCCGGCCCGGCACATGATTAGACAGGAGAGCAGCCTCTCCCGCACGGTGCTGCCTCACACAAGTGATGTGCTCGTTAAGCCGCTCGTCTGCTGACAGCCTGCCAACAGCACGGGGGGCTGCGGCGGCAGGCGAGGAGCTTTCAGACCCAGCAAGGAGCTTTCAGACCTGGCTTTACAGAGCTGCCAGCCTGCGGCATGCTCACAAGGGGCACGGCAAACCCCAAAGCACCCCAAGATGTGTCTGCTTCACCCCAGATCCCGCTCCCAAACCCAGCATCCTCCCAAAGCTCTGCCCCTCACCGCGATTCGGGCTGCGAAGGGATGGCAAAAGCAAGGGGCTCTTTGCGCCACAGATCCACCTGATTTCTCGCCATCCTTCCCACCCTAGCAGAGCGGAGAGCATGTCATCCTTGTCCCTCAGAATGCCTGGAAAGCACCTGCCCAGCCTCATTTCTGCCCCAACGCCCACCTCCATCCCCTCCAGCACTGCTGTGGCCCCCAGCATCACAGAACCACAGCACACCCAGGCTGTGAGGAACCTGGAGAGATCATCTGGTCTGAGCTTTTGTGGGAAGGGGAGCCCAGATGAGATCATCGTGCACCCTGTCCAATGGCATCTTGAACACCCCCAGCCCTTGGGACTCCACTATGCCCCTGGGGAGGCTGTGCCAGTGAATGTTCTCACTGTAAAAAATGTCTTCTACTGAGATGAAACCTCTCCTGGTTCAACATGTCCCTGCTGCCCCTTGTCTTCAACTTGTGACCAGAGAGCCCCCATCCTCTCCAAAGCTGCCCTTTAAGTCCTCAAAAACGGATGAGGTTCGCCCCGGACTCTTCTCCTCTCCAGGGAGAAGAGACCCATCTCCTTCAGTCTCCCCTCTCTGTCCAGCCCTTGGCTCATCTCTGGGGCCCTCCTTTGGAAATCCTCAACTCTACCTGCATCCAGTCTACCTACATCTCTGTCTGAGCTAGAAATGTCCCTGCAGATGCAGCCCCAGACCCAACTTGGGAGACTTTGCACTCCTCTGTCTTCATCTTCCCACTGTTCCTGCTTTTCCAGCCCAGCCAGGTCCCTCCTCACCATTTCCTCCCCACAAATCCTTTTCCCCCTGGAGCCCTGCGTCCAGCTCTGGGGTCCCCAGCACAGGACAGACATGGACCTGTGGGAGCGGGGCCAGAGGCCACGGGAACGGTCTGAGGGCTGGGACAGCGCTGCTGCGGGGAGAGGCTGAGAGCTGGGGGTGCTCAGCCTGGAGAGGAGGAGGCTCGGGGAGACCTTACTGAGGCCTCTCAATGTATAGAAAGAGGCTTGTAGGAAAGTTGGAGAAAGACTTTTTACCAGGGCCTGCAGTGACAGGACAAGGGGCAACGGCTTTTAACTGACAGAGGGGACATTTAGATGAGATCTAAGGCAGAAATTCTTCCCTGTGAGGGGGGTGAGGCCCTGGCACAGGTTGCCCAGAAAAGCTGTGGCTGCCCCCACCCTGGCAGGGTTCAAGGCCAGGTTGGACGGGGCTTTGGGCAACCAGATTTAGTGACACATGTCCCTGCCCATCGCAGGAGGGTTGGACTGGATTATCTTTCAAGGTTCCTTCCAACCCAAACCATCCTGTGACTCCAGAAGTTGCTCTTATTCAGGTTTTGCTTCTCCTCATTGCTCCCCAGGGGGAGATTCGACATTTCCATGTCAGGATCGTCCCTGTCCCGATCACACTCACAGTCACACCAGCTTGGTGCCAGCACCAAGTTTCCGGCTGCATGTTTGCGTGTTGCTGTTGTGTACCCTCATATCCCCAGCTGCTTAGGGCTTCCACAATAAATGAACAGCTCCACTGAGTCCACCCTGCCTGGGAGCAGATGGGACAGGAGCTCCTGCAAGGATTTTAGAAGTTTTTCTTTGCAGAAGGGGCTGTTGGGCGTTGGAATGGGCTGCCCAGGGCAGGGGGGGAGTCCCCATCCCTAGAGGGGTTGAAGAGTCGGGCTGAGCCAGCACTGAGGGATCTGGTGGAGTCGGGAACGGTCAGTGTGAAGTTTGTGGTTGGACAGGAGGAGCTTCAAGATCTTTATTATCCTGGATTATTCTGGGTTTCTGATCAAAGGAGGACCCTCCGGGTCTTACCGGAGCAGTTGTAGCCATTGAGGACGCTGTCCAACAACGCGTGGGTGGTGTGCTGGAACACCTCCTCCTGCGTGGCCCCCTCCCCAAAAACTCGGTCAAAGACAAACTTCAGGTCCTTGCTGTGGTGCTTGGGCCCGTGAGTGGGCAGCACACTGCTGGGGGGGCCACTGTGCTCTTCAGGGTTGAAGACGAGGATGTGCTGGTCAACGACATGCAGGACGGGGCGTGCGGCCCGCTCTCGCTCACAGGAAGCGCGGGGCCGCACACGCACCACAACAGCCACAGAGCCCTCCTGGGGCGGGGGCCCCAGCATCATGGTGACAGGGGGGTGCTGCGATGGGGGCGCGGCACTGCCTGGAGAACAACGGCACCGGGCTCCAACGTCCCAAGGGCCTCACGCACTGTGGGGGGTGGGGGGGGAATGGGTCAGCTGAGGCTGAGGGGGTGGAGGGGAGCCCACAGCTGGGCAAGGCCTCGCACCCCCTCCCTGTCCTGACCCCCGCTGGTGCCCCCAGAGCTGCCGTTAACACCCGCCCACGGCCCGACCCCTTCAGCCCCGTCCCCCCCGGCCTACACCCCCCTCTGGTCCCTGCAGCCCCTCTCACGGCCCCACACCCCCTTCAGGCCCCCACAACCCCCTCCCACAGCCCTGCCCGCCCCCTCCAGGGACGCCGTCCCACCCCCTCCCCTTCGGGCCTCTGTAGCCCGCCCCCCCCTCCACGCTGCCACCTTCGAGCCCCCCCAGCCTCCCTCGGGCCCCTCGTTCTGCCCACCCAAGGCCCTTCCTAAGGCCCCCGGCCCCCCACACCGCCTCCCCCGGCCCCGCAGGCACTCCCAGCCCTCCCCACCCCTCCGAGCCCCGGCCCGCCCACCCCAGGGCCCCAGACCCGCCCCCAGGGCCCCAGACCTGCCCCCAGGGCCCCAGACCTGCCCCCCACGCTCCCGCTCCTCCACCCCGCGCACCCAACGCCTCAACGGACCCTCCCGCCGCTCCGCTGCCAACGGCCGCGCAGGCCCCGCCCTCGCTCCTCATTGGCCGTTCTTCCCGCCCTCGCTCCTCATTGGCCGCTCTTCCCGCCTCGCCCTCCCATTGGCTGTCTGCCCTGCGCGCTGCACCATGGGAGCGGTAGTCCCGCGGCCCCGACCTGGCCGCCATCTTTCCCCCCTCCCCGTCGCCGTCCCGGCCGTGGCGGCCCCCTGCGGCCGGGAGAACCGGCGGCCCGAGCGCTGTCCAGCGGAGAGAGCCCAGCCAAGGGCCCGGCAGGGCTGAGGGGCGCGGGGTCGCCGCCTGCTGCCAGCCACAGCGAGCCGCAGCGGCAGCCTTCTCCTCCCAGCTCCGAGCTGACAGCCCCGGCCCTGAGCAGCTCCCGCTGCCCGGCCGCTGCTGCTCCCGGGGAATTGGTGCTGAGAAACGAGCCCCGGTACCGCCGGGGGACACACACCCACCCGTGCACCCTGTCCCCAGGGCCACCCAGGGGGCCCCAGCGGCTCCTGTCCTCTGACCCCACCGCAGGGGCTCATCGAATTGGGCGGCGTCCTGCTGATACAAGGAAATGATCCCGTGCTTTGAAACTGATTTACTTGTAACAGCTTAGAGCAACTTAAAATAATTTCTGAATATTGCTTAAGAATCCTGCTTGCCCTGACTGTTCTGTTGAAGCTTACCAAGGGCTACTCTGTGCATCTAAACAAAGCATTTTCTGTGGAAACTTACCAAGAACTACTATGTTTGGCAAAAATAGGAGCCATGTCCTTGGAAAGCAGATGGGTTCTGACAAGTTGAGTCTTTGTAGTGCGTAGACAGCCACGTATCGGCAGTAGAAACTGATCTACTGGTGCTTTTAGGTAAGATAGAGTTGGTAAACCAGCTGAAAACCACTCTTGTTGTTCAAGATATTGCCTGAGAGAATCTGCATATGCTCCAAGGAAAAGTACAAGGTGAGGAGGACTGTGAGCCTTCCTCCAACAGACCCCAGAGACACCCACCAGGAGGCAATGGGCAGAGAACATCAACTGCTGACACCAGCATCTAGAGCCAACCCAGCCTCACTCATGCACATGGATATTTGTATTGTGTAATCCAATGAATATGGATATCCACACTTGGTAAGTTTTTGGTAAAATGTGCTGTGGGGGTGCAAGCTTTGCAGAGAAATCCCCTTGCACCCCGGCCGGAGTAAACATACAAACATACCTGCTGTGTAACTCTACTCCAGTTGTAGAGTCTGTTTCTATGAATCGCTGCCTGCACCGAAGCAGCGGTGACAGGTGACCGTGCCGGAGGGTCCTCATGGCTCTGCAGGGCTGGACCGCGTCCCCCCCCCTGCAGTCTGGACGCATGTACCTGAGGGGACACACCTCATGGGGCCACCTGGGCTCTGGGTCAGGGACATGGTGGCGGTGGCACCCCCACTGTCTGCACTGGAGGTGGCAGAGAAGACGCCAGCGCTTGGGGACAGGGGAGCCTCTCCCGGCACCCCCGGCCGGGCCAGTTCAGGAAGCCAAGCGGGGTCGACTGGGGGGGTGGCAGGTGGACCCTGTCCCTGGGCTGGGGGATGTTGGCTCTGCCCCACGCGGGGACACAAACAGCAGACGGGGAGAGGTCACAGCTCTGCTTTACCATGGGGTAGCCCTGGGGTCAGGCAGCAAGGCATCTCCCCCCTGCCCCAGCGCAGCCCCCCAGCACGGGGCTGGACAGGGGGGGCACCCGTATAGACATCTGCGCGTCCTGTACATATATACACGCCAGCAGGGACCCCCGGCCCCGGCACTGCCCCGAGCGTGGGGGGGCAGCGAGGAGTGGGGCACCACGGGGCCAAGCGGGGAGCACAGCCAGGGGATGGGGGCGCAGTGGGGCAGCGCAGGGGGGTCCCCCAGCCTCTTGCTGGTCCCCAGCCCCCTGCGGGACCCCAGCCTTGAATTAGCAGCTGTGGGGTGAGCTAATGGGAAAGGGGGGGTTTGGGGCACCGCACATGGCCTGGATCGCTGTGGGGGGATGCCGTGGGGCTGGACAGTAGCAAAGGGGAGGCTCTAGGGCTGGGCGGCAGTGGGGGGACGCTGTGGGGCTGGGCGGTCTTTGGGGGATACCGTGGGGCTGGAGGTCTATGGGGCGATGCCGTGGGGCCGGGGGGCCGTGGGGCGACGCTGTGGGTGCGGGTTCAGTCCGAGTAGATGATGAAGCCGGAGAAGGTGCTGTACTTGTTGTTGTTGCCGCCGTGGGCTTTGCCCCCGTCCAGCTTGATGAAGACCTCGTCCCCCGCGTCCAGGTGCAGGATGACGCTGTTGCTGGCGTAGTCGTAGTTCTGGTCGGCGTCCTGCGCGATGGCGCTGGCCCGCACCTGCGCAGGGGACACCCGCGTTACCCGGCTCAGGGCACGGCTCTGCCCCGGGTCCCACGGGACACCCGGGGTCCCGGCTCAGCCGCAGCCAGGGAGAGCGCCCGCCAGCTCCGGGGCAGCGTGGGGTGCCCTGACCCCCCCCACGGGTGACGCACCCCGGATGGAGGGGGCTGCCCCCAGCACCGCCCGGAGCCTCTCCCTGACCGGGCAGGCTCCGAGCTGGGGCCCTGGCGCTGGGTTTGGGGCCACAGGCCCAGGCTCGGGTGTGGCACCACGACTCGGAGGCGGGGCCCCAGCTCTGGGTCTGCACGGGGGGGACCCCGGCACGGACACGGAACCACGGCTCCGGACTGGGGTGCAGCACCACAGCTCAGGCACGGGATCCCGTCTCGGGTTTGGATGTGAGTCCACAGCTCTGACATGGGACCCCGACCCTGGGTTCGGATGCAGCACCACGGCTGAGACACGGGACCCCATCTCCGGGTTTGGATGTGGGACCCCGGCTCGGACACGGGACCCTGACCTAGTGCAGCTGCGGGACCGTGGCTCAGAGCTGGGACCCCGACTCTGGATTCGGACACAGGACCGTGGCTCAGATGTGGGACCCCGGCTCGGACACAGGACTGCGTCTCCAAGCCCAGCCCGGCCCCAACCAACCTGATTCTCCTGCACATCTTCCCATGAGCTCCCTGTGGACCCTGAGCGTGTAGCGAGGCTGAGCTCAAATCCCCGCAAAACAAGCCTCGCTCTGCACCCTGATCCCGGCCTGCTGGGGGGCGGGATGCTCCCCCCGAGAAATATTTCCTCCGTGCCAGAGGACAAGGCCGGGAGGTGCCGGCAGAGCCGGAGGTGCCGTAACTGCCTGGCAAAGAAGCTCCGTGGCTGGAGCCTGCTGCCACTGCAGAATTATTTGGGTAATCAAATCTCCGCCGGCGCCTTGCCGGGAGATCGCGCAGCGCTGGGTGACAGCGACAAGCCGGCAGGTAAAATCCCAAATGAAATAAATGCAAAAGCGACGCGCTGGGGAGAAGATGCTCCTAATTACAACCGACAACAATGGGCTCTTAATTGGCTCACGCTGGGTGGGGAGGGTCCTCTCCTCATCTCCCCGAGCCGACAGGCAGCCTGCGATGGCGTGCTCAGACACTGTTAACTCTGGAACCTACCGATGTCCCAGCAGGTGGTCCCGTGCTCTCACCCACGCAGCCGTATCCCTCGTGCCATCACCAACACTATCACCCTGTTAATATTCACCCTGTGTATAACCCGCCACCACGAGGGTCCCCATCCCTGGGGGAGGACACCCGGTGAATCTCAGGGGGTCACAGTGTCCCAGTCTCCGGGGGGTGTTGCCTCACAGAGGGTCATGCTGAGGAAGAGGAGGGAGGAAGAAGCAGGGGGGAGGGAGAACGAGGGGAAGCTTTTTGGCGCCGGGCTCTGCTGCCATCGTGTCCCTCCCCCTGCAGCCAGAGCCGCCCAGTGCCATCCATCTTCCCTCGTTAAGGAGCTGCCTCGTCACCACGTGCCCGCCAGCCCTTCGCGCTAACCAGGGAAGACAAATGGCAGCGCCAGGCTGGCCTGAGCCGCTCCCGGCACCACGGTGGCAGAGGAAGTGGGGGCTGCCACCAAGTCCCCCCCTCGGATGGTCTCATCCCCCTCGTGCTGCTCTGTGCCTCAGTTTCTCCGTGCCACAGCCCGGCGCAGCCCCGGGGGGTGGGAACCATGGGGGGGACATGGCCCCCAGCCCCCGCCGCTGGCTCTGCTGCAGCCGCTGTCACTGACCCCGGTGACACTGCTGGGGGGTGTCACCAGCCCTGGGGTCACTGGGATGGTCCCCGACGTGGCCGGCTGCGCCCCAGGGCCCTGGGCTGGCAGGGGGACGGGGGGCAGCGGGGCTGAGCTGCTCGCGGTGACGCTCGGTGCCTCGGGGACACCATGTGCCCCACGTGCCACGGCCACCGTGGCCCAGGACCCCAATGTGTGGCTGTGGGCGCTCCCCAGCACCCCCAAGTGTAGTGGCGGGCGCCCCCCAGCACCCCCAGACATATGCCGGGTGCCCTCCCAGCACCCCCAGGCGCAGCAGTGGGTGCCTCCCTTCGGACCCCTCTGGGCATGGCGGTGGGTGCCCCCCAGCACCCTTGGGGGCAGTAGCAGGTGGCCCCCTGGGCCCCCAGGCACAACACTGGGTGCCCCCAGAATCCCCCCCCAGCAAGGGGGTCCCCCCTGGGGACTGTCCCCAGGCCCCCAACCACAGGGACCCCCCCGGGGCTGTGCCCCTCCCCAGGCCTTTGGCTACACGAGGCAGCCGGGGCCACAGTCACCCCCACCACGGGGACCCCAGAACCGCCCCGTTCCGACCCCGTCCGTCCGTCCGTCCAACCGTCCAGCACCCGCCCCCACCCCGCTGCCCCACTCGCCTGTCTATGGGCTAATACAAATAAGAATAATTAATGCTAATTAACCACCAGGAGCAGCTCCCTTCCAGCGCCGGGGCTCCCCTGGCTCTCATTAACTCCAGCCCCGATGCAGGGTGAGGGGCTGTGCCCAGAACCAGCAGCGCCCAGAGGAAAGTGGGGGGGTCAGACGGACACCCCCGAGTTATAATTCCCTAGGAGGAGGCTGGCATCGACCCCTGTCTACCAGGAAACACCCCGGCAACCCCCGACCCCCCAGCTTTGCCAGGGATGGAGCATTTTTGGTAACAAATCCCTAATTAACCCAATTTTCTCATTTTTGGGGGTATTTTTGGGGTACCTTTTTGAAACTCTCCCGCTGGAGCCAGCCCGCTGAAACGCTCCCCTGCCTCCCGAGCCGCTTCTTTATAAATATTGGAGTGGCGATACCTCGTTAGTAATTAACAACCAGTTAATTAAGCTGCATCGCGCGCCCGACCAAGTGCAGTTCCTCTTGTCGAGGGGCTCCGTAGCTTCTGGAAATTCATCCAGGAGCGTCCGGGTGCATCAATCCCCCACCAGGCTGGGGGGGTCAGAGCTCAGTGGAGGGCAGGAGAAGGCAGGAAGGTTTGGGGGTGTCCCCAAAAATACTTTTGTGGAGGAATAAGGGGTTGAGGTGTTTTTTTGGGGATGCTCAGTCTGGAGTTACACAGATGCTGCTTGGGAGAAAGAGCCAGGGGTGCCAAGCGTCGCCAGGACCCTCCAAAATTTGGGACTGGAGTGGGGGACACACAAAAAAAAAAAAAAAAAAAAAAAAAATTAAACTGTTTGGATGGAGAAAAAAAGCTGAGCGGCTTCTGCCTCTGCTGCCCTCCCGACTCAGGGGTTTTAAGAGCCGAGGGGTGAAGTGCTGTGGCTATGACAGGGCTCCCAATTCCCCACACCCCCCCCCAGCTGTTTTTGGGGGTTGATAACGCAAGTTTGGGTTCATTTGGTGTCGTACATCCTCAGGATAAGGATGCACCACAGGGCTGGATGCCGGGAGAAGACGGGAAGTGGGAGCGGGGTGGGATGAATCCCGGTGAGGATGCCGGTTGTGGTGACACCCAAGGGAACTGAGCTCAGGTGACGTTTTGGGGGTCACGACCACATCTTGGGCCTCAGGTCATGGCTGGGGGGACACAGTGTGAGAAAGGGGCAGCGCTATGGACATCACCCGAAAACAGCGGGGATGGAGGGTCTCGGGATTGGGAGGATTTTCAGATGGACGGGGTCTGGGGGGGATGCCGGAGTGGGGCGGGGGACAGGGACGGAGCCAGCCTCGGGGTGTCCCCCCATGGTGTCCCCTCGCAGCCCGGACGGGATGAGGACATGTCTCCTCACCCAGCGGCAGCAGGACTGGCTCTGGGCCGGGGGGGCTGCACCCCACAATTGGGGCAGAAGCTGCCCCCTCCAGGGACTGTCCCCTGTGGAGGAGCCTTGTCCCTGCCGGGGAGGGCAGGACACCCTGGGGACACTGTGGGGACACCCCAAGGCACCCCAGAGGCATGACAGGGCACGTCTGTGGGGCCAAGGAAAGGACCAAGGGGACCCTTGGGGACATGGCAGGGCAGCCTGGCTGTGGTGGCAGCGTGTGCCCCCAGTGCTGGGAGAGGGACGGGGTACCCGGGGGAGCATCTCTGGGCACGGGAGCAAGATGGGGCACCCCGGGGGTGCACCCGGAGCCCAAAACTGCTACTGGAGAAAGGATGGGGCACCCCTGGGGTGCATCTTTGGGGCTGGGAGTTGGATGGGGCACCCCAGGAACACACTCAGGGCCCATCATCGCTACTGGGAAAAACACAGAGCCTCTTGGGGGCAAATCTCCAGGGCTGGCAGAAGGATGGGCCATGCCGTGGATGCATCTCTGGAGCTGGGAGCAGGACAGGGCACCCTGGGGATGCACCCAGCGCCCAGCACTGCCACTGGAGAAGGATGTGGCATCCTGGGGTGCATCCCTGGGGCTGGGAAAAGGACGGGGCTCCCCGGGGGAAGCACCCAGAGCTCATCGTCAGCACTGGGAGAAGGATGTGACATACTGAGGGTTCACCTCTGGGGCCAGGAGAAGGATGGAGCACCCAGGGGGTGCATCCCTGGGGCTGGGAAAAGGACGGGGCACCCTGAGGAAGCACCCAGCGCCCTTCTCCGGTGCTGGGGGGGCAGTGACATCTCCCGTCCCCGCGGGGGGGCTGGTAGTTAGGATGGCCAGCCCTTACCTGGCCGTTTTTGCAGAGGTCGGCCCACATGCTGGTGCCGTCGCCGCCGCGCATGAGGACGTGCTAGGTGAAGAAGCAGGTGCCGGGGATGGCGCAGGTGAACTTGCCGGAGGCAGCGTCGTAGCTGTTGCCCAGGTTGGTGACCACGTCGTCGAACTTGAGGACCTCGTAGCCCTCGTGGGGGTTCTTGAGGCCGGCGTAGAATGCGACGCGCGGCACCGTGCTGTAGTTTGCCGCACTCACGGCACCCGTAGCCCCTGGTCCCGGTAATCCCGATGGTCCTGGTCGTCCCACTTCACCCCGTGCCCCCACCGGTCCCGGTGGTCCCGGTTCTCCCGGTGGTCCCGGCGGCCCCGGTTTCCCCGGTCGCCCCGGCTTGCCCTGGGGACCCTGCACCAGGGTGGAAGGCGGCGGGAGAGGTCCGCGTTCGGCCGGTTGCGGAGCGGGTGCGGCGGCGGGGCCGTAGGGCTCGCAGACCATCCGGCATGTCCCCAGCATCTCGTAGCGTCCGTCGGTACCGGCGGAGCTCACCAGCACCGGGATGAGCACCACCAGCACCAGCACCATCACCACCCCCGCCGCGGCCGCCAGTAAAGTTTTGCGGCCCAGGCTGAGCCGCCGCCCGGCCGGGGCGCGTTGTCGGCCGGGGGCGGGAATGGTGGCGGTGGGGGGGAGCAGGGCGGCGGCGGCGCGGGGGGGCTCGGGGGTGGCGGCGGCGGTGGCCGCTCCGCTGCGCTCCGCTGGCTCCGGTGCGCCCCGCGCCCGCCCAGGCCACGCCCACTGTCACCGGGCCACGCCCCCTCCCGCCCCGACCGCGCCCTCCGACACGCCCCGTCCCGCCCCGGACACGCCCACGCCCCGCGCGGGGACACGCCCCCTCTGCCGCGCCCCCCGCCCCCCCGCAGCCACTCGCGCCCGCACCCGCCCGTGACCCGGGGTCTCCGTGGGGCCCCGGTCCCCCCGCCCCCGGCTGCCCCCCTGAACCCCCCCACCGCTGGGGACCCCTCCGTGGCCCCGTCCCGTCCCCCCCCCCGACCCGCGTGGGCCGTCCCCGCGCGGTCACCCCGAGCCACGCCCTGTCCCCACGGGCCCAAGCGGTGCCACCCCCGGCCCCGAGCAGCCGCCGGCCCCGCACCCACGGGGGCCGGAGCTCCGTCACCTCCGAGCCCGGCAGCCGGCGGCTGGGGACACCCTTGGGACCCATCACCTGTGTCCCCACGGGGGACAGTCCCCAGAGCACACCCAGGGCCCTTCCCTCCCACCCGCCTCAGTTTCCCCGCCCGGAGGGTCGGGCTCTGCGGGCGCCCACGCCTCGGGACAGCCCGGGTGACACTCGCGTGGCCAAGCACCCACCCCCCAGGAGCACCCATCGGGGTCAACCGCGGGGTTGCAGGACAGGATGTCACCGCCGGTGGCAAAGGCCATGGTGACAATGGGGCACCCACGGGTGCCACCGCGGGGACGGCCGGGCCACGCTAAGGGGTGACAGCCACACAAAAGAGCCGTCCCCGGGGGGCTGAGCACCGGCGGGCTCGTGACACGGGGACACACGGCTGCGCCCGCTCCGCCGCCTGCCATCTCCATCAGCCTCGGCGGGGACAGCAGGACGCGATGGCAAGTGACAGCCGCCGCCAGCGCCGGGGGTGAGCGAAGGACACAGGGACGGGAGGGGGACACGTGGGGGGACAGGGTGGGACACACACACACACACACACACACACACACACACGCACACACGCAGCCGGGGCTTTGGTGGCCCCAGGTGACAACACCAAGGTGGTGTCAACCCTGGTGGCACTTATGGGGTCCATGAGGTCATCACCCAACCCCCCAATCCCACCCTGGGGGCACGTCCCCTTCCTGTGTCACACCCGCGCGGTGTCTCCAGACTCCAGGGGACAAGCGGGGCACAGACCCCAGCCCGCCAACCCAAAAGGGGGGGGACCAAGGGGACACTTGGCAGCCCATCGATCACCCCTGCATCCCACCCCAGCTCCCGCAGAGCCTTTAATTTAATCAGTGTGCAAAAATCAATTAGCCAGCTTTAAGGAGGCAATTATTCCCGGGCCTTAACGAGGCTTGGGGGGGGGAGAGTATTTTGGGGTGGGAGTGCTGTCAGCCCCGTGACCCCCCCCAAGCTGTCCTGTCATGTCATTGGCTCCTTCCTGGTTCTTCTCTCCATCGTGTGCGTGTCCCCCCCCGACTCCTCGTTATCTTTCTTTTTTAACGAGAGCCTAAAAATACGCCTCGCCGAGGTCACGGGCTGCGTGAGTCACCCGCCAGCGCTGCGCTGCGGTGCCCGGGGTGGGCAAGGGGCTCTGCGTGGGGACGGGGTGGCTGTGGCAGGACACAGGGGGGACACAGGCGCGCCCGGGTTGCATCAGGGCACTCGTGTCACCGGGAGGGTGAGGGGACATCCTCGGCGCTGGCCACAGTGTCCTCGAGTGATGGGACCACAGCCCCAGGCCACCCCATTGCCACAGGTCATTGTGTCCCCACAGCACGGCCAGCGGCCAGGAACATCTCACCACCCGGGGCCAGCACGTCGCCACGGCACGGCCAGCGGACCGGAACATCTCACCACCCTGGGCCAGCACGTCGCCACGGCACGGCCAGCGGACCGGAACATCTCACCACCCTGGGCCACCACGTCGCCACGGCACGGCCAGCGGACCGGAACATCTCACCACCCTGGGCCACCACGTCGCCACGGCACGGCCAGCGGACCGGAACATCTCACCACCCTGGGCCAGCACGTCGCCACGGCACGGCCAGCGGACCGGAACATCTCACCACCCTGGGCCAGCACGTCGCCACGGCACGGCCAGCGGACCGGAACATCTCACCACCCGGGGCCACCACGTCGCCACGGCACGGCCAGCGGACCGGAACATCTCACCACCCTGGGCCACCACGTCGCCATGGCACGGCCAGCGGACCGGAACATCTCACCACCCTGGGCCAGCACGTCGCCACGGCACGGCCAGCGGACCGGAACATCTCACCACCCTGGGCCACCACCTCCCCATGGTACGGCCACCAGCCCAGGTCACCTTCCCCCCCCCCCAAGCCATCATGTCCCAGTCCCAGGCCACCTTACTGCCACAGTCCACTGTGTACCAATGACAGGTCCACCACCCCAGGCTACCACGTCCCCGGCCATGTCCCTACAGCCTGGCTACAGAGCCGTGATGGCTTCACCACCACCCTGGGGCAGCAGCACCCTATGGATGGGGACAGCACCCCCAGGTGACCCTGGCTGGAGGCCCCAAGGTGGTCCCTGTCCCTGTCCCCAACCCCAGTAGAGGGAGGGGGTGCAGCGCAGCCCCCCAAGCCGGCTCTGAGCCAGCTCTGTCCACCTGGGGACAGACAACTGATGGCAAATCTGCAAAGGGCCACATTTGTGATAGCGGGAGGGGGACAAGGGACACAGCTTGGAGGTGACAGCAGTGGCTGCAGTGGCAGCGGGGGCTGCAGTGGCTGCGGCTGCGGCGGCGGCTCTGCTCGACGCCAGCCGCTGTTGTTCCTCTGCAAAGGTTGAGCAAACAGCAGCGCTCACAGAATTGATGCGCAGCCGAGCCCCCGGCTGTTTGCTCTGGCAGTGTGACGCGGGGAGGTGAGTGGGCGATGCCGGGGGGCCCTGATCGATGCTGCGGGGCACAGGTTCAGCCTGGGGGGTGGATGTTCCCCCCCTCCCTGCCTGCTGCTCACTGGGGAGCTCATTAAGGGGATTTGGGAAAGGGTGAGGGCAGCCAGGCCAGGCCAGGGGCTTTCGTAGGGCTCAGCGCTGCTCCGTGCCTCAGTTTCCCATCCCAACACTGTGGCAGGGCGGGACCTGCTCTGCAGCTGCGCCACAGATGCTGCCCGTAGGACCACGCATCGCTGGGGGGGACATGGTGTCTTGGGGACACTGTGCCCGGGTGGCACCCTGGCACCTGCTGCCCAGCCCCTGCTGAGCAACAGTAATTAGGACTCAGAGCCTGAAATAACTAACGAACCCGACGTTGGCCCACACGGACGAGCTTAGGGAGGGAGCTGGTGTTGGCAAGCTGTCCCTGATGATTTTGGGTGCTGTCCTGCAAAATCATGCCGTGTCCTCAGGGTGGGGCCCAGGAGGGGCTGTGGGAGGGAGACACCCAGCTGTGGGCAGTGAGGGCAGGGCTGGGCCCTCAGCCCCTGGCCGGGGTGGGCAGGACCCCCCAGGGCAATGGGAGCCTGGGCTGCACAGGCTGGGGCATTGCTGGGAAGGCGGCCAGGTCCGCTGAGCTCCCACCTGGGGCTTCCCCTGCTGGTTCCCACTGCCTTGATGGCATCCACCCATCATTCCATCCATCCTTCCATCCATCCATCCATCCATCCATCCATCCACCCATCATTCCATCCATCCATCCATCCATCCATCCATCCATCCATCCATCCTTCCATCCATCCATCCTTCCTTCCATCCATCCATCCTTCCATCCATTCCTGCATCCAGTAGCCCCCCCCGGCAGGACCCGGTGGCCCCTCCTGTGCAGGCTGTGCCCCGCTCTCAAGGGAGGACACCAGCCCCTCCAGCCACACAGCCTCCAGCCCCGCGTCCCCTCCATCCCTGAGACAGGGCACCACGGCCGCCTCGCCAGGAGGCAGATCATTAAAAGGAGGCATTCCCAAGGAGTTTTCCAGGCTGTTTGTGCCCGGGGAGAGGTGGCGCCAGCACAGGTCAGCGCGGCCCCATGGACCCATCCTGAGGTGGAGATGGTCCCGGCAGGAGCCAACACCTGCCTCTTGGTGCCAGGCTGGGGAGAAAAGGGGTCAAACCCTCCAGGGCTGGAGGTGCCTCTGGCCAGGGCTGGGCTGGGAGGTGTCCGGTGCCCCGCTTGCTGTGATGAGTGTGTCAGGGCTCAGCGGGGTGGCAGGGACGTGCCACTCAACACCCAGCCCAGGAGATGAGGGACACCTGGGGACAGGGCTGCAGGACAGAGGCAAGGGCGAGGCGGGTCCCAGCACCCGCCACAACAGGGGCAGATGGTGCTCCTGGTTGGCTGCCTGCCCACTGGCTGGTTGGCTGGCTGGCTCTTTGGGTAGCTGGCTGGTGGCCAGATGGCTAGCTGGCTGGTTGGACACATGGATAGCTCATTGGCCAGTCGGCCAGTTGCCTGCCTGGCTAGCCACATAGCTAGATGGCTAGTTGGATGCTTGGGCAGCTCCTCGGCCAGTTGCCTGCCTGGCTAGCTGCACAGCTAGATGGCTGGTTGGCTGGCTGGCAGGTAGATGACTGGTCAGCTGCTTGGCTGACTGGCTGGCCAACCAGCTGGTTGGCTGGTTGGTAGAAGGCTAGGTGGTGGGTTGACTGACTGGCTGGCTGGTTGGTTGGCTAGCTGGCCAGCTGTCTGGTTGATTGCCTGGCTGGCTTGTTAGCTAGATGGCTGGCTGGCTGGCCAGTTGACCAACAGGCTGTTTGGCTAGCTGGTTGATTGGCTGGCCAGTTGACCAGTTGGCTGGTGGAGGGCCAGTTGACCCAGGGGGTTTGCTGGCTGGCCAGCAGCAGGCTGATTGGCTAGCTGGCCAGCTGGGTTAGACCTGGCCTCGGGGACAGGGACATGCCAGCACCCCCAGCCCAACGGCAGGCACCATCCCTTGCCCAGTGAGGGGAGCCCAGCTGCAGGCAGGGGGACAAGGTGGGGGCGGCACATCCCCCCCGTCCCTGTCCCCATCACGCTGCCTCTCATTACGGACACGGCAGGGCCGCCACCCTCCCGCCGTGCAGCAATTAAGGGCTGCCAACACGGCTACTTAATTAGAGCTGGGCTGATGGGGTGGGCTGGTGAGTGATGGGAAGTGGCTGCTCGCCTGGCAGCCGGGTCCAGCCATGGGGCCACTGGACAGAGGGGACAGGCTCGGGGACGTGGGGTGGGGATTAGCGGGCACTTGGGCTGCTGGCACCTGCGGGGCTGTCCCCAGGGCGCCCCACGGCTGGCAGGGATGGCGTGTGACACAGCTGGGGGATGCGCAGTGACACTGGGTGACAACCCACGGGATGTGCAGGGGGTGGCACTGGGGTGTACCCTGTGCAGTGACAGTGTGTGACACCCCAGGCCATGCCGTGACAATAACACCCGGTGACACCCCGTGGGCCACGCGGCGACAGCGACACTGGGTGATACGCTGCGGGACAGCAGTGACAGTGACGCTGCGTGACACCCCGTGGGCCATGCAGTGACACAGCGCTGTGTGACATCCCGTGCACCAGGCACTGATGGTGACTCTGTATGACAACCCACGGGAGCTGCAGTGACACTGTGTGGCACCCAGCGGCCCCGCGGTGACAATGACACCCTGTGCACTGCGCGGTGACAGTGACACCGTGTGACACCCCAGGGAGCAACAGTGACACTGTGTGATACCGCAGGGCTGCGCAGCAGCACCAGGTGACACGAATGGGACTGTGCAGCCATGATGACATGGTGTGACACCCCAGGGGCCGTGCAGTGACAGTGACACCGTGCCACACCCCAGGGACCGTGCAGGGACAGGAACACCTGTGACACCAGGGGCCATGCAGGTCCCTGCTGGGGGTCCCTCCCTCGTGGGTATTGGGGCCCCCACCCAGCCCATACCTGGGGACAGTCCCCACTGCGGATGTCACCCTGTGCCTGCGGAGGGAGGACCTGCCAGGTCCAGGACACCTGCACCCCCCCACCTGCCCGGTGGGTGCCCCGTGATGGGTGCTGGGGAGGGGGTGCACCAGGGAAGGGGTGCTCTGGGGAGGGGGTGCCCAGGAGAAGGTGTACACTGAGGAGGGGGTGCTCCAGGGAAGGGGTGCACAGGAAAAGGGGTGCACTGGAGAAGAGGGTGCTCTGGGGTGGGGGGGTGCTCCGGGAAGGGGGTGCACCAGAAAAGGGGTGCTCCAGGGAGGGGGTGCACTGGGGAGAGGGTGCACCAGGAGGGAGTGCTCTGTGGAAGGGGGTGCACCGGTGAAGGGGTTATTCTGGGGAGGGGGGGCACCAGGAAAGGGGGGCTCTGAGGAAGGGTGTGCTTCAAGGAAGGAGGTGCTCTGGGAAGGGGGTGCTGCAGGGTCGGGGTGCAGCAGGACAGGGTGCTCCAGGAGTGGGGTGCTCCATGGAAGGGGTGTTCCAGGGAGGGGCTTCACTGGGGAAGGGATGCCCTAGGGAAGGGGTGCTCCAGGAATGGGGTGCGCAGGAGAAAGGGTGAGCTGGGGAGGGGATGCACAGGAGAGGAGCAGCCGTCTGTCACGAGCCCCCAGCAGCCGCAGCGGAATTGATCCGGCCGCCAATTTGCAGCAGTTAAATATTTGGGTTGCGCGCGGCCGGGCCGGCTCCTGCTCAAACAGCCCTCGGTGAGAGGAGACGGATGGGCCACGGCGAGCCGCTGCTCCAGACACGGCCCGATCGATGGCGGGAGGCGCAGCGAGAAGGGGCGGCCTCAGCACATGGGGCTGGGGGGATGCAGCGGCGATAGGGGATGCGGCACAGAGCCCTCGGGCCTCCGCTGGCACCCGCGGGCCACTTGGAGCCCATGTGGCGGCAGCATCCGTGTCACAAGTGCAGGGGTCTCAGCCAGGGGGTCCCTGCTGGGGCCGGACAGGCGCTGCCCTTCAGGCCCCCTCCACGGCCATCGATTGAGCTATCGAGGCCACCCAGCAGCCTGCGGAGCAGAGCCATCAGGCACCCGCTGGGTACAGCTGCGGGCTGAGCCAGGTGGCCACCGGCATGGACACAGCGGGTCCTGCCAGCGGGTCCCCAAGGGGGGTTGGCTGGGGACTGCCCGGGAGCGGGACCCAGGCAGGTCTGCAGGTGCCATGGCCAGGTACCAGGGGGCACCCACGGGAGGCACTTGGTGGCCAAGCACCAGGCTGAGGAGCCTTTCCCGGGTGGGTGCCAACACCCAGGCACGCAGCCCACCCATGGGCTCACCCCCAGCTCAGCCCAGGACACTGGGCACCCCCAAACCAGGCACCCCAAGGCCACACCGGCCCCACGGCCAGAGCTGTGGGGAGCCCTGCGCCTCGCCACCCCCCTGAAATCACTCACCCCCCGGGCCCTGCTAAACTCGTTAGTGGCCGGCAAACGTCAGCAGGGCAGGAGCAAAGCGCCAAACGTGATTACAGCGCCCGTCTCACTTTCTCCTTCCCCCCCCCGGCCTCATCGCAGCCCCATTTATCGCGGTGGCGAGCCAGGAGGGAGGAAGGCAATCAGCGCTTATCTCGGGCTGAGGCTGTCCTGCTCCAGCCCTGATTTATGGCTGGCTGCGAGGGGCTCCCGGCACCACCACCGCAATTAAGGGAGCATTAAAAAGCAGGGGAGGGAACCGGCAGAGGGCCGACACTCTGGCCTCCAGCCTCAGCTGGGACTCGGTCCCAAAAAACCTGCTATTTCTGTCCCTCTGGTACATACCTCTGCAGGCAGGCAGCTTGCTGGGAGAATTACGGCAGGGGTAAAAGTGCACTTGGAAGAGTTACTCTAGAAACCACATCCAAACGGGGTTTGAAAACACTTGTGCTGTCACAGGGCCTGTACAGATATAAGATCCACAGTTCAAGGTATAAATATTTAACAAGCTTGGGTTTGAACTGTACACAAGGGTAGAGAGTCCAGCCTGTTCCTGCAGATGTTACAGGCAGGAGCCAGAACCAGTTTTTCCCCAAATACACCATTTGTTGGTGTATTTGGTCTGTGCCAACTAAATCAAGCAGGGGGGAAAGCTGAAACATGAGCCACAGAGGCTAGTCAGGCTGGAAAACTCCAGTTATTCCTGCTGTGAGGAACGGTGCCCTGGGAGATGTAACCCAGAGCCATGAGGAAGTGGCTTTTAAAGACTGAGGTGCCCAAATTTTCCCTGTATCTTGACTCCTTCGGTTTCTGGGCACAGCACAAGTCAGTCGCCTCAAGCCACACACCCAGCGTGCCACGGGCCAAAAGGCATCCTCCAGCGCCATGCTACACACCCAGTCCTGCTCCTTGCTCCCATCCTTGACTCTGACGGGGCCTGGCACACTGACAGACTGGTGTTTGGCTTGAGGGGGCTGCAATGAGAAAAAAAAATAATCATAAAATACATCGCTAGCCTGGTGGGGAAAAACCCGCGAGCACAACTGCCACCATGCCCCAGCCCCCGGGCCCTTTGGCTGGTACCGGCTGTGCTGACAGTTCCTGCCGGGCTGGGCCCTGGCTGAGTAACGGCGCTTTCCTGGCGGTCCCGAGCCCAGGCCCGGCCGTGGCCACCCCGCGGCCTCCCCAAACCCGGCGGGTCCCCGTAGCTCCTGCCCAGGGCCTGGGACACGGTCAGGCCGGGCGGGTCAGGCCGGGCCACGCCGGGCGGCGGACCAGGGCCGGGCAGGCCCCGGAGGGACCCCCCGCACCGGGCCGGGCCTGGCCGCCGCCCGCGGGGTGCGAGGGCCGGAGCGGGTCCCCTCACGGGGCCCTCACCCACTCACCCGCCGACCGGCTTCAGCGCGGCGCAGGGTCCCGCGCGCCTATTGGCTGGTGGGAAGACGGGTCCCTCTCCCAGCCAACCGGCGCCGCCCTCCTTGGGCTCGCCCCGCCCCCTCGGGCAGGAAGCGGGTGGCGGCGCCGACACCGCGGTCCTGCAGGGGAACGGGCGACGGGGGAGACGGGCCGCGGCTCTCCGGCGCGGCGGGTGGCCCCGCGCGGCTGCCGCGGTGCGGCCGAGCCCTCCGGCCCCCGGAGCCCCGCCCCGGGGCGCCCCCAGAGCCCGACGGGAACTGTAGTCCCGGCCACGGCGCGGCCCGGCCCCCGCCTGCCCGCGCAGACTACCGGTCCCGGCATGCCCCGCGGCCCGCCGCCCAATCGCGGCGCGCTTTGGTGCGGGGGCGCGGCAGGCGCCGAGGCCCCGTTTGAAGATGGCGGACGACAGTGAGACAGCAGTGAGGCGGCCACCGGCGAGGCCTCCGCGGCCGCCGGCGGAGGAGAACGACCACGAGCACTGCAGCGACTGCGAGAACGAGGCGGAGCGCGGCTCCAACCGGGGGTGAGCGGCGGCCGGGGCGGCCCGTCGCGGCGGCGGCCGGGCCCATTGAGGAGGGCAGCGGCCGGGAAGTGAGCGGTGCCCCGCCCCGCGTGCGCGCTGATTGGCCGGCAGGCGGCGCCCCGCGCGACGATTGGTCGAGCCGGCCGTCAGTCTGCCGGGGGGCGGTCCGCTGGCTGCCTTTCTCGGCAGTTGTGGGAGCGTGTCCTGGAGCGGAGCGGGGTCGGGCCCGTCCGTGGCGCGGATGGGGAGCGGCCTCCGCGGTGTGTGCGGGGCCGCCAGAAAGGGGCCGCCAGGGCCTTTCCCCCCCCCGAAATGAGCCCGATCCGCAGCTTTTATTGTCCCCGTGTTACGCTGTGTCTCCCCGCGTTCCCCCCGTGCTCCAGCGCCAGCCCCGTCCTTGTGCCATCTCCGGCACCGCGGTGGCGTCCGGGGCGGTGGCTCGGTTGGGCGCCTTACCCTGCTCCCCAGAGCCTGTGGCCTCCGGTGGCCGTCCCTGCGCCCTGGGAGAAGCCCGGGGTTCCTCACACCCGTCCCGTTGTTTCCCTAAACACGGCCCCGGGTTTGGTGAAGCTCAGCTGGCGCTGCCTTGTGGTTTGAGGAGAGTGGCGTCCAGAGGTGTGAGATGCTGAAATGGCCACAGTTGGGCTGGGAGCGAGTGCACGCGGGGAGGCAGGTCCCTGTCTAGGTGGGGAAGCTCTGAAGTCCCTAACGTAGTACCCGCGTTACTCACGGCCTTAATTAATAAGGCGCAGAGCTGCCTCGCCATGCCTGTGGGTTGCAGGAGAGGCTTTGTCCTCGTTCCCGCTGGCTTTGCATGCAGTAGGGCACGTCAGCGTGTGGCTCGTGCCACGTCGTGTCTTTCCAGAGGTTTCCAGCGGTTTTGCACCTTGTGCTTCACACACCGGAGCCTCGCTGGGCTCCTCTTCCCCCTCACCCTGCATTCCCAGCCCTGCAAGGCTGTTGGCTTGAAGAGCTTTTCTCCGTCCGTCGGCAGCTCTCTGTAGGCAATCCCGCCTGTCCAGTAATTGAAGTGAATAAAAGGTCATGCAAGAAATATCACTGAGGGTTTTTTTATGACAGCACAGATGCCTGTTTATATTTTATTTGCCTCCTGGGTGTGGCACCGTGTCTCACTTTAATAGGTTTAGCCGTGCTTGGGGAGATTTTTCTTTTCTTTCCCTCTGACATGATTAGGTTTGTGGAAAGCAGAGCAAAGCAGACGGGAGATGTGGTGCTTAATCACCGTTATTTCCCAGCCCATGGGTTCAGCCTGCCCTTTGCCAGGAAAAGGTGTGTCCTTGAGGCCTCTTCAGATCCTAGTGCGGGCATTGCATCTCCTGCAACCCTGAGGAGCTAAAAGTCACCTGCCCTGACTAGGGCGAGCGTTGAAGTGCAACAGGATAACCAGGCAACCTGGGAAATGACCAGGAACAAATAGAGAGTTCAGATCACTTGGGAAATAACATTAAAAGTGTGGAAGATGGGCACAGCGATAATGAGCACAAACCAGGGAGGGTTTGGGGCTCTCTGGCAAACCTCCTGCACCACCCCCCGCAAACCTAGTGGGGGATCAAACTAGGAGAGAAAAGACCCAGCAGTAGGAAAAGTGGTGGTTTTTTTTCCTGATGCACATCGGTTCCCTTGATTTTGTACCGTCACCTTACACTGGGATGTGGGAGTGTTTCTGGTTACCCCAGCAGAACTGTCCCCCAAAATTAGGCAGGGGAAGTGCTTTGAGCGGCCAGGGTTTGCAGAGATACATCTGGTGTTTCCCAGCCTCCAGGGGGGCTGAGCTGGTGGAGGACAGTCAGTCTGAGCGGGCCTCACCTTGAACAAGCCCATCTGGTTTATTTAGGTACTTCCAAAAGTCTGTTTTTGAGATTGCTCAGGTTATGGGTATTTCTAGTGTTGGTTCCTTTCCATCGCACTCGAGGAGCTGTCCGGTAGCGGGGCAGGGGGATTGCAGCAATAGGTAATGGCCGCGACGGACAACGATGCCTTTCCCGGGAGAAGAGAAAAGCATTTTCCTTCGTCAGAAAACGGACCATTGTGATCCTGAGGGTAATTGGAAGATGTTTTGAATAGCACAGCCAACGCGCCCTCTTCCACCCTCTTTATCTCTCAAAGCAGCTCGGGCTGGAAAGGAGATAGGGGAGGAAAAATGCATAAAGCATTTAGCTGGGAAGGCTGCGGGCTGTCGCGCAGGAGCTGGCCTGGCGGTTAACCCTTCCTGTGGGGTGAAACCGGCTTCAGCCCTCGCAGCTTCATGGGTCGCATCGACTCTGGTAGCTGGGATTTCGGTCTTTTAGCCTTGATCTTTTGCCACCCAGCACCTACTTCTTCACCTAGCACGTCCTCATGCGCGGCGGCGACGGCACCAGCATGTGGGCCGACCTCTGCAAGAACGGCCAGGTAAGGGCTGGCCATCCCAGCTACCAGCCCCCCCGCGGGGACGGGAGATGTCACTGCCCCCCCAGCACCGGAGAAGGGCTCTGGGTGCTTCCTCAGGGTGCCCCGTCCTTTTCCCAGCCCCAGGGATGCACCCCCTGGGTGCTCCATCCTTCTCCTGGCCCCAGAGGTGAACCCTCAGTATGTCACATCCTTCTCCCAGTGCTGATGATGAGCTCTGGGTGCTTCCCCCGGGGAGCCCCGTCCTTTTCCCAGCCCCAGGGATGCACCCCAGGGTGCCACATCCTTCTCCAGTGGCAGTGATGGGCGCTGGGTGCATCCCCAGGGTGCCCTGTCCTGCTCCCAGCTCCAGAGATGCATCCACGGCATGGCCCATCCTTCTGCCAGCCCTGGAGATTTGCCCCCAAGAGGCTCTGTGTTTTTCCCAGTAGCGATGATGGGCCCTGAGTGTGTTCCCGGGGTGCCCCATCCAACTCCCAGCCCCAAAGATGCACCCCAGGGGTGCCCCATCCTTCCTCCAGTAGCAGTTTTGGGCTCCGGGTGCACCCCCGGGGTGCCCCATCTTGCTCCCGTGCCCAGAGATGCTCCCCCGGGTACCCCGTCCCTCTCCCAGCACTGGGGGCACACGCTGCCACCACAGCCAGGCTGCCCTGCCATGTCCCCAAGGGTCCCCTTGGTCCTTTCCTTGGCCCCACAGACGTGCCCTGTCATGCCTCTGGGGTGCCTTGGGGTGTCCCCACAGTGTCCCCAGGGTGTCCTGCCCTCCCCGGCGGGGACAAGGCTCCTCCACAGGGGACAGTCCCTGGAGGGGGCAGCTTCTGCCCCAATTGTGGGGTGCAGCCCCCCCGGCCCAGAGCCAGTCCTGCTGCCGCTGGGTGAGGAGACATGTCCTCATCCCGTCCGGGCTGCGAGGGGACACCATGGGGGGACACCCCGAGGCTGGCTCCGTCCCTGTCCCCCGCCCCACTCCGGCATCCCCCCCAGACCCCGTCCATCTGAAAATCCTCCCAATCCCGAGACCCTCCATCCCCGCTGTTTTCGGGTGATGTCCATAGCGCTGCCCCTTTCTCACACTGTGTCCCCCCAGCCATGACCTGAGGCCCAAGACGTGGTCGTGACCCCCAAAACGTCACCTGAGCTCAGTTCCCTTGGGTGTCACCACAACCGGCATCCTCACCGGGATTCATCCCACCCCGCTCCCACTTCCCGTCTTCTCCCGGCATCCAGCCCTGTGGTGCATCCTTATCCTGAGGATGTACGACACCAAATGAACCCAAACTTGCGTTATCAACCCCCAAAAACAGCTGGGGGGGGGCGGGAATTGGGAGTCCTGTCACGGCCACAGCACTTCACCCCTCGGCTCTTAAAACCCCTGAGCCGGGAGGGCAGCAGAGGCAGAAGCCGCTCAGCTTTTTTTCTCCATCCAAACAGTTTAATTTTTTTTTTTTTTTTTTTTTTTTTTTGTGTGTCCCCCACTCCAGTCCCAAATTTTGGAGGGTCCTGGCGACGCTTGGCACCCCTGGCTCTTTCTCCCAAGCAGCATCTGTGTAACTCCAGACTGAGCATCCCCAAAAAAACACCTCAACCCCTTATTCCTCCACAAAAGTATTTTTGGGGACACCCCCAAACCTTCCTGCCTTCTCCTGCCCTCCACTGAGCTCTGACCCCCCCAGCCTGGTGGGGGATTGATGCACCCGGACGCTCCTGGATGAATTTCCAGAAGCTACGGAGCCCCTCGACAAGAGGAACTGCACTTGGTCGGGCGCGCGATGCAGCTTAATTAACTGGTTGTTAATTACTAACGAGGTATCGCCGCTCCAATATTTATAAAGAAGCGGCTCGGGAGGCAGGGGAGCGTTTCAGCGGGCTCGCTCCAGCGGGAGAGTTTCAAAAAGGTACCCCAAAAATACCCCCAAAAATGAGAAAATTGGGTTAATTAGGGATTTGTTACCAAAAATGCTCCATCCCTGGCAAAGCTGGGGGGTCGGGGGTTGCCGGGGTGTTTCCTGGTAGACAGGGGTCGATGCCAGCCTCCTCCTAGGGAATTATAACTCGGGGGTGTCCGTCTGACCCCCCCACTTTCCTCTGGGCGCTGCTGGTTCTGGGCACAGCCCCTCACCCTGCATCGGGGCTGGAGTTAATGAGAGCCAGGGGAGCCCCGGCGCTGGAAGGGAGCTGCTCCTGGTGGTTAATTAGCATTAATTATTCTTATTTGTATTAGCCCATAGACAGGCGAGTGGGGCAGCGGGGTGGGGGCGGGTGCTGGACGGTTGGACGGACGGACGGACGGGGTCGGAACGGGGCGGTTCTGGGGTCCCCGTGGTGGGGGTGACTGTGGCCCCGGCTGCCTCGTGTAGCCAAAGGCCTGGGGAGGGGCACAGCCCCGGGGGGGTCCCTGTGGTTGGGGGCCTGGGGACAGTCCCCAGGGGGGACCCCCTTGCTGGGGGGGGATTCTGGGGGCACCCAGTGTTGTGCCTGGGGGCCCAGGGGGCCACCTGCTACTGCCCCCAAGGGTGCTGGGGGGCACCCACCGCCATGCCCAGAGGGGTCCGAAGGGGGGCACCCACTGCTGCGCCTGGGGGTGCTGGGAGGGCACCCGGCATATGTCTGGGGGTGCTGGGGGGCGCCCGCCACTACACTTGGGGGTGCTGGGGAGCGCCCACAGCCACACATTGGGGTCCTGGGCCACGGTGGCCGTGGCACGTGGGGCACATGGTGTCCCCGAGGCACCGAGCGTCACCGCGAGCAGCTCAGCCCCGCTGCCCCCCGTCCCCCTGCCAGCCCAGGGCCCTGGGGCGCAGCCGGCCACGTCGGGGACCATCCCAGTGACCCCAGGGCTGGTGACACCCCCCAGCAGTGTCACCGGGGTCAGTGACAGCGGCTGCAGCAGAGCCAGCAGTGGGGGCTGGGGGCCATGTCCCCCCCATGGTTCCCACCCCCCGGGGCTGCGCCGGGCTGTGGCACGGAAAAACTGAGGCACAGAGCAGCACGAGGGGGATGAGACCATCCGAGGGGGGGACTTGGTGGCAGCCCCCACTTCCTCTGCCACCGTGGTGCCGGGAGCGGCTCAGGCCAGCCTGGCGCTGCCATTTGTCTTCCCTGGTTAGCGCGAAGGGCTGGCGGGCACGTGGTGACGAGGCAGCTCCTTAACGAGGGAAGATGGATGGCACTGGGCGGCTCTGGCTGCAGGGGGAGGGACACGATGGCAGCAGAGCCCGGCACCAAAAAGCTTCCCCTCGTTCTCCCTCCCCCCTGCTTCTTCCTCCCTCCTCTTCCTCAGCATGACCCTCTGTGAGGCAACACCCCCCGGAGACTGGGACACTGTGACCCCCTGAGATTCACCGGGTGTCCTCCCCCAGGGATGGGGACCCTCGTGGTGGCGGGTTATACACAGGGTGAATATTAACAGGGTGATAGTGTTGGTGATGGCACGAGGGATACGGCTGCGTGGGTGAGAGCACGGGACCACCTGCTGGGACATCGGTAGGTTCCAGAGTTAACAGTGTCTGAGCATGCCATCGCAGGCTGCCTGTCGGCTCGGGGAGATGAGGAGAGGACCCTCCCCACCCAGCGTGAGCCAATTAAGAGCCCATTGTTGTCGGTTGTAATTAGGAGCATCTTCTCCCCAGCGCATCGCTTTTGCATTTATTTCATTTGGGATTTTATCTGCCGGCTTGTCGCTGTCACCCAGCGCTGCGCGATCTCCCGGCAAGGCGCCGGCGGAGATTTGATTACCCAAATAATTCTGCAGTGGCAGCAGGCTCCAGCCACGGGGCTTCTTTGCCAGGCAGTTACGGCACCTCCGGCTCTGCCGGCACCTCCCGGCCTTGTCCTCTGGCACGGAGGAAATATTTCTCGGGGGGAGCATCCCGCCCCCCAGCAGGCCGGGATCAGGGTGCAGAGCGAGGCTTGTTTTGGGGGGATTTGAGCTCAGCCTCGCTACACGCTCATGGTCCACAGGGAGCTCATGGGAAGACGTGCAGGAGAATCAGGTTGGTTGGGGCCGGGCTGGGCTTGGAGACGCAGTCCTGTGTCCGAGCCGGGGTCCCACATCTGAGCCACGGTCCTGTGTCCGAGTCCAGAGTCGGGGTCCCAGCTCTGAGCCACGGTCCCACAGCTGCACTAGGTCAGGGTCCCGTGTCCGAGCTGGGGTCCCACATCCAAACCCGGAGATGGGGTCCCGTGTCTCAGCCGTGGTGCTGCATCCGAACCCAGGGTCGGGGTCCCGTGTCAGAGCTGTGGACTCACATCCAAACCCGAGACGGGATCCCGTGCCTGAGCTGTGGTGCTGCACCCCAGTCCGGAGCCGTGGTTCCGTGTCCGTGCCGGGGTCCCCCCCGTGCAGACCCAGAGCTGGGGCCCCGCCTCCGAGTCGTGGTGCCACACCCGAGCCTGGGCCTGTGGCCCCACACCCAAACCCAGCGCCAGGGCCCCAGCTCGGAGCCTGCCCGGTCAGGGAGAGGCTCCGGGCGGTGCTGGGGGCAGCCCCCTCCATCCGGGGTGCGTCACCCGTGGGGGGGGTCAGGGCACCCCACGCTGCCCCGGAGCTGGCGGGCGCTCTCCCTGGCTGCGGCTGAGCCGGGACCCCGGGTGTCCCGTGGGACCCGGGGCAGAGCCGTGCCCTGAGCCGGGTAACGCGGGTGTCCCCTGCGCAGGTGCGGGCCAGCGCCATCGCGCAGGACGCCGACCAGAACTACGACTACGCCAGCAACAGCGTCATCCTGCACCTGGACGCGGGGGACGAGGTCTTCATCAAGCTGGACGGGGGCAAAGCCCACGGCGGCAACAACAACAAGTACAGCACCTTCTCCGGCTTCATCATCTACTCGGACTGAACCCGCACCCACAGCGTCGCCCCACGGCCCCCCGGCCCCACGGCATCGCCCCATAGACCTCCAGCCCCACGGTATCCCCCAAAGACCGCCCAGCCCCACAGCGTCCCCCCACTGCCGCCCAGCCCTAGAGCCTCCCCTTTGCTACTGTCCAGCCCCACGGCATCCCCCCACAGCGATCCAGGCCATGTGCGGTGCCCCAAACCCCCCCTTTCCCATTAGCTCACCCCACAGCTGCTAATTCAAGGCTGGGGTCCCGCAGGGGGCTGGGGACCAGCAAGAGGCTGGGGGACCCCCCTGCGCTGCCCCACTGCGCCCCCATCCCCTGGCTGTGCTCCCCGCTTGGCCCCGTGGTGCCCCACTCCTCGCTGCCTCCCCACGCTCGGGGCAGTGCCGGGGCCGGGGGTCCCTGCTGGCGTGTATATATGTACAGGACGCGCAGATGTCTATACGGGTGCCCCCCCTGTCCAGCCCTGTGCTGGGGGGCTGCGCTGGGGCAGGGGGGAGATGCCTTGCTGCCTGACCCCAGGGCTACCCCATGGTAAAGCAGAGCTGTGACCTCTCCCCGTCTGCTGTCTGTGTCCCCGCGTGGGGCAGAGCCAACATCCCCCAGCCCAGGGACAGGGTCCACCTGCCACCCCCCCAATCGACCCCGCTTGGCTTCCTGAACTGGCCCGGCTGGGGGTACCGGGAGAGGCTCCCCTGTCCCCAAGCGCTGGCGTCTTCTCTGCCACCTCCAGTGCAGACAGTGGGGGTGCCACCGCCACCATGTCCCTGACCCAGAGCCCAGGTGGCCCCATGAGGGGTGTCCCCTCAGGTACATGCGTCCAGACTGCAGGGGGGGGGGACGTGGTCCAGCCCTGCAGAGCCATGAGGACCCTCTGGCACGGTCACCTGTCACCGCTGCTTCGGTGCAGGCAGCGATTCATAGAAACAGACTCTACAACTGGAGTAGAGTTACACAGCAGGTATGTTTGTATGTTTACTCCGGCCGGGGTGCAAGGGGATTTCTCTGCAAAGCTTGCACCCCCACAGCACATTTTACCAAAAACTTACCAAGTGTGGATATCCATATTCATTGGATTACACAATACAAATATCCATGTGCATGAGTGAGGCTGGGTTGGCTCTAGATGCTGGTGTCAGCAGTTGATGTTCTCTGCCCATTGCCTCCTGGTGGGTGTCTCTGGGGTCTGTTGGAGGAAGGCTCACAGTCCTCCTCACCTTGTACTTTTCCTTGGAGCATATGCAGATTCTCTCAGGCAATATCTTGAACAACAAGAGTGGTTTTCAGCTGGTTTACCAACTCTGTCTTACCTAAAAGCACCAGTAGATCAGTTTCTACTGCCGATACGTGGCTGTCTACGCACTACAAAGACTCAACTTGTCAGAACCCATCTGCTTTCCAAGGACATGGCTCTATTTTTGCCAAACATAGTAGTTCTTGGTAAGTTTCCACAGAAAATGCTTTGTTTAGATGCACAGAGTAGCCCTTGGTAAGCTTCAACAGAACAGTCAGGGCAAGCAGGATTCTTAAGCAATATTCAGAAATTATTTTAAGTTGCTCTAAGCTGTTATAAGTAAATCAGTTTCAAAGCACGGGATCATTTCCTTGTATCAGCAGGACGCCGCCCAATTCGATGAGCCCCTGCGGTGGGGTCAGAGGACAGGAGCCGCTGGGGCCCCCTGGGTGGCCCTGGGGACAGGGTGCACGGGTGGGTGTGTGTCCCCCGGCGGTACCGGGGCTCGTTTCTCAGCACCAATTCCCCGGGAGCAGCAGCGGCCGGGCAGCGGGAGCTGCTCAGGGCCGGGGCTGTCAGCTCGGAGCTGGGAGGAGAAGGCTGCCGCTGCGGCTCGCTGTGGCTGGCAGCAGGCGGCGACCCCGCGCCCCTCAGCCCTGCCGGGCCCTTGGCTGGGCTCTCTCCGCTGGACAGCGCTCGGGCCGCCGGTTCTCCCGGCCGCAGGGGGCCGCCACGGCCGGGACGGCGACGGGGAGGGGGGAAAGATGGCGGCCAGGTCGGGGCCGCGGGACTACCGCTCCCATGGTGCAGCGCGCAGGGCGGACAGCCAATGGGAGGGCGAGGCGGGAAGAGCGGCCAATGAGGAGCGAGGGCGGGAAGAACGGCCAATGAGGAGCGAGGGCGTGAATAGCGGCCAATGAGGAGCGAGGGCGTGAAGAGCGGCCAATGAGGAGCGAGGGCGGGGCCTGCACGGCCGTTGGCAGCGGAGCGGCGGGAGGGTCCGTTGAGGCGTTGGGTGCGCGGGGGGGAGGAGCGGGAGCGCGGGGGGCAGGTCTGGGGCCCTGGGGGCAGGTCTGGGGCCCTGGGGGCGGGTCTGGGGCCCTGGGGTGGGCGGGCCGGGGCTCGGAGGGGTGGGGAGGGCTGGGAGTGCCTGCGGGGCCGGGGGAGGCGGTGTGGGGGGCCGGGGGCCTTAGGAAGGGCCTTGGGTGGGCAGAACGAGGGGCCCGAGGGAGGCTGGGGGGGCTCGAAGGTGGCAGCGTGGAGGGGGGGGCGGGCTACAGAGGCCCGAAGGGGAGGGGGTGGGACGGCGTCCCTGGAGGGGGCGGGCAGGGCTGTGGGAGGGGGTTGTGGGGGCCTGAAGGGGGTGTGGGGCCGTGAGAGGGGCTGCAGGGACCAGAGGGGGGTGTAGGCCGGGGGGGACGGGGCTGAAGGGGTCGGGCCGTGGGCGGGTGTTAACGGCAGCTCTGGGGGCACCAGCGGGGGTCAGGACAGGGAGGGGGTGCGAGGCCTTGCCCAGCTGTGGGCTCCCCTCCACCCCCTCAGCCTCAGCTGACCCATTCCCCCCCCACCCCCCACAGTGCGTGAGGCCCTTGGGACGTTGGAGCCCGGTGCCGTTGTTCTCCAGGCAGTGCCGCGCCCCCATCGCAGCACCCCCCTGTCACCATGATGCTGGGGCCCCCGCCCCAGGAGGGCTCTGTGGCTGTTGTGGTGCGTGTGCGGCCCCGCGCTTCCTGTGAGCGAGAGCGGGCCGCACGCCCCGTCCTGCATGTCGTTGACCAGCACATCCTCGTCTTCAACCCTGAAGAGCACAGTGGCCCCCCCAGCAGTGTGCTGCCCACTCACGGGCCCAAGCACCACAGCAAGGACCTGAAGTTTGTCTTTGACCGAGTTTTTGGGGAGGGGGCCACGCAGGAGGAGGTGTTCCAGCACACCACCCACGCGTTG